>NC_080446.1:1642500-2273479 GCF_028018845.1 Melospiza georgiana
TCCTTTCCCTTCTCTCCATTGCAACCAGGACTAGCAATTTTTTAGCAAGAAACATATTTAGGCCTGCTCTGCTGAAAGGTGTGAACATAATTTATTCTGGTTTCACTTACAAACCATGAAACCAGTTTCAGGTGGGCTCAGAATTTGCTGTTTGATCATGTACCAAATGTCGTACCTAAATACAGAAGTCAGTCCTATACTTTTAGTCTTTGGCACAGCTTACTGTTTAGGTAAACATATGTGATACCTTATCTGACTGTGTCAGAGTGTATCTCTCTGTAAATTTCCAGAGTGCTGCGGGAAAATGAGGGAATTTAATGGGGGATGTATTTCAGCCATGTGTGTTTTAGCCACAGCACTTTACATTTAAATAAGTCCCATTCGCAACACCTTGAAAATATGCCTCATGCTTATTTATACTGAATTCTTTTCCTTCCTCATCTGAAGAAAAGTTCATTTTATGGAGAGCAGATGTTTTTTAGCTTAATGCCTTTTTATTCACATGTTTTAGCTTTGTTCAATAATTCTTCAGTACACTTGGGAATTCCAGAGCGTGTAATTGTCCTGCAAATTCGCTCAGAGCCCTGCGATGGCTCCGAGCTTGTCTGTCACTCAGCTGCTGGACACAGCAGTGGCCAAGTGTCTTTCTGGTGACCCTTTACTTACGTATTTCTAAAACAATACTCAGGCAGCTTAGCTAAAGATTTATTTTACAGATTAGGGATATTCAGCCCCTGAATAAATGAGCAAGCCCAGGTCAGGGCGACACTAAGCAGGCAAAGAGCTGGCCCAGAAGCTGAGGAAGGGAAATTTGCACTGGAGGAGACTGGTATGAAGGATTCTTTGTTCAAAAAGCACCCTGAGATCTCCTGTACTCTTTGCTTTTTTTTTCCCCTGGAACTATGAAATTTGCTATTCCTTTGGAAAATGGGGTTTCGTATTGAAATCCTACAGAGTATTTCACAAAGAAATGCAAGAAAAGCCTTTTGTTGGAAAGAAATTTTAGAATTTAAGCTTCAAAACTTTGGAAAATATGCAAGAGTATGGGAGTTATTTGTTCTCTAGTGGTCCATCAGCTGAATTTCTAAAGGTCTAACGTGGAAAAAAGTGTGATAAATCAGTGCATTTGTGTTCAGTGCTGCTCTGGAGGAGGAGAGGAACAGGCTGTACTGTAGAAGTTCAAATGGAAAATTATTGCCTATGCAAGAGGGGTCTGTAATTATCAGGAAAGTATGAAATCTTGTGAAAATAAATTGCAGTAGATACATACGTAGATCACAACATTTTTCTGCAGCATCAGCTACTGAAGTTCACATCTCCCAGTTTCATTTTGAATTTGAAGTTTGAATCATTCCAAAACTGCAAGGCCAAACTCCTTTGAAATTTCCAAATTTCATCTGCTTTTGATACAAAACTCTCAACCATAAATTGACTTCACACTTCGTAATGAAACTCCAGACTCAGTGAATATTTGTGCTTTTTGTTTTATTGTAAAAGTTTGCCTTCCTGTATGAAAGTAGTGCTTTTGCCCCTAAGGCTGAACTCGCATGAACCCAATTGAACAAATTTGCTTTAAATAACATTTCAGTATTCTCTGAGTGCTGCTACAAAGGAAATTGTGTGGTGAGTAGTAGGCTCTGAATGCCCTAAAAGAGAAGAATGCACATAAACAGGCAGGCACAGACATCTTTGCTATTGTAGTTGGCATTTTCATGGAGAATCTGAGCCCATGCATCTCTTTTCCACCAGAAAATTGCCTGTTTGGCAGTGGTTTGAATGGTACAGCTCCAGTGGAACATGAGAATGAAGCAAGCTGCCAGTCAACCACTTTTTAATGTCTCTGTCACCCCAGTTGCCTTCACGTTAAAAATTCGTTTATTTTCCATTGAAACTGACCATCAGTTCCAATACTGCATCTTTGGAGTTGTTCCCCAAATTGTTCTTTTGGGCAAGAAATCTAATAACAAATGTGGAAAATCAAGTGTGAACGGCCTCCTTCCCTAGGCTGTCTTATTGAAATAACATTTCATGCAAATAATCTCATTAGTGTAAAGATTTTGTTCCCTAGTTCCTACCGGTATCTGAAGTTCACATGATTGAGCTGTGAGCTGCTGTGGAAGACAGGGGGATTTGCAAGGATGACCATCACAGGATCCTGCATTAAACAGGCAGAAAGCTGCCAACCCACACCCTTGGAGACTGCTCCTCTCTCGCAGGGTGTGCCCCGTGTGGGGAATCAGAGCCCTGCCTTGGAGCCAGCCTGGCATTTGTCAAACCTTTCACAAGGTGGGGAGGGAAAAAAAAAAGGTGGATTTAATGATAAATAATAATGCACTGTCTCCAACATTAAAGGACATCATTGGCTCTCTTCTCCATGGTGTAAATCAAGGTAATGTGTGAATCCTTTAAAAGTAACATGGAATTTAAAATGGAAAATATGAGAAGCAAGTAGAATTACTGCTAAAATCATCCGTTTATTATCTAGGTGTGCTTAATAGCCTGCTAGCTGATGAAAAATCATTTGCTAACCCCAAGGAATGGTTCATTTTCCAACTCAATCATTCAGCCATGCATTGGCCAGAGCTTTTAAAAAATATACCTTGTATTACTTCTTTTGTCAATGTCTGGAGATAATTTATAACAGCAATAACTTCCATTAACACACCTACTAAGCAGTTTCCTTAGAACAGGTAAGATTTGCAGTGGACTGGAGAAGTTTTAATAGCAAACCAATTATCCACCAATGATTCCAATGGTTTAAAGTGGGTTTTGGTTGGAATTCATTGATACAGTAATTAATAGACTCAGTTGTTCCGTGGTAATCAAGATCCTGGGTATGGATTGGCAAGTTTGTTTCTGATGTACCTTAGGGTAAACCTGCATTGCTCTGACAGTGCACTCACAGCCCTGAATAGAACAGCAGAAAAAGGGGATTTAACATGATGAGACTGTTTCCCACTTGCCTCATTAATAGGAATTTGGTGTTTCTGCAATAGATTTTTTTCCCAGGCCCTTCCAAACTCTTACCAGAGCAGCCTCTTCCAGTTGTTCACACAGCCCCTGAGCCCTGGAGCAGGCCCTGCTGCTGCCCCACACTCAGGGTGTTCTAACCCACTTACACGTCAGCCTCTCTCACCTCTTGTGGCAAGGTGTAACTGGCACTCTCCTGGAAAAAGAAACCCGGGGTTTATTTTCTCCCTCTACCTGGGGGGAGGTGTTTAGGGCAATGGGGTGACAATACACCTGGTTACAGCAAACCTGCTGCCAATGGGAGCACTCCAGTGCATGCGTCCTCTCCTCTTCCTCCTTGGCCACAACATCCACACTGTGCTCCCAGCACCCAGACAGTTTGCAGTTAGTACAAAAGGGAAATTCAGTTTAACTGCCTGGTTTACCATTTTGTCAGGTGAGCACCAGCACCAAGCAGAGGAAGGAACAGGAACATGTGTGGAGCAGATCAGAGGACATGGAAAACTTCTTGTGGTGTCAATTAGCCATTGGATTTGCTCAGCTGGGTACTAAACAAATGAACCCTCTGTAGCTTAGATTTAAAGAGGGGAGGTGCTCCAAGAATGCCCTTAGCAAAGAAACTGCCTTTTATAGATGTAAGGGTTCCTACATGGTGCTTTTACAGGATATTATAGCTTGAAGTTTAACAAGATAGTTTTAAATTCTGAATATTTTCTTTTGTTCCTTTGATACCAGAAGTCTTATTAGTGGGGGGAAAAAAAGAGACAAGAAAAATAGAAGCTAAACCTTGAGCATCCAAAATCAGCTTTAAGAAGGTATTTTTCTTACTCCTTTGGATAAGTTCACGTGTTTTATCACTTGAATCCAAGTCAAAGATGCTTTTGGAAATCTGTGGGATTTGTGCAGAGCAGGCAGTGTGTGCTCTGGCTGTTGATGCTGCTGTCCCACAGGTTTGCTGTGCACTGTTGTTGTGCTTAGTGGAGAAAGCCCTACATTAAGTCATGTGTGCTTTGAGGGCTTCAGGGATCATAGAGGGTTTTTTTCAGTTTCTTGAACATGATTAGATTTTTTGTAATTTGCATTTTTAGCCACTAAACAGTGATACATTATATTTAGAAAATGAGATGCTCTGAGTGTTAGCAAGATGTGACAGTGACAGATCTTACAAAGGCTAATACTGAAACCCATCACAGTTCAAGTCCCACTTGCTGTATTACACCTCAGTCTATGGTTTGGGAGGGGGAAGGTTCTGGTTATCAAGTCATCACTGTTCAAATGCCAGATTTTTTCTCAATTTAAAAACAATGTGCAATTGTGAAAGCTGTGTTTAGTGGTTATGATACCTTTAAAAATAAAGTACAAAGATAAAGTCACTTCCCCAAAGGTCACAAATAAGTCACAGATTTGCAGTTTTACAGTGTGTCCTACATACATTCTGTGCTTATGAAGTCTGCACAAATGTACACCTAATAAGGGGAAAAATATATCCTGAGCTCCCTGAGCTGGTACCAGCAGTGTTAAGTGTCTGTCAGAGTTTCTATTGTGATCACCCTTTCAGGGATTTATCACTCAGCTCTAATACCTGGCTCCAGGCTAAAAATTGGCATGCAAGAAAGCAGATTTGGTTTAAAGATATATTGAAGCTGCAGAAATGGGGAAAGTCACTCTCTGCCTCGCCAGGTCTGTTTTCAACAGTGTGTCTGAGGGAGAGCCTGGGGATTTGAGACTCTCTGCAACACCTGGGGGAAGGGCTCAGCATCGCAGCTCCTGCTGCAGGAGATGCTGATTTCCAGTGCCAGCCCTGGGGCTGCCCTGTGCTGCTGGAGGATTTAGGGGCAAACATCACCTCACACATGCTTGGGAGGCACTGCTGTTGTTGCAGAATCGTTCATTTTGGGTTGGAAATCTCAGAGACACCGGGCCTTCAACCTGATCAGGGTCCAGGACCTATTCCTCTAATAACTGATAAATTTCTCTGGGTTTTGAAGTGAAAATTAAAAAAAAAACCAAAACCAAAACCCTAATATAATATACTATAACATCTGCACTGGAGGTAAAATAGGATATGTTCTACAAAGCAGAAACTGTTTTCTGATGTCTTTTGGGGTAGTACAGCCACTGCTTGTCCCTCATGCAAGAAGGCTCACAAGATTACAGCAGAGGCACTTGGTATCTGGTCATCTGAAACTGCATTTCCTCTTGTTCCTTCCTTTACACCGAGCTTTTGGCCTGACACTTTTTCTCTGCAATTCCCCTCTCATAAGTCCCTCACCACTCTTTTCTCATTCCTATTTTATTCTGCCCAAAGTTCAGTAAGATTTTTGGTGAGAGCAAAGAAAAAAATCTTTGCACTAAAGACTTTATAATCTTTGGGTTAAAACCTGTAGAGCTCCCACTCTGACTGACATTTGAGATCACAATGAGTGTGCAGGAGCTCCTCGTTCCCAGTTTTTCAGTCAGTATTCAGTGGGCTGAAGGCTCATAGAAATATACATTAATATGTTAGAGACTGTATTGTGCTGTCTAATGGTTCATCCATAAATTGTAAGAGGACTACAAGCATCATTTAAAGAAAAAACAACAAGAAACCAGGAAGCACCAAATGTTTCCATGTTCAAAGTCTGGGCTTTGCTGCTGCCAGCTGAACAAACGTGCAGTTAAAGCTGTGATGTCCCAGCCTACCTCTGTAATCCTCCCAGGCACGGGAGAACAGATTGAGAGCGGGGTGGGAGCACGTGAGCTCAGCATGCTTTGGATTTTAAGGAGGGATGGGGTTGCAGACCTTTCACATTGTTCTGACCTCCCAGTTTTTGTGCGAGCTGTGCTTCCATGTGGTTGCCCCATGCTCTGGTGTGTGATAATCAGGGAACAGCCTGGTGGTGCAGTCAGTGCTCCAGTCTCTCATCGTGGGTGTGCTATCTGCAGGCATTTGGAATTGACTCAGAACTATTCCAACACATTCTATACCAAACTCATTGATCTTTTGTTTGGAAAATAAAGCAAAATTATGCTGTTCGTTCCGTATTTTTTTAATAAAAAACAGAGTAAAATATGGTAAATTTGTGTATTGTAACTGCTGGAAAGATTTTGGAGTCTTTGTGTACTGCAGATATTTTGGTGTTAGTTGACAGTATTGGATGGAGGCAGCACAGACATATCTGCTTTGTTAAAGCTGGGATTTCTACCAGCCAGGGTTTCTACCTTTTGTCTCCAGCAATCTCTCAAGGCTGTGTTTCAGACTACACATTTTCTAAGAGGAAACAAAGCAGATAGCATCCTTTAGCAGGCGTAAGTCCAACAAATGTCAAATTCTGAACAACATTACTTTGTGTCTCTATTTAACATTAAAGCTGATGGCTTTTTGACAGGTTTATAGCTGACAACTTCCATAGCCAGTCATGCAGTTTGAGCTAATTTGATGAATCAACTTGATGTTCTATAGTCCCAGTTGGCTTCAATAGCGTATGTGCTCAATTTTCTGCTGGAGGTCAAAAATAAGCTTTGAAATTTGGCTAATCCCATCACATCCGCAGAACATGTCTGGTGGAATAATCTTTGGACATGAAGCCTTGACTAATGCCAGAAATGGAAAAGAAAACTCAGTAATTTCATTAGAGCCATCAATCCTGAGTCGTGTAGGCACAGCAATCAGGGGTCTCATGTCCAGCAATTTACTTGGGAGCTTTCAAATGCTTTCGTGGTCAGGGTAGGAGGAGGAACATTCCTCAAGCCTGGGTCTTGTTCTAGAGGAAAATGGGCCTTATTGTTAAACTACATTTAGAACAAATGCTAACTGAATGAGAGAATGCCAGGATTTTCTAATTATGTCTCCTTAGAAGATGGGCTCTGCCATGGCAGTGGTAGATGTTAAAATGCCCTGGACTGGGCTGGGTTTAAGGCTGGAATTTTCATGGTAAAGTCATTACCAGTCATGAGATTTAAAGTGTCTCAGATAACCTAGCAGCAGTAAATGCACTGAAAATTTGAACACAAGATTTGACAGATTTCCCCAACCAAGGTATTTGGTCCTTATCCATTTTTAACAGGTTTTAGGCATAGAAATTTCAAACTAACTTGAAGCTTGCACTTTTGGGCATTAACATGGCTCCAAAGTGGAAACTAAAAGCTTCAGCTTTCACAGTGGCTTGGCATTGAAAAGGCACAGAAATAACTGCTGCCATGTTCTGTCATGCTGTGGTAAAACAGCTGTGGTCCAGGAAGGTTCCAGTGCTACTCTCCTTGATTGTGCAAGGTTCTCTTAAATTTAAGATTTTCTTAAATGCAATGGAAGTTTGTTGGCTTTTTCTGCCTGGGGCCGTTCTGGAAGTCATTCCCTCAACGTGAATACCTGATGTGTGTTTTGGGGCTTTGGGTCATGTGCAGGCTTTGGTGTGCACATCAGAATTGGGTTGGCAGTGGCTGGAGCAGGGAGCAGGGCTGTGGATGGAGGCCTGCAGGGCTGTCCTGATACAAGGATTTTGTCTCTGCCAGAGACACCCACTCTGCACCTCTGCTTTTGGTTCAATGTGTCTTGTTGTGATGAGAAGCAGCAAAGTTTGGACACCCATTCCTGTTCCACGCCTTCCTGGGGAGGCACACACACACACACACACACACACACACACACACACACACACACACACACGTTTGTGTCTATTTGTTGAATGCAGGAGCCACCAGCACAGGAAAAAGGCATTTTCCTGCCTGGAGAGCTGACTCCATTGCTGCTCCTGCTCCGTGCCCTGTCCGCAGCAGCACGTTCCCATCACTGAGCCCCTTCACCTCCCTCCTTCACTCGCTGCCTGACACACACAAGATCCAGCTGAGATGAGTCATGGTCATGGAGCTGTGTTTATTAGCAGGATGTACTGAATCACCAGATTGGATGCAAGAAAAGTCTCAAATACATCTATAGATACACTGCATATGTGTGTGTGTATGTACTTTTGTATTCTATTTCCAGGGATGAGAGCTGAACTATTACTGGCACTAAATTAGGCAGCAAGCAGATCTAGGTCTGCTTCTCTATCTTTTTTTTTTTCTCTCTGAGTAGTAATTCACATTACATCAAAGGAGTGGATTTTTAAGGAACACTTTTGATTCTTAACTTGAATTTGTAACAATTTAGATGATTTACAATGGAAGAGTCATTTGATAAGGAATGACACAGAGTCTGAGCATTTTTATGAATACCAAACAATTGTAATGAAACCTGGAGATTGGACTTTTCTCTATCAACATTGCAGAACATTTAATTCCCTTTTTCAAACTGCCTTCTTCTTGGTGTACATAAATATGTAATATTAACCTGGGTTCACCTTTGCCTGGTAGTAACAAATTGTTCTCCATGTATCCACAACTGATGTTCCTGCGGTCAGCCTGTTTTCCTGAAGTTTGCAGTGTGCTATTTCCACTGGCTCTTTTCGATTTGGGCATTTAATGAGAAGAAACAGCTAAAATAGGCTGCACTAGATTGTCTGGAGGAGCAGCAGCGTGGCTGACTGCAGAGCTGGGGCTGGATTGCGTCAGCAGGGCTTTGTGGGGCCAGCTCAGCATCCTTTCCTTGCCTCTCCAGTCTGGCACTGCACTGATGGGCATGGTGCCAGCTCGTAGCAAACTGGGCCCTGAGTTCTGCTCCTCCTTCTTATGGAATCAGCAGCTGTTTGTGTTATCAGTTTGGGAACTTCGGTGGCTGTCCTGGCTGGGCCTGGAGCCTTCAGGAATACTGGCCCAAAAGCTTTAAAAAATAAAGGAAATCAAGGGGGTTGCTCTCAGTGATGTGTCCCTGCATGCATTAAGTGATGTGTTTAGCAGTGCTTTAACACCTTATTTATGATAAGAGAAGGAAATGACATTCTAGCACAAAAATCCCCTGAATTTAATTGGCCCAGACTCAAGGGGGTTTTGTGGCTCCATTTTAATTTAAACTTTTCTATGTATTAGTTTTTGGGAAGTTTTTAGACCTGCTTACCAGGTAACCTGATCAACACTGACTCACCACACCCTTCAACAAAAAGAAAACCAAACTGAGACAGGGAGGTGGGGAAGAGCTTTCAGTGTTAATATATTTACGTTACTTATGACATTTCCTTCTAGAAAATAGCTATTTGTTTTCTGTGCATTGCTAAAAAATCTGCATGTCCGCATGATCACCCTGGTGTTTCTGGGCTTCCAGGGGCCTGAGGAGCTGAGAATGCTCTGGGACTTGCCACTGGTGCTGGGTTGAGGGTCTGAAGTTTGCTGTGGAGAGCTCACAGGTTCCTGCATTGTGGAGTGCATGTACAGGGAGGCAGGGGAAGCAGAGAGGAGAAGGACACACAGCTGAGAAGAGAAAGAGGTACAACTGTGTGTCCAAAGTCTACTACAGGGCTGGACATGTGATGAAAGGAGAAAGAAATTTACTGTAGCAGAAGGTCCCTTCCTCGCCTGTGTTTTGATGTATCTACAGTGCTTTGTCTGCTTGCATGTTCATAAAACATTATGCATTTGAAAATAGCAGCTTTCCCAGTGCCATATGCTGAGAAATCTTAAGTACAGTCTTAAAAATCATGAGTGGCTTAGGGACTTAATATTTTTTTTAATAACACATATCAAATTCTTACAGTTTGCTTTCTACTTTTAGAGCTGGTATGTTCTTGATTTCAAGCTTTTCCCTGTGACCATAAAAGCTGCATGTTTTCTTTTGGTTGTTTTTGTTTTAAATGAAATATGAGAGACTCACAAAGCTACAGGACTGGAAGAAACAAGCTTTAAAGACAAGTACTAACTATCCTGAGACCAGCGATAAAAGAAGGAGAATTGGCTGCGCTGAAAAATGGTCCTGATTTCACACCCAGCCCCATCCCAGTTCCACAGCTGATTTATGTGCAGCTACCAGGGTTGTGCACACTGGGACCAGGGGAATTCCATGGGCAAATGGCCAAGCAGAAATACCTGAGGACAATTATCCCTTTTCCCCAGGCACATTTGTGATGTGCATGTTTTGCATGGAAAATTGCAAATTCTGTGTATTTGCACATTTGTCCCATAGTAGTCGGCCAAATATTTGTTCCCTAGCAGCTCCTGTTGCTATATTGTCAAATTCCTTGCTAGGCTGCTTTGGCATTTATATTCCATACATTTATGATTTGAAGGGAACCATAATGCAAATATTTTATGAACATATATCCTCTCCACAGATCCTATTTTTCAGTTCTCAGTTGCAGGTGTTCTAAAGGAGGAGTCAGTGGTTATCCAGGAATTTGGGATCGACAGATCCTGTTCAATAATCTTCTGGTGAGTGCTCAGAAATAAAGGATTCAAGGATTACTGGGTTTTTATCCACTAATTCACTTCTCCTACTCAGAAATGTAGGCAGGAATCTTTGGTGACCTAAATCTGCCCAGAATACAACCTAAAGATTTGGGTTTACAGCAGAGTTTTCCTCCCTGACTAACCTCAAACATCTCATACAATTGCAACGTAGGAACTCAAATCTATGATCAAACAAACATCATTTTTCTGTTTGCACCACCATATGAGTATGTTTTTCTTTTTTAAACCAAAAAGGAAAACAATTTTAAAACCTTTCTGACTTAGAGAAGCAGAAGGTGTTATGGAGAGCTGCATTCAGGCATTGAAGGACAAAAGTTGAGCTCAAGTCCTTGAAACCCCCATATGGTAATTCTTAAGTTTCCTTTTTGCATATGTAACTAACAGATGCTGCAGTGCCTTCGGATTCCTGCCATACCTTCCAAAATACGCACAATATATGCAGCCATCGGAGGTCTGGAGATTGTATCTGTCAGGGCTGGCTGCATGTGCAAGAAACATGATGGTAAAATATGTGGCAAGCATGGGAACTGCATGGACAAGGAGCTCTGTGCTTGAACCCTGCACAGACAGTGCCCAGCTGAAGGGTGATGCATTCAGGGAACTCTGTCTTGCCCCAAGAAAATCAGGTGTCACCAGTGCATCACACATCATTCTTGCTGCATTTTGTCTGAACTGCTTCTGATTGGATCTCAAAGTGTCTCCTACAGTACAAAGATAACAAAATGACCTTGAGGCCACAGAGCAGGTCAGGGTCTCCCTGGGGTGCATTTGACCCAAGTGTTTTGATATGGTGGCACTGATACCTTCTACACACAAAATATTCCCAGGGATATCTAGTTTGACCACACAATATGGCTTGGTTGCCAGTTTGATTAAGAATTTGTCCTGTGGCCCCACCCCAGCTGGGATCACAAATGTCTCTGTGGCAAATATGTGACAGTTGGTTATGTGTTGAGGGAGTGTTTGAAGCGTTAACACCAGTCTTCTGTACTTGCTTGGCTTTAACTTTTTAAATCACAGAAAAGTTCTTATCCACATCCTATTGTTCCTCTGTGGATCTCTACCTGCTGTGTCTACCTTGCCATGCCAGAGGAGAGGCATTGTCTGCTCTCACAGCTCTGAGCTGCTTCACACTGAGCAGGAATTCACAGGCTTTCCAACTTCTGCAGAGTTTCTGAGATGCAAAACTTTGTGTTTCCCCCCCTCTCTCTCACTCTCAGGGTGTGAGAGGCTGCAGGGCCTCTCCTCACACATCCTGAGCCCCAAAGCCAGGTTTGGGTCCCAGGGACCAGACACTTCCTCGTGTCACATCTATCCATGACTGCTAGCAGGCCAGACAGATACAGATTTCTGAAGACTAAATTAAACTCAATTTTCTGAGTCAGAAAAACATGTTTGTTTCTTAGTTACTGTATGATGTGCTTCTCTGTTGACTTGAAATGTATTCTGTAATTCCATGCATATGTGATTTCTTTCTTGGTACTCCAGAGTGCACTCTATAGATAACACTTTCATGGTATTTTAAATTCCTATATCTTGACTGTTTTCAGAGAAATGAATATGATTTAACCTTCTTTAGAGCAAGGATAAACTTTGAAATGAAAACTAACATATGGTCTGCATGCTATTTTTATAACTTTATTTTATAATTTCTGAGCTGATTTGGAGAGCTGATTATTATTTAACAAGTGAAGCAGGCTGTCAGTGTGACGGCTGCAGTGCTGCCGTGGATTAGCCCCCAGCTCTCCCAAAGCCAGCTGGAGGGGAGCCCTGCAGGACAGGGCTGGAGGTCCCTGCTGAGGCCACGGGCAGAGCTGCTTGGGGACAGCTCCCTGCTTGGCCCTGGAGTGGCTGGCTGCAGCCAGAGCCTGTTAGTCTGTCACTTCTCCTCACACCCCATTCACTCACACGGGCTTTTTGTTAAATATACTGCCTGTCACACTGCGTTATATTTCTTCATGATCCACTGCATTTGCTGTGGGTTTCCTTGAGGAGATCCTCCACACTCCACCAAGGAAGGCCTTTCCTCCTTCCCTCCCCTCTTCCCAGCCATGCCTTTTCTGCTTGTGCTCCATCCCCAGACGCCAACCCTGGCATTGTCCAGGAGGTCCCCAAACCACAGCTGGCTTCCCCAGGCTAAGGGACCCATGAAATCCAATCCTAAATCATCCCGAGGCTATTCTGGTAGGAATTCAGCTGCTTCCCTGGGATTCTGCAAAGTATAAAGAGCTAGAATCCAGAAATAAAAAGCCATAAAGGAGCCTTCCACCTTGGAGCAGGCAGTGGGTACTGTGCAGCTATTGGCCTGGCTAATCTGTCGGGGGAAGCAGGGTTGGATAAATGTGGATGTGCTGTCAAAACATGTGAGGAATCCATTTGCACATTACTATGGAAATTTTTTCTCAAACAAAAACTTCGAGTACAGATGTCTAAGTGTTGCAGGCCCTGCTATTTCATCTTTTGTGTGATGTTGTCTCTATTCCCAGTAGACTCCAAGACTACACCTCAACTTTACTGCTCCTGCATACAAATATTTGCCTGAAATATACAGTACATTGTAAGGTCACTTGCAAGTACGCCTGGAAAAATCAGACAGAAAAACTGAACAAGTTTTCACAATTGAAATTAAGTAGGTCAAGAATCCATCCAGCTTGTCTGGTAATGTGCTCCTCACGCTAATGAGATCTGGAGAGAAGAACCCCATGTGTGAGGTTGCCAAGGTGAGCAAACCTCCTCATTACAAACCCAGCAACTGCAGCAGCAGAGCCTGAGTTTTGTTTTATCTTTCCCCAACAAGGCACTCTAAAAACGCCTTACCCTGCCTACGAAACTTTCCACAATAGGTAGAAGTATTAACTTTTGTAATTAACTTCTCTGATGATTACAGAATGTATTCCTTCATCTTAATGGGTGGGATGACCAGGCAAATAAACTTAGGTACTTACCTTTCATTTGTATCTTCACATAGATAAGAAAGATGTATGAAGTGATTAGAGAATGCAGGATATGATGTTTATCCCATTGCTGATTATTCCATAGGTGAGTTAAGACCTCATTAAGACTTTGGTGTCAGGTCTAGTGCTGACTTGCATGTTGGATAAAATCATTTCCCATGGAATATAGGTTTTATGAATCATGAAGATATAAACCCCGCCATGGAATAGGTATTATAGAAAAGCAGTAATACATAGTCATAAGGATATATAATTATATGTATGTGTGGGTATATATATAATGTTTAGTCTAGACATCGGTATAATTATGCACAATAAGATGTGACATGTGAGATTCATGTGTGTTATAAATCTTTTTGAAAAGGGAAATGGTTAAGTCTGGGAAAATATTAATTTTTCCCAGCATTGCTCTGCCTCAATGCCTTTTTATATCTGAGTTCTGAAAAGAAGACAAGGCAAATCATTTATTCTTGAGCCATTTTCTTTTAGTGTCCATCTTCTCATGTGGTCCAAAGGCCGCCAGTTTGCTCTCTAATGTGCAGATGAAGCCAACTCCTTTGTTGTCCTCCATCAGAAGGCAGAGAACTTGAGGCTGCAGGGCTGAAAGCCATGGCTGCTTGGTCTGAAAATAGAGCTGGCCACTACAAGCAGAATCTGTTTCCTAATGGAACTTGTTTGCTTGCTTGGAGGGGCAGGACAGGACATGACAAGAACAGAAAGGTTAAAGTTATCTCTCAAATATTCACATTTGGCTGGGAAATGAAGGGCCAGATTTCAAAACCTGGCCAGCATCTTTATGCCCGTAATTTGCTTGGAGAATATGAGTGGAATTAATTGTGGATGGAATTGAAGTTATTTATTTGTCTTAAGAACTTAATTTTGGGGAAAGAAAACAGACATTTTAGTTTTTAATATGTGCTCTCGATTCAGTTCGAGAACTGAACCTGCAGGGCTGCAAAAGCTGGAAAGGCCAAGATAAGGAGACCATGAAAATGTTGCTCCAAATAAAAGTGTTCAAGGTTAACAAATTGCAAGACATCTTGAACAATTTAGCCAGCAGATTGCCTGTTCACAACTGTATTTTCTGCTTTGCTGCATTTAACTTGGTTTGACTGGTGTTGAAGGTTCAAACCAGTTGGGGACCACACACAGCTTTATATAATTAAACATTAAACTGGTTAGTGGGGTTAAAACTGTTAAATGTCCCAAACTTTCAGGGAATTCATTGAGCAGCGTGTTTATCTCATTTGGCATGTTATTTTAAATATACCTAAGAAAAGAGCAAATGCAAAATGCCACGGGTGACAGAGGCACTGCAGAGAATAAGCAGAGGACACAGAGCTGGGGCAGTGCAAGTTTGCATCTCTGCAAACAAGGCAGGGAGATTCACAGGCCACGTCAACTCTCAGATGCATTCAGCAAATTCTTCTGACAACAGTGCAGGAGGAGGCAAGTGCTTTGTTGTACATCCTCCTAGAAATATTACAGACTGCAGAGCAAAGAAAACACACAGGGCGGTCAATATTTTTCTTGAATTTACTCCGAGTGGTGGAAGCTCTGCCCAGAGTATTCCATTTATGTTTGGAGCTCTGCACTCTATCATTGTGCTGCTCTGTAAAGTAAATTTATTCCTGAAAAAGAATAAAAGGCTTTCCTTATAGCATATAGTGATGCCAGGAAGGTCTGAGGGATTCACTGACCTTTTCTTTTTTTAAAAATTTGATGTGCAACCCAGAAAATAAAATAATCAGTTCATTTCTAAGCTTTATTACAATTTTAAAGTTTGGGGTTTTTAATTTGTTTGATTTCAAAGTCCTCTGCTCACTTGCAGATGAAAAGTTTCATTTGAAAAATAGAGGAAAGCAATTTTCACTTGATAGGACTTGAGGGCCTTTGAGTTGTTTTTTCTCTCCTAAAAACATTTACAAGTCTCACCCCTCATCTGTGAATAATTATGACCTTGAATATCATTTTTGGTCAGCAAATTCTGTGCACAAAAAATACCTTGTGGCCCAGCACCTGTAGGATGTGATTAAAGCTCTCCTCCGTGTTTGAGTGGAGGGGGAGGGCAGGTTTATTTCTGGAATAATTCAGTGCTGCTGTGTGAGTGTGTGTGGAACAGAGAAGGGGAAATCTGGGAATGCTCCGAGCGCCCCCAGCTCAGGGAGCTCCTGGCTGGAGAGCTGTGCTGACCACTGACCATGGAAAGCCAGGGCAGGGCACTCAACTCCTGCCCAGCTCCTCACTGCAGCTCAGCCCCATGCCTGGGAACAGGGATGAGCCAAGGGAGAGGAGAAGCCAAGGAAAATAATCTGCCATTATTTTCATTATTTTCCTGGTGGTCTCCTGTCACTCTGTATATCATTTCATTAAACATCTTTGTCATGCAATATAGGATTTGGCTGCAGCTGCTTGGGCTTGACTAAGGAGTGGAACCAGACCATAGACTCAGTTTAGATTTTCTGGTTGCACATTTCTGGCTTCTCCTGTGCTCTAACAAAAACATTTTCTGTTGACTTTTTAAAAAGAACTACACACACATTTCAGGTGAGGTTTTCTTGCTGTCTTAAAAGAGGTTTGCTACCAAGTTATCCACTGCTGGCTGCTGTGCCTTTGTCTGGAAGGTTGTTAGGAAAGTACAACTTCCAACAAAGTATTGCCCAGAGAGGTCATTTCCCTCTCTCCTCTTTCCACACATCAACAGACAGGGCTAAATTTCACTGCTTGCCTTTCCATCCCTGCTTCCTTTGTCCCAAAAAGGTGAAAAGTCTGTTATTACCCAGAGGCAAAAAGGTCCTTTTCAGTGCAGGGGACATCTACCAGTGGATTATTAGGAATAAGAATGTTGGATGACACTACAGATGAAGAAAATTTTATTAAAATAGCTGATATTTTGAAAACTGTGATATTCAATCCTATGGACATGAAATTTAGAGTTGGAAAAAGTAATCTTTTCTAATGACCACTTGGTGCATATTGTCAGGAGGGAGCCCTAAGCTGGGAGCACATACAATTCTTTCCCAGGAAAAGTGATATATACTTAGGGCACTAAGTGTGGCTACCAGTGACACACAAATGCTTTCAACTTTTAAACCTATTTGGTTCCATTCACGAGATCAGTGTGGTGGTTCAGCTCATTAGCATTTGAGCAAATTTGTTACACTTTTAAGGAGTGTTTTCGGAATGGCCTGACCCTTCGGATGCAGTGAATTCCAGATGCTAATGGCTCCATTTATCAAGGCAGAGCTTTTTAACATAATGCATAAACCTTTCCTACATGGGAGTTTTACTGTGCATTCAATTCCAGTGCAATTCACTGCTGCGGGCAGAGGAAATGAAGAACTTAAGCAATGTAAACACAGGAGGAAAAGGCTCTTAGATCCGTGTGGCTCCTGGAGATGAAATACTTATTTCCACAAAATTTGTCTTCCATTGTAACAGAGCAGGGTAACTGTGGGTGCTCTGGAATTAAATTATCTGTCTAGGGCTTTTTGTGTTTCTCCTCTCTGAAACATCTGAGCATCTTGTACCCTATCAAAGCCTCTAAAAAATCAAAGGATCTTATTTTTGAGGAGAGCTTAAATTGCTTTTGTGAGGGACATGTTTCTGTTTGCTGTTTGTTGGGTCGTGCTGCACAACAAAGCTCCTGTTAACTAATATTTTAGTGTTATTTAGCCCATTTGCTCTCTGTAGTTTTCTGTTCACATACCAGAATTCTTTCTTCTCTGTGATGTTTGGAATGGTGTTAAAAATAAAAACCTGACCATGAAAAGGATTAAATCCCATTATATTGAGATTGATTATGTTGAAGCAAGTATTAAATGAGAAACAAAAATAAGGAAAGAATAAAATTATTTAATGTAGTCCATATCTCCCAATTTACATTCCCATATTCTAATATCTCAAAATTTCCCGGTCTCCTTGACATTTGGAAGTGATCCCTGTGAAACCAGCTCGATGTTCTGCCTCTCTGCTGAAGCAAACAGCAGTGACCACTTTGCTCCCATTCCCTGGACCCAAGACTTTTCATCTTTCCAGACTCTTGTATCTTGTCAGACTGAGCTGACACTTCAAAATGGAACAAATACACTCAAAAAAAAAAAAAGTGTTGCACATTCCAGTTCTGGAAAGCATTTAAGTATACACTTAATTTTACCTTTATTCACTGTTTCAGTGGAGGGAGCAGCTCCACTCTGACCAGAGCACTGTAGCTGTTGCCCCAGTTGGTGTGAGATCATGGGATTCTTTTCTTTGCCTTTGTTGGCTTCAGGTTCCCACCTCCTGTTATTTACAAGGCAAAGATTTTGGGCCCTAATGCTACAAATGTTCCTGCATGTTTTAACTACAAGCATATGAGTACTCCCAAATTGAGGCCCTGGAACTCTTCACGTCTTAAGCACATCGTCTCTGATGCTGGAAATTCCTGTGCATATGCTTTTCCTTACCCCTTGGAGCAGTCTCATTAATTTCAGCAGGACCCACAGTAGTAAAGTTAAAACACATCCATAAGTATTTGCAGGTTCAGGTCCGTAGTGACATTCCTTGTCCTCCAATGTTATTTTATCCCTAAGCCTGTTCATTGTCAAAAAATGAATCTTTGAGTAATCAGGTCTCACAACTCCCCTCAAACCCCTTCCTGGAACTTATTTTGTGTTCTTTTCTCTGGCAAGGCCTGTGGACAGCAGCAGGGCTGTCCTAAATCAAATAACATTAAGAGTCTGACATGAATTGACAAGAGCCAAGTATGACTGAGCTGGAGTTTAAACCCAGCTGAAGTGAGGAGTTCTCTCTGCTGTACTTCAGCTTTAGTTACACTCCTTGCAGTTGCTTTCTACTTCATCAGAGTTTTGGGGGTTTTTCCAATGGTAGAAAATAAACTGGATGGAAATTATAAATGAGTGAGACTTGAATGCCAAAATGCTGGAATTGGTGCTCTGAAATGACCTGGAAGAGACACCTCTATTGCACTTTTTAGCTCCTTGTGTTTTTCAACATTTTATTCCAAATGCACACTTGAGGTTTGAAGGGGACAATTAAGCATTTTCCCAGCTTTGGTACAAACCCCATCTGTGTTATTGACAGTTGTCCTGTGTAGATGTGAGGAGCAGAGAATTCCCAGTCCTGGCCTAACCACTGGGAATTCCTCTTCCAGCCCCTCATCAGGTCCCTCTGGGCAGTTCCCTCTGCCCCAGCACATGCAGAGACCGAGCTTGGTGAGGCACCATCCCCCAGAGCCTGCAGGATTCCATCTGTTTCCTTCCAAGAGCAGCCGGGGGCAAGGCTGGGAGCAGCACGAGGGGCAGCAGAGCCCGATGTGCTGGGCTCAAAGGCAGGAAATCCTGGCTGCTATTCCTGGCTCCTGCTTGGTGAGGCTGGAGGCAGGAGCTCGGCTGCTCCAGCAGTGTCTGGGACATCAGTGGTGCACCTGAACACCAACAGCACCTTCCAGGACCTCATTCCTGCTGCCCAAGTGCCTTGGTGGGCATCTATTCCCAGTGTATTTATTCTTTGTGTAGGAAACAGGGGAAAAGCAGATGAAAAAAACAGTTATAACCTCTGTAAACACAGAGCTCGGATGTTTGAACAGCTTCCATCCATCACTCATGGAGCTCTCTTCTGGAGTTGTGTCCAGAACTGCAGGTGCAAAGAAAACATAATTTTTCTGCAAAAATGTGGAGTTACCCATTGACACATCCAGCACCCTGACATGGATGTGGAATTGTGGTGGCTGTGCATTCAAAGTCCTGCCTAACTGGCCTAAAAATCAAATCCAGCAACCCCATAATTCACAATCCTCAGAGATAAACAACTGACATGGATTTTATGTTCCTGTGTATTAGAAGTGGGAAGCATCAGTTGTTTTAAATGGAAACACAGCAAATTACTGTGTCTGAAACTCTGTCACTTGCTCCAAGCAAAGCTCAAACAAATTCTGGCTTATCTGAATGATTTCAGATAAAATTTCTGATAGGATTAATTCTGGTCTTCTTTGTTCTCTAAACTTTAGAGCACTTAAGGAGAGGAGCTGGCAACATGGACAGTGTTTGATGATAAAAAATGTAATAACAACTTCAGCAGAGGAAAGACAGATGCACATAAGGAAAGTTCTAATAAACTTGGAATTTCTGGGAATTTTATTAGTGAATATATAGCCTTCTTGCCCATTTGTAGATAAGGACCTTAGTGTTTTAAAGGAAGAAAAAAATATATTTGTTATTCATGGAAAATTAGAAAAATTGAAAACTTATTTTTTCTCTCTGCATGAGAAAGCGTGATTGCTTCTGTTTTCAGAAACAGAATTTTTAAAAATTTAGTAACATTTTTCCTTCACACACACAAAGCTGGTTATCAGATTCCCTGACCAAAGCACGGTTTCCCAACATGTTTTTTTTCCCCAATTTTTTAAATTGCGTTTTCTGAAAGTTATTTACTAGGATTGCTTAGAGTGTTTTAAAATATTCAGGCTGAGGTTCCAGCTTTGGCTTACATCAAATTTGAATTCTTCATATTTGCCACATTTTCAACTCCTAAAAGCAAGGGAGGAATGAAAAGCAAACAGCAACCACAAAGAAAAAAAAAAAGAAAAAAAAAAGTTTATTAAAATTTGTTTTCAGCTATAAATGAATGAAGCTTCATTAAATTCAGGGGAGCTGGACCCACTTACATTAGCAGAAAATAGGGTCCTTTTTTTCTCTCTTCTTTTCAATAATTTTTCCAATGCTATTTTTATCAGTCCTAGGGGGAGGCGGAAAGTAGGGTGGAAAACAGTTACAGCCATTTTATCACATTTTACTCCTAACAATGCAGTCCAAATGAAAAGAAAGCCTAATGCTGTGCAGAATAATACATTAATCATCATCAGGCGTCATTCAGTGCAGGCCATTCCTTCCTCACCGCGGCAAACACGAGCAGAGCCCCTCGCAGAGGCACAAATTCCTTATCTAATCTCACCTAGGCTGGAGCACAGCACGGCCTGCGGTGTTTGGCAGCTCAGGGATGGGGCAAACCCCACAGGAGGGGTTGCTCTGAGAGATTTAGCAAAGCTTTCACCCCTCAAGGGCTGGGAATTAAAGGGGTTACAGGCCTGTCCACACAGAATATTTTTGCTCCCTGACAAATTGGTTTTCCTTGAGAAAACATTGTTCATTTCACTGGAAAAAGAAAAAACCCAAACAAACCAAACCTTCTTTAAAGTATTTTGCATGAGGAGCTAAGTAGTTAAACTTGGTAGATTTTCCTCATCTCTGGAGGATTTATTGTGCAGCTCCATGTGAGTGTGCAGCACCCAGCTCTCCTCCAGCCCTGCTCCCCTGGGAATGTCCAAAGCCTGATCCTGCCAGGGCAGGAATTTGACATCTCCTGTGCTGAGCTGTTCAGGATTGTTCCACAGTGTGGGACACCCTCCATGGCTTTCTGCACAGCTCAGGGGAGGGATGGCTTCCAGCCTTTCCTCTTCCTTCATGGCGTGTTGGAGGCTGCAGTTCCATCTCCATATTTTCCTTCTCCATTAAGCTTCTCCTGTAACTCTAACTCATGAGAGGAAAGCAGCCCCAAATTATCCTAAATATATTGGTGCAATCAAGGCTCAAACCCAAAATGCAGAGTTTATTTTGTATCCTGTGATCTCCAGCAACACCCCTTCCCCCAGCTTTTTCATTTGCTCATAGGTCCCACTCCTAACAACACAAAATTATTGCAGCTGGGAGTCAGTGGTAAAAGCATTAACAGAATGCTGAGAGATTGCCTAGAGAGAATATAGAGAAGAATAAAATTAGGAGGCAGCTTCCAGCTTGCTTGGATACTTGTGAAAATTCCAAGCAAAAATTCTAAGCAAAAATTCTCGATTAAACTTTACCTTAATATTTCTTTCCTGTGTCCCTCCCATTCTCTCTTGTTCCTACAGGGTGTATATGAATATATTTCTACTCTAGCCTTGCATCTGTCTCATAAATACATCTCCTAAGTGTGTGCATGCTTAGGTTTCAAAATCCTATTTGTAGAGCCCAGTAGTGTTTGTACTGCTTCCAATCTCCTCCATCTCTGCAAGATAAGTAGGTGCTACACTTATGTCATTTATTGCTATTTGTTTCTTTATGTTGGTTCCTCTTAAAGTGCTCTTCTAGTATTGTAGCTGCAGGGCATCCTTGCATACAGTTATGATACATAAAAACTGAAAAGCACAATTTAAACTGCAGCACCTCATCTGCTCTCCCTGTTTGTCTGTATTTTTCCCTCTGCCAAACATCATATTCCTTTCATCCGACAATATAATATGATCCACCAGAAAGAAATGGAGCACAATGGAGGGTGAGTCATTCTGGCTGAAAGGTTAGGGCCAGATCCTGCCTTCCCTCCTCCAGAAAAGCTCCTTTACACTTGAATTCAGAGCATTTCCCAAGCTGGGAAGTTCAGGCCTCAATCCTGTAAGACGTATGCTGGCTTGGACAAACATTTTTAGCTACAGGAGGCTTCAGTTTGAGAAATCATTGCCATTTCCCTTTCTTTGTGCCAGTTCTTAAAGCTCTTCCTTGTTATTTGTTCCTGGAGTGCCAGATTTGTTCCCAGATTGTTTGACTAACCCTTATCTGTAAAACAGTCGCCAGGAGTTTCAGGGGGATCCCAGCCTGTGCCTTACAAAATCCAGCTCAGGGGACTGAGTGGGGTTTTGGGGCACACATGAAGGATTTCATGTGCAGCTCAGCAAAACTCCCCAAGCTCTCAGTGAAGGTTTTGGCTCAATCAGTCTGTAGCCCAACCAGATTAATATTTGGGGATGCAGAGGTCTCAAAGCAAGCTGAAAATTCCAGGAGTCTCAACCAGGCATCCAAAGCAGCCAGCAGAGAGAGACCCAAGCCCTCTGGCCTGCTCAAGCACGTCTGGCTGGGGTTCCTATCCAGGTATCCCTGCCTGGAGCCAACCCACCCTATCCTGCCAGCAGCTTTGCTCTGCAGCATGGAGCCATCCTCTGCCTAACTGGATTCAAAGCCAGTTCTCCCACCTCCCAGGAGAGCAGAGTAACCACCAAACATTCTGCTTTGCATAGAGATATTAAAGAAGGGGTGAGAGCAGATAGACAGACAGATTAGGGCTGCTGGCTGGGCTGCTGCTCCAGAATGTGGGAGCATCCCCTTCCAGTTTCTCTCCTAACGAATATTCAAATGTGGAGACAAAGTTTCAGTGGGAAAGGCTGGAGGATACTCACCTTGGCAGGGAGGGAGGGCAGCATCTGGGGACTTTGCTGTGAGAGGAGTTAAAATTCCCCAAATCCCCACTCGGAATCAGGCCATGGAGGGCTCTGAACACGAGTCTCCCGCACTGAAAGCAAATATAACACACTAAGTGGGGACCTGCTGCCTAAGGCAGCGGTGATTGCAGCCCTAAATCCACAAGGTCCTCTCCAAACACCCCTATGGAATGAGGCCACGTGGACACCTTCACTCAGAGGGACATTTAACACTCACCTTGTGTGTCTTGTCACAATATGGACCAAAACTGCAATAGAAGGGCAAGGCAGAAGAAGTCCTGGTGCTTAGCACAATTTATTGGTGAAAACTTAAACATCTGGGGCTCTTCCAGAACAGCTGAATGAGTGCTTTGAGTGCCTTACTTCAGAGTTAGAGACTCTGAGTGTGTCAGTCAGGTGAACATGTCACTTCATGACCTTAAGCTTTCCAGATTTTACCTTCTTTGGTCTTTTTAAATTCTCCCTGTAGCTGTTCTTCAGTGATTTTTCGTTCCTTATGCTGCATCAGTCATACATCAGGTTGTGGCTACTCCCCAGTGGCTTGCAGAGAACAACAACAGAGCAGAGAAAATATGCCCACTCATATATTTTGATTGTTTGACTTTCCCCTATATCTCCCTGGAATATACCTCTACCTGAGTGCTTATTTACATATTAATGTGCAAGTATTTTCAGACCCACGTATTTAGCAGAACTCAGAAACTGGGGAATAATCTGTAGATAGCACAAGTATATCATTTTGATTTACAGTCTAACATTTAAATGTTTTGAGGTCAGACCTCTGCGAGAAAATAATTCACAACTGGATCTACAGCCTCCACTGGCTGTACATTTATTGCCAACGAGCACAACACAGATTGTTTTTTACGTGCCTGCTTTTTATTGCCTTAGATGCTGTTGTAGGATAGTTCACATAAACATTTATATAGGGTTTAGAAAACAGTTGTTAGCGAGGAGGAAGCTCTTTCTGTTTACACAGCCTCGAACAAAGCCACCGCGCGCGGCTCCCTCTAACTGACATGTGGGCGGGTTTTTTTCAAGTCACTGACTGGAAGAAGTGAGTGTCTGAGATTTATTCCTGACAGGACTTAAATTACTGGTAGCCTGACACATTTGTGAACAATTACTAGACACTGAGGTGTTTAAAGTAATGGGTACTGTTTGCTCGAGGGATGGGGAAGTTTCAAAACCATTAAAACAAAACAATTTTCCATTTGATTAGCAAAAAGCAAATGCATACATTTATTTTTCCGAAAAGGCATGTGGATATTTGATTTCTTAAATTATTTTTCTCTCCACAAGCACATTCTTAAAAATTTCCTTTAATTTCCTAACCAGTAAGTTAACCTCTCCTGGTGCAAGCTCACAGTCAGCTCAGAACATGAGACCTGTGAGCTTGCAGCCCCCAAAAGGTGAATTCATCAATGTCTCAGTTAGAAAAGGATCTCATTGTTTAGTTGTCTCAAATGATAATAACATCTACTTTTGTAGTTTTTAATTTGGAAGAAGAAAGGTGAAAAGTGCTAAAATTTACTGTTTTACTCATTTGACCATTAACTACTGCCAATATTTATGGACAATACTCTGTTTAATCCTCTCCTTAATCTACATTACCTTTATTAATTTATTTGCAACTCCTCAAGCAGAAAGTTCTATATATTCCCACTTTTGCTTGCAGTGTTCATATACAGTGATCCCTTCCATTCCTCCTTACAAAACCTGGGGCTATGCAGCCCCAAAATTTCTATTTTTCCATCTGAGAGACTCCTGTCCCAACAGGAATATTGCTCTGGATTATTCCATGCTTTAAGGAGCCATCCTGCATGTGTGTACACACTTCCATCCCTCTTCCTTCATTAACCATGAACTGTTGAACAGGTGCTGTCTCTACAACTTGTGTTATTCTGATGTGCTATGAAGTGAATAAATTAAAACCCCATCCATCTGCTAATAACCAAAATAAAAGATTTCGATGGTGAACATAAATCAGGATTTTTGGAGGAGGCTGGTTAATCCTGCTTCACTGCTGGTCTCAGAGCCAGATTGTTCTTCCTGACTGAGTCAATAAAAATGTTTATACATTTCTTAGTGCAACAGGGCCACACAGAGAGCTGCAAGAAATGTTTGCAGTAGTGGTCAGTTGGGGTGGGAGCTGGGAGCGTTCCCGCCCTGCTGGCCATCCAACACTCAGATTCACCCAGCCAGGTAGTCCAGAACCATGACATTGATTTAACATGTTGATCTTTCACCAAAATAAATAGAAGTTCTGCCCTGTTTCTCAGTTATTTTTCCATCCACAAGGAAAAGACACTACTTTAAGAGAACAAAAAGGCAAAATGCTTGTGAAATCCCATTTTCCCTGTTAGACGTCTTCCCACTGTTTTATTGGGACTCCCAGCAATGTAAACAATGTAAATGTGATGGCTTTTCCCATGGGCAGTTCACTACCTCACAAAATAAGCCTTTTCCTTATAGTTACTTAATATTCCTCAGGAATGAAGATGCAGCTGTGAGTTTTGCTGGCCTTCCTGGAAGTGCAGACTTCCAGATTTCAGCATGCTCAGGACTCATCAGAGTGCCTTAATTTAGTGCAAAGGATTGGACTTCCCATTGATGACTGAGAATTCCCATCCTTCAGTGAGATTGTTCTTGAGTGCTGGGAGAAAATCCCTTTATTGCCACAGCTTCCTCTTGGACAGTCAGAAGGTGATCTGGGAACTGGGAATTATCTGGGTTCTTTTGGTTTTGCCATAGTTTTGGAAACACAGGAACACAGATAATAGGCACAGCTTCAGCCTTTGTAAATTCCTGCCTGTCCAGTGCTTGATGTAGCACAGATGTAACTCAGGTGGAGCACCTGGGATGTGTAGGAATTGTTGGAAGTTGTTTCCTGGGGCACAAGTCAAGGGCTCCCAGTCTTACACTCTGTCTCCAAGGCTGCATTCAGCTCTCAGTGGCCCAAATTTTTCTCTTAATGCACAACACCACCTTCTTGTCTTTTACATCCATGAAAAGTAAAGATGTTATGTGTCTTTTTAAGGTAGTTTCTAAAGTGATTTGTGCTGGCTTTGTTTTGTGGAGAGCTCCTGAAAATCCATCCCCTGTGCAGGATACTCTGCATAACATCCCTCAGCTAAACCACTGCTCTTCATTTGAACCCATGTAGAAGAGTCCATAAACCCTACAAAGAGGGAGGGTTTATTCCCTAGTTCTTTTTTTCTGTGTCAGTTCTTGATGCATTGAGTAGTAAAACAATTTGTAACATGCTGTTAGCACAAAAGAATGAAAAATAATACCAAAAATAAAACATGAAACTGCAATCAATGCAGCCATTTTTACACATTGTGTTCTGGCTCAAGGAAATTTCAGAAGCTTCAGCAGAACCCAAAAACACTTTCAGGGTCTCAATTCACCATAAGGGATGGTTTTCTCTTGCTTTTGTAAATGTTCTTCTTGAGTATTTTGGGAAAAGGGAGAAAAGAGCTGCAGATGTTCCAAACTTTCTACGGTCTTTTACAATTATTCAGGGTGGTGCCTCCTCTGTAGACTCTGTGCTGTTTTGCTCGCATATTCATAAATTTTTCTCATTTGTGAGAGTCGCTGAATAGAGCATGTGAATTGTTTTACCCAGTAGGTGGTGGAGCAATAATGAAGCTTTGTGATTAAGTAGTGTTGGAACATCTTATCTGAGTGGGAGGCACCATTAGTAGTAAAAGTAATTACCTGTGTAGAACGTGCTGATTGCACTGAGCATGTACTCCATGACACAAAGGATGTCTTCTCAACTTTAGGGACTTTAAGAGATCTCCATTTGCTGCTAATTTCCCGTTTTAAGTGATAGCACATAATTCCTTGAGTTTTTTGTGGGGGTTTTTTGTATCAAAATTACAAATAAACTTTGTGAGAGCTAGTTCTCCTCATCAAAATTCTGTCCTTGTCATTGGGAGCTACAAAACGAGGATGAGGGAAATATCACTTGGAAGAAGTGGAGCTGTAAAGGCAGGGTTTGTTCCCAGTGTGGCACCTGGAGTCACTCACAGCTCGGGGCTGTCCTGAGGAAGGAGCTGTGGTGCCCCAATGTCCCCAGGGAATGATTCCCAAGCAGGACATCGAGGCTGAGCTGTGAGAAAAGGGCTGAGCTCAGCAATCCCTCCTGGAGCAGGGCATCTGTGGGAGGCTGGTGCCACTGATGGCAGCAGCCACTCGCAGGGTTATTCTCACAGAAGCCAATCTGTGGTAGAATACACGGTGTCCTGAGGTCTGATTTCATAAGCGTTCATCCATCTGCCTGACAGTTTCCAGCAACTTGGGGAATAAAATATTAAGATCTGATGGAATAAGCAGCTCTTTCGATCATAGAAAAATGGGTATTTTTTGTATTTCATCTGTAGATTGTACCTCTGGTAGTTTCTGTGTCTTGTGTAGATGTGAAATTAAACCTTTCTGCTCATCTCTACAATTTTAAACCCTTCTGGCTCCTTTGGAAAGCTGATAAAAAGTCCTGGGATTCAAAGAGGCCCATGACTTTTAGGATAAAAAGAAAACTGAAGAGCATTTCTGGTTTGTTTTAGATTTGATGCAAAGCCTGTTGGAATCACAACAAAGAGACTCTCACTGGTTTTTAAGATTAAAATCCAGGGTTTGGACACAATGTCTGACATAAATGTGATGCTGCCATGCTCCCAAAAGGAGCTGAGCACGTTTGGAACGGTGCAGGGTCAGGGCTGCGTGGGGCATCCCTGGCACACAGGCCCAGGAGTGCAGGGAATTGCCAGCAGAGCAGGAGCCCTGGGAAAGGGCTGCAGTTCCTCTGCGCTCTGAATTTCCCTGTGGAGGATTTCCTGTGGATCTGGGGGAGGATGTGAGCTCACAGGGACTGGGACAGGCAGAAACCTCAGTGAAGGTGACAAAGTGTCATTGCAGTGATTGGTTATTTCTCTAGCACGTTCAATCTCTTCCTCCTATAAAATGCCAACATTTGTTTAAGGAATGGTGCAGGTTCAGTCAACTTTTATCCTCAACTTCAGATGTTTTCAGAAACTTTCTTTTGCCAGTTTTTCCAATTTTTTCTTTTAAAGTCTCCTGAAAGAACTGCCTCTGTATTCAACCAACCTGGTTTTTTTTTTTTTCCTTAAATGTTTTTCTTGTATTTTTAGGTTAATCTGTGATACAATTTACTCATTTTAGAAATCAATAGGATAAACTCTGTAACCATGTCAGAAAGTATGAGGAGAAAGTTCAAGAATGTGGAAATACTAAAATTGCTGGAGCCACAACAGTGGAAATACATTTAAATTATCAGACAAAAAATTAACTAGTGATTTAATGACTAAAGTCAGCCCAAATTTGAAATTTATCATTTTTTCTTTGCAGAACTGAATGCAACATTTTTTTCTTTGCTATTATTTCCATGGGTCTGAGCTTTTGATGAAAAATAAATGAAAAATGCAAAAGAATATAATTCTAAATGAATAAGATCGACCCACTTTTGTGCAGAGCTGTGCAACTGCTTGTTTTGGGAGGGTCAATTTTGCAGACACAAGGTTGGCTTCAAACTGGGCCTGAGCTTCTTTTATTCTTCCTTCTCCTAAGTTAAGCAAAAGAGCTGGAAAATATTTCAGCAAAGCAGCCTGAAATTTAACTGAGACCAAAATCAGGCACATTTTGCATGGAGATTATATTGCTATAATTGCAGACAGCAATTTAATGATAAAAAGAAATTATTGTGTGTATCTGTTGTTTGTTGGTGGTTTACAGGAACCAACTGCCTTCAAGGACATCCAACAGACAATTCCCATCCCTTAGTGGAAACAATGAACAGAGATTTTACTCACACTGGGAATAGAGGGAGATAAAATCTGCAGAGTTTAGCATTCTTTTAATGAATCCTACTAAAACTCAGGAATGCTCCTCCTCTGCTTGCTACCTTTCAGTGTCCTCAGGGATATGTTTGATAACCCAGTGTACATCCTTATGCTTTAAAGCACGATAATATTTAAACACCAAATTTACTCCTTGAAGTAAGATTCCTGACATACAAATTATGTCCAGCTACTAAGTGTAAATAAGAACTCCTTTACCTTGTAATTAGGTAGATGATAAAGAATTATTAATGGCAATATTTCATATTGTACTGAGATTGCATGGAAAAAGGCAATTTTTCACCAGGATTCCTGATGAATCCATTAAATTACAGATGTGCATTAGACACATTGGAATTTTGGCTTTTCTGAAATGTCTTTGTTCACTGTCTCATAATTCATTCAGAAAAATATGTTAACATTTTCAGAAATCCACTGGCAGATCTTAGATTTAAATTTGCTTTTAGATTAATCTAAACTGCTGATAGTGAAATTCAACTGCAGTAGAAGGTAGTGCAATAATTTGACCTAAATGTGCCCAAAAATACAGGTAGATTATTCCTGTAAGGATCATGTGCACAAGCAATTGGCCAGTTTTGGTCAGGAATTGTTTAAATCCAAGGAATCTAAAACCAGAGGAAAGTTCTGGATCACTGCAGACCCACATGTGCCCTGTTAGCCCCAACAAAAACATCACAGTTTGTGTTGTAGGAATAGAACCCAAATTGGGAGTCTCGGTTCACATCCATTGCTCAGACACAGAGAAATGTAACTCCAAGCAAGAGCTCGCACAGGAGGGAGAGAAAAATGAAATGTGATGTTTTGGTCCAAGTGAGTTTGTTTAAGAAAGAAAAATTGAAAAAGCATTTTTGGCAGTTAAAGTGTTATATGGGTTTACAGCCCTTTTTGGAATATGCGAGGTTGTCACAATCAATATTGTTCTTGATCAAACTGAACCACAGACAACCTTCTGAAAAAAAGCAGCAGACCCTGATCTCTGGACCAAGTAATGAAATTTGTGATGGAAAAAAGACACATCCACCTGATGTTCGTTAGTGGGGGAAATATTGACAGAAATTGTTAGCATGATGGGAAAGGCAATTACTTTAAGCAGTATTTGAACATGAAGGGAACAGAAACTTGATTAGGGAAATCATTTCAGATATTCTTCTAATTCTTTCTAAATCCAAAGGGCCCTCCCCAAAATCCCAAGGACCAATCACCCTCAAACTGCTACCGCTATAAAAGCGATGCTGTGGTCAGGGGAGCAGGACACAGATGGGCTCCTTGGAACTCCTGGCTTTTCCAGGGCTTTCAGCACCTCATGCTGGGCCAGCCCTTTGTTCACACTGAAAAGCATCTCTTGGGTAATCCAGCAGGATCTGATTGCAGCCTGATGCACTTTTCCATGTGACCAGTGGCCCCTGGATCAGATGAACACCCTTTCAGTGCAGTGAATCCATGAAGGTGATGCCCACCCTGTGCTCTTTTGAACTTGTTGGGATAAGTGGCATGAAGTTGTATTTGAAGGGCCTTTGGGGATGTGGAGGGAAGGAGGAGAGGCAACTGAGCTCAGCTTTGTCCTAAGATCAGTCAATTTGTGGTCCCTTTGAGTCTGGTTGCTCACATTCCTCCAGGAAGGGACAAAGGAGAGGCACCTCTTGGGCAGGGACCTGCACGTCCCAGCGGGATTTGGGCAGCGGCTGCAGGGAGAATTAAGCACAACAGGGACAGGACACCTGCCCGAAGTCAGAAGAAACCTTGAGGTCTCCTCTAGTCCCAGCCATCCCCTGGCTGCTGCATCAGCCCTGCGTTTCCATGGGAGCCGCCCCTGTTACTCCAGTCCCCCATGAAAACCTGGGGGTGTTCTGGGAGAAAAGGGGGAACTACCTGGGCAGAACTGTGGCCAGCTTGCTGAATTTAGCACCCCAGCTCTTCCCCGGTGTTAATATGGAGATCAGAGTCAATAAAACACATGGAGCAAAATGTATGACTCCAATTTACATTAAGGAACTTAAAAGTTGTGAAATATGTGAAGAACAAACTGTTGTGAGAAAATAAGTGCCAGCCTTCCTGCAAATTTTATATCTGATTCTGCAAGCATGGGAAGTCTTCAGCGCTGTTCCTGACTTGGCTGCCAGTTTATGTGGGAGGGGAAACAGCCATTTTGCTCGAGGGAAATATTTTTTAAAAGTTCCATGATGAGAAGGGGTTTTGTTTGTTTGTTTGTTTTTGCTTTCCTGCATCAAATGAGTTTTGCAGTTGAAATTGCTGGTCCAAAGGCTGAATTGTGCCTCCATCAGCTTCAGCTGCCGTGGGACGTGTGTGCTTCTGTGTGGAGATTTTGGCAAGTTCATTTTGCCTGCATGGAGATGTGTACACACACACACAGACATTGTCTCTGTGTTTGGATAAATGTACACAAATTTCAGCTTTCATCTGGACTGCATTTTTGAAGAAAGTGTGTTTCAGACAATGCATTGTTCCAGTTTTATGGATTGCAAAGATAAAGCACAAAACCCCACCAATTCATGGAGAAACACAAATCTTCCAGCCCCTGTCTCTCACAAAGGGGCATTTTTGTGTCTTAAACAGGGGCAGGTTTTTTAAAAAACAGCTGCCCATACAGCATTTCCCACATTGGAGCCTCGGGAGTGAGTGGATTTCAGCACCAAGGGAACAAATGAAGTGGGAAGTTTTTCAGATGTGCTTTACTGGGGTTCCATCTCCTGGGAACAGGAGGAGTTTGGGAGTTTCTGCTGAAAATCTGCCTTTTTCACGTAGGTGTTGGATTGGAAGCTGAAGCTCTGAAAATCTGGCCTCGGAGGCCTATTTTTAAAATATGGTTTCTGCTTTTTCAGACACAATTTTGTGATCCCAGCTAATTAGGAGAACAGCCATGTGGTTAGACATCTGAGTGCTAGTCTTATTGCTTGGAACAATGACCATGGGAGAAAAGCTGCTCCGATGTGGTTTTGTTGTTATTTTGGTTTTTACTTGCAGAATAGACTGGAATCTGCTTTTCAGGCTGCATTGGGCTCCGTTTGTGCTGTTATAACAAATAAGGGAAGACTTGCTGATGGGCTCAAATAAACCTTCAATTGAAGTGACATCTCTTTTTTTCAAATGTCACTTGCTCCTTCCATATCCCCGGTGTGTTTTCAGACCTCTGTTACAGGAGAGCTGCTGCGTGATCTTCTTCAATTTACCATTCACTCGTCCAAAATCAGGAACACAAAAAGCTTTTAAAATTAAAATTCAGGTTTTGAAAGCAGTGTTAGTCAACTCTCCAGATTCACAGCTTACTTGAGGTTGACTCTATCACGCTAATAAAATTTGAGGTTTCTATTACAAAGTGACTCCAGGAGACCTCAAGTAGCAGAGCGAAATTAAGGATGTTAAGAAATTGTATCCTCAATTGACCTCTGTGGAATAAGAAGAATGAAATCAAGGGCAAAATTTATTCTGTTTGCTAGAATTTGACTGGAAATTTGAGGGAGAAATATTCCATCTGAGCAGTGACATTGCACCAAGTACTGCAATTGATTGGCAAACACTGATCCATCTGATGTGTGTGTGGGTTTCGTGGTGGTTGTTCAAGGAATTAGGGCCCATGCCCATGCAGGGAGGAGAGTACAGGCAAAAAATATCACAAAAGAGAGCTGCAAACTCGCATGCCAAAATTAAATAGGAGATAGTGCAATTTTGTGTGGTGCTGGTTTCTCCCAGAAAGCCACTCATTATAAGCACAGAGCAGCTCTTAGGTTTCTTACTAATTGCTGATGATCTCCCAGGTTGTTAGAACCTGAAGCTGTTTGTGTCACCAGCCTGGCTGTCCCCAGGTGCAGCCATAAAACCAAAACACAACCCAAGAGCTTTGTGTCAGGATTACAGAAAAGTGAGACTCATTCCCTAGTAGGAGGCAGGTCCTCTATTGTAACAGCTGCTTTTCTGTCGCCCTGTTCTTATTTCTAAACTACACCCTGGCTAAAAATGTCCCCAGCAGTTCCTCTGTCCCATCACTGCGCTGCAATTTCCTTCCTATCCGAGTTATTCCTGGGATAGAACAGCATCCAGTGGGGATTGAGACCTCCTGGTGCCAGGCACAGAATAAATACAGAACGAGATCCAGCCTCTGTCACCAGGAGGTCACAGGTTGTCACCAGCCCTGAGCAGGAGCAGATTCCTCACTGGAGTCAGGGGCACTCTGCGTGGGCACAGCAGCCTGTCTGCAGTTTAAATAATGCAGCAGAGCAGGAGCAGAGAGAGGAAAAGGCAAGAAGCAGCAATGGGCAGAGGTGTGGTGGTTTTAGGAGCGACCCCAGCCACTGCTGAGGATGAAACACCTGATGATTTTGGGTAGGAGAAGCCTAAACTGGAGAATCCCACGTGCCTGCCTGCACGTGGTTGGTATCAGGTGTTCAAGTGAATGCAGGGTAGCATAAGAGCTCAACAAGGGCTGGTGTTGGCTCCTTTTGGGTGGCAATTCCTCCTGGAAATCATTGTTAGATGGGCTTGGGGAGTTTGGGAGGGATTGTGTGAATGTGTCTGTGGGGAGCAGGGAGAAGGGAAAGAAATCCTTGTGGTGGCTGCTGGGATCTGGATGTGGAACTACAGTTAATGCTGGTTTTTATTGGAGGCAATTTCCATTTAGGATATTGCTAATATCCTGCTAACTGGGGAGAATTGGTTCACTAAAGCCAGCACAAGGTGAAGATTTAATGCTGGGCAAAATGAATTTTCACTGGGTTGCATGTACTCTCCTTGTGACACACTTAGCAGTCTTCCATCTCCACTGGAATCAGTAAAAGCTTTCCCTTCATTATTCCCTTCGTTCTGTGCCAGAGAGCCAAGGGTCTGACTCCAACCACTTGAAAGTAAATGAGAAATCTGGGTTATATTCTGGGCCTCATTTAAGGTTAATGACAGGTGAAGCCCATGGCACTGAGCTGCCTTCTTGTGCCCCATCTCCCTGACAAAGTAGAAGTTGTTCTCCCCCATTCCCATGCTCACTTCCTCTGTGAGGTGTGTAATTCCAGTTGGCTTTTATCAAAGAAATCACCAAAAAGTGAAACAAGCAGATGTTTCCCAAGTTTTCCATCCCCTACCTGGAGTCCCTGTGATGATCCTTGCCATATTCCCCTGGCTGGACCCGTCCGTATTGATGCCACTGTCACTCCAGCTTTGCCAACATCCGTCTGGCTGCCCGGCTTGAACATCTGTATCGAGCATGTCAGCAAAACAGGCCTCAAAATTCCTTCAAAAAACAAAAATCCAGCCTTCTGTGGCTTCTCCAGACTTCCTGGAGTAGAGCAGACCTCTGGTGCTTTGCATCTTTGCTTTCCATAACTCAGTGATGGCTCCCTGCTGGAAATCTCTGGATATGACCCAGTAAAAGAGAGCAGGAGGAGGGACAGGTCAGATGTGCTTCCTGTGCTTTCCACACCAGACTCTTCAGGGTGGGATTATTTGATTATTTTGCTCCCTTCCCTTCTGCTGTGGTGGCACTGACCTGTGTTGAATCAGACGCTGATTCAGGCACAGGTAAGAACCCAGGCAATCCCAATCAGAAAAGAGGACATGGTCTAGAAAAACTGAAAAATAATTAAGGATGGCACCTATTTTACAGATGGGGATTGAAGTAGAGATTGAGAAACTTGCTTGAAGTTTCACAGAGCCTAAATCCAGTGTACCAGGACAGAGATAAGAATTAAAGTGTCTCTGCCCTGAGTATTACAGCTCTGCTCTGCATTTGCCCCAGCATGTTGCCTTATGCCAAAACCTCCCTCTTTTCCTACTACCAGAGTCCTATCTGGGATTCCAGCATGTTAGAGACGTCTTTTCTCACAACTCAGAGTCATGTCTAAAATAAAAAATGAATCCTTCAAGATTAAATCCAGCACAGGATTTAGGTACTTAAAGGATTTAAGCAGTATTTTGATACTTAAATGCAAAGTTGAGACCAGTGAGATGCTGCCAAGATACTGCATTATCCTGGGAAGTGCCTGCATTCATTTGGTTGCTCAGTTTGTGATCTGAAAATGTCTCAGAAGACTGAACTTTTTAGTTCAAAACATTTAGTGATGGTTTTCTGCTTGACAGGATGGCATATTCCTGCTCCAGTTACATCCATGAGCACGAGCAGGGTTCACAAGCTGACCTGCAGGTCCTTACCTGCTGGTGTCCCCAGGGCATGGGACATTCCCTGCCAGACCTGGGCTCAGCACAGATCCAGCGCCATGGCCTTGCCTTTGAACCTTCCAGCCCTGGGAAAAGGTTCTCAAGGCCTTCCCTTCCCTCCCAGGGTCCAGGATATCAGAGTTGTGGAGTTACAAACCCAGGCCTTCTCCTTGTGCCCAGGGCACTCTGACCAACAGGTTTCCAGCCCCATGGAGGGCAGGGAGAAGGGACCTGCTCCCTGCAGGAGTTGTGCAGGTAGGAAGGAAATATTAAATTTAATTGATGCAGCAGAATTCAGGGAAAGAGCACTAAAATGGGGAGATGCCTTTGTCACCTAGTTGTGACAATTTACTGATGAGGATGAGTTATGGATTGCTGATCTGGCTCCCAGGATTGTTTCTAAATTTTACCTTGGGATTTCAGAAAACGTCCCTGTAAAGTTCTAAGAGCAGACTCCAGGAGCAGGATTTTTCCCTTCTGCATCCCTCAGGTCCAATTAATTTTGCATTATTCTCTGTGTAGCAAAACAGCTTTTACAGAAAAGCCCCCCCACTCCAAACCCAAAGCACCTGGCAAATTGTTTGGGGCATCTGTAGGAGATGAGAAGTGAACACCCCAAGGCACAAGAGAGGGGCTGCTGAATTTTAGGAACTCTCTAAACATGGACAAGGTGTCATGCTCAGAAAGGAGACATTGTTTATTCTGCAAGGTGGAAGTTTTCCCACAAATCAAGCACATTGTTCTTTTCCTAGTGATGGGAATTGAGCAGTCAAAATCTGACTCTTGGTGGGGAAGACGATCTCCTTCTCACCCCTACCTTACCTCCTCCCCTTCCAGCTCTCATAGCCATCAACCAAACTTGTTCATTGTCCCTTTTCTGATCTCTTTTCCCCATCTCTTTTATTTTCTCTTCACCTCTTCCTTCTCATTACACTTCCTTTTCTTTTCTCTAGAAACATCAGCGTCCTCTGTCAGAGTGAGCAGCCCCAGTCTCCCCTGTCCTAGGGGATGTGCTACCAGAAACTCAATGTTCCTGTCCCACCCCGCAGCTTCCACAGAATCCCAGGATATGCTGGGTAGGGAGGGGCCCGGGAGCCCAACTCCTGCAAGAACTGAGCTTTGCCACCGACAGGGACAAAAGTTCCTCCTTCCAGGAGCAGACTGGGTGCCAGCTGTGGGAAACACCACCCAAAGTGAAGTGCCAGGAACACGAGGCTGAAGGGCCAGTGCTGGCCTGGAGCCGCTCCCAGGGCTGTCCTGCTGGGGACACCGGGTCCTGCCCCAAAGCACAGGTGCCACATCCCCAGGCACATCCGTGGGCCAGGAGATGCTGCAGAGCCGTGGCAGGGGTGGGAGCAGAGGTTTGTGTCTCTTCCTGCCTCGTTTGCAGCTCTTTGACGTAATGTGAAGCACTTTGCCAGTTGCGGTTTTGTGAGAACAGATTGGTAAACTCTGACTTGTTGCATCAGCCTGACAGCTGACTTCCCACACAGCTCCGTGCGTGCAGCTCCGCTGGGGCCGCAGCCCAGCCGTGATTCATCCGCCCCGGCAGGTCCAGCACACCAAGGGCCCAGCAGCAGGGCTGGGAGCTCCTCTAACGCCCCTTGCACTCACTGTGAAATAGCTCTTTGTCCTCTCTGCTGCTGGGAAGTCAAAAGAATATGCTTTGTTTGAGATTTTCCAGGGGAAAAAAAAAAAGAAAAAAAAATATTTCAGAATTCCAAAGCTTCAAATAGGAGCTGATGGCTCCAGTCTGGACACACACAATTGAGTTTGAGAGAATTTATAGCAAGCCTATCCTTAATGTGTCCCAGGAATGACTTGATTTGCTTCTTCTATTCCCTTGCAGAAGAAACTGTGGGGATACAAATTTAATACAGTCTAGGAGCTTGTGTTACAGTTTACTGTGTCCTTGGACAGCTGTAAATCCTCCTCTGATGTATTTGCTTAATATTTAGGCTTAACATGTTTTAACCACAAATCAGGCTACAATAATGAACTTGGAACCTGTCCAAGCCTTATCCCAGAGTCCCCACAAACAGCTCCAGTCCCAGAGGTGAAATGATGGTGATCTACCTGTGAATATCCCCAGTCCCCCCTCATTTTGTTACATGTGCTGAGAATAACAAGGCCCACTAAATCAGGAGCCTGATCCTCGGCTAAAACAGGGATTTACATTCTCCTGTGCTGATTTACACCAGTGGAGGAGCCGATTCCACCATGAACAAATATAGTGTTTTAATCTACCCATCGATCCACAGCTCAGCTAATGAAACTTTGCAGCCCTTAAAATGTCCTGGCTCCAACTTGAATGTCTCCTGCATCTGGATTTTCTCTCATCAGCACTTCAGAGCTGGTACTGCATTAAAAACTGCACACACAACTACAGTTAAGCTTTTCAATAATGAAGTCACTTTATTTATTGAGAAATGTCATCACAGGATACATGATTCTTGGCAGGGCAGCTCCTGAGCAGGAAGCCTGCAGTTCCAAAGGTATGCAGGAACGTGGAGAAGGGCATATTGTTTGCCTTCTTTTTATGACAGGAAGGATATGGTTTGGTTGTGTTTTTGATGAGTTTTATTTCATTGTACACAGAGTTTTTCCTAGACTCTAAGTTAAAACTTGACAAATAGTTGTACCCCTCCTGTTACGTGGGCGTGGGGAGTGACTCTCTCTGTGCTTTGCACTGATGCTTTGCAGACCCTACACAAAGGTTTTCATCCCTTGGGCTTCTTAGGCCAGCAGAGTTTGCATGGGCATGGAGACTGCAAATAATTTCTGGGGTTAATAGATCCTGCTCTAAGATGAATGAAAAACATTCTGGAGAATTGATATCATTCCTTTTTGAATTTTTGTCTATAATCTTAGGGTTTTATTTGGAATAAAACCAAACAACTTGCAAATAAATCCGCAGACAAAATGAAATAGCTGAAGACATTGATGATTTCTGCTTCCTATGGCTATTTGATTGCCTAATTACAGTCATTTTGAACTGATTGCATGCTCTTTTAATTTATTTCCCAGCATCTGGCTGTAAGGAAAGACCTAATGCAGGGTGTGTTTTATAGAGGAGAGTAAGTCTTCCTGAAAATAAATTGTTCACTCCTTTCTAATTGAGGAACTCTTGCTTAGAAGACAGGAATGAACTTAGAACCAAAGCCTGGTTTATCTGTAAGGTAGGAAATGGGAGGTTTTGAGTAAAGGCAGGTTTGGGAGGCTCTGTGGTTGGGCTGAGCCCTGGCTGAGCAGCTCCAGCTCTGTTATCTCTGGCTGCCTCCCAGGCCCCTGCCTTGGGAGCTGCCATGGGATCTCGCTCTGGAGAGCACCAGGCTGCCCATGCCAGCCCTCTGCTTCTGCTCCAGCCTGTGGGCGAGTCCAGAAATACAGACATGGGATACAAAAGGAGAAAGCTGCCTTGTTCTGAACCTGCAGAGACATTTCTCGCAGCTCCAGGCTGAGCTGGGGCTCAGGGCAGCTCCCCCCTCCTTCTGGTGCAGTTGTTTCTCTGGGGCGCTGTTAGAGCAGGCTCCTCCTCCCCAAGCACATCCGACTTCCTCTGTGTCCTTCTTAATTGCTTTCTACTAAAGCATCTTCGTTAATCCACGGTTACATGATGCAAAAATGGGATCCAAATGTTTGCCATGAGTTTTCTTTTAGGACCTAAAGTTTCTGACACTTTCATCATTGACTTTAGATCTTTGAGGCAAAACACTTGTTCCGTACCAAAGAGCCACAACTGTTCTCAGAAGCATTGTGTATTCTGAGAAAAATGCAGTTATCAATCCAAAATACAATTAGAATTACTTTACCAGGTTATGTCAGGTTGTGAAAACAGTATCAGGAGAGGAGAAGGAAAATAAATAAGTCTGCTGTGTTTTGTTAACTCTGTGGTGCTGGGCGTTTATTCCTGCTGGATGCATGGGGAGGCAGGGCTTTGTTTTCAGTGGGTTCAGTGCTGCCTTTGAGTGGGACCTGGAATTGCTGCACAAGAATTTAGGGTGATCTCAGAGGGAGTAAAATGTGCAAAATAACTGCTACAAACAATCACCCAGTACCAACAGTTCCATTCAGAAAGTTGACTACAACTTTCAAGGTGTTTAAATATTTATTTTCACTGCATGGTTGCCATGAACTTTTCAGACAAATCCCTTTCAGACAAATTCTCTCAGGTACACAGGGAGAGCTGGGGTTGGATAAGGAGTAATTATTGCAGAATTTGTGGCCAGTGTCCATAATCTTGTTTGTAAGATCCACTGGGACTCCTGGGCTCCAGTTCTGGTGAGGGATGTGCTGGGCTGGCTGTTGCATAAACACCAACAAAACCAGTGCCTGTGACCCCTCAGCTTTACAACCAAATAGGCAGTGATTACTGAACCCTGGCAATTCCAGCACAGCTTTAATTTCACTTACAGATGGTCTAGCTGGTGATGTCACACAAATGCTTGCTCAGGCCTTTCTTTTAGACAGTTTTACCTGAAATGATTTTGCTAAAAAGAGCACAAAAGTCTTTTAGCTCTGATATATTTGCTGTAGTGGGGCTGATTCTGAAGAGCCTTGGCTTTGCTGGAGGAAGAGCTTCATTAAGGAACTACTTTTCCTCCAAGAAATCTCTGCAGAGTTGGGTCTGATGATAGCAATAAAAATTGTTTCTGCAAAATGGTTTTGAGAGCATTTCTATTGTTTACTCTAACAAAGAGCCTCTGGAGACTGTGACCTTTGATTTTAGAAGTTTTGTGACTAATCCCTTTTTACAGACAACTTTTTTTCATCACAAACTTCAAGGAAATGCTTGACTGAGACAGGATTTGAGCCTAAACTTCCCCAAGTTTCAGTTTTGGCCTTGTACCAGTAATTATAGCTCTGTAAATTGGTTTCATAAGCTTAGGCTGTTGTGTTGGTACAAACTTAGGGTAAAGAGCTTCCATTTGCTTGGGTGTCCCCAGCAGTGACACAGCTCACCTTGCTCAGAGGCTGAAATGCTGAAAGTTAATTTTAAAAACTCCCAAAATCAACGACAGCAACAAAATCCTGAAACTTTATTTTCCTGACAGGGACATTCTGAAGTGCTAAAGACCAAATTCTGCTTTGGAACCCATCTGGATTCCTCTGTAGTGCTGCATTTACCAGCCTAAAGCATGTGTTGTTAATTCAGTATGTCTTAAGTCCCAGCCTCACATCTATTAAGTTTAAGGTCAGCAGGAAAACATAAAAAAGCACTCTCATATTAATCAGCAGTGCCAGAAATAAACCTGGATATCAGGAATTTAAACCTCACACTGCTCAGATGAATGCTGCAGCCTACAACTTACAGCAGGGCTGTGGATTTCTGCCCTGTGAAGGATGCATGTCAGAAAAAGGGAAAATACTAAAGAAATGCATTTACTTAAGACACTTATCCTTGTAAGAGCACTCCATAAAGTGTACATAAAAAGCTATTTTTCTCCCACAATTTAGGCAAACAGAATTTTTAGTTAGATATTATCACCTGGAGAGAGCCCAATAATAAGTAATTTAGTCTGGAGAGGGGTTTTGTACATTTCTGATTAATATTTACAAAAGGCTTTGTGTATTTTTGCTCGAGCGCTAATGAGGCAGCAGCTCAAGTTTAACAAAAAGGACACTGTAGATTGAAATATGGTATTGTGCCCATCAAAGTCTGCCTCCTCTCTGCTTGGCTTATGATGAATGCTGTTCTTTAATAGCGGGCTGGGGTTCCTGAAAAACTTATTACAGAGACTAAGAGAGAAGCCAAGAATGAAGGAATGCCTGACTGGCAGCAATCAATCACTCCCTTTTAAAGATGAACTGATCCTTCTTTTTCTAAAGTAACACTTCATAAAAAGGACTCAAACATAAATATGCAAAGCATTAGAGCAATTACATCCTGCATGATCCCTGCAGTATTTCTGGTGCATGGCTTCACTTTGCTCTGGTGAGATAATGAATGCAGGAAAATGGCAAATCTCTCTAAAAGAAGACTGATATTTAGAGAAAAGTTCCTGCTGAAGAGTGTTAATTATCTGGAGCAGGGAAGTGAGATTATTTAGATTCCTTTTAACAACATGTCTCTACATAGGCTCTATTTTAATGAAGCCTTATTTTCTTCTTTTCTAATAAATATTTTGATAAATATTTTTTATATATTTTAAGAAAAGGCAAATACACATAACCTATATACAGAAGTGAACAAGGGACGGATCTGTATAGTGGCCATCACATGTAAATATGTTCATTTTTAAGTGCCTAATTTGCATATGCACTTTCTGCAACTGTCTGCAATCCCAACGTTTGACATGCAAATTCAGCATGCAAATGCACACAGCTTTAGAGAAGTTGAGTTCCCTGTATGTGGTGCAGATATTTTACTCTTCCTTTAACACATAATCCTCAACCAGCAAGTTCCAGACCTTTTTCATTGTTTAACAGCCCAATCCCCAGAACACAAAGTACTTTTAATGCAACATGGGAGGCTTGGAAACACAAACTGATGGAGAAGAAAATATTGTTTTTCCAATCACCACAAAAACTTTGCCCTGCACAGCAAAAGCACAGAGTTAATTTAAGAGGTGCAGCCCAGATATTGCATGCAGGTACCAGGAATTTTTAATGACTTGTTATTTTTACCTTGTTCAGAGAATAAACTTTCTATTCCTAAGGGTCTTTTTAAACTCCTTTTTAAAAGAGTGCTAAGAATGGCTGGACAGTTGCTGTCGGGTGTATTGGATGGTAAATTATAAAATGTTAATGAACTAGTAACTATAAAATCTAATATTAGCTGCAAACAGGGTTGTTTAACATGGCGCAGTTGAAAAGCACGAGCACGGAAACAGCAAAATGTCAGTAGTGAAATACCTGGTGGGTATTTGAGACCTCCAGTGGGCTCAGGCTCTGTGTAAACACTGTCAGGAGAGGAGAATCAGCTCAGGTTTGTGGAGTTCAGTGAAAGTCAGAAATATTTTCTTCCTTTCAGAATAGGAAAATGACATTTGGTGCAAACGGAGGTTCTTTCCCCGAGCAGAGACAGTGTGGGTTACTCATAAAAGCATAATGGCTTTCATTCAGAGGTGCCATATGGCTGCTTATAAGATTTCTGCACAGCACTTGCTGTAGCAGTAACTAAACAAATGGCACTATAGTACAATATAATACCTGTCAAGAGCAGTGATAAAGAATGTTTTATTTCTCTGCTCTCTGTCCTCTTTTCTCCCTTCCTCCTTGGGAGCAGCTGCCTGTGTGAGGCAGCACCCACTAGATGGTACTGCCAGGCTTCTCTGGGCTGTCACTTCTGCTCAGCCTCCCTGGCCTGTGCCTGGGGCTGCCATCCCTCCAACCATCCATCCATCCATCCATCCCTTCATCCATCCCAACATCCATCCCTTCAGCCATCCCCATTGCCTTCCCAAAGGAGGGGCTGCAAGGGGCACAGCTGGGCAGATGTGGCATGAATCTCTGTCTGGGAGTCTGGGGAGTCTGGGGAACAAAGTGTTCGACCTTTCCTCTCTCTTTAACCTTAAAATAAGGTTCCAGATCTTCACCCAGGGCTCAACACTGTAGTGACAATTATGGAGAGACACCAACAAGGGCCCTGAGCCTGGTCTGTGAGACAAGGGCCTTTAGCCCACCCCAGATGAGCTGCTGGGAGCCCAGTGTCCATGTGTCCCTGGGAGTCCAATGTCTGTGTGTCCCTGTCCCTGGGAGTCCAGTGTCCGTGTGTCCCTGGGAGCCCAGTGTCTGTGTGTCCCTGTCCCTGGGAGCCCAGTGTCTGTGTGTCCCTGGGAGCCCAGTGTCTGTGTGTCCCTGTCCCTGGGAGCCCAGTGTCCGTGTGTCCCTGGGAGCAGAGGGAATTCAGCACCTCCAAAGAGCAGTCACACAAGTCTCAGTGCCTCTCCTCTCCTCCCTGGAAAACGCTCATTGTGTTTGCTGTTAAATGAACAGATGCGTGTGAGATGCTGAACTCCTCACTCAGATGCAGCTGGAAAGTCCCAGTACCAACCCAGAATTTTGAACTTGCATCAAGTGCTGCCTCCTCGAGCTCTCTGGGCTGGTTAACAACGAGCCCTGTTTGAATGCCTTTTAATTTTGCTAAAAGATGGCTCCACCTGCTCCACACGAGCAGAGGGATGGAAAATGCTGCAATCTCTGATCACCAGATAGCCTTCGTATGTTGTTTACAAAATAACACATCTTCTCTCTGCCTGTGTTTTTCCCTGTAGGATAAATGCAGGCTTATACCAGCTCTGAAATATATTGGCTCCCTGATCAGCACCCTAACACATCCGCTCTATCATCTTCTCCTTTGGAATCACACTCCAGGGAAATTTGGTTGAAACCTTTCCTGATTAAAAGCCAGCGATGACCACATATGTAGTAAATGTGGGCTTTTTTTGTATGTGCTTGTCTCATTTCTGAAAGCACTTCCTTCACGCAGCCTAAATTCAAGATTTTGCATGATGTATTCCTCAGTCCTTCCGTCCATCTGTCCAGACAGGCAGCTTATTTGATGAGTTAACCATTCTGAACACTTTAATATTTATGTGACTCTTGTGCAGCTCAGCAGTTGCTTTATGTGGGATTGCATATTTGATAAGATCACAGATTCACTCTGTGCCAAAGCTGAAGTCCTACCGAGGTCTGACTGTACTTCAAATGTCAAAAAAATATGAATAGGTGGTCTTAATGTTCTCCTCTGGTGTTATATCTGTCTATAGAGAATATAGCTTACAACAGATTAGAAGCAATAGAGGACTTGACATATAGTGAGAGAGCAGTAAGAATGATGCTTGTTGACATTATCGGCTAAACCTGTAGGGGAATTTTCTTTTTTTCCTTTATTCTTTCTTCCCCTCTTGCTTTTCTTCTGTGGAATTTGCTTATTTGTTCCTGTGAGCCTTGCTCTTTCTACATCGAGTTCCAGTTTCTCTATCTGAAATAGTGTTGTCAATCCAGGTGTTTTCAACACCTTCCCCATCCTTGCTTGGCTCTCCTGGCTGTTCTCCCCCCGTGGCTCACAGGGCTGCCTCTGCCTGGTTTTTAAAGAATATTTATTTGCAGAAAGCCTCTCTAACTCCAATTCATGTGCATATTTCTGTGGTCCCTCTGCACTTCGGGTTTTGTGTGCACAAAGGTTTGCAGCAAATGCAATTCTGGGCTGAAGGGCTGATGCTGATGTGCTGTGCCCATGCACTGGGGATGCATCCAGTGTCTAAAGGGATGCTGCACAAATGCATTTGGCTCTAAATGAGGAATTCACTTCTTAAGCAAAAGGAAAAAAGAATCCTGATTTTCAGTCTTTTGTGGCAGTGTCACAAATAAAGCAATGAAAGATGGATTACTGGGGAATGAGTCATGGAAATTCCTACCCAAGTTTTGTGAAATCTGAATATGCTGAAGACCAGGGGAGGAGAGGATATTTCTGCTGACATGTAATGTCTTGATCCTCGCTCATTCCTGTTGCTAGGAACAATGTGTGTGGTTAGATGCCCAAAACAGTGCTTGCAGGTGTGGATTTGGTAACTTTCTTTGGGAAATTGCATCCTGACACCAGGATAGGCTCTGCACAGCACACACTGACCTGAGCACTGAGCACTGAGCACGTCACCTGGGCCCTGTTAGCACCAGTTTGTAAATACTGCTTTCAGAGCCTGGCTCCAGAGATGCCACTCTGTGCAGCAGAAGGAATATTGCTTCTTGTCAGCCTTAGATTTAAAAAATACAGCTCAGGACGCTGCAAGCCCTGGGTGAAGCCAGTGCAGTGTCCATCAGCAGTGTCAGCAGTCTGTGCAGGGCACTGCTTCCATCCTGTCCCTAATTCAGGCATGCTAAATGCAAAATTAATTCATCATTTGGCCTGCAGGCACAGACAAGCCCTGGGGTTCCCTCTCTGCCTGTGGTTCTGTGTCTGCTTCTCACCTGGGGCTCTGTGTCCTGCCTGAACCTCAGCACTGGGGGCTGTTGGAATTCATGGGCAGCACATCAGGAGAGCCCAGGAGGTGAATTTGCTCTCACAGAACACACACACAGCTTTGTGTTAGGACAGGATGCATCACCCCCAGATCTGTTAGCACACAGCTGCCACCAAAAAGCTGATTTTCCAGCTTTAACTAGATTTGAAAAGGAACAACTATAATACAGGATACGATCCACAGATCAGTGGAGAAGAAAATTTGGGCCAGATTCAAAGGTGGCCCTGTGAATGGCAGATGTGGTGTATTGTGCTGCTTCAGCTTGTGCACAATATGGCACAGGCTGAGAAACAGGAGACAGAAATCTGAAGGCATATTTGATGTGCCATCATCTCAAAGGATTGTTCCTTTATCTGAGGAGAGAACTGTAATCCCGGGGAATTGTGAAGAGTTATTGGCATTCTGTAAAGTAGGAGTATGCCTAACATGCCATAACAAAAAAGGTAATGCAGAACTGTAATTAACATGATGTTATTTTTAATTCACAAAAATACTGTTTATGGAGCTGCACTGAAAGAATCTGACTCTTAATGAAGATTGATCGCAAGTCAGACTTTACCTCTCGTTCTGCTGATTTTTGTTCACTGCAAGAAGAAAGTGAGCAGGGACTGAGATCATTTGTTTGTGGCACAGAGTCCCTTGAGTGTCCTCTGTGTCATCACAGCCAGGGGATTTGTGCTTCCCCCAGCTCAGGTGGTGCTGCACAAAGGGACTGGGAGCCTTTGTCCCTTTCCTCCTGCTCCTGCCAGCAGCTTGTGCTCCAGAGCACAGCAGCACAGGGGGAACACCATTTCCCCACACTGCTGTCCCCAGTCAGCCGGAGGGAGCTCCAGCTTTGAGGTTCCAGCTGAAGCTCAGCAGCTGAGGCTGAACAGAGCACAGCTTTGGCCATGGCACATTTGCAAAGCTCTGACAAGCAGAGAGGCTCCCAAATTCCTGCCAGGTCACAGCACCCCCAGCAGTGCTCAGGTCTGTCCCAGGCAGCACCACTCTGTGTGCTGCACTTCTTGCTCCAGGTTCCACAGAGGAACTTTGGAGAGCTGAGAGCAGGGCAAAGTCAGCCTGCACTGCAGAGCATTTTATGGCAGCAGACAACCAGGGCTCCTCAAAGGTCCCCTTTGCCCCTTGCCAGATGGGTCTGGGTGGAATGGGCATCCCTTTCTCACAGCCTTGAATCCTTCCTGCCGTGGGCAGCACCTTCAGTGAGGGTCACAGTGATATGAGGTGGTCTCATGCAGCCCCTCCTCATCTGCTCCAGGCCCACTTTGCTTCCCCAGCCTGTTTTGGCCACAAGTAAACAAAGAATATGAAATACTATATGAAATGAAGGGTGTCCTTGCAGGAATAACTTAGGGAAGAAACTCCTTGAAGCAGGAAGTCTTGCTCAGTTAAGCAGTAAGAAAAAAACACATTTTACCACAAAAGTTAAGTTACCCTTCATGTGACAGACAAAGAAACTGAATCTATTCCTGTCAATTCTTTGAAGTTTTCCTACAAATTCCCAACACCCTTGTAGTGCCATAAATAAATGTAGAAATCCCATCCATTATATGAAGTACCAGGCAAGACTCCCTTCCCACGTTTGTAAAGCCATGTTCTAATCACATGGCAGCAGAGTTTTCATTTCACTTTACTGCTAATTAAAACTGCAATATTGTGGAGCAGTAAATTTTCCTGATGATCAAAACTGTTTGTATGTCTTGTCACATAACCTATGCATTCCCAGGAAACGAGGGAGCTTGATTCTGCCTTCAGACAAGAAGAAATTTGAAGGAAACTTGAATATCAAATGACACGAGTTAAAAAATATGAGACAAGAGGTTTTCAGATCAGTAGTTGAAAGTGGAGCCGGATGAAACTATTGTATCCAACATTTCTTCCAATCTAGGCAAAGTTGTGACTGAAGCTTGTCCGTACAGAAAGTAAATTGGAGCAGAATTCTGTGGTGGTGGGGAAAGGGAATCAGGGTTGGAGGGGGGCTGGAGCCCCAGCATTGCTCTGCCCTTGGGAACAGGACTGAGCTGAGCACTTTGTCCCTGCCAGGGCCGCTCACAGCTCTGACCTGCCCTGAAAAACACCTCAGGGGAAATGCAAGAAGGGTGCAAAACCCAAGAGGATGGAAACAGTCAAACAACAGCATTTATTTATTTTTTTCCCACGAAGCCCCATAAACTGAAACTGCTGAAATCTGCAGAGAGCCATTAAAATGTTCTATACCGTGTGTTTCACAGCCTGGCTGTACTTTCCACTCTGCTGCTGGTATCTGCTAAAATCACTCCCTAAATGCTGACTACCACCCAATTTTGAGGCAGAGAAGCTTCAAATTCACATCCTGAGTTGATTTTGGGGTTGCCTGGGGAGTTAGAACTGGGCCTTTTTGGGCTGTGCAGGTCTGTTGTCCCTTGTTGGGTTCTCACTGCTCCTCTTCCTCTCTGCAGGGTTTAGGCAGTTTATACATATTTGTACACATCCCACTTTCAGCAGCTCTCTCCGTTTTCTCTCCAGAAGTTGTGTGCTCTCATGCTGCATTTTTTTTCACTCTGTATATTTAAGAAAAAAAAAAAAAGTGCCATTTTGGCAGGGTTGTAAACTACCCTCTTAAAAGCAAGGAAGAAATGTTGAATTGAGAGGAGCTCAGTATGGTGTGACACTGTCCTCAATTCACCCCAATATTCCTGTGTGTTGTGGCACATATGGCATTAGTACAGTGTGTGAGATTCCCTGCAAAGATAAGGAGAGGTAGGTTGATTTAAGGACATGGTTTCCAGCCAGATTTTCAGCTTTAAGTTTAAATTTCCTTTGTGTTTGGGGAGAAGAATTTTCAAGTGCATCTTAAATGTTATTTCAAAGAGGTGGGTTTGGTTTTGGTGGTTTTTCCTTTTTTTTTCCTAAAACGTTCCTGAAAGTCACACTTCTACTGGACTTTTTAGCTGCAGTAATTTTAGAAAAGAGGCATCTAATAGAAGTGAAAGTGTGAGATGTCTTTTTAGGAAACTCAAGATATTTATTTGTCTTGGTGACAGTGGCAGGCTTCTAAATGCTCTCCTTTCCTGACAGGAGCAGAATTCCTGTGAACGGAACTATTAGCAGGCCATAAGATCTGTTTAGAATCCCCTGCTAATATCCATGCTGAAGATAGTTTTGACCAAAAAAACCCATCAGTTATTCTCATCTTCAGGAGCTTTCTGGTGGATTGTCAATAATGTCCTTCTTACAATTAATATTTTAGCATTTTGCTCAAAAAAAAATTGTAAATGCAGAATCAGAGGTCCTGACACTTGGAATGAAGTTGAAAGTTTTCCCTGATCTGAGAGACAAAAAAATCCAAATATAAAGATCTGCATTTGAAGTATTTAAGATATGCAACAAACTGCTCAAAAGTAAAGTATCCATAGTAATAGTCTGGTGAATAAGTTCAACACATTATTTATTTATAAATATGAGGATTTTAAAGAAAATGAAGCATTTTCAGAGTGAATAAACAAGACCCTTTTCAAGCTATAAATTGATTCCGGCTGCTCCTCCCAGCTGGAACCCAAAGGGACTGTATATTCTTGTAAGAGTCTTCCATTTCAAATCAATCTTGAGGCAGGTAAGAGTTTTATGCCATGAAATACCACCTAATGATGTGTTTAGGATACAAAAGCTAATGGAAGAGTAGCAATAGCAGCTTTAATTTGTCAACAGCTTCCCCAGGAGAGTTCCATAGGGCTTGCAGATCCCCGAGTCATTTAAATGCCTTATTTACAACTGCATTAGGCATTTGTGCACACATTCCCATCAAAATGCGGCTGGTTTCATTCACAACTCTTCATCAGGACTGCAGTTTTTTAGGAATTTTGGTCCCTGGTTCCATGGAGCTTTTGTTCATCCCAATAATTGCCCATCAGCTTTTTAGGCTTCTTAAGTGCTGCTCAGTTTTCTGGTATCTTTTGGTTGAGTTTACAGTTACACCAGAAGGAAATGGGATATGAAAAGAGAATTCATATCTTTCTGCCTAATGTGGCATGGTGCCAGCCCCACAAAGCTCCCAGGAAGCTGCCATTTGATCCCAGGGAGATAAGAATAACAGATATGGAAAACTGAAAGCTCCCCTGGACTCCAGACAAAGTTATGCAAAGCAATAAAAGAGGCAGGTGATGGTTTTTAGGAGCTGACAATAACATTGTCCATTATTGCTGAAAAGCCCTGGACAGGGTGAAAAAGGCAAGTGCTCAGCAGAGCAGAGCAACCTTACACGAAAGGCAATGCCAAAAGGGATAAAATGTGTGTAAGATTGGATTTTTTAGGGGAATGTGGGGAATTACTCCCATTAAGAGTGGGCTGTGAGCTCTGAGGGTGACACCTCTCCTCATGTGCAATACGAATCCAGCCTTTAACAGCTGCACATGGCCAGAGCCTGCATTCACTCATCTGAGCCTGTCTTTTCTCTATTTATGGCAATTAATTTATTTTTTTTTCCACAAAAGAGGTACCTAGAGTCTCCCTCTGAGCAGTTATACCCCAAAGCACTGCATCCCCTCCATCCCAGCTGCAGGAGCTGCACTGGCTCCTTGTTCTCCTCCAGTGCAGCAGCACCCAGGGGCACTGGGAGGGGCTGGGACAGCCCAGCTCCCCCAAATTCTGCTCATTCTCCTGGGATTTGGGGTGCTGGGAGGGGAGTGGATGCTGGGTGGGTGCAGGAGGAGTTTCTTGCTCATTGAGGAGGGAGGAGAGCACAGGAATTTGCCAAGGATCATCTCAGTTTGAGGGGGTCCCATCCCTCTAGCAGGGTCAGAAGCCCTGGAGAGAAGGGGATGGAGGGCACTGAGTGGGAGAAGCCCTCACCCCCTCTCAGAATTCCCAAAAATCTCCTTTGTCCAAAAGACATCTCAGTGAGGAGCCAGCATTTGGGCAATCCTTGTTGTGTTTTGGTTCGGGGTCATGAAGGACTCCAACAGTGTTGTAAATGCTCAGGAGGGATTAGAGAGGCACAGTAAACACAATCTTGATTTTGTGGATTAAACTTTCATGGGGTGGTGTGTTGAAACATCATTTATTTGAGTGAAAAGGGTTGGTTAGAGAAATATCATTTTGTGAGTTTAAAGAGGCATCCTGTCAAAATAGTCTGTTTTCACATTGCTTAAGTAGAAACAGCTCTTGGTTTCAAAATCCTAACTAACTGGAAGAAAAAAACTCCTATAAAACAAATAAATGAACATGTAAAAATATCAGCACTGGGAAAAAGTGATTTGAAATGATCAAAATGAAACCCTTCATTTTAAATGATCTTTTTTTAATTAGCAAATGGCATAAACTTTTCTTCCTGATTTGAGAGAAGGCAAATTTTGGAATCTTGAAAGTTCTCACAGTTTCATTTGCCATCCTGAGCTAAGGCATAGAGCACATTCCTATATTTATCTCCCTATCCTTCCATGCAGGAGAAGAAGGAATATAAATCTATAAGTGAAGAGACAGGTTAATATAAATGGTTTGAGTGAATCTCTTCTCTGATCATTTTTCCCTTCCCTTGCTTGATGTCACTTCATGAAAAATCTCACTCCACCACCAAAATGTATGGTAATAGTTCAAAACAAAATTGAAAAATTTCTGAAAGTTGAACTGGAAGCATTTTTGTCAGAGTTTATTGGGAGTATTTCGTATTTTTGAAAGTCTAGAAAACTTTTATGACAAGTAGATAAATTATAAAACTCTACGAACATGGAATTAAATGGAATCTGAGCAGTGACAAACAGGGAAAAGAGAGAGCACATAATTTTAGAACACAAAAAGGTAACTAAATTTGAAAAATTGCATTAGTATATCATTTTCAGTCTGTAAGCCATTAGAGAAAAAGTGTAAATTACACCCTGTAACAAAGTAAAAATGTTTTCAATGTTTAAAGGTAATTTTGTATTACTGCTACTATTACTTAAACTCTTAGCTCTTATAAATATCTGAAGACAGGACCCCTGGTGATATTACCTGTGTCTTAGGCAGAGAGCAACAATTTCAATTCCATTCAACTACATTTGTATTTTGCCAAGTGCTATCAAGCACTGAGTTGCATAATTTGCTATCTAAGTGAAATAGATATTTTTCGTGCCTCACATTTATCACTCTCCTGTGGGCCTCGTTACTGACAATCAAATCATAAAAGATGTTCAGAATTGTCATGATGCACTTATTTTCTCATATTTGATACAAATAGTTTCTTCTACAAAAATGGCCTTTTTTAACCGTTGGATTTGAGAGTAGTTTTTAAAGGAACAGGATGCAGTTGGGGTTTAGCAGATTCTACACAGGCATTAAAAAAAAAAAAAGCTTTTGAGAGCTGATTCTATTTCTAAATATATCATTGGAGTCTCATTTCTAGGAAAGGAGGAATTTATATGGTGCGTAAGCTGGTAACATAGCAAAATAAAAAAATAGAGGAAATTCTATTTGTAGCTGGAAGACTTGCATTTTTTCCCCTTTTCTGTCTTTTAACATGAACTTAGATATTGTGAAAGGTGATTTTCAATTTATACAACACTAGCAGTGCAGGAGGATGAAACACCCTTATTAGCCACAGTACCCCAAAATATCCTGCAGGATTTTGGGGACAATCATTGCGAGTCGGTCATTGCCAATGCTGCAGGCCCAGGGAACCCAGCCCAGAGAATTTCTCCTCACCTGGAGGAGGAGGAGGTGGGTTGAGAACATTAAACCCATTCCACAGGGAGCCACCACGGCAGGAATGATGGCTGTGTCCATCAGGGAGGGGACACTGGAGATGCTGTCACCAGAGCACCCTAAATTGGCCCTCAGAATTCAGAGGTAGCGGGGGTCTCCCAGGAGCATCCCCAGATCCAGGTGAGCATCCCCCAAGTGGAGCAGCATTTCCTCGTGCTGAGCAGCAGCCCCAACAGATCTCTGTCTCCCTGAGCAGGCAGCTCCTGAAAAAAGCAGCGAAGGAAGCAGGATGGCAGGAGCTGCTGCCTCTCGGGGAGTTTGCGCTGCATTTTAAGCAAGAGACATCTTGAGGGTTGTGCTTACCCAAACCCTTCTGCTTGCAAAAGCGAAGCCCATAAACATTTGTTTAAGGCTGCCCTGACATACAGAGTATTTAAACTTTTCACTGCTGCTGCTTGTGAGACACAGCAAAATGTACAGAGTTTTTTTCCAAGATTTTATTCCCTCCACCCTTGCCTGGGATTTGATGTGCCAGTTAAAAGCTGAGAGTGTCTCAGGCTGTGATGGAGAAAGGTGATTTGGGGTAGAAATATGGCCCTGCTGACCTCATGCAAGGCAACAGCTGATATTACAGGGAGAAGATGCTGGATATTTATTTGGAGGGGTAGGGGAGAAATATATTTGTTAGTGAAATGGAGCTTGCTGCAGAGTGCATAAAGGTGAATTATTTGGCAGAAGACTGAAGGAGGTTTATGCAATATGGTATTATTGAGCCGGGCTATTAGCAGAGTGAATTGCTATTGTGACATGCCATTAAATTGTTTTTAGTGTCCACAAAGGTATCATTCTGGAGCAGGCTTGGTTCCTAACAAAGTTGTATATTTACTGGACAGCAGCAGATCTCAGAATAAAAATAGTCTGTCTGACCATAAAGTGAAACAAGAGAGAGGAGGGTCCTGTGTTGGAAATTTTGACCTCTCAGTCTGCTCCCAAGTACCCCTGACCACGAGCAGATGAAACCACAGGTAGGAAATAAGGCTAGAAAAACCATAGGCACAAAAAACCCCATTAGAACTGATCAAAATATTCCATCTTTAACTCTGGAGAACCTATAAAACATATAAATTGCAACAGTCAGTCAAATGTCTTTAATTTAATCCTATTTAGGCTCTGATTGAAAAAAAAATAAAAACCAAAATAAGAAAAATTTACCAGGATTAACATGTTAATTTAACAATGCAAAAAACAAAGAAGAAACTCTTAACTTGAGATTTCCTTGGGAAAAAAAAAAAAAAGATAATTAAATATATGTATATATATATAGTTATGCATATTAGATTAAATGTTTTAGAACATCAATCAGTGAAAGAAAAGTAATAAATAATGCATGGTGAAAATGTGATAATGTTTATTAAGAAGCAACAGCCTTGTCATCTTCATTTTCTTCTTCAGTGATTCTCCCCTCAAAGGGTTCACTCATTTGGGACTCCCTGCAATTTAGCCCGAGGCCACTCTCTCTAATTCTAGGATGGAAATATACCTGCTTTGCAAAAATAAGTTAAAAGCAGAACAACTGTGCACACTGAAGGTCTCCCCATTAAGCTCCTAAAGGCCAGAGAGAGAATTTTATGCCCTTGTTGCTGTGGAAATCTGGAGACAGACAATAGAAATCCAGAGAGAGAAGGAGAAGGGCAGGAAAATGAGGGAGAGAGGAGACGTGAGCAGAGGCTGCTGGAAACCTCTCCTTCCCTCAGTGTCCTGCTGAGCTGGGACACGAGATGCTCCTCACTGCTCCTTGCTCTCCTGAGCTGCAGGCAGAGCTGGCCCTGAGCTCCTGCATCCTGCACAGCTCCCAGGGCCAGAGCCCTCCTGCCCCAGGAGCTCCGCTCAGCCCCTGCTCCTCACGCAGGAATGGCACCAGGGAGGCTGAGGCTGCCAGGCTGCACAGACTGCTGGGCATGATCCTCCATTAAAGCATTGTTTGCAATCAGCCACCTTTGCCCTTCTGCTTTCTTTGTCTAATCTTTGGTCCCTGGGTGGAATAATGAGGAAATTCAGAATACCAGTTAAAGAAGTTTAGTACTGATAATTTGCAGTACCTAAACCAGGATGTTGGCGTTAGTGTGCTGTGACATATAAGCTGCTTAATTAGAGTTGCCATTTAATCTGTTTCTGTTCATTTATTTACACTTGACTAAAACAGCAGAGAAGTTTTACCCACTGAGCTTTACCAAACAGAGTGAGCCCTAGTGGTGTGGCAGCTGGAGAGGACAAAGGTGTGTGCAGAGAGCAGGGTGTGTGCCTTCCCTCACATGTGAATGCAGAGGAAGATGCATCCCTGAATCTGTGTTATTGTGCACAGATGCAGCTTCTCATTTCCAAATGTCTCCCGCAGTGGATAACAGTAGCTTGCTGATATATTTATGCTTTTATTATTTACTGAAACTTTCCATGGGACATAATTCTAAATTATCCTTCTGTGGTTTATTAGAGTCTATGGGATTTTATTCATCAGCCCAGCAAGGCATTAGAAAATATAAAGAATGTTCATTGTGTTTGCTATGGTGTAAATAGATCAAGTTGGACTTGAGACAGAGAGTAGGTGTGTTCCAGAGGTAAAACACCACCAGGAAAGCCCTTTTTACTCTGGAGCAATAGGAAGAGGCACTGAAAGGGTGAAACTCTGGCTGCACTCCTCCACTCCCTCCAAGACCCTTTTATTGCCCGGGCAGAATTCACATCTCTTCTTCTCAATAAATGAGAGAACATTCATGGCAAAGCTTCCTGTGTTCCTGCTGCAGGTGATGGCTGTGCAAAGGGAAATGCTGAAAGCCCAGAGCCAGGGCAGAGCTGGGTTTGTGCAGACACCTGTGCCCTGCTCACCTCCCCGCAGCACCAATTCCCTGCAAACCCTGGATCTCTGGGAATGAAGGCAGAGCCAGGGGGGCCTGGGTTTGATCCAGGACATGAGAAAGCCAGAGGGGAGTTAACCTTGTGCTGCAGAAGGAGCTGGAAGTGCATCAGGAACAGAGAGGTCAGCACGGGAGCAATTTCCAAGATGAAATTCTGCCTGTGGCCTTGGCCCCAGCACAGGGAGAACGTTCCTGCACTGCCTTGGACACAACTGTGTCCATTCCCAGGGACACAACCCAGCACTGCCCTGCTGCTGACACCTGACTCAGGAAAGATAACACACAATTGTTTTCACTTCTGGTGCTCAGCTAATGACAGGAGCAGAAGGGCCTCAAGTGCTGCAGAAGATTGTGTTCTCGGTCTAATCAGGAGTGGGAGGGCTTGAAATCCCCAACTTGTCATTTTAGCCTGACTTGCAGAATCAGGGAGATATTTTAGATGGACACATGTGAACTCCAGGCTTAGCATTTTTGAGGTTTCATCTACCACAAGCAACAAAAGGCACCTCTGGTACACAGGGGAAGCAAAAGTGGATGGGCTGATACTCATCACCCCACCACTGAAGCCTTCCAAGGCCAAAAATTGCAGATATAGCACAAGAGGAAGACTCAGAGCAAGAAATGCAGGATAAAGAATAGTGCAGCACTCTCCAAATGATGGATTAATTTTTCAGTATAGTTAAAATTGCTATAACCTCAGTTTCATGAGTCAGCAAGTCTGATAACATTAATATATAGTAAAAGAAGGTAAGGCAACACCTGGGGATTTTTATTGAACTCAGCTAAATTTGGATATGAAACCTGCTTTTCATAATTAGAAATTTGGTTCAGTTACCACGAACCAGGTGTGTGTTTAAATAAAAGGATCTGATCCTTGAAGGGATTAAGGGCACGTTTATCCCACCATAATAGTAGAAGTGAGCTCAAAATGAAAAAAAACTAAATTTAAATCCCCTTAATAATAGCAATACAGTACAAAGCATAAATGCAAATCAATAGAAACATCTTTTTCCTTTCTCTACTTGAGATAAAGTTAATATTAAAGCTTACTTTCCTTCCATATTTATGCAAATAACCTTACCTAAAAACAGCATCAATTTTATTTCATTAAAAATGTCATGGAAAAAAAAAGTTCCTTTTATTTTCCATTCAGGACCCATCACCTGGGATCTTGATTAAACAAATGAATCTGTTTTGTTAATTATTGATACTGAAATTGTTAAATTGGTATCTAAAACAAAGGATTCAGGTCTGCAGTTCACAGAGGAATCAGTAACAGGAAATTTCTCTCCCATTATGTATATTAGCAGCCACAGCTGGGTCAGCAGATGGATGTGTCCTTGTAGGCGTTTTTCCCCATAAAACATTTGTTGAACAAAAAAAAAATAAATGTTTGAAGCAGGGTGGACTTTACTGGAACAGATCAAAATAGACACTTTTCCTTATTGCTTTTTAAAATATGGCTCTACCTGTGTGCCAGCATTTCCCAGAGCGAGGGCAGCTCCCCTGCCATTCCCAAGCCTGGGCACATTTTCAGGTGTTCCTGAAACCCTTGGTCACACCACTGACACCAAGGGTTCTCCCCTGCAGTAGGACTTTTTTGCCCCAGGGTTTAGGATTGCTGTTTGTAGTGCCAACTTTTCCTTCTGCATGAGGATGGCTGGTTACTGGTGTGGATTCTTGCTGATGGGAATCAAACCTCTGTACCTGGGCTGAACTGGGGCATTCACACTTTGTGTGGCACCTGGCCACCAGAATGCCAAAGCGCAGCTGTCCCTACACAGTCCTCTTCAGTGGGGCATGTGGAATTGTCAAAAAATACATGGAAATGCAAATCCACTGCATTCTGCCAGGATTCAGAGTCCTCACCCTGACAGAGCAGCGTCCATCCACTGCAGTGCCTTCACTGGTGCTGGCTGTGAGTCCCTCCCACAACACCACACCAAAATTATTGTTTTCACCAGAAACCTCCCCTGACTGGGGAGCTCCCTTCCATCCCCACACAGGGGATCCGTGTTCATGGATTACCCAGGGGATGCTCCTGTGAGGTGCCTGGCTTTGGAGGAGCTGACAGCATCATTAGCAGGGCTGAGCAAACAGGTCTGCCTAATTTTGAACCTGCTCAAATGACCCAACTTTGAAATTTAGCCTGGAATTTGCAACTTGCTGCATTTACGGTGCCTGGGTAATTACACTGTAATTATACATTTCCACACTTGCCATAACATCACAAGGACTAATTCGATTGGGGAAAATTTTATCCTGACTTGCACTGACTGGTAAAATACTCTTAAATAATTGATCCTATTGGTTGAGTCAGTTGTAAAAGTATTGGAAATTAGCCCATGTGAATATAACCTTGTTGCAGAGGATAAGACAGGAAAAAGGGATTCACTGGATAGAGTTTATAACATTTGCCAATTATTTATTTCAGGTATTTGTTCCTTTAATGGAAGTCTCAGTTCTGAACCTTTTGAACATATTATTTGTTATTGACTTCCCTGGATTGCATCATATTTCCAGTATTGGGAGAAATTGGTCTGGAGTGTGATGTTCATGCAAATGCTGAATGCACAGAGCTGCATTTGTCTTTACTGTCCTTTCCTGGATAAGTTTGTCTTTTTATGAGTTAATTTTGTGGTAGACAACTGTCTATTAAATACAAGTTATTAACAATTGCTGTTTATGGACAGACTCATTTGGAAAGCTGCATGTTGAAAGGTTTTAACTACAATATTCCTTCAGAATGAGGTTTTTAACTGATGAGCGACTTGTTGCTATGTGCTGCTGCTCAGTAATATAATGTCTTTCTCCTAATGTGCACTTTGGTTGTGTTCATTTGATTTCTTCTGCAGACAAAAGTCTCAGAAAGAGACATACATCCACAGCATCAATACAGTGTGTTAAACAACTATTACAGAAAAAAATGTAACTACATTATAGTTTAAGTGCCAATATACTGCAGACCCAAAGAAATAATTTTTATTGGTAGAAATCGGTTTTTTATGTTGCAGTAATCATTTTGGTCCCTATGCTAGAGGGCACATAAGCAAGAGGAAGATTCCTGTCTTGGTAGAAAACAGAATTATCTAAAAAGATATTTTTTCCTCTCCATCAGCAAAGAAATTTGCTGACAATAAGGCTCAAAAATGTGTCATTTCTGACCAAGGTGTCATCAGGAAAATTGTGTCAGCTTCTGGTCTCCAGCACACAGAAAGGAAGGGGAGGTGGGTGCAGAAGAGCCAGAAATGTGGTGGAGGCAGCAGGAATGGGACAGGGTTACCATCAAGTCCAAGTTCTGAATGTGTCCCACATCCCTGATGAGTTCTGTAATGTTCCAGGCAGGATAACCTCCATCAAACTCACATGGAGACAGGGAAAGCTGCAACCCTTCCCCAGGAGAGAAGGGGATCATCCGAACGCCCCATTCTCTGGAGTGAGAGGTGGAACAGCCACTACCTCCACTTTCAGAGGAGTTCTGTGAGACCTGGGCCACCTCCTTCTCAGTGCAGTTTGCCTCTGAGGCTGTGAGGGATCTGCTCAAGTTCTGGGGAACCAGAGCCACTTCCAACCCTCCAGTGGTTACTGGAAACCTTTGTCCCTCTCCTTGGCAGGGCTGAGAGCTGAGGGCAGCCCCCAGACCTTGTCATTGCTCAGACAGGCGCAGTGACAGAAATCTTCCAACCTCGCTTTTCAACAGTGAAGCTCAAAATCACTTGCAAGTTGTTTTCCATCTGAAAATTCCTATTTTACCTCCAGGGCACTGCAGATGTACCTGCCTGGTGGCACCCACAGAGCTCCTGCTGGCCCACAGCACTGTCTGGGACTTGTCCTTTCCTCTGTCACCCCAATCTTGGTGTGATCTGTGGGACAGAGCTGTGAAAATGCCATTGCTAGTCCCCCAGAGCACTCAGGGTCCCTTGGGTTTGCAGGGACAGAGGTTGGGAGGTTCTGAACCCTTCAGTTGTGGCAAACCGAAATTGTATCACAGGCACCGCTGAATGAAAGGAGCCTGAGGGATCATTAGTATCCTTCCATCACTTCCTCATTAGTTCTTAGATAGTGTTTTAATGACAGCTTGAGAGGCTCAGCATCCTGCCCTCTTACTATTTATGATCCCCACAGTGCTAATGTGCACTTAATGAGAAATTCTTGTCTTGCTTGTAAATCCTGTAGCCGGCATTCAATTTATTGACAGATGTTTGCTTGGGCCTCTTTAAAATTACTTCATAAATCTTCCAGGATAAAAGGCCTCAAGTTTGGTTATTAAGACAGGCCCTTGTTGACAGTTTCATATTTAACTGTTTGGAACTGGACTGTCAGGGCTGTAATGGAGTGCACGGCGGAGGGTTTGCATTCTTCGGGCTCATTTACCATGTTTTCTGCACCTATCAGGTTTTTTCTTTTTGAAGTGTGTTGACTGTCCCTTATAATCCCTTTAGTTAACTTCCCTGTGACCTCTTTGTGCACCGCACTTACTCATTTAGCATATCAGCATGTCAGCTGTGATGAAGTGTTTATGCTGATATGAGCTGAGGGCTGAGCAAGCGCTGCATGCCAGAACCTCCTGGCTGTAATGCTGATAGGAACTGAGGGCTGAGCTTGCACTTCATGCTGGAGCCCACTGGACATGTCACAGACAGCCACAAGTTTGCTGCCTCCTTCTCCAACCCTCCTATTTTATTATTTTCTCCCCTAGGTTTGGGGTTACATCTTGTAAAACCTAAGGGAGGGCTTTTCCCAGCAGGTTGGGGTTTGGAAGGAAAACCCTGTAGCCCTTGAAGTGCGTCCTGAGCTGGTTCCTTTCTCCCTGTGATCTCCAGTGCTGTGACCACATCTGTAGGAATCAGGACCTTTAATCCCTCAGCCCTGCTTTTCTAAGGGGCTGCTGTTGCATCTGTGTAGCTCTGTTTGCTCTGAGGAACAAGGACCAGGCAAGAGTTTTCTGCTTCTCTCAGAGTCTCACAAAGCTTTTCCAAATGCACCTTTGAGTGACATATATTAGAGAGGTCTGGTCCAAATGCTGCATTTAGAGTGTGCAATGACAGCTTTTCAGGCCATTATTTTAGAAGAGACTTTTTTTGTCCTCATAGTGAACAGAAAAGATTAAAAATTTAGAGAGCTGCTAGAAGATTGGGATAATTCAAATAGCTATTAAACCCATGACATCAGCCAAATTCACTCCACTTAAGTCCGTCAAAAACCATTCAGATCAGACATTGGACGGTAATGAGCATCTCAGCTAAAAATAAAATGTTTGGGCTTTTTTTTGCTTACTTGGTGGTGCCATGTTATATTACATTGCTTGAGGAGTGTCACATCACATCGTGTGGCTTCTGTGGGATCCTCTGCTGACATGACATAACGCTTTTTATACTTACAAAATATTTTTGATGGGATCCTTGCCATTCAGTTACTTTTGTTTAGTCATTAAGTTTGGTAAAATTCACAAATCTAAGCATTAATTCAGTGGGAAGTGAAATTAGTTATCTGCAAGTGGAGCCAGCTAATTCCCTGTATATTTATCACCATGAGGAGCCTGGATTTCAGCAGGCTTTAAAGTCTGCTAAGGTCCAGCCAGTGTTCACCTGAGGGACTCATCAAGGCATGAATGATCCTGTTAGATCCGTGTTAGGATGAAGGGAATCCATCTCTGTGCAGCTCCCAGAGCAGGAGCCAGAAAAGCCTCTCCAAGGGAAGTCAGACCCCACAGAGGGTTCTGCATTCTCCTCTTGCAGCTCAGAGGAATTCAAAGGCATATTAAGCAGGAAGGGACACCAAAAGCAGGAAGCACTGAGATAAGGCATTAAAGAGAAAGAAAAAGCAGGTAAAGTTATTTTTTAACAATTTTGCTGGTACATCTGACACCAGTGAATGCTAAAGGCTGGGCAGGCACTGACTAGACTGAATACTGCCAATGTAAGAGGTAGGATGCTGCTTCAAATTTCAACCAGCACCATTTGTGTGAGCTGCTCTGTCCTCCTGGAAGTTCAGGGAGGATCAGGAATGTAAGGCCCTAATGCCAGCAGTGATGTATGGCATTTATGGGTTCTGGAATGGCTGAAAACAGGATGACACTGACTGGGATAGGGAGGAGCCTGAAAGTCCCCTGCAGCTGCCCCATCCTCTTCAGTCTGATGAAGCTTTGAGTTCTCGCCATCATATTCCACAGCAGCTGGAAGTGCTGAGATTGAAGGGGGACAAAGAGCAGGGAAGCACAATTACTGGGGATAAGGAGGCCTGGAAACCAGAGAAGGAGCAAGCAGGCCCCCCATGTTCCTGCCATTTGTCATCTATTTTGATGGCTCGTGTCAGGTGCTGGCGCTGTAGTGGATGACAGCAAACACGTCTCACTAGATGTCTTTGTCCCAACATGCTGCAAGGGACATGTGAAGAAATGACTATTTTGCAAAATTTTGATGTGTGTGAAGTGTCCTTATTAATAGCTTGGTTCTGCTCCCAGCTGGATTCAGTGGTCTCATCCCTGTTGGAGTGGGGAGGAACAGGATTGCACCCTGAAGGATTTGTGCTTAGCTGTTACTCCAAGAACAGATTTGCCAAAGAAATGCTCAGAGGAGAGAACAGAGTGTTCCAGCACACACAGGTAGAAGATGGTATTTCAAACTGAGCACACTGGGCAATCTTTGCTCATGATTCATCAGTCAAAACACGTCAATTTTATCCCAGAACAGCTAAAAAAAATCTGCAACTACTTGACAAGTACATTTTTGGTGCAGGTCCCAGTTCTTTCCCAGTTGGCCCATTGGCTTGTCTGTCAGCATCTCTTGCACATTGTGGAAAATTAACCCTGTGACGTGTTCTGTTTGCTGTTGTCCTGTTTTTCTCAAGTGACTCAAATTCTTGAGATTCTCAAAGGTAAAAAAGAGCAGTCTGGCACCAAATTCTCACTAAAAGGCCATGGCAAGTGGGCATTTAAACTCCCCAAGTGCTTTTAGGAACCTTCCCTTAAAAACTACGTTTGCCTTTTGGGTTTGTTTCACATTCTGTTGTAAGGCTCCAGCATCTTCTCTCTCCCTTGCTTGGTTTGGTAAATTTTATCTGCTGGCTCAGGATCTCTGTTTCATTTTTGGTCTCTCTGGAACATAATATTTTTTTAATTGTCATTACAAATTTCAGACTTTTTCTACATGGGGTTATAATTCTGCCTCAACAGATTCACAGTTTTGATCAAAGCTTAAAATATCCTTGGCTAGAACTATCCTGATGCAACAATATTGACATTACAGAATGTTTTTTTCTTGGCATTATCCTAGTTATTCTTTTTTTCTAATGTACACTGTTCTGTAGTGTGTTTCAGGATATTCTTCAGTGCCAGCAGAAACCCCTTGTTAAATTTACAAAGTGTTATGTATTCCCTCCTGAAGGATATTTTAATTTTCTCTCCTAATGGAGAAGGATAGCAGCGGAAATTCTACTTGCGAGTTATCTTTCTTAGTGAAAAACTGCATCTGTTTCGAGCTGAGCAGTGCCTGTGCAAGCCAGAAAGCCTCACTCAGCTGTATCCTCAGGAAATAGAATAAGAAAAGAAACTTTGCCCCAGGTGCTCTCATTCAGTCCAAGTCTCAGTGTGAAGCTGTGGCTCTTGTGTGAGCTGGGGTGAGCAGTGAGCACGGAGCACACACAGCCATGGATGCTGCAGGCGTTCCTTTGGACACCTCACACTGCTCACAGCCACTGTCCTTCACCTCTGGGGCTCCAGAGACGCTGTCCCCATGCTCCAAAGCGGGTTTGCATTCACTGGGGGAGTTTCAGATCAAGGCACACAGGGGCTGCCCTGGCCTCTGTGCCAGTGATCCCTGGTACCTTGTGCTGTCCCTGCTGGAATGTTGGGAGCTGGGCTGTGCTGCTTGTTCTCTTCTCCATCCCACCTTTACACAGGGGCTGCTGCTGCTGCTCTGTTTGTCCTGGCAGAGACAGGAAAACACACTTCAAACTAAGAACTTGATCTTTATTTTAATTTGTCAGAGGCTCCTTGGACTCCCACCAAAACCTTCCCTATTTCCTCTGGTTGGAATATCTGTTGGGCAAGTAACTGTGGTCATTTCACTGCATCACATCTGCAATCACTTCCCAATGGTGTGATCATCTCTTCTCTTGTACCCATAGAAGAGTTGGGTTTTGTGCATTGGCATCACAAGTGGACTTGAGCGGCTGAGCTGCCTGATGATTCCTATCTTTCCTTTTTCCATAGGAATACTATTCTTAATTTATAGAAAGACAAAAATCTGTCCATGCAATGAAAATGTGCTGTGATCTATTGGGCTCCCATTGATGGATGATGAAAGGCTTGATATTAATGCCCTGAATATGTATAATTCTGAGCCAGCCATGGTGGAGGGTCAGCAATCATTCACTTCATTTGATACATTTCCTCACATTGACTTAATACAGAGCATGAAACCCTACTGGAGCCCTTATAGAGCATAGATAGTGCTCTGGAAAATCTGAGGAATTTGCTCCAAAGTTCTCCCTAGGCTATTGCTGCTGATAATCAGCATCTAAAATGTGATGAAATTTCTTTTGTTAACTTTGCCTGCATACTTAGTTGTATTTCACATCACTTTGGACTCCTGATTAGTTTTTTGTACACACAACTGTACACATCAAATTCAATAAATGTGCAGGAAAGGCAGCATTATCACCCAGCTCCCTTTGAAAATGCAGCCTCCAGGGATATATTTCCATTGCAGCATGTGGAGATTTTGTCACATGACATACGTTAATCTTTTCAGAACCCTACAGCTGAATCACAGGCAACGCTCTGTAAATGCATCCCTGCATTCCACAAAGACAAGCCAGAGTCTTTCTTGGGGTCTGACTTTTCTACCCCCATTGCATAGAGCCTGTTTACCTGGGAGGATTTTATAAATAAGGACAAGTTCTGTGCCTGAGGGTGGAAGAAGGGCTCGTTTGTCTTTGTCTCAGGGGACCATGGCATTGTGTTTGCTCTGTAACAAAATCCGGAAAAGCCTTTGGGACACAGTCCCACAGTTGGCTGTAGAGAGCAAGGGTGGATTTTACACTCCCAGTAATGGTGTGAGTTATCTGTAGAAATCTCCCCACTCAGGGATTAGGGGTTGTCACTCTGTCTGTGTGCACAGTCCTGTTCTCTCTTCCTCGTGCAGTCCTCAGGAGAGTTGACTTTCTCAAGGCTGCAAAATATTCTTTAATTACTGAGCCACCACTTGGGCTCCCATTTCCTTTCCAGCTGCTCTGGAGAGGGAGAGTGGCAGGACTTAATTCTCTTATCAAGAAGGGCATCACAGGGTAAAAACTTCTGCACAGTTTTTGTCAGAGCTCTGAGCTTATTGTCTGCCTGCTTGGCAGAGAAAAAGTGGCTGCATGTCTCAGGCAGCCTAAGCGATTTGCCTGCAAAGAAATTTCCTTGTGAAAACATGAGTGATTTTAAAAGAAGCTTAAGGAAGACCTGTCTGACAGAAAATGGGTTCAGAATTAAATTTCCCCATTTCTCAACTGTTCTTAAAGCCAGGGTTTCAGTTCAGTTCCGTCACTGAGAGAAATTAAATCAAATGTAATTGTAGATATGTCTAATCTGGGCTCCAACCAGAGCTCCAGGAAAGTTGTCCAAGCTGATTTCCCTGACTGGAAGGGTGCTGGGGTGGATCTCTGGAGTGACATCAGTGCAGGTATGGCTGGAAGAGCAGAATTTGCACCTTTGGGTCATGGTTTAAATGTCCTCAAGTCGCAAACTGCAGAGCCACTCAGACAGCTGCAGCCCTTGCTCTGCACACTGCAGCTGCTACTTAAAAACTACTGGTTCCTCTCTCCTGCCTCCCTTCCTCCTCTGGGCAAGGGGCCCTGAACAGCCTCATGACAATGTCCTGGTCAGCTCTTTTCTGTTTAAAAAAAACCCAACCAAAAAACCAACAAACTTGATTTCCTGTTCTGGTGAGCCATATATCACTGACGCTCCCATCTGTGCCGTTTGTCTGTGACAGAATGACAGGTGTCATTTATCATTGGAGCTTGAGGAAGCTGTGGGAAGAGGGATTGAAATTTTTTCTGGAAGCAGTCAGTGTCTACAGACTGCCAGATCATTAAAAAGGGGGCTTTCCAAAGAAAGCTGTGTGTAATGTGATTGCACTTACTGTCAATGACAGGCTGAGAGAAAGAAGAAACATCAAAAAAAGAGAGAGAGGGGGAAGGATCGAAAGGGAGAAAGGGAGAGAAATGAAGTTTCTGCCAGGGGCATTTAAAGCTACAGCACAACAAATGCAGGAATCTTTTTTTGGTTTGGTTTCAATATCTGCATGCTAAGTAAGGCCTTTGGAGATTTTAGCTCAGCTTGGAGTGCCAATAAGGAAACCAAAACAGGAAACTTCTTTAACAGCACTTATTCGCATCACATATTATTTAGGGCACTGTAACGGAGTTTGTGCTTTGAGGAGCGTGTCTCAAAGCACAATGACTTAAGACTGGAATAGGAGCTAGCAGAGACAGGAAAACCTATTTGGTCTGCAGCTGAAGCTCCCAATAAATCAAAGGGCAGAACTGCGACCAGATACAAGGCCCTTTTTCAAAAAGGAGACATTTACAACGTCCTGTTTGCATAAGGACATTCAGGAAAAGCAGCATAATATCTCTATTTCAGCACCACCTAGGCAGGCTCCAGTCGGGGATTTGGGCTGAATCTTTCTTTCTTCTCAGGGTACAGAGTGCTTCTCAAAATTACAGCAAATTGTCCTCCCACTTGAGGTAACAAAACCAAAATTAAGCCTGTGTTTATTGGGAAAAAAAAACTTCCAACAGATATCAAATGTTTTAACAACAGAAAGAAACTGGGACAGATTTTCTATTATTTTTTGTGTTCTTCTCAGGTGAGCTGGATATGTTTGTCCTGCATCCATAGCACAACTCCTTCTGCTGGAGCTGTATCATGGAGCAAAATTCTAATTGATGTAACACAGACAGTCTGGGGGTTGCAAAGGGGTTGCCCAGGAGCTGGTCACACGTGGTAAATAGTGACAGTAGTTAGCCTGGAACAAGTCATTTCAGTCCTTCCTGGACTGAGAATCTGTGGCTGTAGAAAATCCCAGTGTGAGTTACAAAACTGAGAGCAAACTAACAGATAAACGTGGCTGCATCCATAACCCAGGGATCTGAGATCAAACCTGTGAGGGCTCTGTGAGTCTGGGCTGGAGGCATGACCCAGGGCAGGGACTTTCTCCTCAGGGCTCTCTTTAGAGTGATGGGTTTTCCTGTAGGCCTTTGGAAAGGACAATGCAGGAAAAAAAAATAGAGGAATTTTCACAGTCCTTTGCACAGGGTGTGTAAGGAAAGGGAAAAATCATCTCCCTGTCTTCTGCCACCAAGCGTGTCCACAAGGAGAAGCCAGCTGTGCTGGATAAAAGCAGCACCTAATGATTGAGATATTGTTCAGTTCCCAGCTAGGGCAGAGGATCTTTGAGTGAACATTATCTGATTTCTCCTTGTTTTCAGCTCTTTGCTATCTCCTGAAGACACATGAGTTCTTTAAGAAAGGAACCATCTCACAGCACCTTGAACACATCATGTCCTGCACAGGATGTCCTTCTCTGAGCTGGTGTTTCTTCCTGCAGCTGCAATACAAAGGCTGTAATTATCATGCTAATGAAAAATGAACATTCTGCCTTGTGCTTAATAGTTTAATAATTTCTAGCAGTTGCATCTATTTACATAGGTGCTGATTTACACCCATGTTTGCCTTTGTGGAGAGAATCCCCGGAATCAGAGAGATCAGAGCAGTCCCACACAGAGCTAATGGCTCAGCACATGTAAGTGCTAACCCTGCAACTGGCTGATGAAGCTGTTACATGTGTTCCCATGTAAGTTTGTTTGTGCAGCCTTCCCAAAGTGTTAAATGCCGTTATATCATTCTTATCATCACCAAGCTCAGCATCATTCTTCCCTGGTGTTGGAATTGCAGAGCATGTGTGCACATGGATAGACATCTATCTGTGTATACACACACACAAATAAACATCTTTATGCATCAGGTTCAAAACCATTTTTACCAGGTGAGGACAATTTTTGCCTGACATTTGATTCTTGCCAGGCTGGACTCCAGGTAAATGTGCTTTCCTGTGTGAAGGAGATCGGGTCAGAACTGCTTTAAATGTCATCTCCCTAGTGCTAAACAGATATCCCTGTTTTCAGCAGCTACATGAAGGAAGCAGAATATGAAATCAGGCCTCAAAGTCATGTCTGTGGTTCTGTTGACATTTCTGTCCATGGGGTGGCAGAGGCTGTCCCTGTCATTCTCAGCACTACACCTGTACTACTCCTGTACTACTCAGGGCTTGAAAGCTTACTGGGAAATGTTTCCTGTGAGTCCAGAAAATGGATGGCATGCCATGGACACATAGATCTCAGAGGAAACTACAGCAGACAACAGGTATCAGCCTCCCTTTTTAGGATATTTGCAGTAAAGTTGCAGCCAAGGCTCTCAGTTCTAAAAGAAAAAATGTGAGTTGTTGCTGGTGTGGCTTTGCTTTGAGAGAGGAATTGCTGCTCACAGAGATAAGGTTCTGCCTTCTGGCCAAGTGGTTCTAACAGTGAGATCTGGGTAAATACCTCTGTGCAGCACAGCTGGGGTTTGAGACTAAACACTGGAGTCTTTACCCAGCCAATCCTAGTCTAGTTTTACTTTGAATGTGCAGTTTGGGGTCACAAAAAGGAGCCCAGTGTGCGCATAAAAGGCTTCTTTAGGGTAATAGTGGAGAAACAGGACCAAGGTATCATTTATTCTCAGGAAAAGCTGAAATGAAAAGGAGATTCAAGCCCTGATTTGAAGGGGTTTGTGGGGCTGGAAGCACCCCAGCTCAGATGGCTGTGGTGAGTCATTGTCACCAGACCGTGTCACAGAGAAGAATGGCTCTGCAATGGCACCTGCAGGTTTATTTAGACTGTCAGCAGTCATCCCCCAGCTCCAGACTTCTTACACGCAATATGTGCCCAACATTGGCTGAACAAACCTGAGGCTAGTATTTATACAACCTTAAAACCAGCTGGAACACAATCCTGCAGGTAAATATTCCCTGTTTGGAACTGCATCATTTTATCTTTGCTGGTAACATGTTGGTGTTGCAGGGGATATTTGGTTCACAGCAGACTTCTCAGCAATAGCTGAACACAGCCAGAATTTCTCAAATTAAACCCATAAAAATTTTCTTTTTATTGGTAAGAGTCTGGATTACTTGTATTGATAAAATTACCAGTTTAGATAAAATTAGGAAAATTTGAGATTGGTAATACAATTTTTCATATACTCATATGGTCCAGGATCTGTCATGTGTGCTGATCCTTTAAAATTAGAAAGAAATATAGCATAATGTGTGATAGTCTTCTGCTTTTGGTCATTATTTAATTTGTGTCCACTATGGAAAATGATTTAAACTGTAAAGGGGAAAGAAGGGAATCCATCAATATGTACATTGTTTTTCTCCAGAGATTAAATAAAAGTTTGTGCATGTATTTACATTTTTCCTTCCGTAGTATATACTGCCCAGTTATATTTGGAATGGGACTTCAGAAAAGCTGCAGAGGAGTTAATGAGAATAGGATGTTTGTACAATTCTGTAAATATTGGTTTATATTTCTGGGAGCAGCTATCATATATCTTGAGCCTTTCCTTCTAGGCTCGCGGCTCTCTTGGAGTCCCATTTAGGTTAAACCTCTGGCAAGAGTTCAAGGAGCAGGGAAAGCAGCTGAGGAGCTGCTCCAGTGGGAGAGATCCAAGAAAGCTCTTAGATGCTGGGTGAGCAGCTGACAGGGATTCCAGGAGCCTGAGCTCGAGGGAGCACAGGGGAAGTTGTGCTGCCCTCAGTGTCCAAAACCTGCAGGAGCTGAAGCTTTAGCCAGGGTGGCCAGGATGGTCCCACAGAGGGTTCATGTGCTCCCCAAAACACATTCCCTGAATGCACAGGGAAACCAAAGATCAGATTTGCATCCCAGTGTCTGGAAAATTCTCTTTCTCCCCTTCTCTATAAAGCAGCATCTGAGATGGTATTTCCCTCTCTCTCTCTTCTCTCTTTTTGCTTAAACTCTGTAGGGCAGATGTAAAGGTCAAGCCAATTGATTTGTCTGGGTAGGAGGGCACTCTCAGCGGAGATGCAATTCACAGTTTCATAAAGTCTGGTGGTATTGGCTTGACTCAATGTTTGTGAGGAGAATCTACAGTCAGGGAGACCTCCATCATTGTTGAGAGCATCTCTGTAATTTGTCTTGAAATGATTATATTTCAAGTTTCTTGCTAAAACAACTCAGAAATGCTGGTAGGTATGTTGGGGGGGAAAAGCCACTAAATACATAATCCATGTTCCCTCTCTGTGTAACTATGAAATGCATCTTGTTCACTTTTATCTTTGTCACAGAATGATTGACATGCAATATCTCAGCTTGACACTTTGATATTGGTGATCAGAGCAATTTGTTTCAACCTGCATGCTAAACCCTCAAGGTTAGGATATTCCTAAAATATAAACATAAAGGATGGATTACTGCTATCATTGCCTAGTTTATAATCTGTTCTTATCAGCCAAGGGCTGGTATTGTAAGAGAGCTGATTTCTTTTTGTAAGTAATTTCAGTGTCCATTTTAACTGTACATTTCTTCTGCTCTTTACTTGGAACACTGAGTTATCCCAAGCCTGTTCATAAACACAGAGATTGTGGAAGTAAACTGGGTGTACCCCTGAGTTCCTCTGTGCTTCCTGATGTACAGTGTGGAATGGGGCTGCTTTGGCAGAAGACAAATCACGTTGTCAGGCTGATGAGAACAGTTTGCTTCTCAAGGAGAACATCGGTGCTCCTTTTCTATTTTGTCACAGCACATTGTTCCTTTATTCTTCATCTTCAAATTCACCAAAATGAATGGTTTGGATACCTGAGAAATAATGTGTAACATCCTTCTTTATTGCCTGGGTTCACAGTTTATTTGGTAAATGCTTTTGATCTCTTTCTAGCAGTGACATGGAGCTTTAGGAGTGAGGCTGGAGGAGGGTTTATGAGGCTGATGTTGGGTTAGAAGGGACCTTAAAGATCATCCATTCTACTCAGGTTGCTCCAATTCCATCCAGCCTGGCCTTGGACACTTCCAGGGTCCAGGGGCAGCCACAGCTTCTCTGGGAATTCCTGTTCAGGGCCTCACCTCTCAGAGAGAGGAATTTCTTCTGAAAATCCACACTCAAGTCAGTCACACTCTTCTGTGGCGCTTCTCAGTGGCATCATCTACCACTGAGGAAGCTTCTGTGCCTCAGTCTGTGACAGCTTTTGCTGTTTTCCTTGTTCCCTTATATCCTGTTTAACACTGAAATGTAATTAATCAAAGTGCCTGGGCTGCCGTGGATCAGCTCTGGGTGCTGCTGCCACACTGCCTGTGACCATTTCACACTGGGATGGCTCCTGTGCTGCTCAGGACTAGGGACCAGCCAGGGCTGGTGTGGGGAAACCAAGGAAATGCTGCTGAGTGCCTGGGACTCCACAGAGGGTCCTGTTCCTCATCCTGGGATGGACACAGTTTTCCAGCCAACTCCTCCTTTTGTGATATTTCCCTGCTGTTAGAATTTGAAAACTCTGCCTTCTGGTCGGGAAGGAGGGCCAGACTTGTCAAATAGAAGGTAGTTTGTAAGTGTAACACTATCATTTACATTGATATTTTTAGCAGTTTTCTGGTGCTTGTTGAGATCTGAAGCCAAGAGTTCTTTGAGTTCCCCTTTCCTTTCCTGCAGACACCCGAGCACACAGCTTCCCACAGTGGATCATGGCAGGGAGGGTTTGTTCTGGTGTGCTCACCACAACTGCCTGGCTGGTATGAATAAAGAACACTTTAGGGTCAGGAGATTCTGTCCCCATGCAGCCCCTCCCCTTATCCTGCAGTGTAGAACAAAATAGTTCTGCACTCACTGCTCGCAGCCCCTTCCCATCACAGATTTCACTTGTGCTTAGCAAAATGCTCCCAGATCCTCCCGAGCTGAAGGTGCTATTTAAATGTAAATTATTATTTACAATATCTTATGCTTGATATAAGTTTTGGGGAAGTTTCATCTTTACACTTGTTTGCAGCAGCATATCCTTTCATAGCTATAATTTATATGCAAAGGTTTTCCCTGTCCTATCACACATTTTCCAATATGTTTTGATGAAGTCTGAATAGTTCAAATTGAGCTCCAGCATTGTGCATTTTATTTATTTCCTATCTCGTTTGTATTAAGTTTTGTCATAGGTTAGGGCTCGCTTTTATATTCCAGTAAGAGAGGATATAGAATATGTGATTATTCAAGGTCTTTGTTATTTATATATCCTGCATCCCGTGTGTGCTGCTCTGGTGTCCAAGTGAAATGCAGGATTCTATTTTAATTCTCATGACTGTATGTGATCATTAACAGCCACTGCAGCCAGTACAAAATAAAAATGCAGTTCCAAGAAGTGTGCACATAAATAAATATAAGTGAGCGCGTAAAAGAATGAATGAGATAAATTGGTTCTTTTCAAATATCAAACTTATCTTCAGTTTAAGGGAGGCATCCTCTGTGCTGCCTCTGCTCCAAATGGCACTTTAAAAAAAAATTAAACATAACAATAAAACAGAATTCATTGCTTTTAATAACATTTTCAGCCATGTGCTGGGGGTGGGCTCCCTTTTTCCATTTTTTTCCCCCTTAAGATTGCAATTTTGAAAATAGCAGGAAAGGTCATAACACATGGAGCATCGCCTTGCCGTTCCTTTGGCACTCCGAATTTCAGTCGGGGCTGTGTGTGTGCTGAAGGCCGGCCGGCTCCGGCCCGTTCCCTGCCCCTTTCCAGCAGTAGATAGGGCATCCCTCGCCCGGCCGGCTCCGGCCCGTTCCCTGCCCCTTTCCAGCAGCATCAGGAAGGGCAGCCCTCGCCCCCTTCTGTCCAGACTCGCTGCCTTTGGGTCCCGTTGCTCGCTCAGCATCTGCCGCCCATCCTGCCCGCCCGGGGAGGGGAAGGGCTCCTCTCCAGCACGGAGGGATCCATCAGCTCGCTGGCAGCTGCCCCTGCCGCAGCCAAACACCAGACATGAGATGAAAGCCCCCGCTTGTGTTTCCCTGGAAAAGAGGAAGCTGGCCTTCCTCCCCGCTGCAGAGACTCCCCGGGATGTGCAGCTCAGCGGAGAGGGGCTTCCAGTGCCACCGAGTTACAGCAATTCTGTGCAGATATTCTGATAAAAACGCGGGTGACTGTCAGTCCTGGTCATTTTGGGGAAGCTCTCAACTCTCGTAGCTGCTCCAAGCAGTTTGCACTGCTCCTTTCCCTGCTCCCTCCTCCAGCCCTGCTCTGGTCACCTGGGCAGGCAGTGACCTCAGCCTGGCCCTGCTCCCTGGCCCCTCTGGCACATTCTCTGTGTCCTGTCCCTCCATCCCTTGGAAATCCTCTCTCTCCATCCTTCCTGCAGCTCCTCCAGGCGCTGCATGGCCCCACTGAGGTCACCCCAAAGTTTCTCCATGTGAGCGACCCCAGCTCTCCCAGCCTTTCTTTCCTCTCTGTAAGGCAGGAATGACAGAGCTCCCACACCTGCCCAGGCTGGTCAGAGGAACCCTGGGACCTGCTGGGACAGGGACAGGGCTGTGCCAGGAGCAGGATGGATTAGCTCAACCCTCCCAAGTGAAAGGTGCACAGTGACTGCCACCCCTCCTGCTACCCACCACAGAGTGATCTCTGGCAAAATAAAATACAATTCTTACAGCAAAGCAATAAAAACACCTTCTCTAACACATCCTCTTGGGGCTCAAATGTTCATAGAATACCAGTTTTTTTCAAATAATGTAATTACTGCTCCACAAAAAAACCCAAAAAACACCACCAAATAAAAAACAGCAATAATAAAAATGCTAAAAGATACTTCTCTTCTAGCTTAAGCACAATTTTTGCTCTACCAGCAGACAATGAACTCCAGTGTCTGTGAGCAGGCAGTCATCTCTGACAGCGCAGGGCTTCTGCTGTATAAAATACAGTATTTATAATGTTTCTGCAAGTGTCTCTTTGATTGCATTATTCCTTTGTCTGACCTATACTTTCAGATAAAAGTGTTTTGCTTAGAAACTACGTAATAAATCAAGTGTAGGAAACAGACACGTTCCTTTTCTATCAGGGACTAAATGTGAAAAATGGTTTCAAAGAAGCTAAGGGTAAATGATGGAGTTCTGTTACCAGTTTTGCCTTTGCTGAAACAAAGTAAAGGTAATGTACAGGAAGAATATCTCAGGGTCACTGCAGTCATATGTCAAGTGCTAGAATAGTACTTTATTTGGCAAAGAGATCAAAGAAAAGCTTTGTGTTATTTTTCTTCGGTTTGCTGAGGAATGGAAGAGGTTTTCTCCCCTTTTATAGTTACTAGAACTGTAGTTTCCCTGATCCAAGATGAGATCACCCAACTCCAGGATATGATTACATTTCAGTAGTTAAAAAAAAAATTACATAAGTACTAAGCATGATTTGACCTACCTTTCCTGTGTCAGACTGCTGAAATTATTTTACATTTAAATAAATCCAAGCTGCTTTGCACCTTTTTGTAGCTAAAATAAATGCTACCCTGGGAGCCAGGGGTCTCATGGTGGACAACTTATTGCATGTTGAATGTGTCACAGTAAATCTGTAAGAGGTTTTAAGCTGAAAAGAGATTTTTTTTTTTCCCCCCTTAGAAGGCTAGAGGAAAGTAAGGAAATTAATTTTCAAAGCACAGGAACCAGAAAAATTTCTTTTCATATTCTCTTCTTTTCTGTAAGCACTCTGCTGAGAGAAAAAAAAAAAAGTAAAACAAGTTTTAAGTGAAATAACCACTTACTGAAACACTTGCAGAGACAAATCCTGAAGTTATATAGGCTGCAGTGATTCTATTTCTCAAGCCATGCTTTCAAAGGTGTCATGATATACTGTGGTTGTCTTTAATGCTACAGTTAACATATATTAAAGAAATGCTGGTGTCTTCATCCCCTGCATGTGCGTGGTGCACTCGGGCTCTCTCTCTCCTGGTGCTTTTGGGCTCCTGGAGCAGATTAATGCTGGGAAGGATTGTTCCCAAAGGAGCAAGTGTGGGATCAGGCTGTCCCAGCCAGTGCCCTGGGTGCCCTTTGGGAAGGACAGACAGCCCCTGTCCCCCCAGAGCATCACCCCACACACTTGTGTGCTGGGAGTTTATTTACCACGGCCTGGGAAAGGAGCACCCCCAAGAATTATTCACATTGTTCCATAGAGCTCCTATCTCACATCTCTTTTTTTGCAAAAGCTGATGAAATTAATGAGAAGTGACAAAAGGAAAGGAACTCAGCTAACGATGTGGCTGGGGTCAGGCTTGAGGAGCGAGCATGGTGGGTTAAAACACCAACACAGTAATGTAGGTGTGAGCAAATGAACCGTCTAATAAATAATTAACAATTAATTTTCTTCTGTCTTTTATCTTTACCTCTTTTTTTTCCCCCTTCTTTACTTTCCTAGCCCGTGCTTCTGTTTTGCATTTGCCGTGTTGCCGCAATTAATTAACAAACAAAATCAAAGTGCGGGGTTACAAAGTTCCAGCGGTGAAATCCTGCTGGAATGAGAAGTTCTGCTTCCCCGATCCTGTTGGTGTGTGCTGCTGCCGAGGGCTGGCTGTGCATGTTTGATGGAGCCCTGGATCCCAGCACAGCCCTGCTCTGCCGAGCTTTGTTTTAGAAATCTCCAATGCGATGTAGCCGCGCTTTGTGTCATGTTATATTGTCATATGACAAGACATGAACCAATGTAAGCCAGCGGAATGCAGCACAATGCATTGTATGACTTACACCTTGTCAGGTTTTTTGGCTTCAGAAAGAGCTTTTTTCCCCAAGGTAGTAAGTGATGCTAGAAAAAAATCCCCGTGTTACCTAGGAACTGACAGGTGCCCCTATTTTCTGACTATCCAAATTAAATTTAATCGGGATGTGTTTCCACACAGCAAATCTAAATGTTGCTTTACTTTTTGTCACTTCCCGATTGGAACATTAGTGGCCTGCTAATGTGATTAACTGTTTGCCTCAGGCAGCTCAGGCTGGGCTTTGTCCCACTGGACAACTGATGAGCTCAGCAAAGTTTAAAGCTCCCTGGCTAAGAAGGGATCAGCGTCTCAAACCTGTATCCTGGCCAGGGGGGCTGGAGCCGGCATGGGGGACAGGAGACATCGCTGTGCTGGCACTGAGCTGGGCAGAGGCACGCAGGGATTGTCTGGAGGAGTTATCACACTCTGCCTTATCACAAATGCAGCAGCTCAGCAGCACTGTGGGGTGCACAGGTGTGCAGGTGTGCAGATGTCAGGTGTGTGGGCACACAGGTGTCCATGTGTCCAGGTGAACAGGTTACAGGTATCCGGGTGTCCACATGTCCAGGTGTGCAGGTGTGGAGACATCCCTGTGTACAGGTGTGAAAGTGTGCAGCTATGCAGGTGTCCAGATGAACAGATATACAAGTGTCCATGTGTCCAGATGTCCATGTGTCCATCTGCCTAGGTGTCCATGTTTCCATATGTCCATGTGTCCATGTGTCCTTCTGCCCAGGTGTCCATATGTCCAGATGTCCATGTGTCCATGTGCCCAGGTGTCCATGTGTCCATATGTGCAGATGTCCATGTGTCCATATGTCCATGTGTCCAGGTGTCCATGTGTCCATATGTCCAGATGTCCATATGTCCATGTGTCCAGGTGTCCAGATAAATGTCACGTGGCACAGCCCACTGCCATAAATGGTAATTTTTATGGGTATCTGCTGTGTGGGGCTACGTGGATTTAAAAAATAAGTATTTATTTTGTGTATTTCTAATTCTGGAAGATTGGTGTCAGCTCCTCCTGCTCCTGGATTGCCCAAAGCCTGCTAAAATCCCAACAATGAATCTTTTGTTGCCCAAAACACCAAATTCCAGCAGCACCATATGCAGAGCACTGCAGAGAGCTCCATATAGCATTGACACTCCTGGCTGGGGGGAGGAGGGGGTGTGGGAAGTATTATAAAACAAATTATATCTGCTTCTTTGAGCAGTCACAGGGAAAAATGTCACTCTCAAGTTCAAAAGTTTCCTCTGAATAATGCTCTCAGCGTTGTTTCCCCTCAGGAGCACTCTTCCAACCCTTAGGAAATGCTGTCCCCACACAGTTTGGTACAGTGTACAGGGGTGCAAAGCTAGTGACAAACATTCCATGGAATTGTGTCGAGATTCCACAGTTTTCAAAGGGTTAATGCAGGGACCACGCACACTCACTGTGCTCTGGCTCTCACTGTGTTTTCACAGGTAGCAGAAGCACCACACCATATTTTACACCATAACTCCTCCCTGGGTGGATGTTCCCCCAGCAGCAGGAATTCCGAGGTGTGTGTTACCAGCTATTCCTGGAGTCTCTGACCCAGGGGCACAGCAGGGCAGGTAACCTGCTGTATCTCATGGGGAATCACAGCATTATTTACCCAGCACGCTTTTGGTCAAGCTGGAATTAGACCAGCATCATTTAACTCATTGAAGGATTTAGGATTTTTTTTTTAACCTGGTACAAGTGAAAAGCAGACCCTGACCCCCCTGGCTGTCCCCTCTTGTCAAGGAGCTGTGCAGAGCCACAAGGTCCCTCCTGATCCTCCTTTTCTCCAGGCTGAGCCCCTTCCCAGCTCACTCAGCCTCTCCTGGGGCTCCAACCCTTCCCAGCTCCATTCCCTGCCCAGCTCCAGCCCCTCTTGCAGAGAGGAGCCACAACTGGACACAGCACTCAAGGGTCCCCTTTCCAGTGCCCAGCACAGGAACAAAAAAAATGAAGTGGAAATTTGTGGAAAATGAAGAATTAGTGCCACTAAAGGCTAAAATCATCAGTATTTATCAAAAAGCAGCAGTGCAGCAGCAGGAAAATGGGGATGTTGATATTCTGTGAGGGTGCACTGGCCTGGGAGGTGACCGTGCTGAAGGTGGAGCAGATTTGTGCCTGCCCAGTGAACTCCAATTTCCCAGCCACCTTCTCCTGGTCATTGCCACCCTGGAAATGCAGCGCCTCTCCAACTCTCCCCTGGCAAAGGCAATTTTAAAACAAAGCATAACAAAGAAAAATGTGTTCCTGATATAATTATGCCTTCTGCAACTTAAATTCCAGGCACTCAGTTTCATCTCTTACTTAAATGTATCTGTGTATTTTAATAGGAACATTCAGCTATGCTTTTATTAATGCAAAAACATTAAAGCACTATCCCTGAATACTAAAGCCTTAAAGGGCCGTTTCAAACAGAACCTGTCATAAAATGTGCTCTCAAGCGTGTCCCCTTTAAGAGATTCAAGAATTAAATGTTCCCGTATGTGAATTTTATTTTGTACAGCACATTTGCTTTATGGCTACAATTAAGTTAGATGTGCCGATAACAATGTCTGCTTTCCATTTTAAATCGCGCATTTCAGACACTCTGCATTGTTTTATTATCTAATCCACATGCTTTTAATTGCAATTATGGTCCCTTATGAGTCCCCTGGGAGGGTATGATTGCAATTAAAAATGTAATTTAAATGTTAATTAATTACATTCATTTTCTAAACTGGGAAAATTTCATTTATTATTTTCATGTGTTGTGCACTTATCCTAAATGCGTTACCTTCTAAATGTTTCTTTTTTTTTTCAAATTAAGTGTTATGTTTATAAAACAGGGTGTTTAATACGCTTTAAAATTTTGTTAGGGTGTTTATACAAATTATTACTTTAAATTAATTGTTTCCAAGCTCCATGCTCAATTTATATTTGTCATGCAAGCCAGAATAGAGTTGGGGTTTATCTTCAGCTCAAATTATGTTAATATGAGAACCAAAAAAGTTCATCAGCAGTCTGGACTGTTCCCCTGGGTATTCTTAGGCACTTTTTGGGCAGAAGAGGATTTTTTGGGGTGATTTCAGTGCCTTTGGTGATTTTTGTCTGTGATTCAGGAGGATCAGGGAAGGAGGCTGAGCTCTGCCGTCGGCAGGAGCAGCTCAAATCTGCGAGCAGGTTCTGCAACAAGTGTAACAGGCAGGGACAAGGAGCTGCTAAAGAGAGAAGGCAGAGAAGCAGGAATCTGATTCCCTAGAAATGATCAAATTTAAAACCATGCCACTACAAAAATAGTTATTTCTATCGCCTTCCATTTAAATATCAACCTGCAATCCCAGTGGCCAGGAAAATCAGCTCTTACGTGGGAAAATGGGGATTTTTAGGGAATCTCCTGACTGTAAGAGCCAAGGATAGACAAAAAATTATATATATTCCAGATATAGATATATTCCAAATGCTGAGCAGCCAGTGTTGCTCTGTCAGAAACCATCGGTATTCCAGGATTTTGGATAAGAAAACTCCCTGAAATTTTGGCTGCACTGTCTGGCTTTGGTCACATCGGCACCTGCAGAGCTGAGCCTGGAGGAGGGGGCAGGAATCAGGTCCAAGCAGGAACCAAGTCAGGTACTAAAGGTTTTGAGTCACTGGCTTCTGTAATTAAAAACTGATTAAAGATATCCGAATCCATCCTTTCAGCTTCGCAAAATATATTCTCATTATAAATTTGTGGTCAGTTCATTAAAAAAAATAGAAACTGTAATTTATTTTCTCTGAGAGCATCAGAGAACAAACTAATTAAGTCAGGAAAATTTGGAATTATGATGTTCTGATAGACGAGCAGCTTCTCTGAAGAGGGAGATGAAGCTAAAGGATACAGCTGAAAGATTTTTATTTTAAATACTGCTGCCAGTTGTGGCTGTACCGACACTCCTGTGGAAGGCTTTAAGCATTAAAAAAAGACTCAGGTTGAACTAAACTGAAAAATATTTATTTTTCAGTGGTGCAAGGCTGTTCACACAGCCTTTTGGATTGATTTAACTAATTGCTGGAGAATTAAAAATGGGAAGTATTTTCTGTGGAATCAGTGCTGAGGGTTGCAGTTTCTCACAGAGGACCCGTGGAGAGCAGGTACCTGCTGAGGGCACGGAGCTGCTGGGTTTGATGGAGCTCTGCCCTGCCAGGTGCTCCCAGGAATTCCATCCAGGCTGGAAGGAGCTGCTGGGTTTGATGGAGCACTGCCCTGCCAGGTGCTCCCAGGAATTCCACCAGGCTGGAAGTGCTCGGGATCCCTGCAGTGCCCCGAGTGTCCCCTCAGCATTTCCATCTGGGCTCCCCGTTCCTGCCGTCTGTGCCCCTCACGTTCTCCTCACACGGAAAATGCTGTGAAGGCAGTGAGGCTTTGTGTTCTCAACTGGGGCGTTAAAACAGCAATAAATAAAGGGGGGAGAAAAGGAAAAACAAAACCTTGTACCGTTAATAAGAAGGAAATATTGATTCATAGCTAGTAGGGAAAGTCTGAGTCTGTTTTGCATCTTTATATAGGATTTTTCTTTCCCTTCCCCTCCTGTCCCCTCCCAAAACACAAATACTTCTGAAATTATAAAATCCTCTGAGTTTTTTAATTTTCATTGATCCCCAAATGCTCCAAAAGCTTTGCTGTCCCAGTAATCCCAGTGACATCCAGGCTGCCAGGATGACACATCCCTCACATGTGGCACTGCCCCACTGCAGCCAGACCTTCCTCCCTTCTCCTTAGAGCTGCACAACTCTGGAAGTTGCTGCATCCATTCGGGATGCTGCAGTTCATTTTGTGATGAGGAGATCAAAACAATTACCTGGCTCCTGATAACCCTCATTGACTATCTATTGAGAGAATCAGCTCCTAAATAAATTACTATTGTACTTTTAAAGCTGTGCGTGACATGTCCTACTTACTGCGTGACCCAGATAATTTCCATAAATTAACCTCCTTTACCTTCCATTTCCTCTGCCATCCTGCTGTTACCTTCCCACAACTGCTCCATCACCAGCATCTCATCCACTGGATGGAGAAGACAGTGATGCTGTGCTGAGTCTTAAAGTGACATTAAGAACTTACCTGCCTAAGTGTTCATTTGCATCTTGCTCACTAGACTTGTCATAGAGCTGGGGAGATAATATATTATGAGATGTGTACTGAATTAGCTGTCAATTGCAGTGAAGCTCTCCCTTAACTGTGTGAGGAGAAAGCTCTTGAATGAGCCTCAATCTTGCCTTTTTTTTCAGCTGAGATGTTTCATTTTAGTCACCCAACCCCAGCCAATTTTATTAAGTCTGCTGTCAGCTGTGACCCCTGCTGAGGACTGGCAGGGCTGAAATAGTTATGCTGCCTGATGTCATTTGTGGCAGCTCCAGATCCCACTGCTGCTTAGGCACCGAGGGCTCTGTTCCTGCAGCACCAGGGAAAAGGGATAAAAACCACTCTGCATCCTCTGTGCTCTGTGCTGGTTCAACCAGCCAGGGAGGCTGCGTGAGGGTGGGCAGGGGCTTTCCTTGGAAAGGTCTGGATGGATCTGTGTTGGGCTCTGGGAGCAGCTGGGAGCACAGAACCTCAGGGCATTGGAGGCTGGGTGAGGGTGGGCATGGGCTTTCCTTGGGAAGGTCTGGATGGTCCATGCTGGGCTGTGGGAGCACAGAACCTCAGGGCATTGGAGGCTGCGTGAGGGTGGGCATGGGCTTTCCTTGGGAAGGTCTGGATGGTCCCTGCTGGGCTGTGGGAGCAGCTGAGAGCACAGAACCTCAGGGCATTGGAGGCCTTGTCTGGGCAACGAGTCCCTGCTTGTGCTGATGGAGTCACGGCTTCTCCCACACCCTGGGAGCATCACCTGGTGCTTCACCACTGGTGTTTCCAGGGATTAGCTCATCTTGGGAATTCCTCTGCTGTGCTTGACAAGCAGAAAGAGCAAATCTCGTTGTCTTCCTTGGGCACAATCCCTGCACATGCATTGGAAGGGCTGGCACAGGGCAGAGCCAGAACAAAACTGCAGCATAAGCAGGCTGCAGCAAATGGTTTTTGATGGAGATGTGCCCAGTGCCAGCCCCCTTGGCACCCCTGCCTGGTGACTGGGATATGGCAATGGGTGCACCATGTGCCTCAGCTGCACGGGATGCCTTCACATCCTGCAGAGAAGGGCAGGGTGGAAAGGGAGCAGACAGACCTCAAACTTGGAAACCCCAACTCTGGCTGCCTGAGATCACAGTGTGTTATATTCTTTACACGCCAAAGAAAGTTTAAATCCTGGAAGAGTCATGCTTTATCGTCAAGGTAACCAGAACAGGTTCACCAACAATTTACGTGGCTCTTAAGTCTATTTACATGCTTGTTTACTTGGCTTTTCTCTCAAAGGAAGAAAGTAGTTACCTTAGCAACTGCCTCCTCGCAGGGTGCTCGGGCTGCCGTGCCGGGAGGAGCCTCTGCCAGGAGCTCACAGCCCGTGGGCACATCTGTCCGGGGTGTTTGGGTTTGGGGCCACATCTGGCATCCCAGAGGAGCCCTGAGATGTGTCTGTGCATCCTTGGCTGTGCCAGGGCAGGGAGGGGGGAGCAGGAGGTGGCAGGGATGTGTTGGGAAGGGAGGAGGAGTCAGCCCTGTGCACCTGCAGGGTTTATTTTATGTACCAGGTGTCACCAGGTGTGACCAGAAAGGACCATTGCTCCAGTAACCAACCCAGCTCTCCCTTGGGATCCTGCCTGTGGTGGCAGGAGAAGGTTAAACAGAGGGGATGAATGCTAGGGTGGGATGTAGGGACATGCTGGGGTGAGGACTCATTAGCTCTGCTGTCAATTAGGAGACTTTGCTGCTTCTGTCCCTCATCTCTCCCTGCAGTTTTGTTCTCCCTCAGCTCCTGCTCTGCTCGGCAGCAGGTACAGAGAGCAGGGCCGAAGGAGATGCCAGCCATCCTCTTTCCTTCCTTGCTTTTCTTGCCACGGAAGATCCTGACCTGAACTGCTGCCTGGGCAAACTCCCAGAAGTTCAGCAATGCAGGCACCGCTCAGGCTGTGTTTGTGTCCTTGTCATAGCAGTATTTATCAGACAGTTGCTCCATCAAATACCCTCATTTTATTTGCTTTCCATGCTCGTTTTATTTTAATTTGATAACTGCATAGAGACTTCAGTCTGACTGTGAGGCAACTCTTATTTTAGAAAATAATTCAATTTCCATGAATGGTCGGGGACAGATTTTTTAGGGTAGTTACACATCTTGAGGAGAAATTCTAGTAGGATTTTCAAAAGAACCTCAGTAGATTAATGCCTTGATTCTTTTTTTAACCTGCTTAGACATTGTGAAATTGCTGCTAAGACTCTACCTGCACTTCAACCTTCCTACTTACCTTTGAAAACTTGCCTTTTTTTAAAAATACATTCTCCCAACTCTCATTTCTCAATTCCATTTCCACTCCTTTCCCCAAAATCCTGATGTGACATCCATCTCCACTCTTGCTGTGCTCTTTAGAGATTTTAAATAATGTGACTTGCATTATTTTCATCTCTTCTAACGTTTTTATTCATCATGTTACTGCTCTATACAAATCTAATTTATCTTGCTTTTCCTTTGGAGCACAATCCCAACGTGCTGTTGTGAGCCCAGTTCCTACAAAACAGGTCTGCTGCAGTATCCATCCTGCAATATTGCAATAATTAGTGAGTAATACCAATAATAATTGCTTTTTACAGCTTTTTAGCACAGAGATATTTTCCTCCCCTGGAGCCTGAGTGTGAGGCAGACTAATGGCCTGGTTTCTACAGCAGGAGACTTATAGACCTGGAGTTTGCAAACCATTTCTCAGCCTCCTCCAGAGGCTGACAGGTATCCTTTAGTCCTGGGGAAAGCCTCCCGTCCAGCCTGGCACTGTCCTGCCCCTCTCCATCAATCCCCTGGCTGTTCCCAGAGCTGGAGCAGTGGGAAGAGGAGCTCCCTCCAGCAGTGCCACCGTGCAGGCAGCTCAGGAGCTGATGTGCAGCACCCCTCACAAATATCCATCACCCAGCAGAGGAGCTGCCTGTCCTGACCAGAGAGCTCCTGGAAATCTGCTGACTCCTCCACGCTTTGGGGTGAGGGGGTTACTCTGGTTTGGCCCAACCTGTGCAGCAGTGCTCAAATCAATATTGAAGTTGTCCTGTGCCCGTGCCCTGCCCTGCTGGGAGCACAGTGTGCAGCCCCAGGAGCACTCCCGCCGCGGATCTGGGATCTGGCACTGGCAGCTGGTGCCTTTCCACCAGGAAACACCCCGAGCTGAGGGGACATGTGCACAGCAGCCTGTGCCTCCTACCCTGCTTGTCATGTTCTTCATCCAAGGCAAGTCACTCAGCCAAGCAGAAAGCAGCCTAATCCCAGCACAGGCTGAAACCTTTCCGAGAGGATCCCTGCAGAATAGAACAGCCACCAGCGCTGCATGCAAGAGTGAAACGCTGCAGACAGCTGGGGTTTTTCCTGAAATCGTGTAGCAGGTTCTCTCCTGCTTCATGCTGCCTCCAGAGCGGGAGTGGGTGTGTTTACTTACTCAGGCACTAATGACAACCAATAATAAAAACCATTTCCCACCCAAAAACTTCAAAGGCTTAGCCAAAGCTATTTAAAAAGTGACTCCCACTTTTCAGGATGCCAGGGAAGTGAGTGGCCCCATCTTTGCTTCTGTGCCCAAACTCCATTAACTGCCAAGCCCCAGAGCCCCTCCTTCTCCACTCTTTATAAGATCTTACTATAAAAAGGGTTCTCCCTGACTTGTGTCCCATTCACTCAACCATATGTGGCACTTTTTAGGGTGTCCTTTAGAACCACTTGGCTGATCTCCAGCTGCTCCTTTACCTTTGTTGCTTTGTTCACACTTTCTCTTCTCTGACTCATTTTCGGTTTGAAGTTTCCAAAGCACTTCTGAGCAAATCCAGCCCCATTGCCAAATCTTTCCCTTTGTAAGCTGGAGCTGGCAATTTGGCACAGAGGGACCCAGCAAAGCTGCACATCAGCTGTGAGAGGGGCAGGATTCTGCTGCTGGAGCCTCCCAGGGATCTCCAGCCTGGCAGCTCTGCCTGAGGGTTACACCCTGCACGTCTGGATATGACCTGGGATGTGTTTGGGAGAGGGTTTGACGGCAGACTTGCCATTGGAAAGTTGGTTTTGCACCTCTCTGTCGGCCTTTCCCTCTTCATGATCGTTTTCCAGGGATGTGGCTATAGCTGATGCTGCTTTGGGAATGAACATCAGGGACCTGTTTATCCAGTGCCACTGAAAATAAACTTTCCACTGCAGGTGTGCACAGGGGTATGACCTATTTCTCTGCATTACAAATGTTTGAAACCATTTCTATTCCTGTGATGAGCTCAGGCCAATTAGTAACCATACATGCATTTCTTTGTATTCTTTCCTTTCACTGAGGCTGTAAAGAAAGCCCAGGAACGGCCATTTATGTCTAGAAAGAGCTCAGAAGTCATTATCCTCTTTCTAGTGCTGTGGGTGACTCTGTGGATGATTTTGTGTTTCCTTGGGGGCAATTCCAGTCCTTTCTTTTGTACTTCCTTGGCTGTACACATAGTCTGGAGATAATTCCTGTGTGACTTCCTCCCTTCACAAGTCACCTTCATCTCATCAGCCCTTGCTTTTTCCTGGCCAAATGGTGTGGAAGAGGAGGAGAGATCAGTGCTTGCAAGGATGGCTCAGGAGAAGTTTGTGTGGCCAGCTGTTCCAGCGCCCTGCCTGACCTTCACCAAGCCATTTGCCTTGGCTCTGGCTCAGTCTCCCCATCTGTAAAGAGATAGGAACATTTGCAGAGCATTTTGGATTGTTATTAATTCTTCATGGAGTCTGTGAAATGTGGTGAACACTGAGATGCTATAAAAGTACAAAGTATTATTGTTATTATTAAACTCTGGAGGTGGAAGTAGCTGGCCCATAAGGTGCTTCCTCCATCAGTCCTTCAGTCTTCCTGACCCCACACAGAATTGCCATTTTGCTTTTGCAGAGGGTTTATGGGTGTGTTTTAAATAAACCCAAGAGCTGGAGGAGCCCCTTGAAAAGGAATGAAGCTAATGACATTTTAAATTTTTCTGATTTCTCTCAGTGCAAAGCAGAATTTCTCTGCACGGCGGTTCCCCGGCAGCTCTGCCCAAGTCACTTGCAATCGGCCCTGTCCTCTTACCCTCCAATAAACAGGAGACACAGGGCCACTATAATGGCTCGACAATACTTGCACACCCTGGGGTTTTGCTGCTCTCATGGAGGAAAAAAAAAAAGAATGTCATGGACAAATGAATGTTGACAGTGGCCATACCAAACAATTCAAGGAAAAATTGCAGTTTTATCCGTATTGCTGCTGCCTTTGTCAATACTTTAAAAATGGTTCTTATTTCAGAGCAGGTATTGATTGTGTATAGGTTGGGCCCCTGGTTCCATTTGTCATTTCTGATATTATGGCGTGTTATCGTTTAAAGCTGTAATGGGAGAGGTGGCTGAGCTCAAAGCAAGCTGGTTGTCTGAAGCTTTGATAAATGGCTAGATGGTCTTCGTTTCTGCAGCAGTGAGCAGTTGGCTGCTATTTGCTTTACCTTTTATCCAAGAATAACTGTGTGATGGGTTCTGGAAGTGAACAGTATCATTTTGTCAGATGTGGTTCAGAACTAGCCGGGTGGTCCTAGCAAAGCAGCTGAGGGATTTTTAACACCCGACAGGATGTGAGCAAAGGCCCTGGATAAATCTGAAACAATTCTGGCTCCACATGGCTGCTTTGGTCGAAAAGTTCTCAGGGTTGTTTTCTAAGGTGAGAGGACAGGAAATGCTGGGGGGCGGGGTGGGGAGGGGTGGTGCTCTTAAAAGCAGTTCTGTTCATATGGAGGGATCTTAGCGGAGAGATCAGAAGACAATAGGTGGATTAGATTTCTTTGATGAATTTACAAACTTGCAAATTTTTTGCAGATCTAAATGAAAGGTCTGCTTTTCAGATGCAGCGCATGGCCCCACCCCAGGCTCTGCAAAGCAGGCTGTACAATGTGCTGGGATCTGCAGCACCGGGCAGGCAGGGAGGCAGCACACTCTGCATTCTTTCCCTCTGCATCACGTACATTTCCCGAGGTTTTGGTATTGCTTTTGTGAAATCATATCTGTTTGTCAACTTCACAGTACTCTGGAGCTGGGTTCCACTTCAGTGGAATCACCAGGAGTCTGGAAATGGCAAATGCTCCCTTTCCCAGTAACAGACACAGTAATGTCCTGGCTTTGGAGAACCCCTTCTATCGCATTTTGGGTCACAAAACAAAGATGACACCTGTGGATGCTTCATGTCCTGATTCTCGTCAGTCAGGCAGGTTCCATCTATGATTTGAGTTTAGCCTGGTACAACACCAAGGTCTGCTTAAATTAAAAACCTGTCCAAGACAACGTTTCTGAGCAAATATAGGCAGGGGAACGCACTGAAATTGTCTCCCTGGTTTGCTAACTGAGCTGTAATCACTCCACACCCACTGCCAGCGTGCTTGGATGGGGGCAGTGTTCAGGGCAGCTTTGGAGCTCTCCTCCATCCTTCTGAATCAGCAGCACAGTCTTTGCAGGTTGGCTCTTGAGCCTTCAGCACCAACCCTTCATTAACCTGATAATCTGTGAGACACTGCTCCCTGTTCCTGCCCGGAGTGGATTGAAATGGGAGCTCTTAATCCTGCCACTGAGGCTGAATTGCTCGGACAAGTAGCAGCAGATTGATTCCACCACTTCTTTCAGAGAAATCACAAAAGGCTGCTCAAGCCCCAGAACAGCTGCAGCTCCAGTACAGCTCCGGCACTGAAGGCAGGGGAGCTCTGCCTTTGTGTCCCAGGAGAACAGAAGTTACCTTTTGTGGCATGGACATAGAAACAAGCAGAAGGGTTAGAAGTCACTGCTGCAATTCTTAGTCCTCCAAGTAGCACAAAGGTTCCCCAAGTCCCTGTTCTCTGTGAGATTTCTGTTAGCTCTCAGCTTGTGATAAACTGTATAATCTGCAGGGAAAGTTGATGTGCATTTATGGGACTGACACGATAACGAGGACATGGAGTAAATAGAAAAGAAACCAATCAGATGTTAAACCTATGCAGAAGATATTTGGTCTCTGTAAAGTAGGAACCACACTGAACATCCCATCTCCCTCATGAGCCAAATCCTGGCTTTGGGGCTCTGGGAAGGTTTAGTCAACTCTGGAGCCTCTCTTTGTGCCTGGAAAAGCATTGCCAGAGGAAATTCTGAGTGATCCGCGCAGCCCAACAAACGGGCTGTGCTCATAGTCTGTCAGCAAAGCATCACCTCAGGAGACCTGGCTCTCCTTTTCTAGCCCAACGGAGGGAGAATCATCAGTGGTGGTGTTTTGTGTAACACCTCACACATCCCGTTGGGCTGCGTGTGCTTTAAAGGTCACTCTGCACTCTTCACACGAACAGGCTGGATGTGTCCCTGGCCAAAACATCCCTGCTCAAAAATCTGCTCCTCTCCGGGCCCCAAAGACGACTGAATTTCAATGAGGCTTTATTCTTCAAAATGAAAGGTGCTGTCTAACAGTAAAATATTGTTCTATTAAATTCAGCCCATGGCAGATCCACTACTGAGGGCTATTGAGGCAAATAAGAGCAGGGTGATGGCAGTGTGTGGTCATAAAGTTGCAATATTCAAAAATGTAGAAAAAGCAGGTTGTCAGATTTCAATAAAGCAGTGGAAATGAATAGATACATCTCAGAGCTGGTTGCTTCCTAGTGGGATGGAATTTGAATAATAATATCACACTAGAACCAAGCTGGGGCTGGATTAATGGCTGGCAGAGGCTGAGCCCCGGCGTGGTGGGGCTGCAGCAGCAGCAGCACCACTGGAAGTGTTCTGATGACACCCAGAGCACTTCTGCTTGTTTGCACACAGGACAGCAGAACCAGGGCACGGGGAAACGGGGAATTATTGCTTTAAGCTGCAATTTTCAACAAAGAAATCTCGCCATTCCAAACTGTCTAGACCTTTAAAAATAAAAGATGTGCAGTATTTACAATGCTCTTCAGTATTCATGAGGCTTTGCTGCTTGTTGTAAGGCGAGATGAAAACAATACTCAGTAGATTTTCATAAGTGACACGCAACTGTAAGATTGATAGATGATGTGGATTTAATGTATGTGGAGTTCAGCGCCAACATAAAAGCTGTGATGTACCCAAACACGGGGTTTATTAAATCCCTGTTTCCTTAAATGATCATCCAAAGCCTTTCACCACTTTCTTCTACCAGAAAATAAAAGGAAGAAGGTAAGAAAAAGGAGAGGAGGTAAAAGAAAAAAAAGCCAAGCAAGGGATTCCCCTTGGTTTTGGTAGAGAATTACAATATCGGAACTGAAAGAGACAAATATTTAGACACTCTCTCTGCATAGAGATTAATGTGAGAGTCAGAAATACATGGAATCCACTTAAATTGATGTGATTTAGTTATGAATGGTTAAACATAAGTATTCTCTGTCAAATGCCAAAACCTATTGTATTAACTCTTCCCTCACCCCAGCCCTCCTGTGCAGCCTCTAAGCCTGCCAAATTCTTCCTAGAGCCCAGGGCTCCTCTGGGCTTTGGGGACAGGGCACAGCACAGAACCCCTGGCATCAGCCTGGGTGGGTCCATGGCAGCTCCTGGCATAGACCTGCTCAAAGATGGGGACAGGGCACAGCAAACTCCAAACTGCCCTCCCTGGGCACATCTGGGGCACAGCAAACTCCAAACTGCCCTCCCTGGGCACATCTGGGGCACAGCAAACTCCAAACTGCCCTCCCTGGGAACATCTGGGGCACAGCAAACTGCATCCTGCCCTCCTTGGGCACAGCAAACTCCAAACTTCCCTCCTTGGGCACATCTGGGGCACAGCAAACTGCATCCTGCCCTCCTTGGGCACATCTGGGGCACAGCAAACTGCATCCTGCCCTCCCTGGGCACATCTGGAGGATGCAGGGCTGGAGCTGTGCCTCTCCCAGAGCCACACTCTCCTCACACACCCTGGGTCCTGTCCAGGCCTGTGACTCCACTCTGTAACCTCAGGAGGCATTTCCCTGGCACCTCTGAACCAGCCTTTCACTCTCAGCCTGGCACCAGGGGAGCTCCTGTCCCTCCCATCCCAGCCTGGCCCCTCAGCTCATTCCTGGCAATCAGGAGTGACTCACGCTGCATCCCAAATCCTCTGCAAGCTGATCCTGAGTTAATTCCCACAGTCTCTGGGGGTGCAGCACACACACACACACTGAGTAACAGCCTCTGCATCCTCCACAGCACTTTGCAACAAAGGTGTATTTGCCTCTCAGTGGAACATCTTGCTTGGTTTCAGGGTCATTTCCTGTGACAGCTCAATGTCTGTCTTCTTCATCACCTCAAGATTTAGCAAAATGATATAATTAGGAGAGCTGCGCTCCTTCAGCCAGCCAGCTGCTTTGGAAATCAGGCCACTGATTAAAGGAGCACACTGAAATCAGGCTCCTGCTCTGTCCCAAATGTGACTTTTTTAGGGACTGGGAGTGCTGCCATTGTGTTTAGCCCTCATGGGAATCATTTACTGTGGATTGATTAGGGAGCACTCAGTTGGATTCTGATTTCCTGTGGTGCTCTGTGGCATTAAAAGGAGGGATATTGGTGCTGTGCCATGGGAACTGTGACCAGAAAATCCAGCAGAGGCTGAACCTGGATACACCTTAGTTCAGTTGCCATCACCTCTTCTCCCTGTGCTTCTAGACCTGTTACTTACAGGTGCTCTTCTGTTTCCAAACAGAAATTTGAATTTCAGTTCTTTTCTGCCTTACTTCTTTCTCTTCCTTGAAAGAAAAGATACAGGGTAATTTTTCCAAGTTTGACAATTTCATAGAATCATGGAAAATCATCAAAGTCCCGCTCCTGGCCCTGCCCAGACTCCCCACCAACCCCACCCTGGGCATCCCTGGCAGTGCTGTCCAAGCTCTCCTGGAGCTCTGGCAGCCCTGGGGCCGTGCCCATTCCCTGGGCAGTGCCAGCACCCTCTGGGGGAAGAACCTTTCCCTGATATCCAACCCAAACCTCCCCTGGCACAGCTTCATGCTGATATTTTTCACTCCAGCAATATATTCTACTAACAGAGCTTTCTCAGGAACTCCTAACATTTTTTTTTTGTAACACAGAGGAAGAATTTAAACCAAAAACTGAGGGTGGGACAGGACTCAGAAGTGGAAGGGAAGGAGGCAATGCACATCCTTTTGAATTTATAAACAACTTCAAGTAAGGGACTGTGTTCTCTCCCCTTTAACTGCTGGTAAATATCTGAGGAAATTGTTTGTAATAGAAATGTTTATTGGAAAAATAAACTTCAGCAAATACTTAAGGAAAACAAATGGCAGATCCAATCAATCCAACATGACAACGCATTTGCTTTAGAAATTTGAAACCAAGCTCTATTTTGTGCAATCCAGGGAAAAAAAAACCTCCTGTGTACCTGGTCCAAGTGAACCTGCATCAAAATGCTCTTGGCATTAAGAATCATTTGCTGAAAAGGTTTTGAATTACAAATATTGTGCTGAAGGAAACTTTCAAATTGTAAATAAGGAGCTGGATATCGTCAAATAATTTTTACAATGTACTTTGGCTTTGCTGCCAGCACAGGAGTGCTCATGTTTGTGAAGTCTTTAGATTTTCTGTGCAGTTATGTGCACTCGAAAATACTCATAATCACCTGAAGGACTGGGAAAGGAGAGGAAAAGGAGAGCTAAGGCCAGGCAGAGGGAAGAGTGGGAAGTATTTTGTGCAAATAAATAAAGGGAATTTATTATGATTGTTGTGCCTTCTAAAATAGGCCCTGTTGTGCATCCTCAGCTGTTCAAGTTGTTCCCTCTGGTAGAAGCTGCTTTCCTTAACCAACAAAAACCTGCTTAGTGCTGCTTGTCCTCTTTTGTTTTGTTTTTATAATTGAGTTTTGCCATGTGTGAAATCCCAATATTTTCTTGAAACCATGAGGATTAAATGCTTGACAAATTGGAAAGATTTGGGAAAGGCACAGGACTTGGAAAAGTTGGGAGTTCATTCCCTGGTGTTTTCTCTCACGTGAGCACATGAACTTTTTAGATCTGTGACTTTCTTTTGAAAAGATTAAGCAGAGTGGGGAATGAGCATCTCTAGGCCTTTCTCTTCTCTCCATAGATTCTTTCATTTGGTATTTCATTTCTATGCATCTCTTTAGTCCCTTGGAATCTGCTTTTTTGAGGTTTCTCTCACTTCTTGTGCAATATTAGCTGTATTGCCCTGTGCCAGCTCTGGCAGGGAAAGGTGGTAGCTGTGCTTTTGGGAAGGAAGTCATCCAGGGGCTGCTGATGTTTGCAGGTCGGGCATCCCTTCCCGTGAGTGGGCACGAGTGGCACCTTGAGCAATGATCTCTTCCTCAGGGAATTTGAGCTTTCTTCTCATCCCCACCAGGAATTTGGAAACCTCGGATGGATGTGCTTCCCTCGGAGCTCCAGCACCTTTGTGTCACAGAGCTATCCCGATATACAACCACGTTCCCCTTTTTCTGAACCCATCAGCACATCTCCGGGAACAATCCCTGTATTTCTGGTGCGGCAGGGATAATAATAGCCCTTCCTTTGTTTTCTGCGGAGATTGGCATCTCTGCATCACAGCAGCGCCTCAAACAGCGCAGCTCTCACCTTGCGGGGCGGGGGCTCTGACAATGAGCTGAAATTAAGAACCGGCACAAAAAGGGAAAGCTGGGTGCTGAATACCGAGGAGGTCAGGAGCATGTTGGGTGGGTTTTGTTTCCAAGAGCACATCCCAGCCGTTCCCAGCGAGGTGAGCTCTCCTGGATGCGGCTGGAACTCGTGTTTGTGCTTTGCACGAGGCTCTGCCGCACCGAGGTGCCTACTTGGAGTTCGCTTTTTTAATTAAGGCTCTGTATTGTAACTAGTCAATGTACATTATTGGGAGAATGAATGTCAATGCCAGTGCTTTTTCTTTCTCTCCTTTATCTTTGTCAATGATTCAAAGACATGATTTATGGTTAGTCTCCGTCTTTCAGGATCATCCATCAAGCGCTGGTTTCACTACAGGGCTCCAAGTTGTAAATCATGCAGAAAGGCTGTCACTCATCTCATTTAACCCTTTACACACGGGGATGGAGGAGGCGGGCTCTGCCTCTCACAGCTGCAAGAAAGAGCAATAAAATGGCCATAAAATTGATGAAGTTAGACTAATCTACACCATTAATTGTTCCTTGTAATGCAATAATTATTATGAGGGACAATTAAAAAAACAGGCCATGACTCCACCCTCCAAGTTCATCCTGAGAACCTGGAGGACTCCATGGCTCCATAAAATGTGTCACATTTTTGTTTTCCCTTTTGAGCTCCTTTCAGATTTTTTAATGTCCATTACAGACATGAGCCGAGCTTCTCTTTAGAATCAATCACAGGCTACTTCTGACCATGACCTTGCAGCAGCTAAAGGAGTGCAAAAGCCCATTAGCAGCTGCTATTTTCAGCTGAAAATTAACAGTTCTTTTTCTTCTCTCTCCTTTTCCCCACTCCACCCCTCCCTTTTTTTTCCCCCTCTTCTTCCTTTTTTTGGACAGGAAGACAGCAAGAAATGAAATGTGTAAGTGGCATGGGAGCCTCCACACTTAGCCTTGTCTCGCAGGCTGGAGGGCTGGTGACAGCTTTGGCCGAGAGCTGATGGCTCCTCCGCGCTGTCCCCGCCAGCCCTGGCCACTGCTCCCAGGTCACAGCTTCCAGACAATGCCTCCACCTGCTCCCAGCGCACAGCCAGGGAGACTGCCTTTAAATAATGAGGTGTCTTTCTTCTTTATCTTGCCGCTTTATTTATTTATTTTTGGGCTCCAAGTGTCGGAACTTGGTAATGGAGGGTTATTAATGAAAAATATACGTTTGGGGTCTATTTGTTTCGATTCTGCGGTGACTTGATGGCAATTTTAGCCCTGAATTATGTATGGCTCTGTTTTGCCTAGGCAAGCTGATACAAACAACAAATATAGTTAGAAAAAGATATATCAGTAAATAAACTGAAAGGTTGTAAAATATGAATGTTTATCATCCAGACGGTGCAGCTTCTCTTCTTTTTTACATGAACTCTACTTGAGATGGTATTTAGGAGCTTGGGACTTCTTCTATTGCAGCAATCTCTGCAGCTTGTCACGAAAACAAATGACACCAGAGGGAACCTTGTCTTACACTGTATTCTTTTGCATGAACCTCCGTCTTCTTAAGGTGCTCATAATTTAAATTTATATCCTGATTTATTGGAAGATAAGATTCTACCCTTCTTCCCTCACAGAGCTGTGCTCCTTTTAGCCCAGGCTCCTTCCCCTTCCCAGGGCTCTGCTCACCCAGCTCCAGGCAGGCAGGGAGGGCAGGATGGATTCCATTCCCTCCCTCTGGAAGGGCACAGGAGCTGCTCCAGCCCATTCCTGCTGTAAAGGATAACACCTGCCACTGCTTCTGAGCCTTGGCAGCCCTGAATTTGCAAACAGGGACTTTTCTGCATCTCACACAGCACCAGGCTGTGAACTTGGGAGGAAACAAAGGGTAATTCAGTTGTCTGATGGCATCAAGAGAAACGTGCATCCTCCATCCAGGAGATCAGTTCTGGTTTTTAAAGTATCATCCATTGCAAGCATCATGATAAATTAGCACTTGTTTTATTCTGGACTAAAGTCTCATCCCACAGGGATCTCCAAGAATTTCTGCTGCTAAAATATAGCATAGAGGAAATTATAATTTTAGCATCTCTCTGCAGTCTTAATTAAGACTGTTCTTCTGATATAAAGCTGTGGTGTCTAATTACCAGAAAGCTGTCAGAAAGTAACTTTCAGAAAACCTGTGTCAAAAAAGAGTTGGGAAGACTGGAAATATTTATTTCCAGTTACGATTTTATGGTGCTGATGGATTTTTTTTTTACATCTAACAGACAACATTACTACCAATTCCTGTTTCTCAGTATTCCACCTCATGAGATAAATCCCAGTTCCAGCCCCTCTTCACCGAACAGTTCCTTTTTGTCCAGGTGACATTTGATAGGTTTTGCTTGAACAAACAGGGGAATGTTTCCTACCATTTTTTATCTTGTACCTTCACAAAGTACTTGAAGTTTTCGATTTCAGTGTATTCCACATCACAAAGCCCAAATCTGGCTCAAATGTGCAATTTTCCCTGCTAGAGCAGCAGAACCTCTGCAGTGCAAAACTCCCAGCTAACCTGCAGAGGATCAGGAATCCTCTTGGAGATGCATTCCTGGGTTTTGTCCTGGAAAAGGCTGATATTCAAGCCAAAATCTGCTCTTTTGCCTGGCAAGGAGTGGGCAGGGGCTCAGGTGTGCCTGGCAGAGCCCAGGAAGCTCAGCCAGGTGTGGTGACCTCTCCTTAGCCCGGGGACCAGCACTGAGCCCAGGGGTTGGGTTTTGTTCCCAGCTGAGAGTCCCTTTGCTGAGATTTGCATCAGCTAAAAAAACCCAGCCTAGGAGAGGTAATATGATGAATGCTGACAGGTACATTTGCTACAATTGATTAAACACTTTTGCCATCCTTAGGATTTTCTTTCCCCGCCCGGTGCCTTGCAGAGAGAGAGGTGTGAGTGACTTTGTCACTGACATTAAACACTTGTATGTACTTGGAGCTGCAAAATGTTATCCCCAGAGTTTGTTTACTCGATCTGTATTTCCAATCAGTGCAGAAGGTTTACTAAAGCAGTTCATTACTGATTTATTTATGATGTATTTAGATAGCAAATATGGTTCTGTCAGCAGTTGCTGGCTAAACAGTGTTGACAGACATTAATAGCATATGGTATAGGAATGGAATTATGATCTTAAAGAGTCTTTGTGTCTCGACATACATTTACAGTTTGAATCTTTTCTTAGGTAGAGAGACAGAGAACTTCCAAGCAAGAAAACACTGTTTCTTTTTCTTTTTGTAACCTTTGGGGTTTGCTGGTGGTGACATTAAAATCTTCTGTGCCTGTTTAGCTGTTCAATTTAATGGAAGACAAATTCTCCCAAAGGTTTAATTTATTCTCACAAACTGAAATCACTGCATTCTCACCATGGGAAATGGCCTTAATTTTCCCAGCCTTCAGTATACATCAAGCATATAATTCATTTCTCCCCCCTCAATACTTCGCTCATTAGAAAACAAAGTTTTTGATATTTAAATGTTACATGGTTTAAGTTGAGAAGCAGATTTCAGCCCCGTAAAGTGCATTTGCAGACATGATTGCCTCCCTGACAGCAATGGGTTTATGCAGGGTGGAACAGAAAAACACTTGAATTTGTGACCTTTAATTGTCTGCTTCCTCCAGTGTTGCATGTGTCACATTCTCACATCAGCATTTTCACCAGTGTCGAGGAGAAAAGGCAAAAAATGAGGAAGGAAGAGGAGACAGAGGTGAAACCACCTTGGGGCAGTTGATGCTGGTGGAGGAGGCTGAATTGTGTTGGGAAGAAGATGAATTTCATGTGAGAGGTTGTCTCTGAATCACTTGAGGATGAACAAATTAGAAAATAATATGAGAAATCATCTTATCCTTTTTTTTATTTTTCACTGTTTCATTTCCAAAGTGGTGGGCAACACTCTGCCTTCCACAAATTGGAATTAATACCCTCAAAAATTATTTGCTGAAATTAATGGTTGGGCTCAATAACCATGGATGTTTTTTCCAACCTAAATCATTCTTTGATTCTGTGATCTGTGGGTGCCCATCAGACAAAAAGAAACAGCACCAGGAACAAGAGAGAGCCAAGAAAAATAAAACATTGAGCCAATTCTTCCTCTCCCTAAATCCTTTTGCTTCAGGAGAGTTCAGCCAGTAAGAAATTCAGCTACTTTTACATGGAAAAGTTAATATATCCGTAGCATCTGAAAAATGAGTGTTTAAAGACTTGTTTAAAAGGGGCAGAGACTAAAACATGGTAAATTCCTAAATAATGGATTAAAAGCAGTTTCAGTCTTTCTGCAAGTTCTTCCTTTAAATGTGTTTTTCTCTGTGCAACCCACTTCCATTTTGTGAGGGAACTGACTGCACGGAAGGAGCAGTATAATAAAAATAAAATTTAAAAAAAAAAATAAATAAATAAAATAAAATAAAATAAAATTACAAAATTCTAAAATTCAGATACAGACTGGTCAAATTCCAGCTGTGCATTGGTGGATACAGCAATTAGCCCATGCAGACAAGGAGAGCTGGGAGTTGTTCAAGACAAACCTTGTGCAGGTATTGGCTTGTTCTAGGGCAGGCTTTGCCTTCATTTAAATTTTAGATTGATAAACACATTAAAAATGCATTTTTAAAGGTGTTATTACTGGTAGAAAGAGAAAGAAATCCCAGCCAAAAGGCTTTGAAAGGGAAGCATTGTTTGGATTTGAACCTAGTGGATAAACTGAAAGTGTTTAGACAGTCTGTAATGAAGTGTTGTTGGCCTCTGGTCTGTAATAAATGCTTCAATTTTATAGCTCCAAATCAACTTTACCCATAAAATCCTAAGGGACTTTCTCTACTTAACAAATCAAGTAGGGCCTGGTGTCCACAGCCAGAGTATCCTCGTGTGTTGTCAGAAAGCTCTGCAGAGCTGCACTTGCACAGCTCCCACTGATAAAACCAGCAGAAATCACAAGCTTTGCTTTCACATTATCAGCACTCAGTACAAAACCTGTGCTAGATAAGGTGCAAGAGATTTTTTGTCATGAATAATCAGATTTTTGGTAGCAAATGGATTTTCCTGGTTTGAACCCAAGCCTCAATAAAATGATTGGGTGGGTTTCTGTTCAGGAGGTCCAGTTGGTGTGTGAGTCTTTTATTAGAACACTGTGCACTTCCCACTCTATTTCTTATTTCAGTTATTGCTCCAGGGGTCTGTTTAAAATCTGAGTGCAGATCCTGTGCCACATTCCCACAGAACAAACACAGTTGGAACATGGATGGAAATGCAATGTCCAGAATTCCCTGTAATGTTCCTTGTCCCAGCCTCTCCCTGCATCTCTCAGAAAGCAGGCTGGGCTTTCTCTCTAATTCTCTCCAAAAACCCTGCTCTGCTCATCCTCCTGGTTCCCAGGAGAATTTTGAGGGAAAACCTTTCAGATTTCTGTGTTGCTGTGGAGGTTAAAGCCCTGCTCACGCTGAAGGGAACCCTCTCAGAGCGAGCTCTGCCCTGCACTGCTTTGATTGATTTATTTCCTGCTGCTTCTACTTTCACTGATCACTTTCTTATTACTTTCCCACTTCCATCCATTTCAGCTTTTCCTCCTTTTCCAGCCATTCCTTATGCCACCTGCTCCCACCTGATGGATTGGCTGCTCAAAGAGTTGATCCTGACCTGGCTTGGGCCCTTCCCCAGGAAATCAATGATGCCACACAGACAGAAAATGATGCCCCAATAAACACCCAGGCCCATTTGCTCCCCTGCCCAAGGGCAGACCTCCAGGGCTGGTGTCCCAGTTGAATGTTGATGAAATGGAGGAGGGAGAAATTAAAACAAAAATGGAGAAATTAGCTTTTTGTGTGGATTTAATCACTTGGAAATTCTGCACTTACCCTTGGGATTACTACAACAATAATAACTGTATTTTAATTCTGTAAACATTTTTAAATAGCCCTTTTTAAATGGCTTTTTAAAAATATATTTGGACTTGCCTGCAGCAGCAATTCATCATTCAAAGTCAGTATTCTGAGTAATTTGGTAGAGGTCAGATGCACTCTGCTGCATTTCCTTCCAAGTGTGAGAGGCTCCAGAAAAAAAGAAAAAGTGGGGCAATTCATGAAGTTTTGTTTAAAATTTTGTTACTCTGCTATAGAGCTGGGTAGTAGAGAGTTGGGTCATAGCTAATCCATCCTTTCAGCTTTTCAGGACTTCAGTCTGGATTTTTGATCACTGGAGTGTTTTGTGACCTCCTGCAGGCCTCAGATCCACTTCTGCTGGAAATAACAAATGGTTTTTTTGTACCCTCTGAGGTCCCTCTCTTCGGCAGTGGTGACATCATGGTACCTGTGCTGGACAAGTTGTTTCTGTCAGTAATGACCTCTCTGATTTCTGGGGTTTTTGCCCATAACTCAGAGTTGTTATTTCTTGCTGGGATTCAGGAAAAGCTGAGCCAGTGCAGCTGCAGTCTCCTGTTGTTGCTGCCTCTTTTTTCAGGCTCTGTCCCAAGTGATAAATGTCAGATATCACTTAGGACAGGGCAGGAATGCAGACTGAGACTGGGGTGATTATGATCTGTAAATGATCTGTGCACTGGCCCTGGCTCTCAACCCTTCCTTGGATCATTTGAGACCCAATTTAAAAGAACACAGCTTCATATTTGGGTTTCTGTGATTTTTTTTTCTTCCCTTGAAATTTCCGTTATTTTATGAATCTTGATAGATACTTGGACACCGTGTTTATTTCCATATCAGTTGGACATTTTTCCTTTTGACATGGATTGATTTGTTTTGCACAAGTTTCTTTGCAGAGCAGAGCCAACAGTACTAAGTTTACTACTGAAAATTATTAGAATTCTTCCTATTAAAAGGTCTTTATATCTGCAAGGAAACTGTGGGGCAGCATCTCAGAATTGGGTGGAAAGAGAGAGGAAAATGCTGGAGTGAATCAAAGCAGGGAGATTTTGGGGGAGAGAAGAATTTTACTCCACATTGGTAGAAGATTTTGGCAGGGCAGTGCTGCTGTTGGAGGCAGTAAATAACAAAAGAGCAAATAAATAAATCAAATAAATAAATGATGAAATAACAGAGGGAATAATAAACACGCAGTGTGTTTACATTGGCAATCAAGAGGGTGATAGGAGCTGATTCCCCCTAATTCCAGACAAAACTGGTTGCAAGTTCCTGCTCCCAGAGCCACCTGAGGTTGTGCCTCTCAGAGAGAATATTTCAGGCAGGACCTTAAGAGCTTTTCCATTTTGAAAGGGATTTCAAAGGATCACAGGCTGATTCTTCTCCCAGTTGCTGCAGCTTTGGCTCTGTTGGCTGCAACAAGACAGGAAAATCAGGATCAGCCCCTCTGTGTGCCCCTTGCCTGGCAGGAAATACCCAAATATCGTGGAGGTGAATGGAAATTGTCCATATTTTGTGTAAAATGCTGTTTAGGTATCCCTCCTTCTGCAGAGGGGACAGCAGTGGTGTGATCCCTCTCTGCCCATGCAGTGCCTGCAGGAGGAGAAGCTTTGCTGCAGTGAAACTCCGTTTGTTACCTGTGTTTGTTACCTGTGGCTCTGCTTTCCCCACAGCCCGGGCTGGCTTCTGGCTCTTGGCTGCTCTGTCTGCACGTCTGAAGGAGATGTTCTGACCTTTCTCATCTCTGACTGGTGTTGCAAAGATGGAGTGATGTAGAACAGAGATTTTGTGACAGAGTAATAATAAGAAAGAATCTGACTGCCAGTTGCTCATTACTGGATCTCTTTTAAATGCCAGAACCTTCTATGTTTGCCTTCAAACAACAGTGAGCACCTAAATCACCATAGTAAACAGATATAGAAAGAGACAGAAAGGTTAAAAGTGTACTCATAATCTCTTGCTTTTCCTCCTAAACATGTTTGATAGCAATATTGTTTCTTAAAAACAATATGACCTCATTTGTAAAGCAATATTCATGCTAAACTAGTCAGCTGTTAAATATACCCAGCACTGTGCATTATGATGAAGCTAAACCAGAATTTCAATTATTTTCTGGACACATTTAAAATTATAATACTTTACTGGGTTAGTGTTATAGTTCATCCAAATTACTCACAAAGTATCATATCAATCTCTTGCAAGTGCTTATTGCTTACATCTCTGGGAAGTTGGTGGAAGGAAGATGCTGTCGGGGTAATGACCTTCATGCTGCCTTAGTGCTCTGATGGTGATGTGGCTGCAAGTGCAGGCAAGCCTAATGGTCAAAAGTCAATGTTTGCTGGCCATCATATTTGTCACCAAAGAAGCAGGGTATTCATTTGGACCACCACATGAAGCAGGATGTTCCAGGAAGGAAAATAAAGAGGGAAATCAGCCACTTGATGCTCTGTGTATTCTTCCTTTAACACCGTGATCCCGGCAAGGGAAAAATCACACTTCAAAATTATTTGCAGTTTTTTATTGCCTGGAATGCAAGATCAAAACAAAGCAGGCAAATGAAGAAGACAGATTTCATTATACTCCCACTTTCTACTTATGTACCTTATCTAAAGAGATGTTGAGAGAGAAATGATGCTGCAGCATTTAACCAGCTCTGAGTAACCAGCGCAGATTTATGAGAACTACTGGCAGGTCTGGCTTAAAGCAGATCTTACTGGAGCTGCACTGGAACTGAATATCCAAAAGCAAAATGCAAAAGCCCACTGCTCTTTAGACAAAGGTTATAGTAGTATGATTTTAAAACTTATTAAATATTATTAAAAGTAATATTAATATTTTCTAAAATCAAGTCAGAAGGTTCTGGGCAATCCTTTTTTGCAAGGGGCTCATCTTTATGCAGCATCTTCAGCTGGGCAGGAATTCTGAGCTTTAATAAAACATGGGGAAACGCTGCTGGCTCCATCTCTAACCATCAGTGGATCACCATGCTGAGTCCTCAGGAAACTCTGGATTTTCTGTAATTCCTACTACTCTTACCCCAAAAGGGACAAAGGTTTAGGAGCTCTCTTGAGCTGGGTCTTAACTTCTCCATGAGCTCTGTTAGATTTAGCCAAGCTGGTCTGTTTTGAGTTGGCTTGGCCAAGCAATAATCAGCCTTTTCACAACAGTAATCAGATCATTTCTCTCTCCATTATATTATTGATCAGTTATTAACAAAAACAGCCATTTCCCAAGCTAAACCCCCAAACCCAGCTGTGAAGGGCTGATTCTGCAAGCTCTTTGCACACTGAGTATAGCAATGAAGAGGAACATGATTCTGTGGATCTGTTCTTAGACTAAACCTTGGTTCTGTTTTTAGACTAAACCTTGTGCTTTCAGGGCTGAATTCTCCTCTCTGCCCAGGAGCCTCTCCAGGGAAATGTTGGTCGTTGATCTCTCAGGGTTTATTGTGTGTCCTGTGCTCTCCTCCACCTGCTCCAAGCCAGGCCCAGCTCTTTTCCAGGAGAATGTGCTGAACATGAGATAAGCCATGGATTCAATACAAACAAGCCAAAGATTTATTTTTATTTTTTTTTAGGATAACAAGCAAGTGTCCATAAACATAATCCTCATCTTCTTTCTATTTATAATTGTAGTTAATATAAATGTACTTCATTACTGGAGAGCAGTCTTCACGGCCATACAATAGCAAACAAATTCTTCAGAAGCATCTTTAATTATTCATTTGGCTGCACTATATTTTATGCTACTTTTCATAAATGTTAATCTTTATTATTGCCCTACCAGGAAAAAAAAGAAAGGAGGAAAGAAATACCTGTTATTAAATGACCTATCAGGCTGACATGGATAAATGTTGGTAGCTATTTAATTGTTTCCCATCTGCAGTTTTATACAGTTTCTATCAAACTGAAGGGTAATTTTTTTAGTAGCTGCTTATTTTAAATGTACAAAACCCTTGTGTGTAATTCCATTAGCTGCCCTACAGCATTGCAATCTACAGTTTCCCTGAGGCTGTTGTGAAATATTGATGAAATCCTTGCTTTTGTGGCTTCCTCTGATACACTAAACATTTGTCTGATGTTAGTTGAACTTGAATGGATCTGTTCAGAGTTATATCAGTAGTGACTTCAAAGGCTGTAAGGCTGTTACAGTTTTTTTTACAAACTGAAGTTTCAAAGCCTTACCATGTGGTACTTTAAAAAAACAAAGTTCATATCAAATGAACCAAAGTGCTAGCAATACACTGGTAAGACTCATTACAATTTCAATTTCTATAGATATATATTTTTTTGTGATTCTGATTGGTAGCTCATGCCATTGAAAGAAATTTAGATTGGTACTTAGGGCACCCAGGATAATGAAAGAAGGAAAACATAATTTGAAAGTTGGATTTTAAATGAAGTAATCTGTAAATTTACAAAGCCACTCTGCTGTTTTCTACAACAATAAATAGGACAAGAGAAAACAGAAGAAAGGCAAAGGGAGACAAAAGTTTCAGGCTTCTCTTTTCATCAGCAAAGTGATTTACAGTGGTGCAATTAAAGTGACTAATGAGGAAAGCATATTTGCTGCTACTGTCTGCCTTGAGTTTTCCAGGCCATGCTGCATCTTGGAGAGCAGCCTTTGTGCCTGCCCCAGGAGCTGAGTGGGGCTCACAGGGATGGGGACCTGTGGCTGTGTGACAAACCTCACCTGGGGTGTGACACCTGCCCCAAACCTCACCTGGGCTGTGTGACAACCCCCCAAACCTCACCTGGGATGTGTGACAACCCCCCAAACCTCACCTGGGCTGTGTGACACCTGCCCCAAACCTCACCTGGGCTGTGTGACACCTGCCCCAAACCTCACCTGGTGTGTGTGACACCTGCCCCAAACCTCACCTGGTGTGTGACACCTGCCCCAAACCTCACCTGGGGTGTGTGACACCTGCCCCAAACCTCACCTGGTGTGGGACACCTGCCCCAAACCTCACCTGGGCTGTGTGACACCTGCCCCAAACCTCACCTGGGGTGTGACACCTGCCCCAAACCTCACCTGGTGTGTGACACCTGCCCCAAACCTCACCTGGGGTGTGTGACACCTGCCCCAAACCTCACCTGGTGTGTGACACCTGCCCCAAACCTCACCTGGGATGTGTGACACCTGCCCCAAACCTCACCTGGGCTGTGTGACACCTGCCCCAAACCTCACCTGGGGTGTGTGACAACCCCCCAAACCTCACCTGGGGTGTGTGACACCTGCCCCAAACCTCGCCTGCTGAGGCCAGGACAGGAGTGTGGTGTGAGGGAGGGCGCTGGGGTGGTTGGGGCAAGGGGGTTGAGCTCTTTGCAGTCACAACATTCTTTAGGAGCATCTTAGTTGGAAATCCAATCTGGGGATCACCAATCACCATCAGCTGGTTGTAAAAATGGCATTGTCAGTTCCAGGAGTTTGTAGAAAATAACAAATATTTTTAACAAGAGGCAAATGATGACACTCAGAGCCCTCGTGTGAGGAACTGGAGCTCCTGGCTCCAGCCATGGTGGAATCCTTTCCTGCAGCAGCCAGGACCTGGCATGGAATGGATTCAAACTGACTGAAAGGATGTCTTGCTGCTTTTTATTCAGTAACTGCTATGCAAACAATGTTATCCTTAAGGAAAAATATTCAAGAAAAACCTCCACAATAATTCCTTCCCTCCTCTGCACTCAGCTCAGCAGCTCACATCAGCTCCCCTCTCTTTTTGCTTGTGTTGGGTTTTTTTCTGCTTTATTATTGTTTTTGAGTTTATGGGTCACTCACAAGCAGTTCCCTCCAGCCACTGATCATTTGGCTCATAACTGTGCAGGATGAAGTGTAAGGGACATAATCTGTTCTGGTTTGCTGCTAAGAGCCCACTGAAACTCGGGGGTGTTTTGCCTTCTTAACCAGTAGGAAATTGGATATTTAATAGAAAACTTTATAATACAACTCTAATTAAAGAACAACAAAATGAAAGCACCAAATAGCTTCATTTCAGCATTGTATATAAATAATAGTTATGGCTTCATGGAATTGCCTTTGTGTGTTAGGATTCAGTCAGAGTGGAAGCCACTCTTTTCCTTGCTCCTGCAGAAGCTGCTCCTGTCCTCCTGCAGTGGAGGGTGGTGGGTGTTCCTTCTCCTACTTTGCAAGAGGCAGGAATTCATGCCTTGGTATCAGCTGCTGTAACTACTTGAAAAATGAATTTCTAGGGGAAAAAAACCTCGAAGGAGTATTGGGAAAAATCCCTCCTTTGAGGTGCCAAGTTGTTTTGGGTACAAAATTCATCACCATGGTGGTGATCCACGCTGAGCCACTGCAAACTGAGAGTGGGTGTGATGGTAAATAGTAACAGCAACAAAAGCTGCAAAAAATGCCCCATTATTTAAATTAATGAACTGGCCTCCCAGCAAAGAGACAACTGAGCATCTTCAGCCTTTTCTGAGGATGTCCAAAACCTTCTTCAGGCTGCAGCTGGCTTTGGCACTAAAACTGAATACCAGGACTTTCAGGCCAGGGGACAGAAATGTCCCTTTGTCCCTTCCATCCATCATTCAGAGCCAGGTGCTCTCTGAGCCTCTCAAGAATCTTTCCCTGTGTTTTCTTTCCACCTTGGAGAACTTAACAGGAAGTTATTTTTGTAGTATAGAAATTCTGAACATAGCCTTAAAAACTCTGAAATTCTATAATTCACTCAGTTATGGCAAATTTCATATTTTGAGAATTCTTTCCATAGAATTCCATTGCTTTTCTAAAGTGTTCCATTGGTTTTAATCCCATTAAATTCCAAAATGTCTTTGATAAGGAGTTATGCAGTGGAGTAGGGAACTATTTTTCCCCCAGCTGCCCATTTCTCTCTTCAGTTGATTTTCAGATGGCATGAAACTGTAGCTCTGAACTCCTACAAAGAGCCAGGTTAAGATTTGTCTGTGGGTGCTTAATGCAGTTCGACATCTTGGAGAAGGAGGAATGAGAAGTGGTCATTATCCATTATCTGCTTGGAACCTTTCAGAGAAAGAAACAGCTTCTGCCAAACACAAAAAGATGTTTGAGCTGAAGCCAGACAAGGAGGAAACAAGATCACCTTCTAGCACTGTGAGATTGCTTTCCTGATGATGTTGTTTCAAGGAAAACTGGAATGTGTGTATGGCTGAAGAAGTGCAGGCGGTGCCATGGGTTTTACATGGATTAGCAGAGTTGTTCTGGACAATGATTCACTGTCCCTTCTCTTGGCAGAAAATAAATTTTCCAGTCTTGGAAAGAAACATGTATATATATGTACATGTGTTTTAATAAATGTTTCTCTACATGGAAAAAGAGCAAATTTGAGTACAAATAGTATCCGCTGGTGGAAAAGTTAACAGTGAGAATGAACACTTTTGACAAAAAGCTGTATTGACACTCCCCAGTTCTGGTCAGGAGTGATGGATAATGTGGTGCCACTCTGGTGCCACTGCCAGGGTAGTCCTGGATGTCAGTGCTGGATTCACCTCCTGGGGGCCTGGCTTGGTGCTCTCTGCAGGGAAAGGTCCCAGCTCCAAGGGTGGGTTTAAACCCAGTTTTGCAGGTGTATTAACTGGTTTATTTTAGCTCCTCTGTGGAAATATTCCAGAAATGGCTAAGAAAATGTCCTTTTTGAAGAGTGAAGAACCAGCTGTTTATTGCAGCTCTCATCCTAGAGAAGGATTCTGAGGTTGCCATGAATCCAATCACAAAGACACAGAGAGGAATTAAGAAACCAAATAATTTGGAATTATATTTTTTGTTATTATCCATATTATTATCCTTACTGATGTCATGATTTTTACATACACTATCTTGAGGTCAATCAGCACTAAACAAAGTGGCATTTCCGTTTAGGAAGCCAAAAAATTGCTTCCATTCAATGCTTTAAAGCTCCTGAGTTTTGTCAATTCTTAATGATAGTGACATTTCAGTCTCCCACTTCTTCAGGACTGCACTTTTCCCATCTTACATCTGCCTGGGCCTGTTTAATTTGGGTGGGAAAAATTCTCATCTAGGAAAGGTAGGAAGGATTCATCCAGTTACTGAGTTTGGATTTCTCTCATATTATTTCTTCCCTGTAACACAGCTACACATGAGGATCTCAGAGGTTTGGAATGTCAGAATAAGCCTGGGGGAGAACTGGTGGGAAGAGAACAGGTCACTCAACAATTTATTACATGGACATCAGTGTGACGTGCAAAATTTATGCTTCTTATTACAGACTCTGCATTTAAAGCATGTGGGTGTACAGATATAAGACACTCTTTACTTCTAAAATAAATAATGCAAAGTCCACTTAAATTAATGTTATTTCTGTTAACCAGCTCCATCCCTTCATGTCCAATGAAATCTTACTAAAAAGCCCTGTTGGAAGAACACGAGCATCTCTTGTAGCCGAGGTTGTCTTGCAGAACTGGTCTCCACTGTCCTTAAAATGCCCACAGCAATTTAAATCATTTACATAAACAGAAATGCTTTTACAGGGAGGACACTGAAATGTGTTTTTAAAGCCGCCCAAACCCCTAAACCATTAAAACAAATGTGACTGATGGTTTTGTGAAATTTTGATGGCGCTTTCTGCACAGAGTCACAGAATCCAGTGCCACCCCTGCCATGGGTGACACTTTCTGCTCTCCCAGGCTGCTCCAAGCCCCATCCAGCCTGGCCTTGGGCGCTTCCAGGGATCCAGGGGCAGCCACAGCTGCTCTGGGCACCTGTGCCAGGGTGTGCCCACCCTCACAGGGCAGAATTTCTTCCATATATCCCAGCCAAACATCCTCTCTGTCAGTTTGAAGCCATCCCTCCTTGTGTGTCACTACAGCTCCTGATGGAGAATCCCTCTCTGCCTTCCCTGTAGAGCCTCTGGAGATTCTGGAACTGGTTATTTCTCCCACTTACATGAGATTGTGTCAGTATCTTACACAGACACCAAAAAAAAAAGAGAATTCCTCAGCACAAGTTACTCTTCTGTAAAGGTTATAGTAAACATGTCAATGCCTAATTAAGCAGCAAATTTTATCCATATTGTGGGGGATGTGCAGCTGTCTGGTACTTCTGCTTTTCCTAGAGAAGGACAAAGGATCTTATGAGGAATAAATTACTGTATGTACCTTCCAAAGGAAAACTTAACTGAAGCACAATTTGCTTTTATGGTACACAGTACATTACTTTTATAAAAAAAGGGTTTCATTTATGCCTATTAACACTTTCAGATGTTGTATTTTGACATATAAATTATTTGTGTACATCCTAAAGTGTATTTTTAGGTGATCAAGTGGCAAAAGGTTACTGTACCTAGATGATGCTCTGAACCAGGAAGATTATGGCACTTATTTTTCTTCTCTTCCTTGCAAATTCAACCCCTTCTCTCACTGAGGCTAAAAACAATTTCATAGAATTGAAGCTTTTAGTATAAACTTTAAATTCTTACATATGAATTTTCCAACTGTCCCATTACAGGACAGTTAGAATTATACTCCCATGACAGGAAAATTATTAACTCGGGATCTCTGGCAGTTATAAAGAATTATGATCATCTGCCAACAAAATGCAGCAATCTTCACAAAAAGGAGACATCATTTGGCTTTTTTCACTTCCAGAACTAACAGAAAATATAGTCATAGATTAAAACAAAATCCAGTAAAGAAAATACATAGTGAAAGCAGAAAAGTGGAACTGAAAGATTATCCTTTAACAGGTTATTTCATATATTGACATTACATTTCAGGTTATGTCCAAGAGGAAGATTTAAAGGAAGAGGAAGATATAAAGGAGGAGGAAGAAGATGACGATGACAACAACTCCACTGCTCAGCTGCAGAGCAGCAATGACACTGGCACGGATGAGGAGCACGAAGTGGGTCCTGAGCAGAAAGGAAACTTCAGTTTCCAGAATTCCCCTGTCAGTCACATATCCAACCAGGACGCGGAGAACGAGTCACTGCTGAGTGACAGTAGTGACCATGTGGCAGATATCAAAAGCATCTGCTCCAGGGAGCCCCAGGACCCCAAAAGCAGCGCCCTCCCCAAAGCCCAGAGCGAAGCACACGATTGCATGGATAAAATGACAGCAGTCTATGCCAACATCCTGTCGGACTCTTACTGGACAGGCTTGGGGCTGGGTTTCAAGTTGTCCAACTCTGAAAAGAGGAGTTGTGACAACAGGAACGGAGGGAACAAAGCTGATTTCGATTGGCACCAAGACGCACTGTCCAAAAGCTTGCAGCAGAATTTACCTTCCAGGCCTGTCTCCAAGCCCAACCTGTTCAGCTCGGTGCAGCTCTACAGGCAGAGCAGCAAAATGTGCGGGACTGTGTTCACGGGCGCCAGCCGGTTCCGCTGCCGGCAGTGCAGCGCTGCCTACGACACCCTGGTAGAGCTCACGGTCCACATGAACGAGACAGGCCACTACCAGGATGACAACCACAAAAAGGACAAGCACAGACCTACCAGCTACTCCAAGCCCCGGAAAAGGGCCTTCCAGGACATGGACAAGGAAGATGCACAAAAAGTTCTGAAGTGTATGTTCTGTGGTGACTCTTTTGATTCCCTTCAAGATCTGAGTGTTCATATGATAAAAACAAAACATTACCAAAAAGTGCCTTTGAAGGAGCCGGTACCAACCATTTCTTCAAAAATGGTCACTCCAGCCAAGAAACGTGTGTTTGATGTGAACAGGCCTTGCTCCCCCGACTCCACGACAGGGTCTTTCTCAGACACCTTCTCTCCCCAGAAGAACGCGAACCTGCAGCTCTCCTCCAACAACCGCTACGGGTACCAGAACGGGGCCAGCTACACCTGGCAGTTCGAGGCCTGCAAATCCCAGATTTTGAAGTGTATGGAATGTGGAAGCTCCCATGATACCTTGCAGCAGCTCACAACCCACATGATGGTCACTGGCCATTTCTTGAAGGTCACGAGCTCAGCTTCAAAGAAAGGAAAGCAACTTGTTCTGGATCCTTTGGCTGTGGAAAAAATGCAATCGCTGTCTGAAGCACCAGCCAGTGACAGCCCCGTTTCAAAATCAACCAGTAAATCATCTGCAGAATGCATCGGCCCTGCCTCTGAACTTAAAAAAGAAAGTAAAAAAGATAAAGCTGATGATGCGAATAAAGATGAGAAAGCAATGAAAACTGAGGAGTACGAAGACAGTCTTCAGAAACCCCTGGATCCCACAATGAAATATCAGTACCTCCGAGAAGAAGATTTAGAAGATGGTTCAAAGGGTGGTGGGGACATTTTAAAGTCCTTGGAGAACACTGTCACGACAGCCATCAATAAAGCTCAGAACGGAGCTCCCAGCTGGAGTGCATATCCCAGCATCCACGCAGCTTACCAGCTCTCCGAGGCAGCCAAGCCGTCCCTGCCTGTGGGATCCCAGGTGCTCCAAATCAGGCCAACCATGACCAATAAATTGAGGCCCATAGCACCCAAGTGGAAGGTGATGCCTCTGGTCCCTATCTCAGCAAACGTGAGCCAGTGCACTCAAGTGAAGAAGGAGGCTGAGGACAAGGAGGAGGTGCATAAGGACTATGCTAAGGAGAGTGTCCAGGCTGAGCCAGCCTCGCTCAGCCAGAGTGAGAGGGAACCTCCCCTCAAAGCTGAAGCCTCTGCGGAGCCAAAAAAGACAGAACCAAGTCCCTTGAAAGAAGAAGACAAAATTAAAGAGGACAGTGGAAAAGAAAAGCCAGTCCTCAAGGAGCCACCGGCAGCTTCTCTCAGTAATGGTTGTGCCACTGCCAACCATTCCTCAGAGCTGCCCTGTGTGAACCCCCTGAGCGCACTGCAGTCCGTCCTGAACAATCACCTGGGCAAAGCCACTGAGCCCTTACAGCCTCAATCCAGCTGCAGCCCCAGCTCTAGCACAATTTCCATGTTCCACAAACCCAATCTAAACATGATGGAGAAGCCAGTTTTATCTCCCGCTCCAACCCCACCAAAGCCTGCAAGCGTATCCAGGCACTATTTGTTTGAAAACAATGATCAGCCTATTGACCTGACCAAATCCAAAGGCAAGAAAGCTGAGTCAGCTCAAGCACAATCTTGTACTTCTCCACCTCAGAAGCACGCTCTGTCTGACATCGCTGACATGGTCAAAGTTCTTCCCAAAGCTACCACACCAAAACCTGCTGCATCCTCAAGGATCCCGTCCATGAAGTTGGAAATAGATGTCCGACGCTTCGAGGATGTCTCCACGGAAGTCTCCACTCTGCATAAAAGGAAGGGCAGGCAGTCAAACTGGAACCCTCAGCATCTGCTCATTTTGCAAGCTCAGTTTGCTTCCAGCCTCTTCCAGACATCTGAAGGTAAATATTTATTATCAGATCTAGGCCCACAAGAGCGCATGCAGATTTCCAAATTCACTGGACTGTCGATGACCACCATCAGCCACTGGTTGGCAAATGTCAAGTATCAACTTAGGAAAACTGGAGGAACAAAGTTTTTGAAAAACATGGACAAAGGACATCCAGTCTTTTATTGCAGCGACTGTGCATCTCAGTTCCGAACCCCCTCTACTTACATTAGCCACTTAGAATCCCACCTAGGTTTCCAAATGAAAGACATGAACAGGCTGGCTGTGGAGCAGCAAACCAAGGTAGAGCAAGAAATCTCCAGAGTTTCAGTTCAAAGGTCTCCTGAAACAATAGCTGGAGAAGAGGACACAGACTCTAAGTTCAAATGTAAGTTGTGCTGTCGGACATTTGCGAGCAAACATGCAGTAAAACTTCATCTAAGCAAAACACACAGCAAGTCACCAGAACACCATTCACAATTTGTAGCAGAAGTGGATGAAGAATAACTCTTAAGGTATGCATGCTCTATAGTGAGTTTTCATTTCAGCATTTCCAGGAGGCTCCGTCAGGCTCCGTGCTTTGGTAAAAGTAGGAAAAGAGTATAAAATGCATCGTGTATGCTGCGCCACTCCTCCCCCGCATGCACACATCCATTTTATAACGTTTTCAGGAAGAGAGCTTGGTCAATGCAAACCCACACTGCCCTAGAGAGAAATGTTGCTGCTCGTTATTTGCAAAATAGCTGTTTGCCCATTTCTCTTTTGTTCCTAAGAATAAATCATTTCACATCCACTGCACTTCGGTGTGGAATGCAAGAACTAAGTGCTGCTCTTTGCAGTGAGAATGGAAAAAAGCAGATAAAGAGCACTGAAACCCAAAAGGTTATTACCTCACTCAGTGCTAGCACACCAATAAATCTGATTTGGATGGGGAAAAAGAAGAAAATTCAAAAGTCAAATTAGCAAAATCTCAATTATTCCAAGTTTCTCATAATCTCAAACACAGCCTTGAGAATCTACAAATAGCTCTGAAAAGTTCCTATGGAGAAGTTCAGTTATTCTTCTGTTGATATTTGGATGTTCAGTTTTGTAAAATATTTTAATATTTTACACTTACTTAAACACTTGCTACTGTGAGTGGCCTTTTTTGTCACATCATTTTAACCTCTCTCTCCATCATTCCTTTTTTAATCTTTAAGATGTTTGATTATATTTTGCTTCGTGTTGGTGGAAGTCAATCCATAAACATCACTGACTTCAGTGCAAGTTCTCGTATAACCTGGGGGAGTTGCTGCTTAATTGAGATTTTTTACAAGCTTAATATTTCCAAGACCTGTTAGTAGGATACTGCTGCGTTAGTGTTGCTATTTTTTTGCTGCAAGATACACCAGTTGCCACAACCAATGTTTATAACATGTAATGTAATATTCAGATGCCACACCATTTTTGCATTTTTAATTTTACTTGATTCACAAACTTGAATATTCTTGATTGAAATAAATATGCAGAACATCAACTAAAAGTCCAAACAGAAGTTTTTTGTTCTAACCAGTTTTTTTTCCAGGAGGGCTCTGTTTAGTTGTTTCCAGCAATTCCTCCAGCAGACTCAGGCTCTGCTTGTGTTCACAGAACAACCATGTGCAGATCCAGGTTTTCTCCAAGGTGTTCATTACTGAATAACATTCAGAAAATGAATTTGTCAGATGGTGAAAATTAAAGATGTGCTGTGAGTTGTCACTGATGCCACCTTGGCTTTGTGGCCATCCTCTGGCTGATTGAGAGGATGGGTTCAGTTCCCATTTGGGGGAAGATTTCCCATTTGTTTGCTGCAAATATTCATGTTTTAGGAAACACTTTCTGCTGCCAAAGCCAGCATGAGGGCTCTGTGTCACTTAAGCTCCATTAAAAATGCTACTTTTGAATAATTTAAACCACTGATCAAGGGGTTACTTTGGGCTGGTACTGTAAGCTATTGCCATGGAGTATAATGTCAGTGTTCAAGTGCAGTAAGATTTAAGTTTTGCATACATCTTGTACGTGCTGTCTGCATTGGAGGAGATTTATGCTTCCTGCATATTTTAGCCAGCAAAATTCCATCTCACTCCTGAGGGGTTTGTTTTCTAAATAGGGATAATACCCTAAAGTATCTATTTGGGCACTTTAACCCAACATTAGAGTGTTGCTTGTTTACCTGGCCACTCCAAATCAACACCCCCAGAGACTGGGTAGGGATAAACATCCCATACTTTGTTTCCTTCCCCACCAAATGATTATTAAGACTGCCATTCATAGTTTTCACACAAGAGATATCAGAGCAAACCAATAATTTGGGGACTATCAAACAAAAGCTATCTGCCAGATATATTAATACAACAGTTATTTTGGCACATTCATGGCTTAATGTGTGACAAATGTTTCAGATTTGGTCTTGAAAGCACCGTGTTATTACTCAGAGGCAAACCAAACACCCACCTTTGTAAACACGTTAGTGTTGCTGAGGAGTGGAGGAACAAATACAAAAGGGGAGAAAAAAAAATCTTCAAGGGGAAAAAAAAGAGTGGTTTCTGCATTGTAATAACCTGCACGGAGACATATTATTCAGGTGATGTGTAACTACATAAATAAGGGACTGTCCTTCCTGCCTCTGGATGCCGAGAAATTGCTGTCCTCGTAATACTCATCCATTTCTAATTTATATCAAGATGCAGGTTGTATCTTACCTTTGAAAAAATATATTTAAATTGCAATGACAGAGTGATGGCACTGTTATCTGGAGCTATAATTTCAGTTGGTATGCATGATAGCACAAATTGTCTGAAATGATGGGGTATTTGGGATGGCATTGTAAAGATTTTATTACAGTTTCGGAGCCGAAAGCCTCCCTGAAGTTCTGACGAGGTTGGGAGTGGGGAGGCCTGAGTTTATTCATATGGATTCTTCAGAAATCTGCAAGGATACTAAATCAAATAACAGGGATTTTCAGAGTTTACTTACTCTTACCATGTTATTTTTAAGATCCAGTATACATTTGAATAATAACAGAGGAGAGCAGAGTATTTAGAAAGGAGAAATATAAAGCTGAGATCCTTAAAACACACACATGCATTTATGTTTCCTTCTTGCAGGCAATATTGCAGTGAAATAGGCATAAAAATAGAGACTATAGATTGAAATAAATGGAAATAAAACAGTGGAAAGAATACTTGAAGTATAGAGATACATAAAGTACTTTATATTTCAATGGCATTTACTAGTAGAGGTTATATTGTCAAATGTTAGCTATCATTAAAAATATAAATGAATAATCTAGGTTAGTACTGTAGAAAAATGTGTTATGGGTATAGATTTATTTTTAAGACCTCTGTGAGGCTGTTTATAAGAAATTTGCTATAAATTCTTCTTAAATGCAAAAAGATATATATATCTCTTTTATAGTCATCTTTGGTGTTTTCCTGAATTCTTCTAAGTGATATGGGTTTAGTAATATAAAGTAAGATTATGTGTAATATACAACAATCAGACATCTCTATTCTCTTTCATTTAACCCACTTCAAATTTGTTTTTATTGCTATTCTTCATAGAAAACCCATGAACATTAGGAAACATGGCTTTAATTAGAAGTAATTTGTATGTTGACTTGTACCTTGAAGAACATTTGTTCATTTCTTCAACTGAATGAGAATTTTTATGTTGTTCTGAGGAAAAAGGCAGGGCAGAATTGTGTTTCTCACTTTAGAGCCAGGTGGGATTGGCTTGGAACTGGTCACTAACTGAGGCTCTCTGTGGCCTTGGCTGCAAGTTTTGATAGAAATAAATCTCCATAAAGTCAAATTACCCAACCTTACTGGGGAGATTTCTGTTTCAAAAGACCCTGATAAGTGAACAGGCAGCTACCTGAGATGAACTAATTTGAAAGTAAGGCTGTGCAAAACAAAAAAAAAAAAGTCATAACGATAAACAGTTTTTCTCTCTGTTTCCTCCTTTGTCTTTTTTAACCATCAAGTTTAAAGCTTCTGCGGCGCTTTTTTTTCTACTTTATAGGAGACAACTGACATTCTGTGGTAAATGGAAGAAAGAGCAGAGCAGAACTGAAAATCCTCTAATGCACTGACACTAACTTGCCCTCTATTGTTGAAAATGAGCAGGCAATCATGATTGTTCATCAAATGGCTCCTAATGCAGTTAAAGCATTCAGCTATAATTTCTCCTTGCATTTATAATTACTGTCATAGACTGCACACCTCAGTGAGCAGATTAAAGCTATAAACTATTTAGCCGTAGCTTTAAGATGAGGAACTTGATTTGTCTGGCAGCAGTTATTTGTTAGAGAGCTTGACACTTCACATAAAAATGACTCAACTTGATGAAGAACAATGCAGTTTAAGCAATGCAGTGATTTTAAATCAGTCATTATACCACGCCCTGTAAGAATTGCAAAGCAATTTGTTAAATGATATATAGGACATGTAGATAACTGTATGTGTTAAGTATACCAAAATAGAAGATTTTTTTCTTCTCTGGATTTTATTTTCTCATCGCTCTCAAGCAGGAGGAGCTGCTCTGATCATGTTCCACTCTTAGCCACTATGGCTGTTACATGGTCAAGGACTATTGTGTGAATCAGTGGTACAAAATTCTATTTTAGGGAATTTAGCTTGATCTTCAACTTTCATTTCTTCTTAGCAACAAATATTAGAAGCTGAGAGATCCTTCCAGGAGAATCAGACATGCTGGGATGTGCCTGCCTGCAGTGGTGTCACCACAATTTTGTAAGCAGAATTTACCAAGGGTTCTGCTCCCCGTGTCATCAGCCAGAAAAAGAGGATTCATCCCGTGGAAGTCTTGATAATTCCATTCAAATGGCATTCTCCTGACAATGTCTTTTTGGAAAATGATGGCTCTCAATGGAAAAAAAAGTCTGTGGGGAAGTTCCATTTTCAAATAGGTTTTGTGTTAGGATAAAGAGGGTAAAATCGAATGAGAGGAGACAGAGCTAGGAAAAGAAACAGCTTGGCCTTTTTGCTGAAGCAATATCCTGCTGAAGCAAGGAACTCCCTCCAAACCATCAACCCTCCCTCAAAATAATCCTGTCCTGCTGAAGCCTCAGTTCTCTTAATCTTTTGAAATTTATTACTGTTTACCTGAAGTGGTAGATCCAGATTTATTTTTTTAATTGAACATTTTTTCTTGGATAGCATTTTTTCAATCTAGCCATCATCCTTGTAAACCCAATATTGGTGTGTTCTTGACCTCCCTGAGAGCAGAGCCAGGCCAGATGATCCATCAGGCCGTGGCAGCACCGGTGGATCTGTGCAGATTTCCTGGCTTTTTAGGAAGTTTTTACAGGTTTTACAGGTTGCTATTAAGATCAGTATTATTTACCATTGCATTTGAGCTTCCAGCCTGCTGGGTCATCCCACATTGTTCCTGGGCTCTGTACAAACACATTGCATGTGGCAGTTCCAAGGCAGGAACTCCTCTGCTCACAAAGAAACAGCAACTTTGGAGCAGATTTTAACTGACCTTGAACAGTGCCAGCCTCCTCCAGCATTCACTATTCATAAGGACATCAAAATCTTGCCTTCTCCTTGCTGTGCCTGATATTATTAAATGCTACAGCCTTCATAATCTATAGCAGAACATTTCTACCAGGTGAGATTTCAAAGGAAGGGTACCTGAGCCTTATTTATATATTTTACACCTCGGCAATGGGATCACAAAGATCAATAACAAAAGGAAAAGACATGAACAGTATCCAGCCCTCCAAAGTACCTTTCAATAAAAATAATGTAATTTAGCAGGATGATCACTCAGTGCAAATATGATGGAGCACAGATGGAAAATGAGGAAAATTATAGATACAGCTTTATGGGAGGAGGAAAGGAGGAAGAGATTTTTCACTATTTATTGGGATAATGAACAGATAATTCATGATTATTAAGCTGTAGTCTTCAGGCCTCATTCTGCTGTCTCTTCCCACCTCAGTTTGGAGCTGGGTGTGTTTGTGCACCCAGGCAGGGTCTGTGGAGAGGACAGACAGACAGACAGACAGACAGTGGGAATGGCAGATCTCCCAGGAGGGGCACACACCGGGAGTGGCTGCAGTGAGGAAGGAGGGACACACGGGCCACGAGGGAGCTTGTCCATCGCAGTGAATTTACACAATCCCTTTATTAAAAGCAAACAGTTCCTCCTCCCCTCCAAAATCCCGCCCTGGCAGCGCTCGGCTCTTCTGCCGGGGGTCAGCCCAAGCAGGAGGGGGAGGGAGCCATGGGGAGTGGAGGAGGTTGTCATGTCTAATGAATACTCTGAATGTATCAAGATATATATTTTTTTCATTTCAGAAAAGGTTCCATTAAGAGGGAGACAGCCCTAACATGTGCTTTGGCCCCTCATCAGATTTATGAGTATTTGCTCTGCTCTTTAATAGGAAACTCTGCAGCAACTGCCACCTTGCCTGCTCTCCCTGAGATACACAGCGGCTTCTCGGGGAAATGCACTTCATTATTAATGTGAATTTGTACGTTTTTATGACACTGCTTGGGGGAAGGGGCAGGCAGAGATTTCCTGGTGATATATGCTCATTTCTAACCATTTATTGTCCCAGACAATCGAAGAACAATGATAAACATTGTTTCAGAAAGAGGAGGGTGCTGCAGTGACATTTTTGAAAGGAAAGGAGAGGTGGCTGGAGTGTCTTTGATGTGGTTGTTCCCCTGCACTCCTCCTCCTGCAGCAGCTGTGTCAGACCAAGCTCAGAGTGCTCTGTGCAGGTTCTGCCTCCCTTCACCAGCCCTTCCTCGGGCCAGCCAGGAGCGTTTGCTCTGTGCTGTTCCACAGCAGAGGGGGTGGGAGGAAGGAGAAGGGATTCCTCCTTTGGGGAGCCTGAACTGCAGAGGATCCCAGGGCTCAGAGCCAATGGATGCTCCCTGCACTCCCTGCAGACAGGGTGGGTCTGTCCTCTCCTCTGGGAGAACTGTTGCAACTCCAATGGGAAACCGCTGGTTTCAGTCATTTAATGAAAACTCAACAACACTCCCCATTTCTGACTCCCCCAAGTTTGTACCACGAGGTGACCTGGGGGTGTCTGTCCCAGCCCATTCAGTGATGCCCTGCTGTGGCTGCCCATCCAAAAAAAAGTGGTTTCTGCATTGCAATAACCTTCAGGTGAATAATATGTCCACCAATATCTCCATCCAGCTCCACCTCTGTCCTGCTTCCAGCCAAGGCTTGGGAGAACATCTCTGCCCCATTCCCTGAGTGCCTTTGCCACTCTTCATTGCACTCTGCTGCCAGTGCTCCAAGCACAGCAGTGGCCACACCACAGCAACTCTTTTGGGGGGCCAAGACACGCTGCTGGCCCCTATCTCCACTGGAACTGTGTCCTCATGGCTGCCCACTCCCCTTCCCTTAAAGACACTGCCATTTCCTTTTCCCCACTCTCCATCCACATCCCCAGGCACAGCACAGAAGATTCCCTCCCTCTGGGATATCACCATGGCCTGTTTCTGTCTGTGTTTGTGTGAGGTGAACAGGCTGCTCTTCCACCAGACAACTCAAAGGGCAAACTCAAATCTTCCTCCATGGCTGCTCAGCTCAGGATCAGCCTCCATTGGAGCTCACCCTACCCTGGTCAGGCACAGACAGGCTGTGGGTGGCCTCCCAGGCCAGCCACTCATTCCCTCCCTAATTCCATGGAGCCCTAATCTGCCGGCCTTGCTCTTCTCATGGTGCAAGACCCAGGTTTGTCGTCCAAGGAAAAAACGATGAGGCAGGTAATTGTGCTTATTTGATCCGTGTTTTTTATAACATTGTCTGTACTCCCAGGAATTATGTGGTGGCCTCCTGTAAATCACAAATGCACCAAAAAAATAACTCTGGATATTTTTCCGATGAGATTAAGGTGAAAGTTCCTACATTCATATTTGATGTCTGGAAAAAAATATCAACAAGAGTGATAAGTATAGCCAGCACGAGTGTAAAAGCACACCCTGTCATTTGTTTTCCATGTGCCATATGTTTTCTGAATCCTGCACCTCCCACATACAAATCTCATGCAATAATGTGGGGTGCACACATTACTCAGATTATTTAGTTAAGCCCTGCCTGTATGGAGGGAATTCACTCAGAGAAAGTCAAGCCACTGTGCTTTGTTTTGCTTTTTTTTGCTTATTCTGGATTCATAGAGTAGAAAATTAAAGATCCCACTGTGCCAGGCGTCATGTCATTTGGTTTTAATTTAATTCATCTCTTCGATTCTCCCTGTTTCTCCTTTTCTTTGAGTATCATCAGTAGGTGGTCCAAGCATCAAGCAGAAGATTTACTGGCAAGACTAAATGTATGAATGCTATGAACACATTGTTTTTCTGATATGATTTAATGACATTTTTGGCATTCCCATGGCTGTTGAAATCTTCCATAATAACTCCCTTTGGCAGTCAGAGCTCCTGTTGATCAGGTGAAAGCTGATGCAAATGTCAAATGTCAATAAATTTGTAATCCATAAATACAATATTTGATGCTGGAGCGAGACCATTAAGCAAAGTGCAGCAGGAGACACGGAGGAGATGAGCTGCACCTCAGTGGGAACAGAAAGCAGGCAGGAGAGGAATGCCACCTCCCAAACCTCTCCAGAGCCAAGCTCTTTCCCTGTCCACACTCCCTGGGTTTCTGAGTTGCTGAATTTGCCCAAAGAGGGGTTGATGGCTGGAGTTTGGCAGAGCCAGTCGGGTGATGCAGGTTCTGTCCCCTCTTCTGCTTTTGCCTCATCGTGTGAGGTTGGGATTGAACATCTTTGTTTCTAAAGGAGCTCTTCAGAGCTCAGAGGGTTCCAAGGCCTCAGAGTGTGATCCTGGAAATGATTAGTTATTCAAAATATTCCAGTAAATTAGCAGGACCACTTACATAACTTAGGTGTTGCAAGAATGAGTCATGACTCATTTACAGCTTTAAGATGCTTGGAAAGGACGAGCCACGTATGAAGCCTGATTTTATACACAGTAAAGACATGAGAGCAATCACATCATTTCCCAGGAGATTTCCTTAAGGACCCTCCACTTTGACCTTTGGCTCTGAACAGCTCCAGTTTGTTTGACATTGAAAAAAAGCAAATGTGTGAACACAGTGCCACGAGCATTTGCACTTTGAGCATGCTGGGGCGGAACACAACTGAACTGGAAAAGGCTGCAACAGCTAATGTGCTGGGAAAATAGAACAGAGGCATTTACTTAATAACTCAACTAATTCCTTTAGCTCACCTTGTAGAGATTTAACCTTTGAATGAGAGAGTCCCTAGTTCAAAATCCCGTGGCTCCTCTGTCCTCGTGTTAATTTTTAAATTATATATCATTGTTGAGAGGCCCTTGTGTTGAGCATTACAGGCTATTTTTCATGTCTAAAATGGGGAATTATAACTGAACATTAGCTACTGGCTATAAATCACACGGAACAAAGTGGCATCTGCATCTACTCAGTAACAAGAGTGGGAGAATTGTAACTTACTTAAATGGAGACGAGAGCAAGGACACAAATGTGGTAGCAGAGATAATTGTGACTTGAGAAAAGGAATGGTCCCTGCACTGTGTCACCCTCTCACTGTGTCCTGTGCAGCTCCCGCAGGCAGTGCTCAGGCACAGCAGCAGCCGGGGCAATGCTGAGGGGAAATGCAGAGCTGGGAGCCCTTGCAGAGCCCTCCCTGCAGTGCCAGCAGCACACCAGGGTGATGTGGGACAGGGCTGGGCTGGGCAGCCTCCCCACAGCTGCACACAGCTCTTGTCCTTGTCCCTGTGGCTGTGCCACCCCCCTGAGTGAGCAGTGACCCAGTCCCTGGGATGAGGTTTATTCCCCAGCTGCTGTCCCTGGGATGAGGTTTATTGCCATTGCTGTATCCCAGTTGTGGCTGCAGCCCAGGTGAGGAGGAGGCAGCACCAGGCTGTTAACAGGACAGCTGTCGAGCTGGGGAGGGGCTGGCCAGCTCCTCCTCTGCTGCTCAGCTCTCAGGGCTCACCCTGCTGCTCCTGTGCCTCTCTGAGCCGCCCACTGATAATCTGGTGTTATCTTAAAAGACAACAAAATAAACTGAGCATGGCCTCATTCTTACACATATCTCTGCTGGCCCTTTTTTTCCTTTATTTTTTTCTAGCTGTTTCACTCTTCAGAAAGCTTCCAAGATCTCTTGTGTCCTCACTAGGATGAGCAGGATCTGCCTGGTGCCCTGTGTTGGTGGAAATGATTTGGTTCCTTTTTGAGAGATCCTCTTGCACTCAGTGCAGCACCTTCACAGTCTGCTGTGGGAGTCAGACCCCAATGCACCAACAGATTCAAAACCAGCCAACTACACACGTGCCAGGGGTGTCCAGGGTATTGCTCAGATATTCCTGGTTTTGGGGGTTTGTGCAGTGCCAGCCACTGCAGCTGCTTAGCAGCTTCTTGAGCCCAATGCCCAGGAATCAGGATTAGTTCTCCCTGCAATGCAGGTCTCTGTGCAGAAAGAGCACAGACCTCTACAAGGGGTTTTACTGAAACGAAAGCCTCAGGTTTCTTTCACAGCAGACAATAAAAGAAGAAAAGAAGCAGTTTTTCCAGCCAGAGCAGGGCAGCACCCTGGCAGGAGGCATTTGCTCAGGAGCTGCCAGCAGGACAGGGGTACCAGGAATCCTCCTGCTGCTGCCTGGGCAAGATTGATGAAGATCCTTTCCTGCTCCCTTGCTCGGTGTCCCACCCTGGCAAGTGTCTCCAGGATTAAATTCAATAATCAACACTTTATGCTGATTATTCAATCACAGCTTCCTAATGACCCCGGCCTTGTCCAGTACTCCATGGGTGTCCAAGCACCACAGGATTCTGGTCCAGGAGTAATCTCTGAGTAACAGCAATTGTAAGAGTTGCTTCGCTGATTAGGGACAAACTTAAGAACATTCTTAAAAGCTCTGCAGAGCAGGGGCCTATGTGCTATATGTTTATTAGGCTGTTCAGCAGTAATTCAGGCAGCTGAGAATTGTTGAGGACCTGGTCCATCTAATTGTGTGTCTAAATCATGGTTTTCCTGTGCTTCAGAGGTGCTGATGTTACATCTGCACAGAGTGGCTCGGGTTATACGGTCAGAATCCTGCGGATGGTCAGTTTGTAGCATAAAATTGAAAATTGCAACGTGCACCATAAAGCTACTGCCTGGAATTTATTATATATTGCAGCACAACAAGCAAATTCATACTAGATGCAGTATATGCTCAGACATTAATGTGAGCAGAGGATGAAATATTCTCCTCCCAGCTCGCTGCTACGTGTTCTCTCCAGAGCAGAACTGAATTGCCCAGGATCACCAAAGGAGAGGCAGCACCAGGAGTGTCCATGGCATGGGAAGGACATCCCACCCTTCACAGCCTGAGGCCCCGGGGCTCTCAACTTCAGCTCTGCTCGTGCAAGAGCTCTCAGCCAAATCCCTTTATTACTCATCATAAAGAATCCCAGCTGTGGAAAGGCACTGCTGGGAGGAGATGGGGACGGGCTCTGCCTCGCCCCAGTGTAAATCAGGAGCGACTCCAGCTCCGAGTTCTGCTGCTGTCACTGGGCCATCAGCTCAGAATCAGCCCTTTACCTGCAGAGGATGAGTGAAATATCTCCCAGCCCTGTGGCCAGGGGCCTGCTGAGCTGCTCACAGAGCTGCTGTCAGCATGCCCAGGGCAGGAGCATATTTTTTCCTTGCTGTTGTACATAAGGGCTCTGCTGCAGCCGACAACATGAAATGTGTTAGTTCGGTTTGTTCAAAATGGAGTGTGTTTGTTAAGTGTTGCCTCTTTGATGTTGTGCTGCCATCTCCATCTTTGTCAGCATTGCCCATCTTTTTCAATCTAATGAACTCAAACCATCAGTGCAACTTAAGTTCGGCTGTCTGTTCTTGCATAGTTAATATTAAAAATGTACTAACAGTGTGGCTGCGAAATCAAATTATGCACATAAATATGCTGGCATAGCAGAGGAGGCGGCAGAAGCTGAAGTTAGCAACATTGATGCCAGTTCACATTTGCAAATCAACCGTCAATCTGTCATTAAACATGTTATCAAATGATGATAAGTGTATGCTTCTTGCTTGCATTGGCGCGCTTATTCCCGATGTTGATGTGCATTAATGGGATAATGTGCATTAACATAGTCTTGCTTGGATGAACACAAAACATTTTTTATCCGTCTCAGTTTGTTTCCCCCTGTGGCCCCCAAGTAAGTGTTTTGTGTTATCAAATTGCCAAAAAATGGGAAAACACATTACTTTTAATTAGCAAAAAATTTTGGGTCTTTTTTTTTTAATTTATTTTTATAATTTTTTTACCCAGACTATCTCCTGGGTGTTGTCACTTGAGGTGGGGGGGACCAAAAAAACCAAAACATTCCACTGGCTCCTTTAAGCAAAACAATTAATGTCAGAAACTCAGAGATGACAATTATGTGCTGTCTTAATGCACTGGCCTTTCCTCCCAGCCCCTGCTTGTGACACGAGTGATGGCTTGTGCTCAGCGATAGGAAAAGCAGGAGCAGGAAGCATCTCGGGCATTCCCAGCCCATTGTGTGCCACTCTCAGGCATGGCAGGCACTCCCTGGGCTGGCTGCACTGAGCAGTTTTGCAGACAAGGCAGAGAAAGCTGTACTGAGGATTGAACACCACGAAAATTGTGGATGCTCCAGGAGGGAACGGAGCGTCCAAAGGAACTTCCCACGTGTTATCCCAGCTCTCTTTTCTGTCCTGCACGGCGCTCAGGGCTCCATCAGGGCTCACACTGCTGCGAAACTGCCAGGAAGTTTAAAAAAACCTGTTTGGAAAGAATAAAGGCATTAAAGAAGTTGTTATTACCTACTGATGGACTGCTCCTGCTTCCCCCAGGACAGAGGGAGCGGCTCCTTGGCTGCCCAGGGAAGGCTCCACTGCCCGGGGAATGACTTGAACAAAATGGGGGAGAAAAAGAGGATTTGTGTTCATTGCTTTTATTCAGAATTGAGCTGTTTCCCCAGGCTTCTGGGGAAAGTTGAGGTGGAGCTCCAGCAAAGCAGGGAAAGCAGCTTTCACACCTGCAGGATTTGAAGGTTTGCAAACTCCTGTTAAAAAGTCAGTGGAACAAAGTTCTCCCCACTCCCTGGAGAACAGCCTGTCTGTTAAACCTTCATATCTATGTAATGGGGGCAAAATTGTGATGATCTACCCAAGTTTTTACCTTAGAACAGGAATGAAAAACAATATGAACAATATCTGTTCCTGTTCAAAATGCTGGGAATTCTTCCAGGAGTTTTACTAGGACTTGACCAGTGGTGTTATCAACTCAGGCTCCACAGTTGCCTTAAAGGAAAATCAATCATTTCAAGCATTTTATTTTTAGTTTATAAGCTGGAAAATGAAACTTCTGAAACTTTTATGAAAGATATCAGATTATCTATGTCTTTCTAAAATAGCAACTCTCTCTCATATAATAGAAATATAATAGAGAATTGCTCTGAGTCTCTGCTTAAGACTACATCTAACCTCCAAACATGGTTTGAGAGTTATCTGGAATTAAAAAAAAAGACAACTGGTAGAATAGCGAGATTCTACAGACTGTGAACTTTTTGGTAAATGGGTCAAACTTTTGATCACTCTTTCTTTTTTCTCTGTCTAATAATGCCATTAACTTCAGGCATCCCATTCAGGTCTCTGATTTCTATTATCTGGATGATTTAAAGGAAAAATAAAAGGGAATAATTATTGATTTTTTTTGTCCTATGTAAATTGTCTTGATTTTATAAAAGTCATATGTAGCATTTCCTATTATTTCTAAATTGGGGATACAGGAGCATAAGTTTCATAATCATAAAACTCTAATAGCAGTAATTGTACTCCTGTTAACCCCAGCTCCAGCGAGCCCTCACAATTCCTACTTGGAAACCAAAGAGCCTGTCTTCTCATACAAAGAGCTTGAATTTTAAGTGTATTTTCTGTAACACATCCATTACTGGCAGAATTTATCCAGCAACATTTCTCTTTTTTTACAGTTGTGTAGCTCTCCGTTGCTTCTACACCATGAGCTACCTTGAAATTAACTTGTCAAACGTTCATCCCACTACTTAGGGAGGATTCCTCATCAGCTGAGTGGACTGGTTTGTCAGGGCTCCGAGGTGCTGGCAGTGAGGTGGCACTAAAAAGGCTCCTGTGAAGGCTGTGCTGGGGGATCCTGTCAGGGGCTGTGCTGGGAGGGACTGCTGGTGCTTGGAAAGCCAAAATGGGAATTGTGTCTCAGTGACTGGCTCTCCACACCGACCCCTTCAATCCATCTCCTTCAAAGTGCTTCATCACCATGGCCCAGGGCTCTGCTGCCTCTCTGGAGAGAGAATCCTGGAAAGAATTCTGAAAGAATCCTTCCCAGAACCCTGGAAAACTGGGAAACTGAGACCACAGAGCTGAATCTCAGCCTTGTGTGCTCCTGTGGGAGCAGGCTGGGTCTGATTCTGTCTGTGAACTTCAGCCAGCCTCTGTTTTGAACAGCTGTACTAATCAGGTGCATTAATTTCCCAGTTTTCATTAAGCAGTTTGGAGCAGGGAGAAGTTGTTCCTCTGCATATTTCAAAGCAGATGTTGAATAAGGGATGAGCAGTCACAGAGTTGGGCTCTTCCCCCTCCCCGCTCTCCCAGTCCTTATTCCCCGTTCTCTATCTTGTTCTATTATCCTGGGCCTGGCTTTGGAGTGGTTTCAGTTTTTGAAAATGGCAAGTAATTAGTCAATATGTTTTCACCATATGTATCAGGCTCAGTAAAGAGGCAACCAATGGCCTTTGTCATGGCACAGCGAGCGCTGTTTTCTCGGCACTTCAAGTGACGCTGAGCGTGCGGCGAACGCCAGGGAATTTAATTCTGAGAGCAAACGTTTGACATCATCATTCACAGTTCAGTGCAGGTCACAGATTTGGGCTGGGGCCCCTTGGAAGGTCACCTCTGTTTGTGCTGCTCACACCAGAGCTGCCTCTGCCCTGCCTGGTGCCCTGCACGAGCAGGGGATGCAAAGGGGGATGGATTGTTGTGACTCCATGTGGTCCCATTTTACATCTTCTTGGCACTGATGCTGTTGCAGCAAGGAAGAAACCCTTTTTCTCCTTCCAGACTGGCTTTTTACATACCCCAAGCAAGTTATTGCATATTTTCCAGAGAGAAATTTTTGCTGTAAGGCTTCCTCTCTTGCTGACTGTTAACAATATTTAAAAAGGTCAGAATCTGATCTTAACACTGCTGATATGAAGTGACATTTGCCCAATTTTTGCCATCTCCTGGGCAAAAATATGTCCAGTGTTTTCCAGAAAGACATGGGATAGACAGCAGCTTTGCCTGGCTGCTTTCCCCTCGTGGGAATACTGAATTTCAGTTATCTGGGGAACAGGTTTCTGCATTGCCTACTGGCTTCCTTCAGATTTACAGATAAAACATTGGAGCTCAGCCTCAGTTCAGTGAGTTACAGGTTTGTGTTTTTTTAACATTTTGGGATATTTACAGCAAATAATCTTCAGTAAGAACGATGACATTTTGTTTTACTGCAGCCATGATTTAAATTTATGTGGCATTGCTATTGAAGTCAATAGGACTTTTTCCTGAGTACGTTTTGCAGGGTACAGTATCATTAAAATATGACAGTTAATAGTCTTGTTTATGTTATTACATTTAATGAATAAATATATCAGTCTGAACATCAGACTCAGCTTTGTTTATACTCTTTAATTGTAGTCTTATCTCCCTTAGAAGCACGTTATATCTTTTAATTTTATAATTATCCACTTTATTCATGTGTGACACTCCAGAACTGCTGCTTATATCCTAAGAGACATCCAAATACAAACAGATGGAAGACAGGCAACTGCTAGGAAATTCAGATCTGGATCTGAATCCAGCTCCATCTTTTCAGACCACTCCACAACTTCATCTCCAGGGTCTTGGTTTGGGCTGTTGTACAAAGGAGCAAGAGCTGCAGAATGACTCTGATTTATCCAGCACCTCCAAACATGAACTTCCACAGGGATTTCACACAATCCTTCAGCACCTAAATGTTCTTTGTCTCTAAAAAGAAACCTCAGCTTTAAAGGCAAACAGAGAGCACTGCTCACATGGCCCTTTCTGAAGTCTTTCAAAATGGAATCCAAGATCATCTCTTCACTCAGTGGTCACATCTAATTCCAAACTCTCTCATTTGGGATATTTTGCCATAACAGAGTTACAGTTTAAAAAGCCAAACTGAATCAAGGTCTGACACTTCCACTGTAAAATCGTTATAATTATTTGTGCTACAGTGAGGAGAAGTTGAGTAGAACCCTGGGCTGTTACAGGTGCACATGGGAACAGTTTCCACAGGATTCTGTGTGTCCTCCCTTCAAACCTTCCTGCTCATCTGTGATGGAACACAGCAAATATTTGCTGAGTGCTGCTGCTCCCAAAGGTGATGCCTTCCTTTGGATGCAGCAGCCAAAGCAGGAGCAGGCTGGGAAAGGGGAACACCTAGAGCTCAGAAATGCTGCTGGGATTGCAGGAGAGCAGCTGGTGAGAAGAGCCAAGTGCAGCCAGGAAACAATAAAAAATACCAAAAGAAAAAGGCAGAATTTCCACAGCTACTGAAAGCACCATCTTTACATAGTATATTTTTTCTTTCTTCTCCATCAGTTTATCTGTTCCTGGGCAATATTTTAACCCATTAGATTTGGAAAACCTCCCTCACCTGTTTTGTGTCTGAATAGAACTTCCAGTCAGTGGCCTCCCAAAAGTCACCTCTGAGGCAGTCATGAAAGGAAGGGAAAATCTGCTTAGAGACTGACACACAGTCAGTACTTCTCCCAGTTAGCACTTGAAGAGGAAAATATCATAATATTTAAACCAGTTTTGAAAACTTTCCATGAAAATAGGGGAAGGGAATAAAAAAAAACCAAAACATAAAACACTAGTTGCATACAGAGAGAGGCCAAAGAGAGTTCAGTTACCATAGAGATTATTACTGGCAATTGGTACTCAGCAGCAGATTGGGATCTGTTACAATATTTTTATTAATATTTTCTCTTAATTGGTTATTTATGTATTTTGGATCCATCTCTGTGCTGGGCCCAGATTTTTCTCTTTACCTGTCACTCTTGCTGACGTGAAGCAGCAGTGACTGTGCCAGAGAGGAGGCATTTCCTCGCTGGGTGAGCACTGCCAGGGTCACAGCACAGCAACACCACCAGGACAACCCTGGGCTTGGCTCTGGCTGCCACGGGAGGGAGAAGCACCAGGAACAGCCCCGGGTGCTCATCACCAGCTCTCTGTGGTGATTGCCACCCATCCGGAATGGGTTTTATAGGAACAGCAGGGAGGACTCAGGACACCCCTTCCCCTGTCAGTTTTCCCTGGTGGGTGTGCAAGCCTGCCAGTTTAACACAAGCACATCCCAGTGCTTCAGCTGGCTCTGGAGGAAATATCCTGTTGTAAAACCTTTCCCTCATCTCCCTGGCTTCCCAAGGATGCAGCCTGTCCCCTGTGTGTGATGCAGGAGCTGGTGGCACCCAGGTTGGCAGAGCCCTTCCAGTGGAAGTCACTCAGGGGACTAAGGGACTTTTATAGTCAGCCAGCTTTACAAATTCCAGTCTTCATTTTTTATTATTTTAATTTCGGTGTATACCCAATGTTAAATGCATTATAAAGCGCTGCTATGTTGGATTTTTTTTTTTCCTGCCACACCAATTGCCTTTCGGGAGGTGTTTTTGCAGGATGCCTGAGAGCGGCTGGGCTCTCAGCCCCAGCCTGCTGCTCCCTCCTGCACCCTGAGCAGTCAGGGCACAGGAGATGTGGGGACTCTGCTGCAGGGACTGCTCTCAGCTGCACTGTGTGAACCCAGTCTATCTAAAAGAATAAAAAGACAGAGAGGGAGAAACATGTTCTTTTCATCTCTAATCTCCTTTAGTTATCATGATCTCAAGGGTTATTTGTAATGATAGTAGGCACTGCATTTCAGATGGAAATGTGATTTTCCAAGCTGACGGTGTCACTTTGTTTACTTAAAGTTAATTCTGCTTCCTGCTATGCAAGGCCTAATCTCATTACCCAAACCACAAGTAGCATAACAGAAAATATTCCCATCTGTCAAAAGAACTTAAAATAAAGGTGGAAATTGTTTTTATGTTTTGTCCCTCCTCTTTCCCCCAGATCCCTCACTGGACATTAATTATCACATCAGGTCCAGTTAAACCTGTTCAGATCCCCTTTCCTGTTTGCTCTCTGTGGAACACTGAGGGATTTGCTGCATTTTGGGTTCCAGCATCCCCATGGCTGCTCAGCACTGCCAGCACCCGGGGGATGGATCCAGAGCTCGGTGCTGCACTCCCTGCCCTGTCGTTCCCATGGGTTAAACCCAGCCTGGCTTCCCTGGCTGGCTCTCTGGGATTCACCCAGGAAGGACAATGAGAACCTGAGGCTGCAGCGGGAGCTGAGCCAGCCCCAGGAGCAGCCCCTGCCGTGCCCGGGGAGCTGAACGCCCTCCACACACTCCCACAGCAATTCTCAGCTCCCTTCAAACCGGCAGCCACCCCATCATGAGGAGATCATTCACAAAACTCTCCAACAACAGTGTTTTTCAGCTCCTCTTCATTTGAAATGACCTTTATGTGATAATAACGTCTGCCTTGCTGAGCCTTAATTGCTTAATTAGAGAAGCAGCTTCTCTATTAGACAAACAGGTTTTGGAAAAGTGTATTTTTTTTCTTGGAAGGCTGATGTTTTCTTTCATTTTAAGCTCATCAGCAGTATTTAAAATGTTTAAAAAGACAATTTTGAGTGGTTATAGGGTGTTAGTTTATTTATGTTTTGGCCATTTGAAGGCTTTGTATTCCACTCTCTTCCCAAGAAGTATTTACAGAAAGAATCTCCCATTAGAATTTTGCTGCTTTTCCCTACCGTGCTTACATGGCCCTTTAAAAAAACTCTGACTTTCATTGAGCAGCTGTTAAACATTCTGGGTGTGATGGGGAACTTATTTATACTGGGCAAAAGGCTGAGCCAAAATCCTGCACCTGCTTCCCACGTGGAGAACAGAGTTGGTGCCCTCGCTGGGAGCCCTGGTAAGCCTCACTCTGAGCTCTGATATCGAGTTTTCTGTTTTAAATGGGACTTCTGGGCAGTTTTAATGTATTTTTGTTGTGGTTTCTAAGCTGGAGCAAATCAATCTGTTGGTGTAGGGTGCAGGAGCACAGGTGGTTGCTCCTGCCTGATTGTTGATGGTTTTGAAGAAGGTGATTGACTCATTTGTTGTGAGCAGCCATGAGGATTTTTGCCTGGAAAAAGCCAGGTTGGGTTTTTGGGATGGAGCTGTTGCACTGATGTGCTGTGCTGGGAGCAGAATCTTCCAGAGGTGATTGGTGCTGATCAAAGTCACTCCAAAGCAGCGTTTCTGAGGTGAGGTTTGTGCAAAAGCCTCTGCCAGAGCCACCCAGCAGGAGAAGGAACATTTGGGGTACTCCAGCCCTGAGGAGCAGCCCCAGACACAACAATGTCCTTACTGTTTTTCTAAAATCTTGCCTTGCTGAAAACAGAGAATCTCACCCTAAAACCCAAAAGGTGAATGATGAATGACTGTGATGGGGAAAAAATGGACCAGAAGCGGCTCATTTTGAGAACTTGGGAAGTATTTAAGAATTGGCTTTCACTTATTTCAACCTCAGTGTTTTTCAGGCCACTCTGCCCCCGTTATTCATCCTGTTTTTAATCAGAACTGTGATTGTGGCAGGAGTTAATGCAGAAGGAACTTTTTGGGCAGTTCTGCGTGTTGTTCTGGGCAGGGTTGCTGTGCTGCTGCTCCAAGGCAGCCCAGAGCCAGGTGTCTGTGCTGGCACTGGATGGAGAGCAGGTCTGGGAGCCTGGCTCTGCCCTCGCTGTGTCTGCAGGGCTGGAGAGGGGCTGGTGCCACCCTTGGGTCACAGCTGCCCTGGCTGGGTGTGCCCCAGGTGCAGCCCTGGGGCTGCTCATCTGCACAATCCCCGTGGTCTCATACCTCAGTATTTGCAACTGCTGTTTTTCAAAAGTTGTGGCATTTAAGAACAAGGAAAGAAGCAAAAGGACGTTTTGGGGTGAGGCAGGAGGTTTGTGTGTGGCCAGAAAACGTACTTGCAAACAGCAAAAATTGATGTTTTCCTAACAATAGCCAAAAACACTTAGAAATGATCTATGCCTAATATATTTGTTGTGCCTTAAGGTCGTAGAGAGATTTTTTTTTTTTCTCCCAAGAAAAAAAATGGGTAAAACTTGCAGTTTTGAAAATATGTATTTGGCTTTAGGGCATTTTCAAAGCCTTTTTTATTGTTTCTACAACCACTGGTTCACTTCTGCTTTTCAATTCCCAGATATTTTTCATGATGTCTATTTTAATAAGTTTTGGGTCAAGCCATTGTTCTCCATTAATAGTTTGCTGCAAATGACATTGCCTGGATCAGAGCTGGAGCCTCTCAGAAATGACACCCTGGGATATTTGAGGTGCAGCCCAAGGCATGGGCAGAGTGGGGTCTCCTCCTGAAGCTCAGAATTTGTCTTTTTTCCTTAATTCCACTCAAAGTCACGTGGCTGCACCATCCCAGCTCCTTGTGAGGAAGGCTCAGGAATGAGATAAAAGAGCTGCAGAGCTAAAGGAGCCAAAATCTCTGGATTCAGTCTCTGCCCACGCTGTTGAGGCAAATAAATAAAAATGAGAGAAGTGCATCTGCAAACACACACAGAGGCACATGCCACGTGTGGGAGGGAGCAGGAGCGGGGGCTGCATTGCCAGAAGGGAGCATTGTCTGCAACAGGTCTCCAGAAAAGCACTTTTTTTATTATTTTATTGTAGCTATAGAAAAGCAGGGCCTTGCCTGATGTTCAACATGTGGCCAGGATCTATCAGGTTTATTGAAAATGTTCATTTCCTTAAAATTAAGCAGAGTCTGGTTTCCTTTGTCAAATCCTTGCCTTTCTTCTGCAATTTATAGCTCAAAAAAAAAATCACCTTTTTTATTTTTAAATGGAAGAGGACCCTGTGCAGAGAGCTGTGTCTGACCCTGACCTGAGCAATGCTTTGCTCAGTGTGGCTTTATTCTTATTTTTCTCCTTTCCTTTTTGTTTTTAGACCCTGAAACAGATGTAAAAGTTCCTACTCAATTCAGGCAACCTTTGTCACAAATTAATTTCTCAGAAAAGCCTGCTTTACAAAAAACTTGGTCTGTGTAGCACGTGAGCACTGCTGGGTTATGTCCTTATGATCAACAATCATTTGGGTGTTTAAACCAGAGAGGAAACACTTTTCTGTGTCATCAGGAATGTTTCTGAGGCCATAACGTCCTGTTAAGGCAAAATAACACTGGTGACAAAACCTGTCTGATTGGCTCTGTGATCTGCCAAAATTCCCAATTAATGGGGAGAGAGAGGCCAAAGAAGTGGAGTTGAAAATCAACCAGAATTATTTTCACTTTTGCTGCTGTTCTCTGGAGCTCCAGCACTGAAATTCATTCCTGGGGATAAGAACAGAGATTAGGTCAAGAGAGCTTTCACTCTGCAGCCCCTTCTCCCTCCCTCCCCTCAGGTCTGAGGTTTCTGTGATAAATTATTCTAATGGTTTGTATTGCAGTGGGAACCAAAGGCAGCAGGAACATCCATTCTGCCGAGTACTTTACATCCACACATTAAGAAATAATCTCTGCACAAGATGTCCATACAATTTTATTTCTCTCAGCTGTTTCTTTTTTCGAGGACTATCTGGTTTATGGTTGCAGTTTTGCAAACTGTTACCTCGTTGAGCAGTTTAGACTAAGCATGACTCAAAGACAGCCTCTTTTTTTATAACTCAATCTTCCAAAGTCTGCTATAAATGCAAATACTGAGGAGATGCCCCAATGTTAAGATGCTGATATTTGCATAGTATGGAAAGTGTCAGTGTAATATGTGTGAAATAACTTTAGCACAGACCATTTTGGAAGCTCTCTGCAGAAGAGAAAGTTTCTCTGCCTATAAAAGTGTAAACTCTATGAGAAATGGAGACACTTAAAAGAAAAAAAGAACAAAACTAATGCCAGTTGCAGTTGCTGCAGTTTTGTTCCTTCCTTGGCTGAACAAAGGAACTCAGTGGGGTTTGTGTGGCTCTGCCTCCTGCAAACCCAGAGCAGGGCAGCTTGTCCTGTGTGCTGCTGCTGCCCCTTTTGGCAAACGCTCACTTGGGGGTTCTGATTAAAGCCTGGCTGAGGACAAGGGCCTGCTCCTTTCCTCGTGTCCTTTTCCCATGGAGGAGCTTCCCTGACCTCACCCTGCCTGGGTGAGCAGGACTGGGACACATGGCACCAAATCAAAAGATCTCTGAGATCTCTCAATAAAACAAACACGCCTTTTGAAGTTGTTTGGCTGTTTCCAGAGCAAAGCAAGAACTTCAGAAAATACTTTGACTACTGGGCCAAAAGGAATCCTTTTTTCATCCTTTTCCCTGCCCTCCCACCCTGTTTGCCTTTCTCTTTTCCCTACTTGACTTTTCTGGTAAATTTTTTCCAAAGGACCCCTGAAGTCAGTAAAACCTGTTGTCAGCACAATAATTTTGGTTAGGGTTGTCATTCCTTTGATTTTTTTATAGCACTTCTATGTTGGTACAACCTTCAGCACAGGTTCAGCTGTACTAAACCAAAGTGATTTTGCTGATGAAGCTTATTTCATTTAGGGAATTAGTAAAAACTTCACTGCTCAAACCACTCTTTTGGCAGAACAAGCTGCATCTGTATTAGTGGGATTTGGTGGTGTAGCAGCAAAATGTGGGGTTGGCCAACAACTTAACCCTCAAAAGTGAAACCCTCCTGTTGAAATGTGCTTGCTTTGAACTTCTGTGGCCTCCATATGCTGAAGAAAGGCTGGTTGCAGCATTTGAAATTCACAGGACTAAAGCAAGCCTTAGAGTGATTAAATCCAACTCCCTGAACATAACTTAGGCAGATCCACAGCTTGATTTATGGAACTTCATCTCATCTGGTAAAGAAGTTGAGTTGTGCTAAATGGAGCTGTGGCAGTGAGCCTCTTCCCCTCCCTTTGATGGGAATACCATCATGGAGAGGTTCTTCTGATGTGCCTCGACTTCCCCTGTGTGAAACGAATCCCCTGGAAGTCTCAGTGCTGGAGAGGCTCAGGAGCTTGGCTGCAGGGCTCTTGCACATTTTGGTACCGCAGGGGTTGTCACACCAGTCTGAGGGCTCCCTGGCCAGTTTGGACTCATCAAACTGTAGCACCACTGACTGGTTTTGCTGGAGAAATTCCAGCCAGCAAAGCCAGGCCATGTTGTTTATCTCCTGCTGTCATCAAAACTATTTCCTGAGCGCTGGAGAGATGTACTCCTTCCTTTCCCTGCTTGCTGTAGCCCAAAGGATCAAAGATAAGGATTATAATGGTTATGTTCAAGCAGAGGAGTTGTTGATTGGGATTTATCCTTTTAAATATGTGTAAGTCATACAAAGCTTTGCAGTCAGAAATATTGACTTCATTGATCCATGCCAAGAGCAGAAGAAACCCATGTGGGCTGAAGTGGAAAGGCTGTGCAAGATGCTTATAATAAAGATGTTATCTGCTAAATAAGATATTGCTTTATCCCCGGCCAAGGAAAATTAGAAATTCAGACTTTAAGTACACTGGTCAGGTCATGCCAAGTTAACTGTGGCAGCATTAGCCTTCCATGATCAATATTCAATATTAGGGCTCTGCTTTCCTGTTTCTGGTCAAGTGAGATGGTAACACAGCTCCCGGTTCTGCATTGTTTATGGGGTTTAAAAGGAGAACATCTGAGTGAATCAAGTTCAGGAGCCTAATGGACTATAAATGCAGAGAACATCAGCTTCATCACTTAGGATGAAGGGAGTGTGGTGTAGGTCAAGATCTTGCCTTTGGAAAGAGCTAAAATCCCTCGTGTGATTAGCTGGGATTGCAGGGCTGACAGGGGAGACAAGTGGGGTTAAAGGTGTCCAGCATCGCTGGGGCGGGGCTGTCGGAGCAGAGCCATCCCTGAGGGGCTGCTGAGCAGCTCATGTGAACAAACAAACAAACAAACACGTGAAAATCCCTCCAGGAACAGGGCAGCCACTGTTGTGCTGCAGCTCTGAGGCTCCTGAGGGACACGGGGATGTGGTTTTGGAGGGGATGGGTTTGGCTCTGGTCTTTAACCCCATCTGCAGCAGTGCCAGGCTGCAGGTGCAGGCAGGGGAAGGAGGGAGTATCTCCAGCGTTCCTCCTGGTGCCGTGGGGCCTCAGGAAGGTGTGGTGCAGCCACTGTGGCTGTGAGTGAGAGCAGAAAAGCCCCACCCGTGTCCCGGTGCTCCTCTGGACCCCCAAACCGTGCCTTCCCCAGCCCACCCTGGCCACCCCCAGCGTCACCTTTTGAACCCCGTTAGCAAAGCACGGGGGGAGCCTCGCCCCACGGCGAAAGCTGCTGGGAGAATCCTCCAGGGGACAATTGAGCACTATCAAACACAACTGCAGTAATACTTTACTGTCTGCTGCAGATATTGAGCCCTCATTGCAGTAATTGTCACGGTGACAGAGCTGGGAACACTTGCTGTAATTAGGACAGTTGTTTTGTCATGTGTAACGATCTGAAGAGAAGCAAGGAAAGAGGCAACGAGCACTAATCTGCTCTGGTGTAGTGAAGGGGAACCGTGCACACACCAAATACAGCTCATATATTGGAAATTCAGATGAGCAGGCATTTTGAGGAAGTGAGGAAATAAATGGTAAAACAATACATCTATTCAGGGAAATTTATGCTCTCCTGGGTGTCTGTAGCTGCAATAGCAAGTGCAGATGTTTTGCTGTAGAGGGTTTTTTTTTGAAGGTGATCCTGGTGATATCTCACAAAAATCCTCAGCCAAACCCATGTGTGTATATAGGCATATAAATATCTGCTGATATATGTTGATATAAATATATTCAAGCAAGTTTCTATAGGTGAAATGTCTCTTACTCCAGCAGCTGGAGAGCATTCAGTGAAACTGAGCCAATGTGTGGAACATGTATCACTCAAACTATTTTAATTTCTCATAAATAATCACTCCAGCCTCTTTATTCTCTCTCCCCTCTCTTTTCCCACTCTCTTTTAATATTGTGCTCCAAATTACCTTTTATTGTGATCCAGAGTCTGGAATGGCTGTTCTGGTTGGGTTTTAGCTGATGACAAACTTTTCCGTGGATCAAAATCTCTTGGGAAATGGCCCCAGTTTGGGAGCTGTAAGACCCAGAGCTGTTGGGTATCTGTTGCTGAGTGAGGGACTGCAGACTCTTCAGGCAGCAATTGCACTGGGATGCTCAGACACAGTAGTAGAAATTTCCCCGATTGAAAATTTGCCATGTAAAGCATTTTTCAATGAGAAATTGGATTTTCAACTCTTTTTTTGTGGTTTCCACCAAAATTTTGACATTTTATTTCACAGCTGGAAGGATCTTGAGGAAAATAGCACTTGCCATTTAGTGTTCTTTTATAGTGTTAAGCTAAATTTAGTGTTCATATTTTCAGTTACTTTTTTAGCCTTAGAGTTTTCAGTGAAATCTTTTCTTCACTACTGAGGCAAAGCAGAATTTTCCCATCTACTCCAGCAGCACCAAGATTTCGCGTTTGATGTTTTACTACAGGAAATCATTCTTGCAAGGACCTTAAATGTCCCTTATCAACCTCTAACCTGTATCTTAAAAAGGTTCCAGGGAACAGCAGACCACTTAGTCTGACCCTGATTCCAAATAAAACCTCATGATTAACCCCAAACCTTATTAACAAAGAATTGGAGGGTAAAATACAATTAATGGCAGCGAGCAGGAAGGAATACAAATCTTGTCATATAAACATTCTGTCTTCTTGACAGGACTGCATTTCTGCTCCAGAAAGGGAACTGGGACAGTGCAGGGTACCTGGATTTCTCCAGGGCATTCAGCGCAGTCCAGCTGCTGTCTGGCCTCGTTAGGGGGATTTTATTGTTGGGTGTTTTAAATCCTGACTCATCAGCGGATCCCTGGGTGAGCTGCTCACATCAACCCAGTGTTTGTGCCAATGATCCAAGCAAAGGTGGGAAATAGACCTGGGGAGGGCCTCAAGGGGACGTGGGGCTTGTGGAGCAGAGAAAAACAGGACAAAAGGTAGGAGCAGCTGGGATGTTCAGCTTAAGGGGCTTCAACCCAACAGAATTCATCCAAAATGAAGCAAATCCTGTGGGGACAGAGCGTGTGGTTTTAGCTGTGGTTCCAAACACTCCAAGGCACAGGTAGAGAGAGGTGGGCAGTCACCTCCACTGGCTCCAGAGTGCAATGATTGTGTAGAAAGCAAATTAATAATAAATTACTAATCAAACAAATCCAAATTAATAATAAATTACTAATCAAACAAACAAATCCAGCAAACCAGGAGCAGATTCTCTTCTTCCATGAAGCTTTAATGAATCGTCCACGTTCCAGGAGTACCTGAGAATATTCTAAAGGAAACTCAGAGGAGGCCACAAAAACAACCTGGAGGTTGGAAATCCACCTTCTGCCATGGAGCTGAAATAACCTGAGGTGTTCAGCTTCCCAGGAGCCCTGAGTGGTGCTGGGATTGCTGGGTGGGCATCCCTGCTTCAGCTATTGACCAAATTTAGCAGTAAAATAACAACATTCTGTTAAAATGAGACACAGCTCCTGGCTGGGAAGGTGATGGAAGCTCCCAACAGTTCCTCAAGTGCACTCCTGAGTGCTTTCTGTTCTTCAGAGCAGGATTAACTGCCCCTTGGAAGCAGCTATATCAAATCGAGCTGGATTAGAGGGAAATTTTATTGCAAAGACACTTTAAGACTGGTATATTGTGTGTACTTCACATGTCTGCATGTCAGGAGGGGCATCTGAAAATGCTTTTAATTTATGTGGCTATCTGTTACCAAAAAAAAAAATATTAGTTGTCAATGAGAAAACTTATTACTTACAGACTTTTTTTCCTCTGAACACCAGACTTCTGAGATTTGAATGCTTGGAGGAAAAGTTAAGAAAATCTTCTTTGGCAGGGAGATACCTTTCTACTGAAAGATTACCTCAATTAAATATCTCATTTCCACTGGAAAGGTGAAAAGACCCTGCACTGGGTTATTATGGGATCTGTGGGACAGGACTCAGCTCCAGGTCACTCTCTGAGCCCCAGCTGCAGTTCCTGGGCTGTTCCTGCAGTACCCTCAGTGTCTGACCCTGCTGTGCTCTGTCCCTGCTCTGGTGATGGGGTCTGTGGGACTCTCCCAGCCCCAGCTGCAGTTCCTGGGCTGTTCCTGGTGCCCCTCAGTGTCTGACCCCGCTGTGCTGTGTCCCTGCACTGGTGATGGGGTCTGTGGGACTCTCCCAGCCCCAGCTGCAGTTCCTGGGCTCTCCTGGTGCCCCCTCAGTGTCTGACCCTGCTGTGCTGTGTCCCTGCTCTGGTGATGGGGTCTGTGGGACTCTCTGAGCCCCAGCTGCAGTTCCTGGGCTCTCCTGGTGCCCCCTCAGTGCCTGACCCCACTGTGCTGTGTCCCTGCTCTGGTTATGGGGTCTGTGGGACTCTCCCAGCCCCAGCTGCAGTTCCTGGGCTCTCCTGGTGCCAAGCTCAGCAGCAGCTGCAGGTGCATCCCGTGCAGGGCTCTGGCAATCAGCATCCCAGCTCTTGCTAGGAAGCAGAGGATTTTCCTTAAACTCTGATTAACCAATTATGTTTGTCCTGATTGGAATTCTTCTGTCGTTTCCCTCACCACGGGGCAGAGCAGTTTGCTGAATTTAAAGAGGGCTGCCACAGTTGTGGAAATGAATGAGATGTTTTCTTTTTGTAGATGTAAATCTCTGCCTGGATCTTGGGAACCCTTCCCAGCAGTGGCATCTCTCGTGTCACCTGGAGCCAATGGGATCAGCCCAGAGCAGAGCCCATGTCTCCCTTCCTTTTCTCCATCCCAGAGGGCTGAGAACAAGAGAATGTTTTTCTGCCAGGGACACAACAAATTCAAGAGGTTTCTCTCTAATAGAAACTACATTTGAGGCACTCTGTTTAATTGGAGGCAGCCCAGTTGATGTTATATGAAATTAGGGTACAAAATCAGGTATTTTTGTTCTGTTTAAAAGTACATTTTCAGTCCAAACAAATATCATTTAATGATATTCCTGGAAATTTCTGGTGCTCAGTTGCTGTTTGGCATTATGAGTTCAGTGTTTTGGAGGACACAACCTCCAGTTGATAACATTCTAATGAAATAAAAACCTATAATACAAAACAAAACATTAAATTCGTGACATTTCCTGTACACTTCTAAAGTACCAAAACAAGTTTTCATTGATTGTTTTTTCAGATTTTGAAAAAAAATAAAGGAAAAAAATCTAATGACAACAATGAAATATTCCAGGTTAATTCCTAAATTACCTGGAAGAGACATGAACATTTGTAAATGTACAGTGGCAAATTCTTTATGTAACAAAACAGCTCCTAAGGAGGACTCATACCTTTCCATACCTTTCACTTCTCTCTTTTCAGTAAAAATGTATTATCCATTTTGCCTGGCTTTTACACTGATTTTCCCAGCTTGGGAGTGGAGTGAATCAAAGTGTTCAAGGCAAATGTTGTGGCAAAGTTTGCTGCTGCCGGGCTAAACCTGCAAGTGAGGTCCCCGTGGATATATTTATAGTTAATATTTTGCCTTTTGTGGGAAACATTAGATGGACAAAATGGCCCAACTCCTGCCAAAAATAATCCATTAACATCCATCCTTCACCAGGACAGGAGGCAGCTTTGGTTTAATTCTATATTTTCAACAGCAAGGAGCTCTGATTCCAATGTGCATTAAAGGTGGAGAGCTAATTTTTGAGGGTTCATGGTTAAAACTTATTTTAGCTTTTTATTTTTCCTCCCATCGTGATGGAAAGTTGAAATAAATGAGCTGGATTCACCATTCAATTATGTTAATTTACAGCCCTCTAACCCCAGCAGTGGTGCTGACATATAAATGATGAAGCAGAGCATATGATCAGATCCCTGGTACTACAAAAGAAGTGTTAAGCCAAGGGTGAGCAAAGATTTTGGAGCCCAGGAGTGTCCAGATGGGAAATGCAGTTTGCCCACAGACCCCAGAAATTGTTCTGTCAAGGTTAATGATGATGTTTTCTGGATTTAACCCTGAATTCACATTTTGAGGAAAAGTTTTTAGGTGTTAAAAAAAACAACCAACAAGAAAATCCCACTGTGAGGCAAAGCTCTACATTTAATTTTGGGACAAACAGGACAATTCTTAGAAATCCAGGTGGAGACTGTTTCTTTTTTATCTTCGAGAACTTGATTTTTTATTTTTGAGCCAGATGCTAGTGCCAATACTTTGGACACTGAATGGAATGTCCATGGATATACTTAGATCCCATTTATCCCAGAACTCCTGTTCCTGTGTGAGTAAAGCTGTGCCCTGCCCAAAGATGTGATTGTAAATGTTGGGCTGTGGTTATAAATGTTGGGGCAGGCACACAAAGGAAGATGAGAGGTGCTGGTACCAGGGGCTGCATTTTCTGTCTGTGCCCTGAATTTTCTTGGGGTTTTTGATGAACCTGAGGGTGGATTTGTGGGAAGTGTTGGGATTAAAGGGGGAGCAGCCAGAGCCACCTCATGGTTTGGGGGCTGTGCAAGAGCAGCTCTGCCCAGCCCTGTCCTGTGGCACTGATTCAGCACCTGGGTGTCATTCCCCACTGCAGCCTCACACCTGGAGGGATTGCTTGTCCAGGAAAGCTTTTTGCCAGGAGGAAAAGGAGTTTCCATGAGGCTGAGCAGGTTGGGCTGTCCTACCTGTGACACCTGGAGAGCCCAGAGCCCCCCAGGCCATCCCAGTCGTGCTCTGAGCTGCTGACAGAGCCAACAGCCCCTCAGAGCCCTGCTCTGGGAGCAGAGCTGTGCTTTCAGCTGATAAAGATCTCTTTTTTCCAGCTCCAGTGCAAGCAGAGATCCAGAGAGCTGCAAGGCCAGCCAAGTGTGCAGGAGGGGGCTCTGGCTCCTGCTCACTCCCTGCCATTTCTGACTGCACTGGAACCTGTTGTGTTCCAATGAGTCCTGGGGGCACTGGGAGCTCCAGTGTGGATCTTTGGGGAGGAGATTTGGCAACTTCCAGTTCTCAGGGAGGATTTACAAAAGCCACAATAAACCAAAGAAAAGCTCATTAAAAACATGCTGGTTTTTTCTTCCCCTAAGTCCCACTAACCCTTTTCTCAGTCCCCTGGTGTTTCAAATGCCAGCACAGAGCTGGAATTTGTAGCCAGGGAGAGAAGCAGAGGGTCAGACATGGAGATGTCCATGGACAGTGGGAAATTGCCTTACAAGAGCCCAGGTGGGCACCCAGGTGCCTGTTCTACATCTGTACCAAGAAATGGGAGAGTCTCCCTATCCCTGTACCACATGGGCCATGTTCTGTGGGCACAGCCTCTTTGTACAGATTAAATTTATTTCTCACAAGGTATTTTGGAACACATTTTTGGGCTGCAGATCGTGGCAGGCTCGGGGTGTTGCTCTGTGAGTACAGATATCGTGACAGGGTGTATTCCACCACATGCTTGGAAGAAACAAAAGGAAAGGTGGAGGTGCCACAAAGTCAATTTGTACTTTTAAAGTGAGGGCATTTTGTAATTTCTAGAGTTTGTCTCCTCTAAAACTAAATTCTTGGGGATGAGGCACAGTTTGTAGGATTCTTTCATGCTGGGCAGCCCCTGTTTGTCCCTGTTGTCACCCATGGCAGTGAGACAGCACAAGGTCCGTGGGTTGTGGAGAAGAAGGGAGCCCAAGGCCAGGAACTTGAACTGCCTGGGTGTGCTGGAGAGCTCTGCCGGGCACTGCCCCCTCCTTCAGAGCAAATTGCAAATCCTTTTTCCATCCTCACTCAGGCAAGGAAACCCAAGTGAGGGGAGCTTTAGAAATCCTGGCTGTCTGTAACTCTCCCCCAGCCCTGGGCCCCGGGAGAGCACAGGAGGATCCAAGCAAGGCACCAGAAGTTGGCTGTTTTCTCATGTTTTAGAAAGTGTGTAGTTTCTCTTCATTCTCCATGAACCTGACATCTGATAGGACACCTAATAAAGCCCATAAGTAGTGTTTTATGAAGCTCCACTTCCCTCCCAAGCTCACCAGGGATCATTCTTCTCTTTGAAAAACAGCTCATCATTAGGAATCAAAGATGTTTGATATACAAAATAATTTCCCAAATTAGGGTTTGTCAAATGTAGGTTTGCAAATCTCTGCTTTTTTTTTTTGCTTTTTTTTTTTTTTTTTTCCTTTCTCTCCCTTGCTCTCCCCTTTAGGTTGATTATATCTTGGAACTAGAGGCAAAATAAAATTCTTCCACCCTTTCCCCTCCTTCCATCCTTTGCTTATCTCACCCCTCCTCTCTCTGAGGCTCAGCCCCACCTGAGCGGTGCCTGCAGGGCAGTTCCAGGCAGGGTTTGTTTGCTGCCAGCCCTGTGCAGTGCCCAGCAGAGGTGCCCAGGGCTGGGCAGGGTGGGCACAGGGAGAGGGGGCTGCCTCGGCTCTCCCTCCCGCAGTGCCAGCAAACAGTTAACGCTTTAATACTTTACAAAAAAGTCAAGACAGACTTGTGATTCTTGATGTTAATGAAGGTGTCACACATTGTCTAGAGAAAGTTGTGCCTGGCAATCTTCCTTTTTTCGGATGCCTACACCACTGACATTTCATCTCGCATTCAAAGAGCACTACCTTAATGAAATGCATAATTAACATATTCTAATTGTGCTGAGCGCTGTGATGATTTTGACAGAACTCACTTTCCATGTCTAATTTGATGCTAATTTAATCTGTTCCTCTCCCGCTGACATGACCTTTCTTGATTGAGTTTCACTGAGGAAATTTTGATGGATTGATTTATCAGCAGTGCGGAGACAACAAAGGCTCAGGGTGCAGGGCAGAGCGGGCTGGGGTGGCCCCATCCTGCCCACCCTGCACTCCAGCTCCAGTGGCCTCCTTCCAGAGCCTGCCTGTCTCGGCACTGATGGAATTCGAGCAATGTGACATCTGCGAGTGGGTTTGATCTCGCTGGGAAGTACAGTAAATATCTCATTGTGCCTGGCAGTCTCCTGCAGGGGAACTTCTCCTGGGCTGCTGTGCTGCTGCTGGGGCTGGGCAGTGCCAGGCTGGGCCATCCAACCCACCTGGGCACAAGGAAAGGTGCAGTGCCATGGCGTTGTGAGAGGTGTCCCAAGATGTCACCTGCTTTTTGGAGGTTCCTTCACCCAACTGTGTCTAATGCTTCCTGGTGCCTGTGTGTGTTTAACATCCAGGGTGTGCATTTAAAACATGGTCTGTGCAGCTATAGATACATAATTTATAGTTTGTGTATATATGATTATAGCCTCATTCAAACATGGAGAGGAGGTTTAATAATCCTCCCAATGTTGTGAAATACATTAACTGTATCTCCCAGCTCAGGAGGAGAGTGTGTGCCCGTGGGAACACACTGCTCTGAGGAAATCTCAGGAGGAAATAGGGAATTCTTGGATTGCTTCACAAGAGAGGAAATTTAGGAAGAAATTCTTCCCTGTGAGGGTAGAGAGGCCCATCCCTGGCAATGCCCAAGGCCAGGTTGGACAGAGCTTGGAGCACTTTGGATAGTGGAAGGTGCCCCTGCCACGGCAGGGGTGGCACTGGGTGGGCTTTAAGATCTCTTCCCACCCAAAGCATTTTCTGGAATGTTATATGGAATATATACCTACTTATATGGAATTATATGAATACCTATTATTAGGGAACTATTTATATGGAATATATACCTAAATATGTGGAATCTGTACATATTGCTTTGTATTGTGACAACTTCCTGCTCCCCTCTTAGTGTGTCTGCCTTATTATCCAGGGTTCAGTATCACAAAAAAAGTCCTTCCTGACCCTCCAGTGGTCTCTTCCATGCCCTGAAGCACCAGATTTAACTTTGCCTGTTCCACCACAGCTGCTGCTGCTCATGAACTCTGAGTTCCTTGCACTGCCTCAGCATGTGTGTTTTTGTTGCTTTAGGAAAAGCAGAGATAGCATCTCACTTTAGAGAGCATAATAATATCTAATTGACAGCATTGTTGAGATGAATTTTATAAACACCAGTGACATTAAAACAAAAAAAGGAAAATTAAGAATTTATGTTTGATCTTGCTACAGATTTAAGAAGTTAAGACACACATGTTCACTTTCTTGAGGAGTTGATGGAATAGTTTAGTTTTAAAAATTACTTCTTGATGTAAGTCCCAGATTTTCTTATCAGTGTTTAGCTGCACTGAGCAAACAGGAGATGCTTGGGGAGAAGGGCAAAGGCAGCCCAGAGAGCAGAGGGGCTCTCCCAGCTGGGCTGGGCCCTGCTCCTGCCCTGCCCTTGCCCTCCAGGGAGTGCAGGGGCAGAACTGGTTCAGGTGGGGCTCCCAGACCCTGTGCCCAGCACAAAGGAGCTCGAGAAAAGCCCTGAGAGCAGGGGTGGGCTGGGGTTAAACCCCCAGCACCCCTGGGTGCTCCCCTGCCCACCCTGCAGCCTCCACAGCCAGGGAGAACCAAGGGTCCCCACCCCTCCTCTGATGGGCAAATGGAAGCTTGAACGTGCCCAAAGTGGAGCTGGATTTGGGGATGCCAGGGAATCCCACCCATCCGCACCGGGTTTGGGTCTCATCTTGAGGGGATGCTTGGTTTGGGTTTTGTTTGGGGTTTTTCATGTGGGTAATTTTTTAATTTTGGGAAAAAACCCTCATTTTGCAACAGAGTCCTTCCTGTCTGATATCAGCTCTTTGCCAGAGGACAGGCCAATACTGATTAATTCACAGATCCCCTGCTCTCTCTCTCTCCCAAAAAAAGCACTTGTGTATCCATTCTGGCTAAGTCTGTTGGGCAGCTGCATCCCAAAATGTGTAAACCACGTTATAACTGTGAAACTATGAGTCATTCAGTGTTATTTACCATTGATACTGGCAGGCAGCCTGATCTGTTCCTGTAATTATGTCTCTGTCTCTACCAGGGAGATCAAAAGTACAGAAATTCCAAGTAATAGGAGTACAACTATATCAGTGGGGTGAAACTGAGCATCTGGATCAGAGAAAGAGATATTGAGTGCACAGTGTTGCAGGAGATCAAAGAGGGAACTAAATCTAATAAAACAGTAATAATTGGTAAGCTCACTTCCAACATATGGAACATCAGAATTTGGTATTAAAATGTTATTTCTGAAGAACTTTAAAAAATTGGAACAGATAGTTTGAGGACATACAAGACTTGTGTGCATTCTGCTCTAGGCTCAGTATTTCTGAAAAGAAATCAGATGCCTTCATCCATATTTAGGAAACTAATTTAAGAACAATTTAAAAGAAAAAAAAAAGAATCCTGAAGAAATCTTACCCAGATACTTTCATCTGTGGTCACCTGGGTGCTTCTGGTTATTTTCCTGATGAAGCCAGTTGGAAAGGAGGGAGTGGAATTGAGTTTGCTGCCATGCCTGTTCATCAAATGCTCTTTTTCATTAGAACAGTTCACTTCAATAAAATCCTGGGCACGTTTGATAAGACAGTATTCAAGGAACAAAGCTGTTAGGAAATGACTTGCTCATAAGTTCCAGCAATAATTTTTGGCCTTAGAATATTACTTGGTGTTTTTCATTGTCAGTGGAAAATGAAAATGTAGCATTTCAATTGTGAGCCATTAGGAATGGAGCGAGGCCCCCTGTTCTGTGCACTTCATCTACAAATTGCACCAGAATACTTGGGTGAACTTTTGATCTGCCAGCACTCACAGGGGAAAAAAACAACAACATTCCCAGAAAATGCCCATTAATTTGAATGATTGAATATTCAAGGAGAAGGTTTCTCCTTATCAAGGTTTCTACAGAAGGAAAGTGAGAATTAGTAAAATGTGGTTAATATAAATAGAACCTGACTGCTGCATGAAGGGAAGTTTTTAGCACTCAATGCTTTGCAGATGGGTGCATCTTCTTGCAAAATGGCTGAGGACAGGAATGTTTGGAGCATGGAAAGGGAAAATTTCAGATAAAGATATAGATAGATGCAGTGAGTCATCCTTGTTGTAACTGCATCTGTATTCCTGAATCTCCATTGTTCAGGTTTGCTTCTGATGGAGCTATAAAAGCCAGGATTTATAGCTGTGGAAAGGTTATTTAGCACGTAGGCTTTGCACAATATGGTTTGTGAGAGAACAAGTGTGGAAAGACATGCTGGGAGTTGGATAAAATACTGGCTAAAATAGAAACAGAACCGTGCCATGGTTTGGGAGGGACTCTGTGCTCTGGTGCTGTTTGCAGGAGGATTTGGTATTGTCTATTTTCTGATCAGCTTCTGACATCTCAGGAATGATAGTTATGACTCACATAACCTCGATTCTTCTAAGAGAACATCATAGGAAATATTTCCCCGGGAGCCTTAAGGGATCTCTGGTAACGCAGAGTTTGTGGCTTCATCAGGTGATGGGCTCATCAAATATTAACAGACTTTGCATTCTTCTTTCTTCCAAACCTGAAAAAGCTTTTGGGAAAACCAGTTTGGCCTTGAATCTGCTCAGGTCTGTCCTTTATTTGGGGCTGTTTTGAAGGGTTAGCTCAGAGCTCTTTATTCATGGCAAAGAATGGACCCCAGTAAGGGAGGATTGTGTGAGCAGCGTATCGGGGCTTGAATTAAGAATTCCACCCCACATCTATAAAAATGAGCTGTAAATGTACATTCTGCACGGCCCCTGGACTTCAAAAGCAAAGGGAGCAGCTGTCTGGCTCCACGATCGTGTCACCATCCCCAGGAAGTGCCACTTTTGAGAAACCCACAAGCATACCCACGTATATTTACAGATCTATAACATAACATACACTCAGCTCCACTCCCAGCTACGGAATCAACAACAAAACAAACAAACGAAAACTTGCACTGCAGAAATATCTGCAACAAGCCTTTTTTCTGAGGAAATATTATTGAGGTGCTGAACAACATTTGATCACTTGCAACCCTTTCAACTGACGTTCTATTATTCACATGTCTCTTTCATTATGCAACAGATGGTGAGTCCTGTCGCTGATTTTTTTCTTCAGATTCACAAAACTTCAATGGATCGTAATATGACCCTAAAAATGAGTAGAAAAAGAGAATGCTTGTTAAGGTTTTATCTTTGATAATAATCCATTGACAGAGAATAGCAGCTGACCTCCTATAAACCAAAAAAAGACACATTTGCCTTATTTTATGAAGAGCATGTCTAAAACATTTGACTGAGCTGCAGAATGTGGCCTTCAGCTGAAATGAAAGATGGTCCTTCTGTTGCTACACAAAGCCATATTTGCTGCTGCAAAGTGCAAAAGGATAGGCTGACAAATTGATAGTATGTCAGGAGCAAACCCGTCCTCATCTTCACAAACATCTGCATATTTGTGAAGATTCTGACTGAGAAATATTTTATTTAGAGGCTTCATTTGGCAAATCTAAGATAGTCACCATGCTGAGGTCTAAACATTGTTAGAAATGTCTTTAAATACAATCCCTCTGTCTGCTTTCTGGCCACTTATTAATAGACATTTCTCAGAGCTAAAAGATGGGGGGGAGTCTTGGAGCAATTAAAAGCTATGCTCCATATGCCTTTGATGTTTTTTATCTCATCCTAGACTGGCTAGATCCTGAATTATTATGCCATGAGTTATTAGATTGGAGAGTTTGCAGTAGTAAGTTCAATAATAAAATGCTGGTATGTTCCTCCTCCTCCTTCTAGACTAAAGTAATTTGCAAACACAGAGCTCAGTCTGGCAGAGCCCTGCATTCCTGAGGAGCCTCAAGCCCACAAACATTCACCCTCCAAGCCAGGTGGGTCTTCTCCTCTCCATGCCATGAGGAGTGAGGCTAAAATGGGACCACCTTTGGGGTGAAAAGCCCCATGGGCTGGTTTGAGATGGGTCATTTGTGCCTTTCACCTCTAAGAACTTCACCCAGGTCCTTCAGTGTGAGGCCAGGCTCTGTCTGCAACCAGGAGAGCAGAGAATAAACCTCCAGTGGGGTATTCAGGGCTTTCCTCCTTTAGTTCCAGGGGAAACCTGAGCAATTAAATTCATTGGAACAACACTGCTACTTCAGCCTATAGAAAAATTGTAATTAAGACCTGAGAACTTGGAGAGTTATTTTGTAGAATGGCATTGATATCAATAATACAAAATATTTTATCTGGGAATCATTTCTTCTTTGCATCTTGTTTTCTCTGACAATAAGAGTTGCAGGAATTCAATAACTGTTCAAGTTTAGGTTCTTGTCCTGTAAAAAAGATGCATGAACATACTCAGATTGAGCTGTTTGTTTGTCTTTTAAATCAAATTCCTGGCTGAATCAAGCAAAGCCAAGATATGATTTTTTTTTTTTTAACTCTGCCTGCCTGCTCTAAGGCATAACCTAATTGATAACACAATATCATACTTCTGCAGTGAAGAAAAGTTGATAGACCAGCTCCTCTCTGCTATAAGCCAGCATAAAGCTTTTCCAATTTAACCAGCTAAGAATCTCCTTGAACACACATATTTTTGGCAGGCCTGGCTCTTTAGACACTATTATAAGTTGGTCTTTCACATTTTTGCAGAAAGTCTTTCAGGCTCTGCCTCCCCGAGTTAGGCAAGCACGAAGGAATCGACACGAGTCGAACTAAAGAAAAACTCAGCCCCAGTGCCTGCTTCTTGCCAAGAACAGTGCCCCAGAACTCGAGCACTGCTGTGTTTACTGGCCCTTTCATAACACTGTCAGTATCGAGGAGTTGGTAAATAGAGAACTCATCCAGGAGGCTGTCAAATCCTTCTGCACTGCTGCACACCCCACGATGATATGCTAACTCCCTCCCGCCTTGCCAGGCAGCCTGACTTTCCAGGCTGGGTCAAGAACGAGTGGCACTCCTGCACTGGGCTGTCCTTCAGGGCAAGGCATGCTAGCCACTGATTTTTGCTCAGTGTGCCCGTGCAAAGGGAGCTGTCTGAGTTTGGGATTCTGCTCTCGTCAAGGATCCCGAAGTCTCCCCACAGCATCACCTCCTACTCGCTGCTGATTCTCGGTCACACTTTAATATCTCTCATTCATGTGCTCAAAGCGCTCTGCAAACGCTGCTGAGCCCAGCCAACGCTGCTGCTGGTGGCACTGTCACCTTCTAGGTGACACCAAACAGAGCCCAGGGAGTGCCCAGGGCAGGGAGTGGGCAGAGCTCAGGCAGGGGATTTGGTGGAACACAGTGGGATGAGGAGCAGCCCCAGACCTGCTCCCTGCCAGACCCCAGGGTATCCTTGGCAGCTGGTTTGGAGGTTGCACGACTACGCTTTCATTTCAGTGATCAAGCACACCAGAGCCAGGTTTAATTTTTCTAGATCCAAATGACAAGGCAGGGTTTGTACTCTGGTGCTGGGTTGGTGCTTGCATACAGCAAATGGAATTTTTTTTGTCATATTACAAGGAAATCTCTCATATCCTCTAATACAAGAATATTAGAATCCTGGTAGGTGTTCTGCAGTGTTCAGGCAGCTTTTTGATCCGTTGACAGATTTGGGGTGTGATGCCTCATGATGGGCACTGTCAGCCTGCTGGACAGTTCAACAGATTCTGAGGAGGATTCTGTGACAAAAAGTGCATAAACCACAGTTTTAGTTCCCAGTTCCAAGTCTTCTCACTGATTCTCTCATCCTACATGTCAGGAGAAGTAGTGAGGTACAGCATGAGTGACTGTGAATCATTTCCACCATTCTGAAAAGGAAAAAAAATATATATATATAAAAAGAGGGACATGTATTATGGCAGCCCAGGTGAATTTGACATTCCTGCAGATGTGCAATAACATTATCTGCTTCTTTTCCCGAGTTCCTCTCCTACAAGGCTTTGTTGGCATGATTAGCCTCCTTAGTAGCATCCTCCAGAGGGAATTCTGCAGAGATGAAATACAAAAACTGCTTTAAAATGATAAGTCACAAATAGGATCTGCCACAAGGCATTATAAACAAAACTAGACACAAGAGACTCATAAAAAAATTAAAGTCTAAAGTAACTGAGAAAAACCCTCAAATCTTCCTGCCTACAATCTCATTTGCACACCTGGGTTGTTTGTGCAGCTCCAGGCTGCAAGAAGCACAGAGGCAGTAAAGGAGCAGTGCAGTGACCACCACAGTGACCATTGATTTCAGACATTAATTCTGCAGTTTCCACATCCACTAACAGGGAGAGTGTTCCCAGCTCTCTCTTGCCACGCTTAGAGTTTTTCTGCCTCTGTCTGTAGCTGAAAATTTGATCTTGGAACAAAAAGGGAGATGCTGTGAGGAGGGAGAATAATTGAACAGAGCATTTTCTGGAGTTTAAGGGTTGTAATTGCCTGACTACTGATATGATCTGGATAAAACTGATCAATGTATTGAACATGTTACCAATAGCCCCAAGCTCTGAGGGTGATAAATTTCTCCCAGCACATTCATTTCATGATACTGCAGACATGAAATTCTGACCTAAAAAGTAAAATTATATTTCAGCATATGTAGTCTATTTTTAGATATTTTTTATTATATTTTTAGGCTTCTTTTTCAATCTTGGAATTTTTTATTATTGTTTTTATCTTGGCCATCTTTTTGCCCTTCTCAGAGCACACAGATCTGAAGGGCATTAGAGACTTCACCTTCATCATATTCAAGTGGTTGGTTCAGATGAGAACTCCCTGACAGGAGTTAAAGCTGATAAACCTCATTGTGAAGTTCTTCTTAGTACATTTTAAATTCCAATTCTAGATGCCCAACCTTGTCTGGTTAAATGAGTTTCAAATGAGTGTCTCAGGTGCTCTTGAGCCTTGAATCCCTGGTTTTGCTGTGCTGAAGGAAAAGCTGGACTGTACAGGGCATGTTAAACCACAGCAGGACTGGCCAGGAAACAACAGTTCCATTTGCTGGAAAACTCTGGGATTTTGCACATTTATAACTTGTTTCTCATCAGTGTAGGAAACCGTAAAAAAAATATAGTGGGGCAAAGAATGCCAAGAAAAGGTAAAATGGCCCACAGTGAAATCTGGGAGGGTCATCCCAGCACTTTTATCCTGTGGTTTCAGCAGAGAGCTGAGCCTCAGTCTGTTGTGGGTTTAGCACACTCTGTAATCAGCTCACTTGTGGTCTCTGGGCTGTGCTTTTGTCTGACCTGAAAATTGCTAATTGCACTGGCAGTGTCCTCGAGGAGCAATGGACACAATTCCAGCAGCCAGGGCCTCTTTGGAGGAGCACAATTGCAGTGGGCAGTGCTGGATGTCAGAAATGAGGACGTTGCAGTTCAGAGGAAGGCTTGTTATGTTGGTAACAAATACCTGAGGGACGCATTGTCAGTGAAACAGCCTGAGAGAGATCCTGAGCCCACCGAGCAGCAACTGCTACATGAGTATAAAGTTAAAAATATTATTTGCTGTGCTTTGTAAAATGATGCATTGGATCAGATTAGTTCAGAGACCTAAATTTTAGCTTAGACCAGAACATTTGAGGTGTTAGTGTTTAGGGAGTGCTCCATAGATGTGTTTCTGTTGCTGGCACATGGGGAAATTCCAGTTTTAAGCCTTGGGTGTGCAGGAATTGCATCATGTGTCATCAGCATTGGATCCTGATCTCACCATGGTTTTTGGACCATGCACCAACCTCCAGATTCAACCCAGAGTCCAGACAGCTGCATTGCCATCCCAAATTAAACCATCAGGGTGGTTTTCCTGTCTTTGTTCTGTGTCAGGCTGTTTCTTCACACCCCAGTGTATTCACTAGAGCACCTTTCTTCTCCTCACTAAAGTATGACCAAGTTTGTCTTTTGGAATTATTCTGTAAGTGTTGAGGCATCGATTGCCATCTTACACAGAGCAGAAGCAACAGCAAAATTCTCTCTCCTCCATCCCTAAGGGAAAAGCATTTATTTCTCCATGGGCAGAGAAATCAGTTCATGTCAGATAAGTCATTTAGGAGTGGACAGCATCGTGGAATATTACTTCCCAAATAATCCCTGAAGTTGAGAATATAATGCCAGGGCCAAGCATAAACAGCTTTTTCTTCCTGTGATTCAGTTCTCAGATCCAACAGATTGCTCCCTATGTATAACTGCACACAAGATTTTATAGGATGCAGAACCAGGCCCCCCATCTCAGGGATTTCTGGGATGGTTTTCCATCATGCCATGTGGAGGATGCAGTCTGCTCACAGAAAAAAATAAAGGAGCATTCCACTTTATTACTTAGCATTGAGAAAAACAAGTTTAATTGGCTTCTGCTGTGCTTTAATAACTAAAGAACAACAAAGGCATTTAGTCATTCACATAATTTCCTGTTTTTAAAGGATTTTAAATGCAACTCAGTGATTAACATTAAAAAGTAGCTACTGTGCAGACATAAGAACTACTTCATTTTTTAATTATATTTTAACAGGTATAGATTCAATGTTCTTGACATTTATAAGAGGTCCTTCATTTCCAGCAAAGTACCATGATGAAATTTCCACTCCCATGGCTTGATCACCCTCGTGTGCCTTCCCAGAGCTGCTCTGGCAGGTTGGGCATAGATCCATAATATTGCACTAAATCAATATATTGCAATAACTATTGCAATATATCCCATCTAGGGAGGGCAGTTATCAAAATAGAACCAAACTAAAACCAAACTGAAATCTCTCTGCTTTTCCATTCATGGGGAGGAAAGAAAAGATGATGACGCTTGGGTTGTTCCTATCTCTGGTGACCATATTTTGAAAAGGTGTTAAAGGCAGGAAATCCCTGCCCAGCTCCAAGGAGCTCAGTGGGACCATGAGCAGGAGCTGGGATGCAAAAGGAGCCTGGTGGGCAGAGACCAGGGGGTTTCAGAGGGCAGTGAACAACAAACCCTTGAGGATACAGCTCCCAGCCTCCTGTCAGTGGACTCCAGACACGTCCCTTACTGCCCTCTGTGCCTCTGTGTCACTGCAGAGGGACCTTAGCACAGAGCAAGGAATTTGCCACTTAGACATCATTTTGGTTAGAAAACCCCCCATGCAGAGTGTGTCTGTGGGGCTCAGCCACACACAAACCTGCAGCAGCAGCTGCTGACAGCAAACCACGTTCATTTTGTGTTACACGAGCTCGGCTTGCGTGGGGTTTTTTGTTCTCATGAATCACAAGTTTCGCTTGAAGATTTCGCCGTGACTGATGCTCAAACGCAGAGTGAGACCCATTTGAAATTGCTGAGTATCATTCTGTTCCTTGAACTTGGCCGTCAGGGAGGGGGGAAGCAAAGCCTGCCCTTCTGTCACACTTTGTTTGCCTGGGTCTGTCTGGCGTGACACATCCCTGCAGGGCCGGGCGCCGCCAGCCGTGGTGCCCACGGTAACATATCCACACATTAGGCACAATTCCTGATTTTGTACGATTGCTGTTGTTTTTCATCCTTCCCTGCCACTGACCCCTGCAGGTCTGGGCCTCCAAGAGGTATTTCATGACAGAAAGAGCTCACAAATGGTGTGAGATGTGTGTCATGGAAAGGTTGGCATCATATTTCTTGTGTACGAAAAGGACAGCAAAAATCACCGAAATGGACGATAATAACGGATTCCATAGAGCTTCCAGCTCCCTCAAGGCTGAAACATCTTGGGCCTTTGTGAAGAGAGGCATATATTTTGAAGAGAAAGGGGGAAGGAAATAATAAAAAAAAGCCTAATCTTCTGCTGATGTGGCCTTGGCAATCGGCTGAACTGACAAGGCTGTGTATTTGTAAAACAAGCTGCGCTAAGTATTTTTTCGGCCTCGCGTTTAGAAACACGCGGAGGGGGGGAAGAAGAAGGAAGAGAGAGGAAAAAAAAAAAAGAAGAAATATGGAAATCAAATGTAAAAACTTCTTGCACTCACAACTGGCTTCCCGGAGGGAATTCCTGCCTCTGTTCTCTGCTCTTCCTCCACTCAGCAAAACAACTGCCAGTCATTAACGGAGCGGCGGCGCGCTCGCTGTACAGTAATTGAACACCAATGGCCCACCCTCATTTGCATCCCCCAGCTCTTGATTGGCAGCTGTACATGAAATGCCAGATCAGTTGAAAGTATGTTGTGAGCTGGCACTAATGATCCAGTGGCTCCGGGGAAACCTGCCATATTGTAATTCGGCTATCAGGCATGAAAGAAATAATTCTAAGTGCCAGCAATGTGAAGCCGAATAAATGTTTCAGTGCTGCAGGTTGCCAAGGGTGACACTTCTGATTTAGTATAAACGAATGCCCCGTTGCCTTTGGGGTTGGGGGAGCTCGCAGTGTAGCTGAGATGTGTGTATAAAACATTAGTATTAGAAAATGGCTTCGGCACGGGATGGGAAACAGAGGCCTGGTCCCAGGCGGTGTGGGAATGTTTACAACTAATGACTGGATGAAAGGATTTTTCTACCTACTGTAATGACAGGCAAAATAGGATTTGCTTTCCCTGAGATGGAGAATAATGGCTATGTTAACTCTGCCTTTCCTTTTTCTTTCTCTCCCTAAATGAAATGCTCTTTTGTAAAGAAAATCACATCTATTTTCTTCTGTGTAGTGGAGGGAGCGTGCGGATTTAACTCCTTGGGAGCGTTGGGGTTTTGGAGGGAAGGAGGTGGATGAGGGTTTGTGGGTGGCCTCTCTGGCCAGCCCCTCATCACCTGTCACAGATTTCGTGCCAGGGAAAGATTTTTTTAGTAGCGCTTCTGCTCTTGATTAATGTTAAAATCTGTTGAGAGATGAAAGAAAAGGAGCTTGATGCCTTAAAAACGTAACACAGACAGTTTTTACTTGAATATTTCAGCTGCTGCACATTAGAATGTCACAAAAGGTGAGGGTGGAGGGACAGGTGTCTGCAGACACTCGAAAATGGGGAGGCAACACGTAGGAAGAAGCTGCTGCTCTCCTGTTGTGACTGTACATACACAGCTGCAGGGTTTGTAAATGGAGCTAATTAATTGCATCTGCACACGAGATGGTGTTGGCTCTGCAGTAGCTGCAGGTACAAAAACCTGCCAGGAATTTGTTATCTTTTCAAGAACAAAATCCTCTGATGCTTTGGAGAACAGCACACAAAGGTGTGTGGACAGTTTGAACCTCCTTCCTCTCCATGTCAGCTTGCAGATAAGATAAACTTTGTTATCCACACCCAGTCTGCCATGCAAATTGCCAATATCTCCAAACTTGGATCACTTTTATTAACCCCATCTTTAACTGCACCAGGGTTATCTGAAAACCTGGCTGGCAGAGGAAAAAAGCAGAGTGCTGCAGGAAATTATTCATGTCTTAAAGTTGTAGCTAAGTAGAAAGCAAAAAGAAAAATATGAAAACAGCTAATTCAGCCTGGTAATGGTTAAATCCTGCCTTGCTGAGACCTCAACCTTTCCTGCTGTGTGTGGCATTTCACTGATTTCGTGTTTTCTTGTCCTGTCCCTTTGTGGTCCCCTGTTTTATACTTTCATAGTTTGTTTTGGCACTGAAGCCACCCCTGCTTTGCCCCCAGCACGGGGGCACCTTCCCCATGGCCTGGAGCTCTGAGTGTTAGAGGGACACAGGTGATGAGAACATTGACCAGCATGGATTAATCCTCATGGGTAAAAGAGATCCTGGACCCTCAACAGGGATCCCCTGGCACCTTGGGAGGTGCTGCCTGGGAGCTGCTGGGTGGTCTCAGCTCCTATGTGCATCCATGAAAACTGAAGGCATTCAGCATCACTCAGGGTCAGATCCTGACTATTTTGTTGAGGCTTTTTTTCTTGTTATGGAGCCCCATGACGAGACACCATCTGTAATTTGTGGTCAGTGGGGATGCAGGAAGAAAAATGACAAATTAGAAGCACAAGATGCTGTAAGATGAATGAACTACCTGAGAAAGAATGTGTGTCAGCCTGCAATTTATGAGGATAAAGCATCAGAGCTGACAATCTATTATCAGACATCAGATGAAGCCTAAAATTTTGGATACAGATTTGAATAGCCCCAAACAGAGGCAGCAGATGGATTGGTAGGCTGATATTCAGGGATTTCATTTGGCCCCTCTTGAAAAAAAAAACCAAATAGGGATTTCTTTCAAACCATGCCTCTTGATTTAGTTTCAGATGTCAATCACTTGGCATCTTCAAAACTGTTTGGAAAAAGTGTTTTGGTTCAGCTGCATCTCAGCATAATGATCCTTTCAGAAGTGTCTGCTCAGACACTGGTTATTATTCCTGCTATTTTGGTGCTGTCCTGTGCCCACCTGGATGAGGATTGTCCCCAGGTGGCTCCTCTGGAGGCTGAACAGCCCCAGCTCCCTCAGCCTCTCCTGGGCAGGGAGATGCTCCAGCCCTTCAGCAGCTTTGTCACTGGACCTGCTCCAGGAGCTCCAGGTCCCTCTTGTGTTGAGGAGCCCAAAAGTGGCCACAGCATTCCAAACTGCCCAGCCCCTGCCTGGCTCAGCAAGCAGCAGGGTGGGACTGACCCTCAGAAATTGCTCGGGAGCTCCCGGAGTGTTTCACCAGAGGATTTGCTGGAAAAGATCAACACTTCCTCTCTTTCAATTGCGGTCTCACCAAATGCTGTCACACTCAGGTGCAGCTGAATGCCCAATCCAACATTACTTTTTAAAGGAATGCCCAGTCTGGGAAGCAGAAGGAAATTCTGTTGTTGTCTTTTATATTTTCTCCTGCAATTAAGAAAAAAAAAAAAAAAAAAAAGATCCAGAACACCTGTCCAAGTCATGCTAGGAAGGTTTTTGGCACCTCTGGGTTCTGCTGCCCATATTCTCCCTCTGCGTCCCCTGAGCACTCATCCGTGACTCAGAGATTTGCAAAATAACCAATATGTACCAGGTGAATTATTTTCATGAGGATAATGAATGATATATTTGTCTTTGTAACACACCAGCTCTGCTCCTGATTTTTGTAACAAGTCTCTTTCCTAATACAAATATCCCCGAAGCGAGCGAGATGATTTCAGTAATTTGAGAATGGAATGTATTCCATGAAAGTTAATAATATGGTGCTTCCCAGAAGTAAGACAAATATAAAGACCTACAAACCAAATGATAGCACTTTTATTTTTATAGATGAAAAATCCCAGGAAAAGCTTCTTTAAATTACCAAAATGTATAAACAAATCCTTTGTAATAAAAGCAATGATTTACGCCGTAATGAAATTTGTCACGTAGTTTATTTTGAGTTATTTAAAAGGAATAATTTTGTAGATGCAGGCTGATAGATCCACGGTGCCTCTCTGCAGGAACTGTGTTTTTTCCAGAAGTGGATCAAAGCCACAGTGGAAGTGGGAGCAGGAACCTGTCCTTACCCCAGCTGTCCCTGGTTGTAGTGGCAGTCACAAGCCATGCAAAGTAGGTGGCCAAATGCATGCAGAATTCTGCTCGGGCAGTATCAGAAGTAATAAATGTGGTAAGGCAGAATAAATATGCAAAATATAGTACTTTAACCTAATAACATGACCACTTGCAAGCTTTAGCATAACACTGAAAATCACTAATGGAGCCCTGTGCAGATTTGCACCGATACAAGCAGTCAAGAATCATGCATAATGGAACAGTGCAACAGCTAACAGCAGATTCACACAAGATAATTTAAACTTGTTTGTATGGAAATGAAGAACTGATCTTTGAAGTGGTCCTTAATGAGATTCTGCTTGATCCTCTCTGTATCCGGAGAAAGGCTTCCGTTTTCCTCCTGCATCCGGCTCGTGTTGCTGGGGTGCACAAAAAGGACTCCTGTAAATTATGAATGCCAATTTGCATCTGCATTGTTAGGTGAGAACCCAGGGCTGCCACGTAGCCTTGCAGAGTTGTTATTAAAAGTTCCTGGTGTTGGTAGAGCACCCCTGCACCATCACTAACCCAGCTCAGTGCTCCTGGTCAGTGTGGCAGGGTCTTGACCACACTTTATGCAAACAAATCCAAAGAGGTTGTAATAAAATTGTATTTTGGATTTAAAATACAGGAGAGGCTGTAGCAAGGTGGGAGTCAGGCTCTGCTCCCAGGGACAGGAGCAGAGGGAATGGCCCCAGGCTGGGCCAGGGCAGCTCAGGGTGGGCACAGCAGGAATTTCCCCATGGAAAGGGGGCTCAGGGCAGGCTCAGGGTGGGCACAGCAGGAATTTCCCCATGGAAAGGGGGCTCAGGGCAGGCTCAGGGTGGGCACAGCAGGAATTTCCCCATGGAAAGGGGGCTCAGGGCAGGCTCAGGGTGGGCACAGCAGGAATTTCCCCATGCAAAGGGGCTCAGGAACTGGAACTGCCCAGGGAGGGTTGCAGTGCCCATCCTGGAGGTGTCAGGGAATTCCTGGAGGTGGCACCCAGAGCTCTGGGCTGGCACAAGATGGGGATGGGCACAGCTTGGACTGGACGATCCTGGAGCTCTTTTCCAACCTGAATGATTGTGTGATTCTGTGATCTCACTTATATGTTCTACAGCAGAATGAGTGCTAGGAATTTTCGTCCTTTTTGTCATTTTTTTATGGACTTTTGCCTTCCCACTCCCACTCCTGGGCGCTGCAGCACCCTGAACAGAACTGTGCAGTTCATTGCCACAGCTGTAACCCCACTCCAAGAGGGCTGCAAGGCAGACTCTGTGCTCGTGCATCTTGGAATATCTTAAAGCACCACGAAGCTCCCGAGCAAACTCCCCCATAGCCCGTCAGGAAACACTGCTGAGTGATCAGCCTGCCCAACCCTCTGCGAGCTCTGAAAGCGTCCATCTGGCAAACGAGCCTTTGTTTGTGCTTTTGAAAGGCAGAGGGAAAACATTCCCGTGGTTTTTTCTATCTGTTTGTTTGTTTGCGCAGCTCAGGAGATTAAGGACGACTTATTTAAAGTTAATGATTCTGTTCCCATGAGGGGAAAACACCTTTCTGTGAGCCACAGGTCCCCTCAGCTATTTTAGTCTCTGATGGGACATTTCTGCCTTCAAAGGAAGCAACCACTGTAAATACCTTCAGATGCCTGAGCCTCCCAACCTGCTGCTTGCTGACTCTCAGAATTCCATTTGAAAAGGCAAATTCTCTGTAATGAACAGAGGGGAGGAGCAGGGTTTGTTGTGGTTCCATTGGAGGGGTTCACAGAAGGCCACGGTAAACCAAGATGTGAAGTGACTCTAGAATGAGCAGCACGGAAATCTTCCTGCCTGTAAGAGCAGCACAAAGCAGAGCACGGGACAGCTCAGAGCACAGGAATAGCTCCTGGACAATGTCCTGCTGCTGGGGCCGTTCTTCAGCCAGGCTCACCCTGAAAGGCCTCCAGCTGCTCCCATCCTTTCCCAGCTCTCTTTTCTGACCATCCTTCCGGGCTGGTGTGGGGAGATTTAACAAATATCCCTCAACTTTAAAGAGGTGTTTGATGGCTAAACATATGAACTCATGAAAAAAAACCGGCTAGATAGAACAGAACCAAAGTTTGGTGTCCCATGTTTGCTTGTGTATAGCTGTCCCAATATTAGCTTAGTCCCATTTTCCAAGGTCATGAGAGAAACCTTTTTCTAATGCTATGTAACTCCTATTTTGGCTTTACACATAGCATAAAAAAAAGGTGTTATCATTTCTTGTAAGGCCAAATATAAAGAAACCATGCTGAAATTTTATTTTTCTTATATGTATTTCAATTGTTTCATTATATTAATTGTATAATCCTTGCAAAGTCAGTCAAAACAGCAGAAATTATTCAATCTGTTTAGGTTCTGGTGGGTTTGTCATCTTTCCGTCCACTGTTTTCTCACTTCAGAAGCACTCTGGAAGGTTCTGCTTTTCATCATCTATTTCTATGAGGCAGTTCCTTTTAGACCTTTGCTGGAAGGCTCAGTCAGGCTGGATCTGCCCTGTGCACACCCCATGCCAGCCATGGCCAGGGGCTCCAAGGCTCTCAGCAAACCCAGCACCTCCCTGAGCACTGTAAGGAGCTTCCAGGTGGGCAGGAATATTGGAGGCCTGAGAAGAAATGAGGGGACTGTGCACACCTTTGTGGTGCTGGAAATGCCACCTGTGTTTTCTTTGCTTTCCCCAGGCCCATTAGGATCTCTCTTGCTTTGCTGTGCACAGAATTTGCACACCCAGCTCTCACTATTGCCTAAGGGGATCCTCACAAGTTTTACAGCACCCATATAGATTTGACAACCTGCTGCATCCCATTAGTTATTGTGTTTACTCAATGCCCTGAGCTCTGAATGGACACCCAGGGCAGGCCCTGGCCTCAGAGGGAGATTTGGTGGCAGATTTGGCTTTTGGCTGCTGTCCTGAGTTAATCACCCCACAGGCACTGCATTCCCCACCCCCTGTGGTAAGGAAGGACAGCCCAGCCCAGCCTTTCCTGGGCTTCTTCCCCAGCAGTGCCCTGGCTCTGCTTTCTAAAGTAATCCACATCAAAAACCTTTCCCTCTGTCCCAGACCCACACCATTAATGGTGTGTTCACCAGAAAGAATTATCCATTCGTTTTTCTTCTGGATCTCCCCACATAAGCAGGAGGACTGAAAAGAAAATTGAGACGTCTGCTCTTCTCTTTGCTCTGCTCTTCTCTTTTCTCAGGTTGAAGATGCTCATGGCTCTGTCTCATTAAGGCTGGGAGGTGTTAATGGGAGGTGTTAATATGTAAATCTGGTCCTAGCAAGGCTGAGGAGCAGGCTGTGGAATTCCAGCCTGGTTCCGTGCCTGCCTGTGCCATCTCTGGCAGGACAATGAGGAGGCTGAGGAGGTCCCACGCCCACCCCAGAGGTGTGGGAAGGGCCAAATTATGGTTTTAATTATTTCTTTCTCCTGGACTTGTAGAAAAGTGGGGTTTGTGCACTTCTTCCAGGGAACAGGATGAGTGGGAACAGCCCCAAGCTGTGCCACGGAGGGTCAGGTTGGACATCAGGAGGAATTTCCGCAGGGAAAGGGTGCTCAGGCTTTGGCAGGGGCTGCCCAGGGAGGGTTGGGGTGCCCATCCCTGGAGGTGTCCCAGGAAGGGCTGGAGGTGGCACTGAGTGCTCTGGGCTGGGGACAAGGTGGGGATGGGGAACAGCTGGGACTGGATGGACTGGGATTTAGGATGAAAATAATTTTGATTGTGTAATTGTGTGATTCCTCTCTACTGAAGCATCCAAAATAATTTTCCATACCTAAAAACACAGGACTGATAATTTCTGTGATTGTTAAAATAGGTTTGAAATAATCTTTAGAATCAAACTTGCAAAACCCTATAAAACCAAGACTGAGAACAATCTTTGGGAAGTGCCCAAATAGGGGTGTATCACATAAAGGTAAAAAGTGACCCAGGGAGGAGGGAGATGTGGCAGGGCTGGTTTGGTGTCCCTGGGCAGAGCTTTGCCCTGGCAGGACAGGCAGGAGCTGCTGCAGGCGTTGGGGTGTCTCCATGGACCAGGGGGGCTCCAGCAGCACTCACAGCCCCGGCTGGTTCAGGGCCTGCACTGCCTGATCACTGCTACTCTTACAACAAATAAAACATTTTAATATGAGCAGTCACTGAATGTTTACTGTATCATATTGCTGGGAGCTGAATGTGTGCCAAATGCTATAACAGAAGGGAGCATATGAACTCCAGAATGATGACACTAATAAGGAAATTACAAAAGGCCCAACAAATGGCATTTGTGTTAAATCAATAATGCTCTGTTTGTTATTTTTTATTCTAATCTTTCTTCTAAAAAAAAAAAATTATCTTTCCAAACAGTTGGCAATTCCCATTCTTGTTCTTCTTCCTGAACATAATTAAAAACATGTTGTGGCGTCTACTTAAGACATCAACTTTCCCAAGCCTGTCTTGTCCACTGCGTTTTAAACAAAGACACTTGTTTTGGCATTGTGCCCTTAATTAATCATTTGAGACTTTATTGCTGTACAAAAAATGTCTTTGTTTAATGATTCATCACAAGCCCAGTTTCTGCAGAACTTAATCAAGTACAGAACCAACTTTCTAATCAGCTTAAAGTAAAAGGGAAAAAAGGCCAAGATTGCTTTTGGTGTATTGTTTTGGAAAAGCAGCATTCCTTCAAGGCACACCAATATTCTGGGCTATGGTTGAAAACTGCAGAGATCAGACTGGTCTCTTAAGCTGGCACTTCAGGAGAATGCTGTTATTTCTTGAAAAGCAGGACCTTGCAGCCCTGGCCAGCAGCACTGTGCAGTGCAGAGCCTGGCACCAGGCAGCTCCTTGTGGAGAGGCACTCCAGGCTTTGGAGAGAAATTTGTAATGCAATGTTTGGTGTGATGGGAAAGCCACAGTGAACATGGCTGCATTTATGAAATGCAGAAGTTATTTTTCCACTGGTCTCACATTTTTTTCTGCCTCTTTTTCCCTCCCTTTTTTTTTTCCTTTTATATTTTTTTTGTTTGGTTTTGTTGCTTATTTTTTGTTCCTTTTATCACATAACATCCTTCCATTTAACTTTCACTTTAATTCTCATATGGCTACAACCAAACTTTTGTTCTAGCAGCAGATTTGTACAACAAATGAGTTTCCCATAGGACAGTATAGGAGAGTCTTAATTTTTCTGTGATTGTTTTGTTCTTCCTTTTGATTTGGAACAAAAAGATCACAGCTAAGGAGCTCAAGTCCCTAAATGACACAGAAGAACAGCTGTGCTTTAGTGACCAGAAGCAGGGCCTGGCCCTTGGAGCTCTTTGCAGGGTCCATCCCTGCTCCAGCATGGATTTCCCAGCTGAAGCACACACAGATTTGAGCTGATAGCCTTTGGCTGGTGGTGCAATCCATCACATGCAGCTGGGGTGCAGTTACATGACTGACATCTGACAGACACACATTTGATAGCTCAATTATTCCAGGCATGGGAGCCAAAGCTCCTCTGCATTTTACTTGGAGTTGTCAGAATTGCACCAAAGTGCCCCCCAAGACCATCTCTTTTTTTTTTTCTTTATTTCTTTTCTTCTCCTTTTTTTTTTTTAATTAAGTTTTTCAGTATATTGGTAAAAATATACAATCCCCAATTCTCTAAGCAACTGCACACAGCTTGCACTGTGTCAAAACATGCCTATATTGAGTAAATATATTATTACTCTATGTTAATGTGTGTTATGTAACGGTCATCTATATTAATGTATTCTCCATGTAAGATAATAGCATTCATTTGCTGGAGTTTGTAGCTTCTGCTGCTCTCCACACTTGGATTTTTACTGCAGAATTTCCTCTTTCAGGTCAGGCCAGAAAGTCTTTGATTTAATGGGCACTGCCATGAGTTGTGCCAGTCCGTGCTGCTCTGCATGGAGGAGGTTTTGATTTCTGTGCTCATTGTCACGTCTGTGTCCAGAAGGTTTTAGGGCATCAATTATCTGTGCAGGTCCCTGCAAGACAACAAAACAGCACGAGCCTTGTCTTTGTGATCACCTTTTGAGTCCAGGAGTCCCAAAGCCAGCCCAGCCCTGCTCCTCCCAAGGGCAGAAGTGACCCTTCCTCCCAGTAACATTGACTTTAGTGGCAATCATTTCCAGGCTGATTGCTGCTGGTTTGCCTTTGCTGGTTTGGTGGTGTATGAGGTGACAGAGGCAGGCACAGGGACAGCCTGGCCTGCAGAGTGAGTTTGCCTTTGCTGGTTTGGTGGTGTATGAGGTGACAGAGGCAGGCACAGGGACAGCCTGGCCTGCAGAGTGAGCCCCAGCAGAGCTCACCTTGTGCAGCCTCAGCAGATGGAAACGAGATCCTTACAGTGCCAAAGGCTCCTTCACCTTTGCAGAATTTCCTTGGTTTTTGGCTGGGCACAGTGAGCAGGCAGAGCTTCATTGACACCACCCTTGCTGGCTCCTGGCAGCAGGGGCTCAGTGGGATGGCAGCAGGTGAAGCCTTTGGAATCACTGGACACAGCCTCTGGCCAGGTCACCAGGGCTGCTTTTCTTTGCTACTTGGCAGCTGCAAAAACAAAACTCAGCTGTAAAAAATAAGAGTCTCTTGTCTATTTGGCAAGGCCTCTTGGATTTGGAGTGTGTGTGTGTCTAGGCAGGAGCAAGGCAGGCTCAGTGAGCAGCGTGGTGTGGGCACCTTTGCCTCCACAGATATTCTCAGATATCCCCAAGTGCTGGGTGCCTGGGTGAAGGGGAGGTGAGGGGCAGTGGCTAAAGGGTGCTGACAGTCAGGCTGTGCTCTCCAGCCCTAAACAAGGCATGCTGGCACTGTGCTGTACTGGCTTTGAGTGCAGAGCTCTGATTGGTAGTGTTGTGCTCTGGTCACTCGGCAATGCCCAGCGTTCCACCCATCTCAAACAATTCTGTGTGCAAAAGTCACTTTTGATAATTGTGAGGAGAGGAACTCAGCCTCAAAGAGATGGATTCTGATTTTTTTTTTCTCCCCATTAGGATGATTTAGGATTGTACAATAAGCATCACTGCATGGCTGCTGGATAATGCATATTATTAATTTGGCACATACTATTGCTCTATTTATGTAATATTTCATACATTTTGTAGAGCTTTGTATTCAGAGAGCAACCATACAAATAACAGAGCCTCAGGTCTGCTCCTGCCACTTCATTTCTTCCTGAGCAGTAGAACAGTGGCTCAAGGAACTCCTGGATTCCTGGATCACAGGTTTCCTTGTGCTGTCTCCACAATCAGCCCTTCAGCCGCTCCCTACTAGTATGGAGCCAGCTAATAATTAAATCTTAACTCTTTGAAGCTAAACCAATGAGGACAAGGGGTATAATTAAAGCAGAGAGGTGCCTGACTTTTCATCCTCCTTAGAAGTTGCCAAGTGGCCTGCACAGGTCTCTCTTTTTGTGCCAGAGTTTTTCATTTCAGCCACTTCACCTTGCAGGAAGGGATCTACTCCTCTGTTTCTCAGGGCCCAGGCAGATTCTCCCCTTGACAGAAATAGCTGAGAGGATCCACAGCATTAAATTGGGGAAAGTGTTAGGGGTTGAGGACTTGCAAGTCTGGACCTTTTTATGAAAATCCCGCATGTAAAGAGAGAGGAGAGTGAGAATCCTACAGGGAAGAAGTTGGGAAATTGAAGTAATTAAGAAGACAAAAAGAAGTTTATCTGAGAGTAAAACTGCAGACAGAAGAGTGACCCCGTGAGTGGAGTTCACTTGGGAAACAAGGAGCTGAACTTTGGTTTCCTCCTCCTTGTGTCATTTACTCTGCATTAGCACCACAGGATCAGTGCAGGGCTTTATTCAGGGGTTTATTCAGGGGTTTATTCAGGGGTTTATTGAGGAGGCCAAGCCCGAGGACAGGGCTGTGGTTGTGTCCCCAGTGCTGAATGGCAGCTGAGTGTGATCAGGTGCTGCTGGAGCTCCCTGGCCTCCCACTCTCGCCCAGCCTGAGCTTTGTGCAGCCTCTCTGTGGTGATGTGCACTAGCAAAGGTTGTTGCTAAGTGACATGACAACTGCAAAGTGCTTTTCAATTCCTCTTTCTGTTTGCTACTCCCACCCTCCACGCTCATCCTGATGGAGAGTTTGCTGCTGGAACATCCCCGTCTGGCAGCGAGCGCTGCGTGACAAAGCTCCAGCTCTCACTTCTCACTGAAGTGGTACCCAAGCTCCTGATGCTGCCCCAGTGCTTCTAGGAGCTGGAAACTTGGGTTTGGACAAAGATTGTTCCCATTTCAATTTGCTCAATCTGGGTGATTGAGGGTGCAGTCTGGAAGGGGTTTGGTGGCACCTTGCCCATGTCCTGTGGCAGCTGCTCTCGGCCCCTCTGAGCTGTGTCACGCAGCCCTGCAAACACAAAACACAACCCAGGACAAAGGTTTGACTTTGACAAAGCTGCTCTTGCTGTGGGTAACTGTGCTGTAGTGGAAGATCTCTGCTTCCAAACCCTGCTGGTATTCCAAGACTCCACTGCTGGAACCCTCATCAGGTTATTTCATCTACTGGTTCCATGTAGGGAAATAGTTTAATAACAACAAAAAAACCCCAATCAAACTTCAAACAAGCAGATTCTTCGAACTGTACCTCTTAGAGCAACCTTCGTGCAGTTTACATCTCCCTGCCTTGAGTGCCCTTGGCCAAACCCTCCACTTTTGCTCTGTGCCAGGGCAGTGACTCTCAGGTCTGATGGGCCCTGCCAGGACCCAGCAAACCAGAGAGAGGAGAGCAGTAAATTGAATTCCAGGGCCTGTCCTGGGCCCTTCTCTGTTCCACACCTAAGTGAAGTCACCATTTCTTGCCATGCAGAATTTGTGAGTGAAAGACTGGAATGGTACCTGAGCTGTCTCTTCTTTACCACATTTAAAAGGTCATAAAAGGAGAGTCAGTTTAAAAATCCTGCTGCTGAAGAAAGCCTTTGCACTGAAATAAATCCCAAGCATGATATTTCTTTTTTCAGTTTGGGAGGAGGGGAGCTGCTAGAAAAAAATGTGAGCTCAACTATTAGCTTTCCACTTGTAAAACTTCATATATCACTAAATATATTGCCCGTAGAGGACAGAAGTTGTTAAGATGGAGAAGAATTTTGAAGATGGATGAATGACAAAGACAAATGAAGATTTTTATTTTAGCAGAAGTTTCCAAGTGCTGTCTCTGGGTTGGGAGGGTACTGTTAATAAAGTACACTTGACATATAACTGTTCAAGTTCCTGAGAAACAGCTTTGCTTTAAAGTTCGGTGGAGGATCAAAAAGAGTGAATTCTCTGTTTCTCTCTATAAAAAAGAAAAAGAAAGCCCTGAAAAAGGATAGGTTTTTTTGGGAAACGGCATCTATGCCTTTTGTCTTTTCTTCTCTTTGTGGTCCAGAGACAGTGCGTTGACTGACTTCTTCAGAAAGGAGATCAGTGAAATTGTCAGTTGATTACTTCTCCTTGATTAGCATTTATAAGAGCCCTGTGATACATTATTTGCATTCCTATTTAGCCGTGATTTTTGTGGGGCAGCAATGATTAAACTTGTCACAGGGCCTGATTGACAGGGTCAGATCTTCACTTTCTACTCTTTTGAAATTAAAAACAAATGTGTCAGCTCCCTTCATGGGCCGCAGCGCTGTGAAGCTTGCTTGCCTTGTCATCGCAGATAGGTCAGGAATGTTTTAATTTTAGGGATGGATTCTGCTTGTCAAGCAGAGTGTGATGGCGTGTAGTTCTGGAGATGAGATGTGAAGGGTGTAAAACAAAGAATGGAAAGAACAAAGACAAAGACACTCACATTATTAGACAGATTTAATTAGTCTGAATGGATATTATGCTAGATGAAGCAGTGAGCTGTGAAATTAACCCTTGATTACGGATTGGCGGATCGTGCTCATAAAGGGAATCAAACCTTGGTGAATGGGAAAGAGGTGCTGTCCTACCCTCCCAGCCTCCATCCCCACGACCCCTTCCCGAGTCCAGGAGGGGGTGGAAGGCTTTGAAGGAGAAGCTGTTGTTGGTGGCATTTGGGAAGTTGGGACAGTGTCTCCCTTTGCTGGCCTGCCCAAAGAGCTGCACGAGCAGCAGGCTCCAGGAGGGAGGCTTGTGCAGGAAGGATGGTGAGGAATGACTCCCACCAAGCGCAGCCCTGCCCTGTGAGCAGCACAGAGCCCAGGTCCCCTCTGGAGACACAGCCCCACCTCCCTTCCCACCACTGCCACGCAGGTTTGGTATTTCTGCCTGAAAATGTATTTTGTTATGATAAGCTGTGAGCTAAGGTGAAATTACTCATCCCTAGGTGAGGATTCAGGCTGGCTGAATCAGAAAAGTTGGTCTGTCCCACCTCTAAAATCAATGCATGATGTCCCAAAGATGAGGCAGTGTGGGGGAGCCGGGCAGTGACAGCCCAGAGGGTGCTGGGTTTGAGCATCCAATGCAGAAGAGGCACTCCAGCCTTTTGTGTGCTTCTCATCAGCATTCCCAGAGCTCTGTATCAAGAACTCCTCTAATTAGCACCACTGCAAGGGAGGAAAACAAATAGAAAATACAGTGTTACCCTCTTGTTAGTTCCTTGTCATTTCTTCCAAGTTGTTCAGCTAATGGAGTAATCAGCCTTTCTGTTAAAAAAGAGGGGAAAAAAGCCAAAGGGCGTTAGGTGCACTGATCTGCCAATAGGTGTGAGGCCCCTGCTTCCCTCTGGCACATTTGGAAGGCTCAGTTTCAGGGCAGATTTGCATGCCAGAGACTGTGAGATTGAAAAGGAGTGAGACATGAAAACAAGCTGGGTGAAAGACTGCCTGGAAATGGTGGCTGGTAACTTCTGAACAGCAGACCCACCTCGAGTGCTGAGGCTCTGTGGGCACTGTGCTATCTCTCACACCATTTTTGTGTATCTGATAGCAAGAATTCTCATTTTTACTTAACATTTAGCAGCATTTAAGTAGTGTCTCTGCGTGGAGTGAAAAAACCCTTTGATTAAAGACCTCCAGAAGATTAATGAAAGTCATTATCTTTATATGATAGCAGAGAGTTACTACCCACAGAATAAAAGGAATTTCTGCCTGCACATCTTTTCTGCCCTGGTTCCCCCATCTCTTTTCATACCCTGAAAGAGAAGAGGCAGCATGGGAAGGTGATGAGGGAATAGGACATGACACAAATCCCATTGAGAAGCCTACTGCTGAATCTCTGTTGGTGTTAGAACAAGTCACTGTGCCATTCTCCAGATGAAAATTATTATTTAAGGACAAAAGCCTGGTACTTATCATGAAACCTGAAGACACAGACTAGTTCTTAGGCAGAAAAGCCTTGTCATTGAACTGGTGTTTATGTGAGCAGTCACACATTAGTGTTGCTGCTTTCAGGGGCTTTTCATCAGAGTCTTTATTATTACAGACCTATTGAGCTGTTCCTCACTTGCTGGGAATCAGCAGAACTCTCCTGAAATTAATGGTGCTACATAGTTTTACATCAGCTGAGGATCTGGCTCTTAATTTCTGGTTGTTGATAATTATTCAGCTGAACTCTTCCAGTACAGTCAAACCTTCTGAGGAGGATTGAATCTGCCCTACAGGCCCAACACTGAACCCTTGGTCTGTGTCTCCTCAGTCCCCAGCCTGGAAGGCCAAGTGGGTGACAGATTAATTTAATTAAACAGTTTTCAGGTAATGATTTGACTCAGTAGTTTTTGCAATCTCTGCTGGGTTACCTGAGCAGGGCTCAGGGATCTGGATAGGCTGCTGGCCTGTGTTGTTAAAAGAGAACAAAACACATGAAATACTGGAAAATAAATGCCAGTGAGAGAGAAATCTCTGTATCTTCTGTCTGTGTATTTACAGAAATGCAGGTGAGGTTGGGGTTTCTTTGTTTTGCCACAGCTGTCTCTGCTGTGGCTCCCACAAGCTCACCATGGCTGATCCTGTCACCGTGGCTGCTCCCGCTCACTGCAGAGACAGACCTCAGCTCCCACAAAAACCATCAGCACACAAAAGGGATCCAGAGGAGAGGTTTGGACAGGGCCATTCAGTGCAGACACTGTTGAGTAAAAGCTCAGACAGCCCTACAGCGTTGGAGGCACTCCTTCAGTGAGGAACAATGAGCACTCAGGGATGGATACAATGCACACGGCCTGGGATGCTCCGCTCCCCATCCCCATCCTGCTGCTCCTGAGCAGAGCTGAAGGAGCAGTGCTGGGAGCACTGGCACCATTTCCAGGGGCATTTCTGCCTCACTGCTGTGCCCTGAGCAGGAGGAACTCTGCTTAAACCTGGGAGTTAACTCTGGTGTAAAACAGCAGTGAACGCAGCAGGTTCTTCCCCCAAATGTGAGCTCAAACTCACATTCCTGCCTCCCAAACACAGCAAATATTTCCCAATTATCCACACGGGATCCTGGCTCACCTGGGGCTCAGGTTTGCAGCCCTGGTTCTCCTCCCTGCCTGGATTCCAAGAGCAGGAGCAGTGGTGCCCCCCACCCTCCCTTTATTTCTCCCACGGAATTGTTCCGGCGCTAGCTTGGTGTGTCAGCTTGTAAGTCTATAAAACAGTTTTCTACCAGCTGGAAATCCAACATGCTACATGAATACATAACAGTGCCTAACCAAGAAGGTTTGTAATTCAGTAATTAGCTGTAATTAATGAACACAAAGTGAAGACTCATTTACAGTTTAAATTATCACATTAGCTCCTGTCACCCTCTATGTACACAAAACAGCAGGAATTCAATTATTTTTATTCTTCAAAGCTAATTTAAAATTTAAGGAATGCCATTACATGAAATAATAGGTAGGAAATGTAATAGAAATCGCTGAGAACAGTTGGCCATCCTTAGAATGGGAGGAAAAAAATGCTATCAGTGATGATTTGGAAATGTTATTTCGTCTGTGAGCAGATGAAGGATTGAAATCTACACTCTTTTCAGTGTATTTAAAAGGAAAACGAGTTTGGTGGTTGCTAAGTCTTTGTGCAGGAAGAGCATAATTGTGCATTGTGCATAATTGTAGAAGCAGTTGATACTGATAATGCTGTTGATAGCAACACGATGACAGCATGGAAATGCTCACACCATTATCTTTAATGGGGCTGAGCCGACTGCAGCAGCACCGAGCCCCTGCAATCCTCACCAATCTTACTTGGGAAACTTCAGCCTAGCAGGCCTTAAGTAATTGTCACTTTGCAATCTGCCTCCAGTTCGTGTGTGTACGTAGGGCTGTGTAAAACACTTCCATTGTGCTTTTAAACCCACCATGACGCTGCTCTCTGCAGCTGCCACTGATTATTTTTTCCCTCAAACAGTTCAATAGCAAGAGAATTCCAAACCCATCTGATGCCACACATCTGCATTCCAGCCCTTCTTCTTTTTTGCCTTTTTTTTTTTGTTCTTTATTTCTTCTTCAGCTCCCTTTTCATTTTAAATAGGCCACTGGAAGCTCTGGCGTCTAATTTTTCATAGGTGATCGACTGCTGAGTTGTGGGTTTATGTAGACAGAGGGAAGGTAGCGATAAGCCAAGAGAGAGGATTCTATTAGGGAAATGCAGCAGTAACTAATGAATCCTGCCAGTAATTGGGAAGGTGTAAGCCTCTGTAATATCCTAATGATAGTCATCCGTTGTGTGCATCCCCCGGCAGCGGCAGCGATCCCTCATCGGCTCCGTGATCTCAGACACTTAGCCATGCAAATCTTCCTGACAGGACTCTATGTCTTTGTCTCCCTAATTGGACAGTATAGAGTTGTTTATGGATATTGCAGACATTTAGACCTCAGTTGGAGGTTGTTCAAAAATCGTTAGCAAAGTTGCCTTAACAGCATTGTCAAATATTTATTCCCCTGTTTCAATATCTGTTTTTAACCCAGGCATGGTTGGAGAGAGAATTAACATTTTGAAGATGGAGCATCTCCTTCCAGCCTCTGGTTGAGATTTTTATTAAGCCATTTTCTTGCAGAAAGAGAGAACAACAACAACAAAAAATCTACCAGAAGTCCTCATTTCTTAAGGATAAAACGTGAGATTGTAGGGCAAATGTGCTGATTTTTAATGCCATTTCCATGGGGAAATATTAGGAATGCTGACAAAGGCAGTTCCACTTGTAAAAATTACAGGAAGCTTATGGGGCAAAAATTCCAGTTTAATGTAAGCCAAAATAAATGGAGAATATTCCCATTCACTACACCACTTCAAGTGAGTGCAGATTCAGGGCCTGGCTCAGATATATTAGAAAAACCGTGGTTTTTTCCTTGGTCAAGAGTTGAGGGGTTTAATTCTTGTCTCTAATCATCTCTTGGTAGTGGGTGAAAAGTAAGATATAATAAATACATCCAATGCTGTGCTTTACCGAAAGGAATTGTTTTTTCTCCTAAAGATTTCATACTGGGGGGATTTCACATTTTTGTGCTTAACACATTTCTGGTGGAGGGTTTGGGGTTTTCTGAGCACAAGGCAAAGTCTTACAGGCACTTCCTGGGGCCACAAACACCAGGAGGAAATCTGAATTCAGGAGAGAGGCTGGAGTAGCCACAAATATTGGAATTTGTGAGGAAGATCAGCTGGATCAGGCTGCTGAATTTACAATCCCTGGGTTGTGTGCCAATTTCCTCAAGTTGTCCCACAAATCAAGGGGATTATTTGCCTCAATGAAAGCAATGAGATCCCTCCTTTTTGTAACTACTAAATTAAAGCTACAAAGAGTTAACTCCATATGGACCTCCACTGCCATCTTGTCTCCCAAGGCTGCTTATTCTACACTGCAGATATTTTATAAATATTAGATAGAAATATATATAAAACCAGAAAAAAAATATATGCAAGAATTTGCCTAAAATAATCATTTGGCTTTTTTTTTTTTTTTTGAGCCAAGTCTTTACACAAATAGAGGGTGTGAAAGCTTCTGTTCATGGGAATATTTCTAGGAACAATTTCTGAAAGTATTAATTTGCGCCTGTCTGGCAACTATCTTGAAAGCTGTTTGTAGTTTTGGAAATTATTCAGCCAGGGAGCAGTAGAAATGACACATTATATCGTTGATTAATGTAGTAAAAAGCAAATTACTGAAGGGGGAATAATCAAAGCCATAGTTGCAGCAAATAGTTCCCTTATCTGATTTCTCTCGGGTTAGCCCAAAGTTTTAGGTACTTCCCACAATCAGACCCAAAAGATAAAGAAAGAAATTAAAGGAGAGCTATTTGTAAAACAAGGGAAGGAATAGATTTTTTTATTTTTTTTGTGAAATATTTCTGCATATTTGTTATAGTTCTTTAAGTAAGCTCCCATTTTTAGGTCTTTTTATACAAAACTCCCTGTTCCCCTAAAGCACTACTGACACCATCTGTAAACCCATCAGCTTTTCAGCCCTCTCCCTAAACTGCTGAGGAAAATGTTGTGACTGCAGAAAAAATTCCATCCAGTGAAGGTCAGAGAAGGCAGAGAAGTGCCTGCATACAGAGCTGAATTCATGGAATCCTGGAATCATTTTGGTTGGAAAAGAAATGAGCTTGGAGCTTAGAGTCCAACCACTCCCTGTCACTGCCAGGGCCACCACGTCCCCAGGTGCTGTTAAATCCTGCAGGGATGGGGATTGCACCCTGCCAGAGCTGAGCAACCCTTTGGGGAGGAAATCTTTCCCAATATCCAACCTAAACCTCCCCTGGCACAGCCTGAGGCCGTTCCCCTCATCCTTTCATTTGCTCCTTCCCCAGTTCCTGACCCATCCAAGCTCAGTGTTTGCCATCCTGAGCTCACTGGAGGGACAGGGGCTGTAGCAAGGTTGTCCCAGCTCTCAGATATCCCTTTCTTTGAAGTGAACCCCTGTTTTCCCAGATTTAATGGACCCCTGGCTGCAGGGAACATCCCAATCTCATCCCATTAGAGCCACTCAGCCTCTCCCACTGCTCCAAGGTGGGCCAGCAGGACCAGGATCAGCCTCTCTTTTCCCTGTGGATGCCATCCTAAGGGTAAACAGGCTCTGGATGTGCTTGCTAGAACCTTCTTCTCCAGAAAATCAATGTATTGGCATTTAGGGTATTTTTATAGACACACACTCAGGTATATATATTTAAAACCCCAGCTTTACAAACTTATGTTGGTGCAGCAGCCCATGACACTGAATACAAGCTACTGTGCAAAGCAATTGCCAAATGTTTACATAAACACATAAATAAGACAAATAAATTCATTTTCATTATTCATATTTTCTGCTCTTTCTTCTCCTTTTTATTTATGCCTTAGACAATGGCTCCTGTAAATATTCTGATTAAAAAAACACCTGCAGTGGACAGAAAGATGATCAAAAAGCCCTGATAGAGAGCAATTCATGTTTCTTCTTTACAATCACTAACGAATCTTAACTTGAACCATGTTATGTTCCCAAGTGAGTGATAAGCAATGATTTATTATGAAGTGTCAGGAAATCAGAATGCCATACAGTGAGACATGAGCTAGTGGAAAATGTGTTCCCTGTTTCCCAGCCTCATTACTCAAAGATGCAGTGTCCCTTTCTCCAAGTCTAATTTACCTGGCTTTCCAAGGCTCTCTGAGAGCAGAGGGAAGGGCTCCGGGAGGGAAATACCCGATCCAGGCTGCGCCTCCACCTTCCAGCACCGCCCAACACCGCCAAGTGACCGGGGAAAAGGGGCTGGAAACGCAGAGCTCTGGCTGTATCAAACCCTTCCAGCCCTAATGATGCTCCCCCCAAGCAATCGCTCAGGATTACAGCATCCTTTGCCTCATCAGGGCTGTCAGCGCCTGAAGAGGAAATAAAACAGGCGGCACTGAGGAGACAAACGGATAAGTTTTCTTTATGTGTTAGAGTTTCTTCTACTCTCTAATGATTCCCTTCTCCCCATGATCCTAATTCAAGTAACTGGCATGTGATATATTTTGTAGACAAATCAGCAGCAGAAGAGCATGTGCGGCTCTGGCACCGCGGAGCCCGTGATTTACGCACAGCTCGCGCCCGTTCGCGCTTTAAGGTGGGAATTTGTGTTTTAAGAGCTCCCTCACAAAGAAAGGAGAAAGCAGCAGATCCCACACTAATTCACAGGAGCAGCCTCCACTCCTACCCACTAATGCTCTCTGCAAGAAGGAACCCAAACAGGCAGAGTCTCAAAAATGTGGCATTTTTCTGGATGTCTCTTTAAAGGCCCCAATCCCAGAAGCATTTGGGCTCGGTCAGATGTGGATGGAGGAAGGGAAAAGCAGGGCCTGAGTGTGGTTCTGTTCTGCTACAGCAGACATGGAAGTGGAGCCTTCCCAGGGAGGTTTGGCTTGGATGGTCTGGGCACACCATGGAGCTGTCAGGGGCACTGACACCTGCAATGATGAGCAATATCATCATGAGCATTAAAAATAATCAATGAGCAAAAATAATCATGAGCAATAAAAATATTGTTGGAAAGACAAACCTTTTATTTAAACATTATTTTAAATTAATATTTAATTTTTTTAATATTTAGAATATTTTTTAAAACAATCTTACTATCCAAAAGCATGGATTTAATCACAGCAGATGGTCAAAAAGCCACCAATGGTAGCATTTTCTATTTCAAAACATGATCCCCTTCTACTGTGATAAAATGGGAGAGAAGGCCAACAAGTTAAACTGAACAGGATAAACTTAAGAACAAGGAATTTATGTCCTGCAAATTCTTTCACATAAAAAAAAGAATCTCATATCTAGGCATGTTACAACTAGTTCAGTCTGTCTTAAGGCAATGGTAGCTGTTGTTTTTCCTTGCAGAAAACATAGAAATCATCAGAAAAAATTAACCAGAACTCATCCTTGTCTGAAAGGCTGAGAGACTCACGAATTTCAAAAATCTTTTTTTTTCCCTCTATAGAAATGCTTTATAGAGAATCTTTGTGAAGTACAAACCAGAGAGTGGTTGTCTCCCAGCACTGACAATGTCTGCTGTTCCAGACGAGACGGTGTGTGATGTACCATCCTGAAATATTGTCAGCAAGCCTGCAAATATGAAGGCATTTTCATAGCAAGGCAGGGATGAAAGGGAAGAGCTTTGGGTTTGCTTTTTTGTTTTGCTTTGTTTCTTAGTCCTAATAAAATCTAGCAGTGTGCTCTTAACTTCTCCCCTCCCGTTTTGTTCCGAAGAGAAAGGGAACATCATTCTCCTGTTAAAGTGTTCTGGAGAGAGGGAGGAGGTACAGATTCCCTGCTGGAGGGGTTTGCTGTAGCCAGGACGAGGTTTGTGTGATATTTAAGTAACTCAGAGTGCAGAGACAAATCAGCATCTCCCCACTGTCTCCCCACTGGCCTTTGCTGCCTCACAGTGAGTTGAGATATTTCAGTGTCACAGCTCAGAGGTGGGGCTGAGGAAAAACCCACCCACAGCAGCCTCTGGTTTGGTGATTTAGAAATTCTCTTCAGGGTTTAAAAAATGTGGGGCTTGATCTCAGGGGGAATTACACTCCAATGAGCACAGGGAGGCAATTGTGGATTATGCAACAGTTGAGTGAACTCTTGCAGGTAATTCAGCCTTTTTAAGCACTCAGATGAACTGAGGGATGCACCTTTGGGTGACCCACGTGTTCCTCCTGACCTCCATCCCCGTGCACCTGGGCCTGCAACACACAGCCCTTGGCCAGATGGTTGGTCCATAATTGCTTTGTCTCCTGTGCTGTAAATTCACGTTTTGCAAGGTGTGTTCCAAAAGCTGTTTCTCGGCTGGGATCCTTACAGGTGGCACTTTAAAATGTAGCGAGCACCCAATCCTACAGAACCTGCTTGTCACAGAAAATGGCACACTTTGCATGTGACCTGTAATGACAGTTGCTAGTTGAAAAGAAACCAGAAATTCAGCTTTATCTTCCACACTTTGGTTGCAGCTGCCATCAACTAAATCTCTCTCCAAGGGCAGATGGTGCCCCGTACAATGAACAATTTAATCTTTAGGAAACTTTGCCAAAAATCCACTTTTTTTCCCCCCTCCAAGAATAGGCTGTCAATAACATGTGCTCCTAAATACATTGTGATTTGATGGCTATACTTTATTTATAGGAAGAAATAGAAGTTAAATGTTCTCTGTATTTTTTTTTCCTCTTTCCAAGTCTGTGATTTTTCCAGACACACCTGGGGGACCAGGTGAGTGTCACCCCTTTGTGCTCTGTGTCACCTCATACTGGGCTCAGGGGTGAAATCCTGCCTCTCTCTACACAAGTGGCACAAATCCCTCTGTTTCCAGCAGCCCAGGATTCCATTGGGTCTCTGGAACCACGGGGAGATGCAGCCCCAGTTTTGTGTCTGATTCATCCACAGCTTCTCTGGGCCACCTGTGGCAGCACCTCCCCACCCTCACAGGGAAGAATGTTTTCCCAATATCCAATCTAAACCTCCTGTCTGGTAGTGGGAAGCCATTCCCCCTTGTCCTGTCACTCCAGGCCTTTGGAAATTGTCTCTTCCCATCTTTCTGTTTGGCTCCCTTCAGGACTGAGCTCCTTGTCCCTCCTGCACCATTGCTCCAAACAATGGGGGGAAAAAGCATCATCCCAGGCAAGGTCTAAACTCTTCCAGCTGGGTTTTGTAGCAATTAATGCTGTGTTCAGGCAGTCACACCCCAGAAAGAGCTCAGTTAGAGCCCACATTTCCTTCCTGTTGCCCCACACTCCCACAAGCTCAGATTTGAAATGTTTTCCACACTTCCCCCTCCGTGTGGCTGAGGGTGAGTGTACAAACATTGGTGGCTGCTCAGGGACCTGCTGGTGACACTGGTGGGACCCTTCAGTGTGCAGGACATGAGGGGTTGTCCCTGCTGGCACCACAGGGACCCTCTGCCTGCCTTTGGGTGGGTGCTGCACCCCAGCAAGGTGGGAACTGAAAGATTTGGTTTTCGTGAGGGTTATTCCTACCTCTCCCAAAATGTTTTCCCATCCTATTAGAGAGTGTTTGCTGAAGCAAATATGTTCTGTTTATTTATTTAATGTGCTGTTAAATGACCTTCTGGAAAGCTATTCCTGCCACGAGGCTTTAAAATGGATGGGCAGGCAGAACTCCAGGGAGCATGCTCCTCCCAATCAGGATGAATCATTCCAGTAGTTACTGTTTAGATTGATATAATTTTAGTTATAATTATGGGTAACGAGAAGGCGTTTAGAGCCTGTAACATTGTAATTCATGGTGAGAGGAGTCCTAAATGAAATAAAATATATCCAGATTTGCTGTTTCTCCCTTTCTAGGTACTGTGCACGTGGCATGGTTCTTTAAGGAACAGATTTTGTGCTGCTGCAAAAATCTAGCAAAAGTAGGTCAGAAATGACATCTAGAGATAACATGTTTGGGAACCACAAAGGGCCTGTCTGTGTCTTTCTATGTGGCCTTTAAAGAGTCCTGCAATTTATTGTGATGGGTACAGCTGCAGCCTGGAAAAGTTTTGATCCATAGGCTCCCATGGACTGTGGTGGGTGGATCACAGAGGAATATTGTCATTTTTGTTGTCCCAATGCATAAATAGGAGCTGGTAAAATGATATTAGCAAAGATATGGAAATACAGAGAAGACATTATAAATACATGAAGCTGCTCTCACCTGCCTGGCTCTGGAGTTCCATCCCACCTCAGCCTGGGCCACTGAGGAGGTGGCAGAACCCAAAAGTCAAATGGTGACAGCAATCCCCAAGAAAGGGACGTCAGATTCTGGAAGGACCTCCCAGCACCTTCCAGGATCTGAGGGGGCCACAGGGAGGCTGGAAGGGCTCTTCAGCAGAACTGGAGAGACAGGACATGGGAGAAGGGCTTCAGACTGAAAGGGGGGACATTTAGGTGAGGTGTCAGGAAGAAATCCCTCCCTGCGAGGGTGGGCAGCAATGACACAGGTGCCCAGAGCAGCTGTGGATCCCTGGCAGTGCCCAAGGCCAGGTTGGATGGGGCTTGGAGCAGCCTGAGACAGTGGAAGGTATGAAAGCATGGAGCAAGAGGAGCTTTAAGGTCCCTCCAAGCCAAACCTTTCTGGGATTCCATGACTTGAGAGCCACCCCATGATGGGCAGCCCCCAGGAGGCCGCATGGCTCCATTGGGGTGGCCTTTGGCCATGGGGACAAGGGGACACTGGAGGGAGCAGGGAAGCACTGGGGGTGGGAGACCAGCTGGGCACTGCTGTGAGAGCTGGGAGCTCAGCCCAGCTCTGGGAGCCCCGGGAGCCCAGCTCAGCCCCAGGAGCCCAGCCCAGCTGAGCCCAGCCCAGCTCTGGGAGCCCCGGGAGCCCAGCTCAGCCCCAGGAGCCCAGCCCAGCTGAGCCCAGCCCAGCCCAGCCCAGCAGAGCCGCTGCCAGTGCCGGGCCTGGCGTGCCACGAGCTGCTGACACACACTTGACGCTTGTCTGGGGCTGCAGACGTGTTTGAGAGCTCCCATCTCAGAGGTTTCACAGCTGTGTTTTTCTGGCACTGCTGGGATGAGCAGAGGGAAGCTGTGCCATGGACAAGGAGAGGGAAGGAGGCTGTGAGGAGGAATGCTGAGTCCTGACACATCCGCGTTAAAATAGATACGGCTTTTTACATCTGTTGATGGCTCGATAATTAGTGTTAAATAAAAGCAAAGCTTGAGTATCTGCAACTGATATTTCACATATGCTGTACAAGACACCAGTATAATGAACACCCTCAGCCACGTTTTCAGAACATGATTTATTTTAAATGGTGGAGTTTTCTTTATGGCACAGGGGGAGCTGCATTTCAGCAAATGCCCAGGAAGCACCAGACTCTGCCCATCACGAGCTGTTGGAATGTGCAGGCTGCTCTGCCCTGACTGCAGGTGACAAGCTCTCCACAAACTCCCTGAATCTCTTACAGACTTGATAATGAAATACATAAACTATGACCCTTATTGATCAGGGCTCACACTAATTAATTTCCCAAAGTCCTGTCCCAGCCTGCAGTGGTATCAATTAAATAAAAAAAAAAAAAACAAAACCCACAAGGATGGAGACTTCAGTTGGCCAAAGGACCTTAGGGGTGAAGTACTTATGCAGTGGAAATCAATGCCAAGTCCCAATTGATTTCACTTGTGCGCAGATGTTACCATTAGTCAGGTAGGTGGACATTGAGCCTCAAAAGTTTATTTGTTGCCAGAGGAGTTTCTCATGGACCTTCCCTCTGACCAGTGTGCCTCTGAAGTGTCTGTCCAGGGTTAACAGTGTCCCCAGTGTTGTTCTGTGACAGGCAAGTGACCAGGGCTATGCTGATTAAAAGTCCCAGGGCCTTCCTCACAATGGCACAAAGAGAAAAGGAGGCAGGAGTTTGGCTTTTCATTTTTCCAATCCAAGTTTTATAAATATTTCCCACTGGCAGGCAACCAGTGCTCTGAAGTCCCTTCAAGACTCCTTCCCAGATTTAGCACTTTCAGTGACACTAATTTGGCTTAATTAGCCTAATGATGTTCTGGAGGCAGGGTTGGCCTAGTGAAGAGTCACCACTCCTGCTCTCAGCTGGGTCACCAATGTCCCTCAGCACAGCCACAGTGCCTGTGTCCCACCTCTGTGAGGGAGGCAGAAGCTGCAGGGCCTGGTGTGACCCAAGGCAGGACTCAGCTGGGATGTCACAGGGAATTTTCCATCCTGGAGACCCCTGGGAAGGGTAAAGCCCAGTGCCTCTTCCATCCCCATCCTCCCTTGGATCGTCTGCAGAGGTGATCCCACAGTGACAGTTTGGCTGCAGTGTTGCTGTGTGTCAGCCCCAGGCCCTACAACAGCAATGCTTCTGGATTTCTTTGAGATTTGAGCAGGGTGTAAACTGGCACAGCTCTGCCCTTTTGCAGTGAAAAATAATAGCTTTGCAAAGTGAGAATTGCTCTGGAGTGTTACCTCTGAAACATAAAGGCAACATCTTAAAGTGTCAACATGAATTGCTTTTAATATCTTTTAAGTGGGAATAATGATCCAAGGTATTCACCACAATTTCAGAGTGGCTTCCATGCATCCTCAGTTGCCAAAAGTCTCAACGTTCAGCTGCCAAAACCTCCTCTTCCCTTCCAACAGTTTCTCTACAGCAGGTCTGGGTTGCCAATGCAAAACTCAGCGTCACTGTGAAAACTGAAAAGGTGAAGATATTGTAAACCAAACCAAATTATAAACTAACTAGCATGAAGTCAATGGACTTTTTTGTTTTCATATGGAATTTTTTGAAAAGCTGAGTTTATTTTACTTTAAATAAAGCTGCTACTGAATTTCCAGTTGATTTAGCCAGAACACAGAGAACACACTACAGGATTTGAGTTGTGTTTGCTGAAATAGCCACGGCCTTGAACAGATAATATATTTTTCAGCAACATATTTCTTTGCCCACTGCAGCTCTTTTTTTCCTCTGTGCTCTCTCCAGATTGACTTTCACTCTACTTATTGCCTGCCTCATTTCTCACCCTGGTTTTCCAGTTGTTTTTTTTTCCTACTGCTTTCCTCAGTATCTTTCTCCCAGGTTATAAGCAAAGCAGAACCCAACTTTGGGCTGAACTTTTAAACCCACATCTTGAAATTAAATAAAACAAGCCCCTTCTGTCTCTGTGTAGCAGTAGCTTCACAACTTGAGTCACTTAGCACTTTTAGCAGCTGCAGGATGGAAAAGGCCCATTGGAAGATGGTTTTTAATGCTGGGGAGGTGCCACAACAAGTAGGAATAACGCAGGAATAGCGGGGTAATAGACGCTGTGTGGGTACTGAGATGTCCAGCTCTCCATGAGAATTTTGGAGCATGCTCTTGGCTGGCTGCAAGTTTAAGAAGCAGAGTAAGGAGCTCAGTGACCAGGCAGAGCCTCAGCACCAGCTGCATGGTTCCCTGCATGGTTGTGGAACCAGGGTTCCATCCTCACTTGTTGTGAGCCTGTGGGGGCACAGAATGAAGCAGAGCTCATCTGCAGACATTTCCATGGTGGAAGTGCCTGCTCAGAGGTGTGGCTGTGCGCTGCAGACCGTGTAACTGTGGCTGTGTTGTTGTTGTTGTGCTTGCAGGACGATTGCCTTAGCCCAGCTCTCCAGCCCAGCTCCGCGCCCGGCCCCGCGCGCCACCGCGGCCCTGACATTGAACTCACAGCAACCCGGACCGAGGAGGCTGCCAAAAAACTCCTGCTATTCTTCTTCATCCTCACTAACAATTTGGTAATGAAGTATTGATTTCCACTCCCCTGCTTATGGACGATATTAGATTTTCATTGATAAACTGCACTGGGGCTGTCTGGTCTCCACTGTCCCTTTTTGCTGTCACTAAAACAAAGTGCCACTGAAGTAAGATAATGACTGAGAACATTGATGTACTTATTTCGCCAATTTGTAACACTTGACAGGAAAAAAAAATTCTTCATAGTTTAATGTCCAAGTGTGCTACACAAGATGCAGTCACATTGGAAGCTTTACTTTTCATGGTAATGTCCATTTCCTATTTATAACCCCTTTGGGATAGTTTGTCTAAAGGAAATGTTTCTATTCTGTGCAGCTATTACTGTTGCACCTGGGTTGCCCAATCCAGTCATTGCACTAGGGATCAATACATCACAGTAAGTACAAGAATTATTAAGTTAAAACAGATTCTGAGCCAAAAAACCTCTGAACAATGTTAATCTTCTGTGCAAGTTGTTCAAATAGTTATGCTTAACCATGTTGCTGCCAAAGATTTGTTTGAAACGGATTATTTTCAGTTTGTTTTATTCCTCAGATATATATATATATTTAAATCTCCATTACGGTTTATGACGAGACATATGGGATGAAGGGATTTTTAAACAAAAGTACTATTGTTAGATTATTGAACATTATATAAATATAGATATATCTATATATAAATATCACTATATAAATATCTATATATAGATATAAAAGAATAAAAGTAGAGTTCCTTTCTCAGTTAGGTGAGTGTAAACCTGAAGCTCTGTTGTGGTCAACAGAGTGAATTTGGATTTATGCCACCAACACTGGGATCAGAATTTGGTGTCCGAGCTCTGTCCGGCCTGGCCAGCACAGCCGGCCGTGCCTTCAAACCCACCCCGACCTGGGAGAAGGGGGCTGCAAAAATGGCAATTTCAAATTTGTGCTTGTAACTTTTTTCATTAAAACTTCGAGGGCCCAATTTTAATTTGTGGAATATTCACGTTAATAATGAGATCTAATTAAGACATCCATTAAAAGCCCGTTAAAGTTAATTTAACGTAAAAATTCCAATAGAACTGTATTAGATTTTCTCCATTAAATTAACGTTATGGATTTTTAACTGATGTCTTAATTATACATTATTATTAACGGGAATACTGTATTACACAGATTAAAATCGGGTCCCAAGTCAACTCCCAGAATCTTCCAGGATATGCCAATGTCACGAGTCCCACTGTTCCTAGTGCACTGCTTGGAAATCCAGGCGCAGCCCTGCTTGCTCTCGCTCAGAGACAACAACCTCCAGTAGACAAATCCATCTCTGCATTTAACGATGAACTTCCCCTATTCTCCAAGGAAAAATAAGTCTGGATCAAGTTGTAAATCGCTATTCCGTGGCAAATGAAATATTCAAAGTATGCGAGGCACAAGTGGAGAAGAGGCTCTTTCTCAAATCAGAAAGGGCTTTGGAGTGTATTTTCCTGTTGTTTTGTTCATGATGTTCAAGGATATAATTGAAGTGCAGCAGTCACAAAATCAGACTAAATACATTCCCTGCATTCCCTGCGGCCTGTGCAGAAGGGCCTGTTTTGGCACTGCTTGGGAAATTTTGACATGATCCCTAAACTCAACATGGAGGAGAAAAAAAGGCCCTTCTTATTTACCTCCTAGGGAAAGTGTTGCCCTTATGCCACATATAATAGCAAATTGCTTTTTTTATGGCATGCATAACCTAGATGGGAAAAAATATGGCGCTTGAGGGAAGGAGGGAAAAAGTAAATGAAGTTCCAGGAATGTCATTCTGAAGTAATGAGGCATGGACAGAAAATATACCCCTCACATCATCGGATTGAGATGGCAGTCGAAATAGCTTCATTGAAGTGTCAGCACTCATCCATCAATCAATCATCCACAAGGAAAAATAGCGACAGTACAACGGGGCGGCTTTTATGGGATTTACTCATGGGCATAGGGAATAGCAGCTCAAATGTAGTTCTGACATGAAAAGCAAGGTGCTGATATTATTTTTTATGATGGGAGGATCATAAAGTGAATTGAGAACAGTGAGGTCTGTCTTTGCTTAACCTATTCAACTGGAAATGAACGGAGCTCAACTGGAAACGAGCAGAGCCTTCAGATGGGTTAAGATTGAAGCCTGCACCGTGCTGAGCACCGGCCATCGACAACAAAATTCTATTAAAGCAAAATCAATGCATTAGCATCGAGCTCCTCAGAAGCTGTTAAATTGCACAGCCCAGGCCAGAGTTATGAGGTGAAGTTGCACAAGGTGGGGCCTGTGGTGCCCACCCAAAGGCCACGAGCACGGCAGAAAATAACCCAGGGGAGAAACTGCACATGGGGCTCCTTTCCCTGAGCTTTTGGGTGCAGGGAGAAAATACTGGGCTGCTGGCAGCATGGGGCAGTGAAGCTCCCAGCCCTAGTGTAGTCATGGCTGGGAGTTTGGCTGGGTTTTAATTGGATTCTCTATGCAGGGGTTTGCACCTGTAGGAATTCCCACACAAGGAGCTCTCGGGAGCCCCGTCCCACAAAAAGGAGGACTGGGGTCCCCAGCCAGCCCACAGCACCCGGAGCTGGGGCTATTTGGGGCACCAGCTGCTCAATTTTGGCAGGAAATGAGCCTTTATGGTGCCCTCATGGTGACCATAGGGTTCACGGCCCCACCCAGTACCCTGGAGCTGCAAAGGTTTGGGGAGATTTTGGAAAGGCCAAACCCCCTGAGAGAGGTCAGGTTTTGCTCAGGAGTCTTCACTGTGTGGGAGCAGCCACTCTGTTTAAAAATCTGGCCACAAACCTGTATCACACGGTGCTAAAGCTTGATCATTTTGCCTGCATCGCTGTCCTCGGGGAGCGTTTTAGGTACACATTTGAATTAAGTGATTTTTATTTTTTTTACAATACGATATAAAGAAGGGAAAATGTACGTCTCTCCTCTCTTTTCTCTGTACGAAACTGGATGAGTTGATAGTTTTTCTGTCATATAAATCAGGTAGCACAAAAAATCATTGCATCTTTTCTCTGTCGTCGCTACTCAATATCTATCGTTCTGACTTTTATTCTTATTGGAGATCATCAAAACATTAATTAAAAGCCTGGTGATCAAACAGCCGAATATTTATGATTCACGCCCTTACTTATTAACAAGTGGCATATTGATACACCACATATCCAAGCTGTTTATGCTCTTGCACTGAAATAAAGCAGGAAGAATTGTTACCCTTACACACTGCTTTGAAAGATTTATTCAGAAACCAGAGCTCCCTTCCCGCCACCATCCATGTCAAAATAAGCCATATCACCTGAAAAAAAATATTCTGTTTTAAAACAGGGAGAGGTAATTAGCATCCCTTTGGGGCCTAATATATAAGAATTTCAGTGGATCAGTCTCAGGTGCTTTTTCCAGGTTTTTTTCACTTAAGCTGAGAGGGAGAAGGACACTTCACTTTAAAAATGGTTGTCATTAGTACAATAGTAATTGTTGGGTTAAAAGAATATCTTTGAGAATCTGCTAACAAACCTGCCCAGTAATTACTTGTCAATGCAAGTTATTATGGGTTTTATTACCTACTTGTAAAAGTATTTACAAGACTGACCTCCCTAGCTTTTTTAGAGATCAGGGAGGATATAAAAAGTCATTTTAAAAATCAATAATTATATATTAGCACGATAGGGGGTGAAGCCTTCCAAGCCAGCTTTACAGGCTATTGAGCCAATTCTCATGCATTCAAATGGCAGGATTGTTTCCCTAATTTTTGGCCTCTTTTTCTTTCCTTAATCATGTTTTGATAAAGTGCCATATTTATTGATTACTTCATACCCACAGTTCAGCCCCTAAACCAGAAGGGGATATTCCCACTGGGAAGCACCTGTGCAGGATTTGCATGGAAAAGGAGCTGCCCCAGGTGAGAAGGACAAAGGAATATTGGGGTTTTTGTGGGAGCTGCTGAGGAGACACTGGCTCTGTGCTGGTTCCCCTGGCCTGATCCAGCCTCATCCCAGACACTCAGGGTCACGCTGGGGGTGTTATTTTGGGATCAAAGCTGTTAAGAACACCAGGGAATGAGGAAGGGTGCCTGATCTTTGGCAGAGATTGAAGAGGTGGCTCTGGCTGGGCTGTCCCCTGTCCATTTTCCATCGTCAGTCCGGGGCTGGTGGAGGGAGATCTCCATCACACAGGGCTTTTGTCCTCACCAACAGATATACGATGCAATTTATATTTAAAATTCTCTCTATAAAGACAGTATTGATCACAGATTCCAGATCAATACGTTGCAATTACAGCAGGCTTTAAAGGCCATCTGTCCCCAAGCAGGAGCACCGAGAGAGCCACTTCCATGGATTGTCAGCAAGTGCTGCTGGTGTGTGCCCACCTTCTCCCAGCACAGAAATGTCATTCCTGCTCCTAGGAAGTTGGGTTAGGAATTATGGAGCTGTAATTCCTGGATATTGGCCACCCCAGAGCCCCCAGACCAGCTCTCCATTGGGTTTCACAGCAGGGTCAGTGACACTGGGGTTTTCCTCACCTGGGTTTTCTGCTCCCCATCACAATTTGTCCCACAGGTCACAACTTTTCTTGTTCTCAACTGGAAATGGTCAGTAAGAAGTTCCTGAATTTCCCTAGAAATAGGAACGTTTCCATAATGGTGCTGAAGAGTTTGAGTTGGACATTGTGGGTGCCAACAGAGCCTTTTTTATGTCACAGAATCATTTATGTTGGGAAAGGTCTCCAAGATCATCAAGTCTAACCTTTGACCATTTGTGTCACTTCGGACCACAGCAAGTGCAAGATTTTTAAACATAACAACAGAATAAAGGACATGCATCTAAAGGCAGATTTCAATTACATTTCATCAATGAGGTCTTAATTTGTCAGCACCTGAATTCAAGGCCAGCCTGTTGGTTGATGGCCCTGGGTGAGCCACTGGGTTGTTATTCCAGAAATGCTTCCTGGCTTTTCTTTTTTCTTCATTATTTCTTGAAGTGGAAAGCATGTAGAATTCAGAATTCTTATCCTCCAGCTCTCTTCTGAAGGAAAGTGAAAGAATAAAATAATAAAAATAATGGGTTTGGAAGCTGACTCACATTTGCACCCCATACGTGCTGTGCCACATCCCCCCTGATCCTCCCTCCCATTTCAGTCCAATGTCTGGAAAACAGAGGCCAGATTCTGAATGCATTTACTCCTGTGTCGATCCAGAGCCATTTATTCTGGATACATTAATTCCTATGTAAAATCCAGTGCCACCCTTTCAAATCCAGCAGATTTACCCTCTGTCTACCCAGCTCCAAACACCATCCTTGTGGTCCCAACCTCAGATTTCAAACATATTTAGGCATTTTTGAAAACAAGTCCAGTAAACTTCAGTCTCTAGCTCCAGGCAAATTAAATCTCGTGCACTTGAGAAGGTTTTTAGTTATGTCAGGTAGGTGATTGCAAAACTTTGATATTGATGTGACCATGCTTGTAAAATAACACCAGTTGTACCACTATAAAGCACTTTGTAGTGGTACAGCTCCTTTTGCTCTGCTGGACCACTTTTATACCAGTGCAAGCGCTTTCATCCCAGTATCCTTCTGTCTGGTGGTGGATTTTTGCCCTCATTCTGCCAGAAGAGATGTGAAGAGTAGATGAAGTTTCAGACAACACTTATTTCTTGTACCAAAATGTTTGCACAATATTTTCTTGGAGAGTATTTTTAAAAGTGAACTCGCTGTACCACTGGACTCAACTGCAGAGTAATAAACTTCCAGTTCATCATCCCTCTCAGCTCATGAAATGTCTTTAGGCCTTTGTAAAAGCCCTGCTTGAGACAACAGATTAAACACTAATCCTGGCGGATCGCACAGCTCCACTTCACACCATCGAGCTGAGCTAACTTTTTTTTTCCTTTCCTTTTTTGATCTAAGTAAAGGCAACAAATTCCTTCATTAGATTCCTTAGATGAGATAGCAGGGGGAAAAATGATCAGTATTTCATGAAGAAAACAAAAATAACATCTTGCAGAAATGCAGCCACGTTAAAGGCAGGGAATGCTTTCCCCATCCCCACACGGCATCACACATCCTCCCAAATGCCTGAAACGTGGGAGATCTCGGGGGCAATATTTTCCCTTAGAAGCTGGTCCAGGTAACATCTGAGAATGGCATATCTGTGTGTCTCCAGGAGGACATTCAGGGGCACACGGACATTTCCCCAGCACCCATCAGACACGGGCACGAGGTGTGGGTGTGTTTGTGCATCCCTGCAGCAGCAGTGAGGCAGCAGCTGGGCACTGCTGGCAGCAGGAACCTGCAGGATGTGCAGGGCAGGATCTTGGCTCTACCCCGCAGCAGATGCTGGAATGTGCAATACAGGTTGCAAAAGCTGACAAGCTCAACAGTTCTCATTTGGCTCAGGGTATTCTCTGTCCTATGTCTCCGCTACAATGCGCCCTTTTGTCTTGTGCTCAGGCACCTCTTCTTAATCCTTTGTTGGTCTTTTACTCTGTGTGTTTGTTTTGGGTTTTGTTACCTGGAACGTGTCAGGGGGGACCCAGCCCCATTTCAGTCCTGGAGCACAGCTGGCCACCCTGGTGAATTTGGATTTGGGTTTGCTCTGCCCCAGCGCTCGTCACTCGTTTGTTGTTGGCAGCATCCTCAGGTTCCATCTGTGACCCGTGGTGTCAGGATCCTATTTCAAAAACAATAAGGAAAATAAAGAATCAAAAGCTCATTTCTCTTTAAAAAAAAAAAAAACAAAAACAAATGTATATACTCCAAATGGCAAAAAAAGGCAAGATTAAACCCATTTTTTATATGAACAAGGCAGACGGGACTCCTCGCGAGGGCTGGTGGTGACTCTCCCTGGCGAATGTCTCGGTGCTCCTGCACTCATTTTGTACCCAGTGCATGCTGTACAGAACATATTGCCTGTAACTCAGAGGGGAGGGGGCCAAGCTGCTCCTCCTCGGGCACTGCAGCTTGTTTGGATGAAAAGTTGCGCCTTTGATGCATTTTTATACTGTACATATTTGTATATATTAACTATATTGCCATGTTATGAACACAGATTTTGTTATATTTGCTTGTTTCGGTTTCCTACAAAAAAAAAAAAAAAGGTCCATAATGGGGGATATTATTTTTCTTTTTCCATAGAAAATACGCTTGTAATTTTTGTTTGTTTGTTTTCTTGGTCATCATCTTTTAAAGGCTCATAAAGGAATTAGAGAGGAGTTTTTGGAGGAACTCGGAGAAGCAAGTCTGTGTTTGCATGAGACCTGCCCAATTGCTGGCTAGAAAGGGGGGTGGGGGGAAGAGGGGAAATCTAAGTCAAGTTTTGCTTTTAAAGCATGCTTAGTCCCATGGGAAACTCATACATGTACAATTATTCTCTTTGTATTTTATCTAATAGTGCCTGAATTATTTTTTTTAATGTCTTCTTGGAGGAACAATTCATAATTGTCAAAATTTGAAACATTAGCTTAATTTTGTTTTCATGACCTCTCATTTCTTCTCCTTATTTATTTTGTTGCTGTTTATAATGGGCCCCAAGGCCATCTCTGACATTGCAGTGTTCTTCTTCCACATTAAGGATGTTTTTAAAATTACTGAGATTATTGAGCCAACAGGCTGCTTTAATCAAAACCATGTTTCACTTGGTTTGGATGATTATGAATGGGCCTAGCATGGAAAAAGCCCTTTCTGCTGGGAGGACCATACCATCTAGTGGCCCCAGAGCTTCATCACACACAGGCATCTTCCCGAGGTTCGCTTCTCCAAGCCTGCCTGGCAATTTGGCTTCCAATTATTTGCTTATTATAACGAACTTCAACTAAACAAATTGATAATGTTAATGGCTTCCCCCCACCCTCCCTTCGGTTGATTGCTAAATAAATTCGTATAATTTATACTAGAGGAGATTATTGCTTTTATTGTTTTGGGTTCCCCCAAACCAATTATTAACAATCAGGACTATGTATCTCATTAAATTTAAATCAGGTCAAACCTATTTATCTAAGGCCTTTTCTGATTTACAGGAAGATGACTGCATTCCAGAACATTTAAGATGTATTTCTGTGTATGATTTTGTAGCATTGAAATCTGTTAATGGTGATTTTTTTGTTCTGTATTTTCACCATGGTAAACACATTGTATTAAAAAAAATCCCTCAACTTTCCCACCGAAAACATTACTTTTTATGCCCAGAGATTTGGTTTTTTTTAATAAAATCACTGCAGTTTTAGAACTGTAATTAAAGCCCTGAATAATAGATCACACATCTTTATCTGTTGTGTTTAAAAGGAAAAAAAAAATAGCCCAAACTGTTCACATAATCCTGAATGCCTCATTTCCATAAAAAAGGTTTCTATACATATATTATTTACATTTTTAAACATGGTAATTCTTCCCTTTGTGGCATAAAATGTCTCTTTTCCACTGCAGCTACTGGAAAGCGACTGCTCACATCTGAAATGTTATCGTAATTTGCATCAGGAAACCCAACTGCAGACATTAAGGACTTGGGTGTGTTCAATTATGATTTTGCTGGAGGCTGTCCCTCATTTTAATGCTGCACTCATTGAACTACCTTTCTGAAATCTAGCTGATATGGCTCACCACAGACATGCTTCACAACATCATTAGCTTTGCAAATGGCTTCATTTCAGTCAATGCAGACTTCAGTTTTTTTGGCCAATTGTAAAATGGAAATTTGAAAAGGGGGAAAAAAAAAAGAAAAAAAAAAAGAAAAAAAAACAGATGCACTTAAAACATGAAAAGAATTATTTATATGATAAAAATATATTTAGATTTTCAAAGCACAAGACTGAACAGAAGTGCTCTTTTTATGCTTTCTGAAGATGTTACTGTTAAAAGTCTTTCTACATCAGGCTTAATAAATCTGTAATGACATTTGATGGATTGATTTTTGTGTGGGTTTTTCTTTTCTTTCGCTCTTTTTTTTTTTTTTTTTTGCCTTTCTTTCTCTGCAGAGAAAGAAAAAGACTGACCTGGAGAGGCTGTGGGAGTGCAAAAACCACAGGAATGTGTCTGATTCAGTAAAACTCACCCAGGATTTCTGCAAGCTCTTTTCCCTTCAATAATAATAATTTAAAGTAAGAAAAAGAGGGGGGGAAAGCAACACCACGACTATGCTGTGTTGGTTTCTCCCAATGTTTTCCTGTGGGTTATTTATGGGGTGGGGGGACACACCCATCCCACCCCACCCCACCCTGCCTCTGATCCTGCCACACTGACCTCTTCCCTTCTTCTTAAAGTGATTTTTTTTCTTTCTTTTTTTTTTTTTTTTTTTTAAGGAATATATTGCACACATTTCAAGAAACCCCTCTAGGGTAAAATAAAAAATATATATAAATGGCTAAAATAACAAATGAATCATAAAACTTCGAGATGGAAAAGGACTATTAGATCATCCAATTCATCTTGCTGTCTGCCAATACAGGTTTGCTGCCTTCCCCTGGGCTTTGTCTCGCCTCTCTGGCTCAGCTCCAGCCCTGGGTCCTCTGCCCTTCCCTGCAGGGCCCTGAAGGCTCAGGAATGTTTTATAGGATGGGGACAAACCCTGCCTGCAGGAGCCTCACCTGCAGCTCCGACCCCAAAGGTTTCAGACCCCCGTAAAACTGGAATTTGCTGGGCTGGGAGGGGATTTCACCTGGCTATGGCACCCCTGGGCTGTGGGGCTGGGATTGGGATCCACAGGGATCAGCAGAGATCCACAGGGACCCACAGAAATCCACTGGGACCCACAGAAATCCCCAGAGATCCACAGGGATCAGCAGAGATCCACAGGGACCCACAGGGACCCACAGAAATCCACAGGGATCCACAGAAATCCCCAGAGATCCACAGGGATCTGCAGAGATCCACAGGGATCCAGAGATATCCACAGGGATCAGCAGAGATCCTCAGAAATCCACAGAAATCCTCAGAGATCCACTGAGATCCACAAGGATCTCCAAAGATTCCCAGAAATCCCCAAAGCTCCCCAGGGATCAGCAGAAATCCCCAAAGACCCACAGAAATCCCCAAAGATCCCCAGAGACCCACAGGGATTCCCAGATGTCAACAGGGAACCCCCAGGAATCCACAGGGATTCACAAAGACCTCCAGAAATGCCCAGAGATGCCCAGGGATCAGCAGGAATCCCCAGGGATCCCCAGGGATCCACGTCCCCCCTGTTTCAGAGCCCTGGTGCCCCCAGCACAGCATTCCCAGACCCTGGAGACCCCAAACCAGCCAGAGCAGCTCCCAGCAGCCTGGAGAGACAGCTCGGATTTATTCCAAGGGTTGAACTCGCTCATCTCCCTTTATTTTTGTTTTTATAATTATTGGTGATTCACTCCAGCAGAAGAACAAACAAACAAACAAACAAATAAAATAAAATCAACCCTTCAGCTCCTCAGATGGATGTTTTGGCTACAGGGCAGCTTTGAAAGCTGGTTCAGTTGTTTTTTGCTTTCATTTTTTTTCTCTGCTCCTCAAAACTGTCTTGATTTAATAAAAGTTAAATGTTTTCGTAGGAAAATCAGGCTGGGTGGTTTGTGATTCTTTTATGTACAACACGAATATTACATTATTCAACAATCCAGGAATAAATTTAATTATGCCTACCTTTGCTGAGTGCTTTACAATTGAATGGTCGGGCAGAGGGGCTGGGGGCTGAGCTGGGACCCCCCGGCTGCAGGGCCAGGGCACGGGGCAGGCAGAGAGCAGAGCCTGGCACCAGGGAGGGGACACAGCTCAGGGGGAGGTGACACCTCCTGAGACCATGGAATGGGAGGGGGAGTCATCAATCCATGGAAATACCTCCAAGCAGGGCCAGGAGGGCTGCCAGGCTCTCCCAGGGCTGCCCAGGAGCAGCTGGGCATGAGGAGCCAGCATGGGGATGAGGGATGGACGTGGTGGGATGGACACAAGTGGGATGAGGAACAAGGAACACAAACCCAACCCAACGGGTTCCACCTCAACATCAGCACAAACCTTCCATGGAGGGGGCACAGCTCCAGGGAGGGCACGGATGGAGACACCCCAAACCCACCTGGATCAGTTCCTGGCCTGGGTGAGCCCATCCCATCCCAATCCCATCCCAATTCCATCCATCCCATCCCATCCCATCCCATCCCAATCCCATCCCATCCCATCCCAATCCCATCCCATCCCATCCCAATCCCATCCCATCCCAATCCCAATCCCATCCCAGTTTGTGTGACCCACAGTTTGCTCTGCTCTCTCCAAGCACAGCCCCTGGGCTTTGTTCACCAGACAGAGCTGGGTGCACCCCTGGGGTTGGGCATTTCAGGTGGCACCGCACCAAGGAAGGACTAAATTACATAAAAGACAGATTTCCCACAGAAATCCACCTTAAATACATTTATTTTTTAGAATTGGATGCCAGCTTTACATTAATACTCAACTCTAATTTATAATGATGCCAGTACAGCTACAGTTCCTCAGTTACCAGTCATGCCTCCACCAAAAAGTGCTTTTTGCTGTCCAGCTATCACTTATTTCCACTTTTAAAGCATTCACAACCAAATTCACTCAGTCTGGCTTTCTGAGCGTGCAGGCCAGTGGTGTGGGGCAGCTCAGGTGGGATTAAGGTGTCCTGAGACTGGGCTCTATAAATCCGGTGCCTAAAATCATTAACAAATCTTTAAAAAAACAAAATTCCAGAACCAAAACCAAACCCAAAGCATTTTTTGCACCAGTATATTCAATATTCCCCTTTAACTGACAAAAGCTGAGCAGTGTCACAAGCCTTAAAGAATTTTGTTTGCTTGTTTTTCCAAGCTAATAAAACACCATAGGTCTGGCTAAACTCATCCAGAACATATTGAGGTTAAATTAACAAAAGGAGAAGCCCCTGAGCCCAGGCAAACAGCAATAATGCCTGGTTGGAGAAGGGGGAAATCACATTTTTATATGAAAAGTCCATCTGTAAGCAATTGTGCTAATGCTTTAAAGATGATCAGCTCAGGCTTTTGGAGTCAAACAGGAAAACAACCCAAAATCTTATCAGGAAGGAGATTTTTCAACCTGAAAACAGATTCTGTCAAAATGTCAAAGGCCCAGATTTAGGTTCTGCCAAAAGAGACTTTAACAAGACCCACTTTGAAGAGAAATGCTGAGTTCAATTACCTCTGAACCTCACAGAACAGCTGGAGGAGAGCAGAAATCCAGCCCCAAACGCAGGAAAACTGAAATGAAACGATGCCCATCTCATCCTCAGCCCTTCCTGAGCACCAGCACGGGGCAGGTGTCCCACAAAGGTGGAAAAACCCCAAACCTGAGCCCAAACCTGGGAATGTTCCCTGGAGAACCCAGAGCCATCAGCTGGAGTAGGAGCCGTCCCAGGGGCAGGAAATGTCCTGGCCTGCTGTGCAAAGCTGGGAGATTTCAGGAGTTCTGGGTGGAGGGGTTGTAAAGAACCAGAAGGCAAAAAAATAATCAAATTTGGTGAAAATGTATTTTGGCATTAATTATCATTTCACTCAGTTCTGATCTTCTCTTTTCCCAAACTATTTATGCTCAACTTTGACATTAAAATTTCATTGGGTTTGCTCAGATCTACTTTATTTAGCAATGTTTAATTAGACTTTTGAGAGCATACATATATATATTAAAAATTCAGAACTACCCTAAACTGAAATAATATTTCATGACAAAATGTGATTTTTTTTTAATTTTTTTTTTTTTTTTTTGCTTTAAGTGCAAGCTCTTTCCTGATTTTCCAGAATGTTCAGTAAACCAAGGAGCCTGTGGTTATCCTTCATGGATAGCTCAGGCTCTGCCCCTCCCCTTCACTCTTTCCCACTTGTTCCACTGAAGGGATGAAATCACAGGAAAGTTCTTTGCAATTATTCAACAAGACAAAAAAATCAGTAATTAGGTCATGACTTTCAGAGAGGATTAATGAAAACATTTTACATGAGCAAAATGAGTTTTAAATGCCAGTGTGGCCCACAATTATTTATGTGGCTGAATCTGCTCATGCAGAAGGTTCTGTCCTGTCCCACGTTGCAGTCACATCCCTTCATTAACTGTAGGCACAAATAATGTTTGCCAGCAGCTAAATCCAACACATTTCAGGAAATATCGATGGGGAGAGGAGGGCAAATGTGGGATAACCTTTCGGGATGGAGGGGTTTGCTCCTGTTCATCTCCCCGAGCCTGGAGCACCGGGTGATGCCGCAATTCCCGATTATTGAGGGGGTCAGAGCCTCCCTCCATCGGCCGCTTTTGTGCCATTCCGGGTTAATTTGGGGAATTTACAGCGAGCGCTGCTCGGGACGCGGCTGCGGCTCCGCTGCTTGGCCGACACCGCCACCTAACGCCGGGCCCGGGGACGGGGCTGCGGAGCCCGGGCACGGGAACGGAGATCCGAGCGCTGGAACGGGATACAGAGCCCTGGCACGGCATGGGGATGGAGATCCGAGCGCTGGAACGGGATACGGAGCCCTGGCACGGCATGGGAATGGAGATCCGAGCGCTGGAACGGGATACGGAGCCCTGGCACGGCATGGGAATGGAGCTCCAGAGCCCTGGCATGGCATGGGGATGGAGCTCCAGAGCCCTGGCACCGGGAATGATGCTCCAGTGCTTTTCCCCTGGCGCCAGGAATGCTGTTCCCAAAGCCCTGCCCTCAGTGTCTCCTGGCACCAGGAATGCTGTTCCCAAAGCCCTGCCCTCAGTGTCTCCTGGCACCAGGAATGCTGTTCCCAAAGCCCTGCCCTCAGTGTCTCCTGGCATCAGGAATGCTGTTCCCAGAGCCCTGCCCTCAGTATCTCCTGGCACCAGGAATGCTGTTCCCAGAGCTTTTCCCAGCCCCTGGAGCCCCCGGTGCCCCCAGCGCTGGGATTCTCTCGGGACGCAGCACGCACCGAGCGCAGGAGGCTCAGGGATATTTGGGAGGGTTAAAACAGCCCAGGGGAGCTCCTGGAGCCTGCAGGATGGAGCTCTGAGCGCTGGGAAAAGGTGTGAACGGAGGGGAAGCAAAGGGGGGAAACTGGAGAGGAAATATGATTCCCAAAATCCAGATTTCCTGTCCTGCAGAAAGGGCTGGAGTGCTTTGATTTCACACACCCAGGACAAAAGGCTGCTGGGACAGCCCAGACAGAGCTGATCCCACAGCGAGGACACCTCACCTTCCCCCCTGGATCCCTCGGGAAGGACAGCCCGGGGCAGCAGCAGCCTGACCGGAGCATTCCGTGCTTTGTGACGCTCATCCCTGCAGCCTCCTCGTGGAATTCTGCTCCAGCCGCTCCCCAACTCCTCATTTTTGCTGCATTTCACCCCTGACCCAATCCTGGACTCTGTGTCCACCAACAAAACTCCAAACCAAATAAAGCTGATCACACGCCTGACCCTCGTTCCGGATCCCGCGTGTCAAAATGGGCATTGCAATTAGCACGTGATTACCCAATCTGCATAATTACACGTGGTAATCATGCTGCAGCCTGTTTGGAACTGCCAGATCTCATTTGCCCCACTAATCCTGGATCATATGAATATCTTCAGTAGGAACTACTACTTTAGATGTTATGAATTAATATTAAGATGAAATTGAATTAAATGTACTGATTTTAATGTCATGAATGCACTCATAACTATTTTTTTCCCCTGAGAACCATCTGCAATTTAGAGACTTGCTAATCCTAATTAAATGCACTTTTCTCAAGTGTGTGCAAATGAACAGAGAAATCTGCTCGGGAAAGCACTTGCATATTTTCCTTTTTCACAAAGGGGGAGAAGAAACTGTTTGCTGGTTTAATATTAGCTCTTCCCCCTAACTGAGAACGAGTTGCTTCCTTGCAATTTCAGGACACAGAGCAGCCAGAGATGGATCTAAAGGGACAAATTGCCAAAAGCAGAGAGAAAGAGCCCTCAAACAAGTGTCTGTGATGCTCAGGGTGCCACAGGGCTCGCACACACCCTGCTGTCCCCTCCAGCAGTGCCACCAGCCCCTGTCACCCGCCCCAGTGGTGCCCCACACCCCCCGTGTGCCCCTCAGCCCAGGCAGGACTCACCACTGCATTTCCACATCCCTTTGGCCATCAGCTCCCCAAGTTTGGAAGGCTTCACCCCAAAAGCAGCATTGCTTTTGTTAAACCAAGAGCCCAGCCCAGCCTGGACATGCAGGAGGCTGTGCCCTCATTAGTGCCCCCTCGTTAGTGCCCCCTCGTTAGTGTCCCCTCATTAGTGCCCCCAAATGGGGCTGGCTCACACTGGGGCTCTCACTGGTGAAATCCCTCTCTCCCAAGGATGAGTTGCCTTGGACCAGTCTCCCCTGGACGCCTTCCAAGCTGATAATTTCAGTTTGAGATGTGGTCAGAGGTGCTTGGTGACGTCTGGCACCTCAGGAGAGTTCCAAGAACAAAACAGACCTAGAAAATTTTGCAGAACACATTTGGTTTAAAAAACTTCATAATAATTTAATACAAATTATGAAGTCTCACAATAAAAAACACACTTAATGCTCCTCTCAATGTTATTATCACTAAAAATGCATTTAATAACTCAGTTTCCTTTCCTGAAGGAAAAGAACTGCACGAGAAGAAAGCAAAAGTTTCTTCCTTATTTCAAGACAGATTTTCTGGGGAGTGACTCAGTATTTTCATGAAACTGAACATGAATTTGGATTTGGTTATTGGCAGTTTCTCCCTCTCTCCCAGCAATGCGAGAATGGTGAAAGGTCAAGTGAACATGAAATTCCAGGCAACTCCTTTTAAGCCTTAAAAGCAAGACACAGAAACCAGTTTTGCAAAACACCAAGTCTATATTTACATCCACATGTAATAATATACTCAACTAAAGTGAAATACATCATAAATTAAATGAGTAATGTGTGCCTGCTGCTTGCCGACTTCCGGTTCCAACAATTAAAATAGAACAAAATGGAATGAAATAAATACATTTAAAAAAGAAAAAAGGAAAAAAAAAAATCAACAATTTGTACCTCTACATATGCACTGCTATTGCCAAAGGAACATACAAAACCAGTAGTATCCCAATAGTTAATACTGATGGGCAAAGTGTGGTGATGCTGCCATGGAACGGAGTCTTCAGGTCCATTTTTCCATTCCAACCCCAACAAAAGCCTTGAGGGAAACTGTACCAGCATGAAGGAGATTAAAAACAAACAAGCCTTAGGTCTGTTTGCTGCAACACGTTAAAAAGCAGCCCTGCCCCTGTGGCACAGCACCGCCGGGACAGGGAGAGATCACACACAAAAATAGATTAACCCTTTTCCAAGTGAATTCATCTTCAAAAATAGGCTATAAAAGTGCAAAACTAGGAAAACAAAAATCTAGATTATGTACATATGGCTCAGCTTATGAACAGGAAAACAGGTCAATAGTGTACAATTTCCTGATACACAGCACTTCATTCCATTGCCAGTTTACAGAGACATTAAAAACCAGTCCCATTTACAGGAACCAAGATAACTGGAACATCTCAAGTTGCATAATGAAAAAACAAGAGTTTCTAGGTTTTGCTATTTTACATTTGCTTTAAGAGGGAAGAGAGAAAAACAAACAGTGCAAAATATTTGTTTTGTTTTACTAAAATATATGGAAGTCAAAGCCAGGTACAGAAGGAATTAACTCTTAACTACAACTTCATGAGAAGAAACGAGGAAGGCAAGTTAAAAACGCAACAGTTCTGCTTCACTGGCTGGTAACTGGCCATCTTCCCTTTACAAAAATTAAACTGCATGTGCATTAGAAAAAACTCTTGTTGTCTTCACAAAAAAATAAAAGGAGATATTCTCCCATTTACAGGTTATTTCTCACTCATTTTAAACACCCAGCAGATGCTAAAACTTGACATCAAGAAGCTTCCAAGCACAGTCAAGTAGGCTCCATCACAGCCACATCCCTTTTGCAGTCTGCAGAACCCAAATTCATATTTCAAGGCTCTCATTTGAGACTTTACAGCTTTGGACAAAGGTGCAAAGGAGTTTTCTTTCTTGAAATGTGACTGTGTGGAGCTTAGTACAGAACCAAACATTTGCAACATGGAGATCATTATTGTTTCTCAAGCACGTCCCAGGGATTTTCTGTTTGCATGGTGGCAGAGGTGTTTTTAAGAGGCTTCTCTGAAGAACAGCAACCAGTGCCAAGAGAAGAATCCAGCCACATTTCAGGAAATCCAAAATGTCAAGTATTGCCTCATGCCTGCATTTCAAACGTGCTGGAAAGAGCCCCAGAGCAGCAGAGCCCTCCAGCAGGGCCTGGTCCTCGCCCAGCCAAGGCAGATCAATGTCAGCACCGTTGCTTTCATGTTCACAACATTTATAAACCGGACACTTTCAGACAGTTTATTTGGAACTTTTAAAAAACTAACATAGTTCAACAGGAAAAAAAAAAAAAACCAACAGATGAGAAACTTTCACTTTTATGAAAAAGGAGCATTACGCCAACAGGATTTTCAACTTCAATATTTACAGTTTACCTGAGGTGCAACGATATATATTCTTTCCAAGAGAAACTCTTCAGCAGCGCTCAAGTATGTAAAAATAGAACTCCTACCTAATATTTGGTCAATTAATTCTAATGAAAAATACTCAAAAGTCAAGGTCAAGATATACATTCTCCACACACCTTCATAACCCAACTGTTTAGACTACTTTTGTATGGCTATTTGGTACAAAATGTTAAAAGAACCAATATTATAAAACTGTAGTGTTTCTATATACAGTACAATCACAGCTTAGTTCAGTAGCTTTCACCATTTTCTCTTCCTCAGGGGATGAACTGCAGGTACAACTCCATGGAATATGCACTTGTATCCTTAGACCTGGAGGGGGAAAAAAGAGGAATAAATATAAATTTGTGGTATACAGCTCTAAAATACAGCACAGTTTTTGCTGGGAGGAGTGTCTTTATAACAAAGGGAATTCCTTCCACATCCTTGCTAAAGAATTGATACTGCCATGGAAGTCTGGATTGCCAGCTTTTATCTGGCAAATAAAGTCTACTCTGGAAGATGCTCAGCCCCAGGAAGAATCTCAGGCATGAAATCAAGTTAACAACAGAACCAGACACACCTATGTCTAGTAGGACAGTAAGAGCAGTAAGATTAGAAGAATACCAATAAATAAAAGTGTTTTAAAAGCTGTCAACTGAATGTTAGATAGCCCTGCTCCCAAAATCTTTCAATAAAATCACGTGTGCTCGCCCAGGTGCTACAGCATTCCAGAAATATTCCTGAAGTGTTCTCCTTAAAAAGGAAATGATCTGTAGCTCTGGGTTAGAAAAAGGCCAACAGATTTATTTATTTATTTCCAGTCCTGCAGAGCAGTCCTGTCCTGAGCAGTGAAGGGTGTTGAGTCTCAGATCCAGCTGCAGCACTGAGATGAACTCACAGCACCAGGCTCAGCTTCCACCTGACCTCCCTCCCTCTGCCCAACAGGGAAATCCAAACAGCTATCCTGGGATAGCTCTGGATCACAGGGAGGAGCTGCCCAGGCTCAGGAGCCAGAGCTGGGCCCTGAGGAGCCCTGAGTGCCCAGCAGGGCACAATGGGCAGGGGCTGGGGCCCAGCCAACCACCCCAGCACCCCAGCTGTGTCAGCACAGGCACCTCCCTCACTTGTGCTGCTCCACCCTCAAGGACCGACTGAGCTTCCACTGCCCGGCTTTCACTGAGCACTTCCCACTGGAACTGTAACTAATTCATCTATTTATCTAGTGTTACCCTCCTGTTTCTCTTCAAAAAGGAGCATCCTGTACCTATCAAAGAAGCCATTACCACTGCGCCAAACAGTCAGAGCTGCCCCCCCAGCATCTGGTGATTTTATAAGGAGGAAATTTTTATCTTTTCAGGCTCAGACTTTCACAAGCTCTCCTCATGCTGTGCAGGAACCTTTGATGCCATCAGCACCCCATGCAATGTTTAAGGAATAATTAGTTCAGGAGGTTTGTGTACCGTTCTGGAGTGATTCAGTTCTTCTTGTCACTGGGTCTGAAGGGTGTGCTCCCCACAAAGGGCTCAAAACTTCTCTTCTGCAGCAGGTTGCTGGGTAAGGGTTGGTATGAAACTGATCTCTTTCCTGGAAAAAAAAACATTTAAGGGAGTTAGCATTATTTCCTGCTCCTTTCAGGTCCACAGCACCATCCAGAATCCAACATTCCTTGACAAATCGTCTCACAATCAGGCCTCAAAAATCTAGATATTCCTATTTTAGGAAATTCACCATCCAGAATAAATACAAGGAGAGTGAAAAGATAGTTTAACAACTCTGTGGTTTTATCCAAGTGATGTCCAGCTCCCAATTTTACTTATTTTATTTGCATGAAAGAAATGTCTTTGCTTAACTCATCCCACAGCAGATGCCCCTACCTAAGTGCTGCACCCTTCATGCCTAAATCAGTTCCTGAACTTGTTTGAAAACTGAATTTTTCAGTGAGTATTTGAGAGGGAAACTGAGGTACTTCATTGCTGCCATGGAGGATTACATGGAACTCGTGACACTTTAAAGAGTGTTAATATAATTTACTTGCAGACCTTTGTTAAGCAATTTTCAGTCTAGTATACAGGTAGTTCTGTGTTTATCTGAGACCATTAATTCACATTTATAGATGTGAAATCAATGCCTGTTCCATATTAAGTCTTACTAGCTTAGGCAAGCAGTCAAAAGCACTTCATAAAATGAAGGCAAAAAGTCCAGAATCATTTCTCCCACAGGATCCAAACAGCCCAACTGCCATCCATATTCCATGAGAGCTTCCAGTGCAGCACTGAAAAAAACCCTCCTGATCTTTAATTAAATTAAAATGGCACAGCCAAATTAATATTTCAACAGAATCCACGGAGCCATTGGAGTGTGTCACGAGCAATTGTCTTTAATTTGCAGCCTCTGCCAAATCAATCAGCCAACAGGTTATCCCTGATAACATGTTGCCATTGCAAAGGCAACTAATTTGAGAATAACACAAACTGAGTGGTTTCAGAATGTTTCTGTCTCTTCAGGGCAACACGGGATGGCAAAGCTTACAAGCAATAAGGGAAGGCATCATGCTTTAATCAAGTTTGCCAAGTGGAACATATTCTCCTGACAACTTGATCCAGCATTTAACATGCGACAGAACACGGTGGGGGCACCACGGGGATGTTGCCACGAGGCACACGGGCCCTCACAAAAAGGTTTTGACATCGTGGATTATAAAATCAGCAGGGTTCAGGAGGAGGAGAGGGCAGAAAGCTGCAGGTCTGCACCTGCACAGCTCTGCAGATGGTATCACACAGCTGAGGTCTACAGAAACTGTTGGGTTTCATATTTTTAACGAAAAATAAAAAGAATTTAAAGAAACTTTTTATCTCTGCTCTCCACCTAAAATAAAATTCTGACAGTGAGAGGTGGCTTGGCTGTTACCCTGAACCCTTCTCAGTAACTATCAGGGTTTGGGTTGGGTACTTCTGAGAAAATTGGTTGAAAAATCAAGAAATTACCCTCACAAACCCACATCTTCTAGCCCAGGGCTTTTATGGAAGTGGCAATAAAAACCCACTGGAGGGGGGCTTGTTTCAGAGCCTTTCCAATCGAGTAACAGCCATAAAAAGTTGCTTTTCTCACCCCAAGCCAGCACCGGGTAATGAACAATGAAATGCTCATTTCCATGACAACAATGCTGTCAAATGAGCTGCAGCCACCGTTCTGAGGGCTCTGGGCTGCAGGGCAGCATCTCCAGGCTGGCACCGGGCAGAGGAAGCAAAGCCCAGCCTGGAGCCCTCTCTGGCACAGGTGGAGCTTCCAAAGGAAGAGCCAGGTGGATTGCAGAGGAGTTCTGTTACAAACAGAGCTGCTCCTGCAGCCGCTGCCCTGGCCCACACTGCGGCACCTCCACACACTCGCTGATCCCTGTGACAATTCCTGTGCTCCTGGCCAGCCCTGTGCAGAGCCCAGTGTGCATTCCTCACACACCTGCACAGCCAAAGCCCTGCACCAAAGCAGGAATTAACCCCATTTCCTCACCCCTCAGTGACACAGCTCTGCTGCTTTTCCTTCTCCACTCCCTGCCCAGCCTGGGCACACAACTGTGACACCTTCCCTCACCTTTCCCATAACCCACTAGCAAAGCCTGCATATTTATATATAAACAGAAATTATTTGTATGTGATATATTTTTGAAGGCCATAACCTTAAAGCAAGCAAACAAAAACCAGAACAGAGTGGGCAAATACTTTTTTTTTGCCTCGTAACTAAAAGTGGGTTCAGTGTTTGCAGTTTGCTGACCTGAGGGAACACACCCCTGCTTGTTACCAACCCAGACTACTGCAGAGGAGCAACTTTACTGCTTCCAGAGAATGGGAGCATTCAGAGTTCAGGAACTTCACAGACTTTCAGACTACACAGCCCACACAGGCTATTCATTTTTATAATGGGATCTTCATCTCAAAATTCAAAGTCCTGTATTTGTAGCTAAGTCCATGCTGAGCTCAGCTTCAAGTCATAAATACCACCTTCTACAAATAGTCAGACAACTGCTTAAATATCATCCAGCACCTTTTAATCTCAGCCTCCTGCTGACTTTTTGAAAATGTTGACCAAGGACAAAACACAAGAAGCATGTATTTTGTGAAGTACCAGAGTTCTCCCAATACATCACAAATCATTTATCTCTGCTAGGCCCAGAAGTTTCCACAGAGCATTGCTGCACCATAATTAGAATAGCAGAAATCTGTTGTCTTGATTTAACAAAGTATTCTGGTATTCTGTTCCTACTGGAAGTTGAACATTAAATCCATTGAAGAGCAGAAGTCCAAAATTTACATCAGTTTTATGATCTGCAATACATCCCTTTCTGCTCTTGAAGGGAACAATTGTCCATGGCAGTTCTTTTTTTTTTTTTTTGTAAAAAGTTTTATTAATATTCCAGATGGTCCAAGACTTCTGGCACATTAAGCAGAGAGTCTCATTCCATATCCTGGATTAGTCAACATGTCTGGAGTGTCTGATGAGCAAACAATACATGTTTGCCATCAGAAACCCATGGCAGAGGGGAAGGGGGAACCTGAGGAACTACAGACCCCTCTTTAAATTTCAGCCCTTCCACACTCAATTCCCCAAGCCAGGAGTTTGCTGAACCTGGATGTTAAGTTTAAAATCCAAGCACGGACTGAGCCCAGTGAAATGCTAAGTACAGCTGTATTTTCAATGTTCCAAGGTGGGAACACACTCATTTACATGCCATTCCCCTCCCTGTGTGGCAGTGGTGTGAGGAGGAAGGAGGGAGTGTACCTTCTCCTGTCGAGCTGCTGACCTGGCCATTGCTAGGCCCACAAGAACCATAAAGTGACCCAGAGCTGTATGGCTCGTAGGCTTTGAGAGCAGTCAATCCATTGGGAGGATCAGCATCATCTGCACTGAGGAGCCCTTGTTTGCTTGGCAGAACAGAGGATGTGGGTTTGGTGCGAGGGTATTCCTGAGGTAGCAGATTTGCATATCTGTTTGCAACGTGAAATCTGCTCATTTCGTATCTCCTGTAATTAGCCAGAGGAGAGTCCAGGTGCTCCACAGCTACCACAGAGGGTTTCATCCGTTTGGAAGAGCTTTCTCCATAGTCCAGACTTGCATTGCTCCCAGATTTACTGCAGAGATAGTCTCTGCCTCGCTGGCAAGCCCAGCCAGGTTCACTGAGGTGAGACTCCAGAACCCCATTCATGCTGCTACTGACCAGACCAGACTGAGTCACTGGGGCACCCAGAACTTTGACTTTATAGTCAGATTTCTTTACTCTGTCCAGTACTGGAGAGATCCTGAAGCTGGAGTGCACTTCTTCTTGCTGAGGTTGTCTGTAGTTGTTTGCCTGAGCTCCAAGGTTGCTTTGCTGTTTGTGAAACTTGAGGTTACTCGGGGCTGTACTGCTCGACTCGCCCGCGGAGAAGAGAGGGGCTTTGTTCTGAGGAGGGGCACACTGCTTGGCTTTCCCTGGCTGCAGTGGCTTTTGCTGTGGGTTTGTGGAAGCCTTGTTTTTGTTGGGTTGCAGAGGCAGAGGAGGCACGTCCTTGCCCAGCAGGGCCGGGGGGCAGCCTGTGCGCCGCGCCTTGGCCACGGCCTTGCTCCTGTAGCCGTTCTTGTTGACAGTGTCAGGGTTGTACTTGTGCATCAGCCTCTGGTGCATCATGAGGACCTCGGGGTAAAATGTCCTGTAGGTACAGAAGGGGCAGGTGCTGGGGGCCAGCAGGCCTCTGCTTGCAATCACTGAACACTCCTGGGAAGTCTTGCTGGTCAAGTCCAAGGGCTGCTCGTGACAGTCCACGACGGGTCTGCGTCTGTAGTTCTCAGTGCATTCTTGCACATTGTTCACATTTTTCCCACCAATAAAAGCACAGATGTACTGCACATCATCTTCCTCTGATGCCACAGAAGCCTTTCTCTCTCTCTTAGGCTGGGCTTCCTTGGTTTCCTTCTCAGCCTTTAGTTTCTCCGGGTAAGGAGCAGGCACGTTCTCAGGTACTTGATTCAAACTGCTACAAACAGAACCTTTGTTCGATTCCCTGGAATTGTTCTTTACTTTCAAAAAGACTGTGCTGCCCATTGCATTGCTCAAGGACAGAACCTCCTTTTGCTGCTTGGCAGGTGGGCAGCTCTCAGCATCTTTGGCACCATCAAAAAGCCTCTTCAGATTTTTGGTTTCTGGAGCAGCATCAGCAGCCAGCGACAGCGCCGTCTCCTGACCCCGCAGGGAGCCTTTGCTGTCACCCTTCCCATCAGCTGCACTGTCACCATGCCTGTCCTTGTGGTGTCTCTCTAAATGATACCTCAGGGAAGTCTTCTGGGCTGCTGCATACTCACAGAATTCACATTTGTACGGCTTTTCACCTGCAACACAAATTCATCAGTAAATCACTCTGAGATTTGAAGTCCTGATCACAAACACAAGGGAACATTGTAGACTCAAACACTAAAACTGATTTTTCTCCCCTTCCACACACTCCTAAGTCCCAAACTCATGTACAACATTTAAACAACAGTATCTTAATGCTTTTACTAACTACAGTGACATCTTCTGGCTGTGCTGGGATGTTTCCACATGCTGGCTGTGGATGGAGATGGGAACTGACCACGTGCTTGGCAGAGATAAGCGAGGAGTGGAACTCTGGGTCAACCCCAACATCCCTGATCACCCCACAAGTGCCCTATTCCCAACACCAACGGGGCAGCTCAGCTGCAAACAGAGCTGCCCCCAAGAACACACAGGCAGCAGCAGGAAGGGGTTGTCTGGCTATGCAAAACAAGGGATTGAGTTGAAAAAGAGACTCAGCTTTTCCCCAGGTACCAGCAGCTGGCAGACAACCAACTTCACACCTGAGAAATTGGCTGCTTTTTAAATTAAAACCAAACCCTAAACTTTTGCTATAGCACTAAATGTAGGAAAAATAAAAACTTTAAAATATATGCTTTTAACAATATTTAATGCAATCAGCATTATTTAAGACAATTTATAATTAAGTAAATAATCAAATAAATTTTAATTGCAATTATTTAATTTTGTTTAGAATTAGAGAAAACTTTGTTCTTATCATCAGCAATTTTGAAGGCAATTTCTGTATTTCAAAAGCAAAATCAAACATTCTATCCAAGTGGATTCAGCAGATTTCCCTCCCCCCCCAAAGGTGTGGCCCCCATTTACCTGTATGAGTTCTGAGATGAATATTGAGGTAATAATTGGAGCGAAAATACTTTCCACAGTAGCTGCATTCTCTGGAGGTCCCAAGGGTTTTAACTTTTGTTCTTTCCAAACTGTCTTCATTTTTATCTTTGAGAGAAAATACAGGCATATTACGAAGAGCAAATGCAAATTTGCAGTCTTGTTAAAAACAGTAATTTTTTAATGATAAACATAAAATTCTGAACTGCAGTCAAATTCTACACTCTGCAAGTAACTCTTGCTGTGTTTTGCTGCACTCTGAGTAACAAGAGCACAAGAGTTAAAGAGATTTCTGTCCACAACACTGTGGTTTGTGACAGTGACCAAGGAGCCCACAAAACAAACAAGATACAAAACAAGATTCAAAGAAGAAAAAAGTTCTCTGTTGAACTACAGAACCTTGATGGAGAATGGCCCATCTCAAATACTCACACAGGTTATAACTGTATTATTTGGTTAAAGCAGATGTTTGAATCAGTGCAAGTGGGATGATTCAGACTAAAAGCCTGCTCTGTGCACAACAGTCAAACACAGAAAGGTGGGGAAGGAAGGCAAATATGCCTTTTCTTTTGAATTAATTCTAATAATGTATTATTTATGTGCTAATCAATGGAATATCTGTAGAGACACTCCTTAGATTTGATGAGGAGTATTTCACTGTGTTATTAAGGAGTGAGGAAGTGCCAGGATGTCCCAATGGTGCCCCCGGTATTCCAGGAACAAATCCAGGGATGCCCAAGCAGTTGCAGTGCAGAGGCAGGAGGTGCCACAAGAGGGCGGCAGGGACAGCGGAATGGCAGAGAATTCACCAAACACCACCAGCGGCTGCGCTGTGGCTCCCACTGAAAGCCAGCCGGCTCCACTCCAAGGCAAGGCTGACTGGAAACCCTGGGAGGAAGGAGACCTTCGGTGTGACTAAGAAGTCGGATCTATAACAGACTTGAAAGAGTTCTTTGAGGTTCCTGCCTGCTGGAAAGTGTCTCTCCTGGAAGTGCTGCATGGCTCAGCCTGTGAGTTAAACAAACAGCTGTGTCTCCAGAGGTGTGACTCAGCAGCTCACACCAAAATCTGCTCTGCTTTAGGATAAGGCGCTGAGAAACAAACTAAGCAACTTCACATGAGGTAATCATTTCATTCCTTTGTTCCTGCAGGCAAAATGAAGGGCTGCACATTACCAGAAATGGCCAAGTCAGGCCTGTGTGGGTGCCAGGACATTCTGTACGCCGTGTCTTGCCCTGAGATTATGCAAGTGTCTGTTCCTTACAGGCGGCTGGGAGCATGTCACACACAGAACTGCAGATCAGCTGGAGACTTCTGCCAGGCCTTTTGTCCCTGACATGCAATCTTTTTCAATTAAGGAATCATTCAGTATCATTTGCTTTTCTAAGACACTGACATGCAGAATTAATCCTGGGTAATGTACAGATGGAGTCCATCCACGCTGTCAGCAATCCTTCCAGGCAGAGGAGTTAAACACACACCTCTCTTACACACAGGTCCACATATTAACAGCCTGTGGCCTTACACAAATGAGTCAAACATGCTGGTTCTGACATTTAGGCTTTCAAATTACTGTTCAGAACAAACACTGAACTTGCAGTTAGACAGAAAGAAGTTGTAAATTATTCTTTACTTCTCAGAACCTCAAAAGTTTGAGCGCTAAACATTTTGCTTTTAGAAGATGAAAGGGGGAGGAAAGGGAAACTGCAATTATTTCTCATAAAATACTCTTTGTAAAAAACATGTGCTGGATGAGAAGGGATATGGAACACCCCAAAGCATCCAGTAAAGTTAGAGATAAGGGGTGAGCAAACAGTGACTTTTTCCAGTTGTTAAACTCACTGCTATGAAATCGACCTCAATGACTGCAAGAAGCCCCAACACAACTTCAAAGACCTCAAAATGGCAGCATCCAAACCTTCCTTACCCTCTCATTTTCCTCTGTTCCCTTTCCCCTACCATAACATTCCTGTTTAGTTTTTGAACATTTCCTATCACGTTCTGCAAAGATAACGGAAAAGCATGACGCATTCTTTGGCTCTAAGGAGCTCCTAAACAACTCTCAGCAACAGCCACTTCAAACTGAAGTGCTCCCAGTGCTACTCACCTAAATTAATTGTTTCTGGAAGCCCATCTTCAGAGCCATCCTCAGAGCCGCCCTCCATCCTCTCTGCCACCCCATTCTCCTCCAGGTTCCCAATGATGTCGGCACAGCAGGTCCTGGCAGCAGTGGAAGTCTCCCCATCGCCCCGCCGGTCCCTCTTGTGCACTCTGGAGTGAAGGACCAGCTGGTGGTACGTCCTGAAGGCTTTCCCACACTCAGAGCAGTGGGTTGGCTTCTCTTTGTTCTGGGATGATTTCGAATCCATCTCCATAGAAGGCACTTCACCAGAGGGATGTTTCAGTTTGTCCTGGGTTAGGTTACCATTCCCTGTGAAACTGCTGTTTTTATTTACCTTTGACTTCCCTGTAGTTTCAGCCTGGCTACCTTTATTTGCATTCCAAATTTCACAGAGTTCTTCTTTATCTGAGGATGACTCATCGTTGTCTGTACTTCCTTCTTGCCCTGGCTCTTTAATCTGCCCATGACCAACTGCAATTTTACCTTTGGTAGCCAGCTGCCATGCTTGATACGTGGTGAAAGGATCCAGCTCAGCGATCCACTTCGCAAGCTTCTGCAGTTTGTCCTTTTCTGGAACCGAATTTGGTCTTAAATTCAAGAATTGGAAAAATTCCTGGTTTTGAGACGTTTCTTCTGCATTGACTTCAGCAGTCACTTGGGGGCTTTCACCATTGGGAACTGATTCTTTGGTATGCACTTTGCTGTGCTCAATTAGAGTCTCTTTATTGTGAAATAGGAAACCACAAACCATACAAATTTTGTAAGGTGACGTTACATTTTCAGTTACGTGCTCCTGCACCACCTCATTTATTGTTATGGGGCCTTCAGAACCTTGCTGATGCTTGTTTCTAGAACCAGGTTTTCCAGTGTGCGTTCTCATATGATTTTTGAGGAACCAGGGCTCTTTAAATCTTCGCCCACAAACATTACACCAATAGGTGAAAGAATCTTTATGCTTTTTCATGTGCGCCTCAATGTCGAAAGCTTTATCGAACGTCTGCCCACAGACTTTGCAGCTCAGCTCCTCGCTGTCCTGCTCGTTGCTGGGTGAAGGTGAGCTGGTTCTCACCTGACACTTGTCCAGAGGGCTGAGATACTCAGCCTCCACCCTGAGCACGGCGGGCTCGCACAGCGTGGGCCTGTGCTCGGTCAGCACGTGCTTCCCCAGCTCCTCGGGGTGCTTGAAGGTCTCATCACAGAACATGCAGTCCAGGGGCGCGCAGCCCTCGGCCTGCAGCAGGAACTTCTCCTGCAGGCTCTTGTAGGAGATGGTGCTGGTTCCTTTGATGGTCATGGAGGCGTCGCTGCTCTCCATCTGGGCTCCCACGGCGCTGGCTATTCCCTCGGGTCCGTCCATGTAGGCCAGGAGAGGCTGCGTGGGCATCTTTCCTCCCTGCTGCTCCTTTACATCTCCTAATGGCAGCCTGCACTTCTCTGGGGGGGCTCCCTGATCACAGTAAGGACACTTGTAGAGTTCTCCAACATGTGCTCTAAAGTCTGCTCAGCTGGAAAACCTCTGCCAGGAAAATGATTTTCAGGTTTTTTTTCTTTCCACCAGCAGAAAATGTTTCTTCTTCAGCTTTATGTGCTTTCACACATCCCAGTAAAAGAATCCAAAGATTCGCTCAGTGATGGGATGAGGTTTCTTTTGGATTGTTTCTTCAGATTTTTCAAGTCTACAGATACAGTCAGTTGCACTTAGGTTTGTTGCACAAACTTTTCAAATAGTTGCATTGGGTAAAATACACTCAAGGCCAAGTTCAGTGCCACAAAGAAACTCCAGCACCTGGGAAAGAGAGAAAATAATTAGTCAGACCTTTCAAAAGAGAAGTATTGTCTCCCAAATAATGAAAATATGAGGGCTGAGAAGCATCCAGTGCTTTAGAAGAAAACATATTTTTAAGAGCCAACTTTTCTACCTGCCAAGTTGAAATAGTTTGGTCTTGAACATCCCTCTGTTTACAACTGTTATTTCTTTGCAAGACTTTGTCTGTCCTTTCTAAACCTGCACTTACCCAGTTATATAAAGCTGCTGAAACCATATTTCAGTGCTCTCCTGAACTCATAACAATGCAGCAGCCCAAGTAACCTTTCCTTGAACCTGTAAAACCACAGCAGAACTTCACTTGTTTGTCCTCTAAAGGCTGTTAAGCAAAAGGCTTTTTGCTTTTTTTTAAGACCAGATAGCTTGGCATCAGCTTTTATAGTCCTGGTACAGAGGGAGTGTCAGCAAAATCTTTGTATGAAGAACCATTCACCAGTCCCACCACTCAAAGCTTTTCCTATCACCCATATTTACAATGCCTGTGACAATTCTGGGCTGGTACAGTAAGAACATCTCAACATTTTGTATGAACTGTTTCTTGAACAGTACTTAAATCTAGTACTTAACTCATCCAAGAGGCCAATTATTACACTATGAAAACAAAATTCTTCTACTTTTAAAGTGTCACAAAACAAAACATTATTTATTGATTATACTCACAAAGGAAGGTTTAGGATTCTGCAAGATTAAATTGGGTTATAATACAGTTAATCACAATTCCAATTTAAATCTTTAAGTCAGAGTTATACGCCTGCTAGCAGCAACTCATGGGCCACAACTTTGGGCTGACAAATTACAGTTTTGTGGAGTTCAGGACTCCAGCTGATGAAATTTTTGGGTAAAGGAAAAGTCTAGCAAACTAATACAAGACTAATATAAACTGCAGAAGAATCGTTCTGAGACATTTCCAAATAAAGTAATAACTAATGAAAAGAATTCATTCAAAATCTGACTCAAACTTTGGCAAATTATTTCCTAAGAGCCAGCTGGCCAGTGACCACATGACTTGAACTAATATACCCCAAAATACATTATGCTCTATAACTCCTAGAGCAGAAAACAGCATGGACACAGTTGGGGTTTAAAATTCACCTCCACTTCCACCTCTGCCTTGCTTTCATACAGAAAAAAAGGAAGCCTTTTGTTTTATTTGACCCAAAGAAAGGACAATAATTCAACCACAGCCCTGCAGCAGTTCAGGCTGCCAGCCTTCCACAATGATGATGATTATCAATTGATTCTCTGCTATTTCTGATCAGAGCTGGTTGGACAGAAAAAGTGGTCTTGAGCCATTAAATCTCAAAACATTTCAGCAGAAATCAGCCCAGGCAAGAGAAGCAGCTGGGGAAGGAAACCTCAGCACACACTGGCAGGAGTCATGGATCCAACATCTCATCCACTTCCTGCAGCCCTGCCCTGAGAACACTCCTTGCTTTCAATGTGAAAAGTCAGCACCTCCTTTCCCATCATGCAGACCACAAGATCCTGGGGCCTAATGAACATGGGTAAAAATAGAAAATAAAACACCACCACACCAGAATGCCAGTAACAGGAGAAAATTATTGTTGCCAGCTGCTTGTTTTTCATTTTTTTCCTGTTTCTCCAAAGTTCAAAATCTCTTCACTGCCCAGCCCTCTAACCCAGGTTGACACAATCAGCACAATTAATATCAAGAATTGTAGAGGGTTTTTAAATCCCAAGTTGTTTCTGGCCTGGGCCAAAGCCTTACCCCAAATTAGACAGAAATGCAGGACCTTGCAGGGTGAGGCGGAGTGTAAGAGGGACCAGATCAGTGCTGATGGCGACAGAACCTGCATTTTCTGCAGCCAAAGTCTCTTCTCTAACTACGCCCTTTATCCCCATTTTCAGTTTCATCACTGCCATGATTAATACTTCCTCTCTGCAGAATGAATCAAAAATCTCCTGGAACAGGCAGGTTCACTTCACTGCGCAGTGACACTTCTGCTTCTCCTGCAGCCTTTGCCTTTCTGCCCTCCCCACTCAGCCCAGACCTTCCCTCACTCCCTATAGGCAGGTGAAGGAGCCAGAACCAAAGTTTGAAGCTCAAGTATTCAAAAAACTTTTTCCCTTTTGTAAAACATCAGGAGAAAACATATCAAAGGCTGCTGGTTAGCATGTTTTATACTTCATGTTCCAACTTGCCTTTTTGTTCTATTTCTACTGGAGTTTTAAAAGGTATTTTTTACCCAACATGCTACAGCAAAGCTCAGTGAGCATCTGCCTGAAAATAACTTAAGTTTCAAATTTCAAAAAAACAATCCAAGCAAGATTTAAAAAGTGGAACAAACTTAAGAGTGGAGTGCTTTTGCTTTCAGAGCCATAGGGAAGGGCCCTGCAGGAAGAAGCACAGAAATCCTGCTAGAGAGAGACCAGAGGCATTTCTGGGGCACGAAGGCAGATCCAAAGGGCAGTGCCTGCAGTCAGTCCCACGAGCTGAACTGCTGCGACTCAGCAGCCACTACTTCCTTGCTCGTGTCTACAAACAGAAAAAGCCAATTAAGGTTTGTTACACTCCCACTTTGTGGCACTACAGCAAACACACGACAGAGCAACAAGAATGAAGTCACTGGAGAAAGGAAACAGATGAGAAATAGCAAAATGCACCCTCAGTGCCCTGTTCTTTGTAGCATTCTGGGCTGAGGTGAGGGACAAGAGAGCACCTTCTAACATGGGGCAAACCCAGCCCAGGATAAAACCAACACTGACAGCCACAGCTCCAGGATTTTTTAGAATTTAAGCAACAGGCAAAGATCACATCTAGGGAATGGCCCAGGCTGGTCATGGATGGGTGAAAAATCCACCTCAATCAATCAATCAATAACATCTTCTCTGATAAATCTTCTTTGGAAACAGAACTGCTTCAATTCATCTCAGCTGTTGGCAAACAAAACCAGTCCTCACAACCACACAGAGTGTACAACCAACACCTGAGTCATGAGAGGAGTTCCACAGCAGCTTGGGGCCAATTCTGGTGGCTATCAATGGGTTTGAAGCCCTTTGGAGACTTCACCAGGGCACTCTGCAGCTGTGCTGGCTGCTCAGCGCTCTCACTGCTTTTCACAGAGGCTCTGAACAGTCCCAAGAACCAGGCACAGCTCATCCTCCAGGCAGCACTGCAAACAGAGCAAGATATTCCTGTTTCAGGAATCTGAAATGCCTCTCTGCAGCTCTTGGATACACAGGAGAGAGCAGCTACAGACTGGGAAAAACTGCAGGTGGCATTTCTGAAGGGAAGCACAGATACAACTAGACAAGAATGTATTTAAACAGAGAAGAAGAAAAGAATACAAGCACTGGAGTCAGGAGGTGAGTTAGAAAGCTCAGTCTTATTCTGTATCTGGTGATTACACACTTCACTCTGATTAGATCCATGCCTTTTACAAGCAGGCAGGATTTTATGCTCTCGCTGTTCAGACAAGCCAACACATGCCAGAACTACAACCCAAATATCCCCACCAGGATTTTATCCATTAGTAATAAACCTTTCTTCCTACTGAAGATAATATGCCTTGGATTTGAGGACCAAAAACGCTGATTAATTACATTCCTGTTATTCAAAGCCCTGGAGGCAGCAGGAAAACTGTCCAGAGTTGCTTCAATTCTGGTGTTTCCTTGGAAAAGTGGACAACCTACAACACTGACTATGGCTGAAGGTCTGTGCAGGAGCTCAGCAAATAAAACACAGTACCTGCATTTCTCGTGCCTTCTTTCACTTTCAGAAGACGAAAGGACACACCAGTATCAGAGATACTGAGTAAAGGAACAGAACAAAACAGGAAATCCTTCCTTCCAACAGCTGAACAGCGATAAACTTGCTACAGATGAACTCAAGGCTGAAAATAAAAAATGACTTATCCCCCTCACAGAACAAGGCAAGAAGTTGCACTTGTGAGTTCCTGCCCATCTGCAAACACCCCCTGTCCCTCCTGGCCAGCCCAGGGCCCACAGGCTGCTGTGAGGGCAGGGCAGGGCAGGAGGAGCCTGCACAGCTCCCCTGGACCATTCCTGGATCACCAATGCACCTCAGGTCCAGGGTGCCACCTACTGCACTCCATGCAGCCAGAACTATATTTCAGCTGAGAAGAAAGAATGAAACCACTGGAAAAGTTTTAGCCTGAGCATTTAGCACACTCCAGCTCACAAGTGACTCATCCCTGGCTGAGTGTTTCAGCAGGTTCACAGCAATACCCATTGTATTTATAAACACCACAAAACACCCATAAAGATTCCAGTGGACAGATGAGAACATCTTGTTTTCATTGCACTTGCCACACAACCTAAGAACCACACCAAAACCCTGCTGCATATAAATGGATTATTAAAACAGAGAAAAGTTTAATTAAGTGCCTGTAGAGAAATTTAATTTATTTTTATTAAATTACACAACCCAAGACAAAATATTACATAGTCTTGAAGATTTCTTTGGGAAATGACCTATCAGGAGTAATTTTATTGCATTTCTACTTCCTGCATTTCAAAATTTCCATGAATATGTAACAAGAACTCGAGACACACCTTTCAGAGGATAGCACAGTCTAACCATTGAATTTCCCATTTGAAACACATTACAGAGGCACTGGGAATAAAAGTTGCATGGCAAGTCTCAGGATAAACAACTATTCTTTGCTAATTCAGTGCTGCAAAACCATTGTTAAACTGTTAAAAGCGACCTGGAACAATTACAGAAGTTAAAGTAGTTGCTGCAACACTTTCTGAAAAAGAGAAGTGAGAAAACTTGAAGAGTTACAGCCAAATCCAGGACACTGAAGTTACTTTTCTTCTCTGGCAGATAAAAACTCAGACACAACTACCTCAACAAACCCAGATTCTCAAACTCAAGGCCAGCAGCAAAATTATCACTGCTTAGCTGACCAGCTTCTTCCAGCTGCTGCAAATCAACCACCTTAATTTTTACTGGGTCTATTGAACTTGAGAAACTTACATGCAACTCTCATTTCCACTTAAAAAAAAAAAAAACCCTACAGTTTTCCTCATGTTTCAAGAAGTTTCAGGATATTAAGAGTCATTTTACATGAACTGTTCTTTCCTCTTGGTGTGTTTATGCCCCAGAACAGATTGCTGGTAAATAGATTTTATACTGCTGATTGCTTATTGGAAATTACAAGTTTAACACCTTTTTTTATTCCAATTTCAAAGATTCACTGTAGTTGTTCCAGTCCTACCTAAGGAACACAGATAGAACAAACCAGTTAACATTACTTGTAACAACACCTCACTGGGACCACAAATAAAAACTACTGTATGTATGTGATCTGTTTTATCTGGGCACAGCTGCGTTCAGGTGTAACACTGATCACAGGCACAGCAGCTCATGCATAAATAAAAACACCTTCAAATTCTCAACTAAGACCTGAGCTGAGGCTGAACTTCAACTTATTTAGGATGTTTTTTAATATACATCTACATCATGGCATAAAGCTAAGGCAGCTGCACCACACCTACAAAGTTAAGCACAAACAGCACCCTCAAATAGTTCCTAACAATATTTATGAGCTCCAGATTTTGGGATGTCCCTCCAGTGTCCTGGCTGAGTGTGGGTTCTGTTGCTGGTGTCCCCTGGCATCCCTGAGCTCCCACACTTGGTCAGAAAGCAAAGCCAAGTGTCACCGTGAGCTCCTCACTCACCAAGTGTCCCAAAGGGTGAGTCAGATTCCCAAAGTGACACCTGGGGCTGGTCTCTGCAGGTAGCAGGGGTTCCTGGCAGCCCCAGAAGTTCCTCTGTGCGCTTCAGCAGAAGCGTGTGTGTCACACTGGGGCAGGAGGGGCTTTCCTCCTCAGGCACAAATGCCTCTGCCACCCCATCTGACACAGGACAGTCCCTGATTTTAGGGAAGATGATGCAGTTTTTGCTCCACAGACCATGACCTTATTTCTAAAAGAATACAATTGCCCATTGCCCACGACTCCAGTGACAACACTGGAAAGTTATTTAAGTCAGTCCAGATAAAACCTGACTGTGCAGAGCAGCACAGAAGCCAAGAATGATTCCTCATTACTGGGCATTCTGTTGCTTTCTAGGGAGGGCAAGAGCTACTCCCATCTTTAACAGTAGATTATTTCACAAACTTCCCAGCGTATTCTGTTAGTGGAGGAGCACGTGAGTGATCCCAGCACTGCTTCTCGTCACACCGAGCCTTTTATACCAACTGTGCAAGCACAAAACTGTTTTTTATACTTTGTTAACAGTTCAGCCTGATAAAGAACTAACACGAGCACTTGTAAAGGAAACGGAGATTCAGGGGGAGGAAGGGGAGGAAGAGAGTTGTTTGCTTCAGTTGCAGGAAAGATCAAAACGAAGATGTTCAGGTTGAAAAGAGAACATAAAAGATGACCCTAAACTGGAATTTCCACTCCCTCCATCTGCAAATTTAAGTCCCCCTCCTTAGTCTTCATCCTTCAGGCTTGAAGATTTCAAAGTTATCCTAAACTTAAACTCTTTCACGGCTTATCCTTTTTATCCCCTCTAGGAGAGACGCTCAGTTACAGTTCCTTCTAACACCACCAGAGATTTCCAACACAATGATCCTAAAACAATTCACAAAAACACAACCAGAGCGAGACATACACAGAATTGGAGACTGTTATTACCCAAGCATTCCTGCACACACACTTCAGAAAGGTTTTGAGTTGAAAGCCCTTTTGCAGTCAGATAAAACAGACACACATGCGAGTCATTCTCCCCCTGAAGCCTCGCAAACAGGATTTTAATCACCAGTGGAAAATAACTCATAGTTAATAATGAACAATATTAGGAAAACTCCCTCCCCCATCTCAGACATCTATACTAATAAAAACAAAGGATATCCTCTTTCTCTAAAAAACCTTTTCCTGGAGTCCCTTTTTCTTGAAGGCTGTATGTGTAGCAGGGCTCTGGCAGAGGATGGATGAGCTGAGTGTGTCTCCTCAGAGCTGAATGCCTCTTCTATCAAAGGATGTAATTACCCCTTTTAGAGCAGGCATCGTATACGCTTGCAGCATTCTGCACATGTTTTTCCTCCACTGAGCAAGAGCAAATATAAAAGAGACTAATTCTTGGCATTAAAGGAGGAAGCACTACAAGTAAGTATTGACTTTTAAAGTTCAGAAGGACTGCTCAAACTGCCAGATATTCTTCCTTTTTCCCTCTGATTAGGAGATAATTTCTCAGGAGCCACAAAACCAAAGTGTAATTTAGACAACAGAAGTGACCAATACCTGTTGTAGAAGAGCTGAAAGATACAAGAATAATCCTATTTTAAATAAGTCTGGGACACATTTCACCACTGCTGTAGGATGATGCAACTTCATTAAATCAAGAAGTTGCACGCACTTAAACTGGCAATGACCCCTTACCTTACAAAACAGTTTATTGTTCTCTCCACAGCAGGTAAAGGCTCTCGGTGGAATGAGTGATACATTTTTATTGTTGAGTCAGTCTCACCTTACACACACTGCCTTGTATGTTTAGTCTTGGTTTTCATTTAAAAGAAGGTACTTTCAGAGACCTTAAAAGCAAATTTGACTTTTTTACTTCTTGGCAGAGGAATGTAAGGTCTCTCCAACAGCCACAACTACAAAGAAGTGGTAAATTCAGTTTACCAAATTAGACATAATTCCTTATTACTCAAGAGCCAGGAGTTCCTCTGTAACAATTACAGGCAAGTAGCATCCCTTTGGGCAGCATAGGTGAAATAACAGGAAAAGAGATTATTTTACTACTCCTGAATTTGAGAGAAGTGGTCACTGCCAAGGAGTCCCTTTGTTAAGGCCATTAATGTGCTCTCACCTGGCTTCAAGTCTGAACCCAGCTCCCACCCAGCACAGCTCAAACTGCTGCCCCTTGGAAGGAACAGAGCAGTATCTGATCCCTGTGCTCTGCAGGGCACTTGGAAGTTGTCACTCTCAAACACAACCACAATTAGGTGCTTGCAAAAGGCAATCTTGAAAGATGGAGGAAGGTACAGAGTCCAGGAAAAGACATTTAATCGTAGCTCAGTCACCCCTGGAACAACATCTGAAGGTACTAAAATAGAAAAGTGATAGAAACAAATGCTTCCAAAAGTTGCCCCCCTTCTCCCATGCAGGTGGGAGATCTCCCAGAAACTGATGGAGACTTTTTAACCAGCCAGCCTTACATTCCCCCTCACCAGTGGGCTGCAGGGATGGGTGATGCACCCACCAGCCTGGGCTGCACAGGGCCAAGCTGCCTGTAAAGCATCCACAGGAATCTGAGCTTTCTAACACGCAACTTCAGACCCCAATCTTACCAGCATAAGAACAAAAACAAGTTAGAAACAAACAGGGAAGGTGAACAGAAAGTGGGGCTCCTCTGGGCCACCTTCACATCCATTTTCCTTACGCTACACCAAACATCAGTGCTTGGTGTAAATCTGGGCAAATCTGATTTGCTTTTCCTGAGCAGCAAAGGAGAGAGGCTGGGAGAGCCCCCAGGACTGCACCCATCCAGTCCCCTGCTATCACAGCAAAGTGCAGGCACCACACAAAGGCCTCAGTTTCCCTGATGCAGCTCAATCAGAGCACACTGCACTCCCTTTATTACAGTGAGAAATGCAAGTGTACCTATTGCGCATAAACAAACTCAGACTTTGATACTTTTAGTTACATAAAATCTGCAGCTCATAGAAAAGCACCATCCAGTCAATTATTCACTTCTGCTTGGATGGTTTTCTGCTCCAGTCTTGAAGTCACCCTGATCTACATAGATCTCCCTGCATATTCTACCCACATTTCCTCTTGTGCTTTCTTTTGAAATCCTCCAGGCAGCCTGATAAGCAATTCCATCTCATTGTGTTTCCAAACACGTTTGTCACCTATATTTTTAATTTCAAACTCATTTTTCCCAGCATGTACACTGCTCTACTTTGAAACTGCAAAGTCTGCTCTTATCACACCGCTTAAAAAAAAAAAAAAAAAGGAGGAAGAATCAAGAGTTCTAGATTTATGATAAGCTATAAACTATGTTCTGACCAAAGTCATATGATTATAACAGTAGAAGTTTTTATGTATTTTTCTCATTGACATACACCCACGTTTGGCACAAACAAGCTTCATCAGCAACAAAAGGAGATTATTTGGCAATTTCACTGAAGGAAAAAAAAAGTTGATTTCTAAAAGCAAATTATTTAGAGAAAGCAACTTTCAGTTTGGAAGCACATAAAAACCTAGGTAAATTTAGACTGAAAAAGGCTTTTTTAATCCTAAAACACAACATGTGTTGAGAATCTTACATAGCTTGGTCATATCCTTTTCCTTACTTTTGTATTCAGTTGCAAATCTCTTGTGGAATGAGTCACATCTCTCAAAGCACGCATAGAGTAGTCAGCAGAATCCCCTCAGCACATTCATGCACCAGGAAGAAAAACTTTTTTTTTTTTTCCTAAAGTCACCTTAGAAAGGCGGGGGGGTGATGAGAAATGCCCCAAGTCGGTTAAAAGTTGAAAGCAATCCTTGAATCATGGCGATATGAGATGTGGGAAGGCTCTGAGGGGGGCTGGCAATGCAGAGTGTCCCCAGCGAGAGCTGAGCTGGCACATGGCAGCCCCGCTGCAACCCCAAGGCTCGTCCTGCTATATTTAAAGACAATACCTCAACAGTGAAGTATTACAACATTTAAAGTGAGATAAATAAGCATAAGACACAGGCAAATATCCTGGGTTATTTAATCATCCCCAAAGCAGCGTGGAAGTGTGAGGCTGAGTTCAAAGGTCAAACTCTTCTTTCAGCTTCTTGCAAAGAAAAGAAAGCTCAGCCCATTTTACCTTGGGGAAAGGGGGGCTGCTCTTTCCATATGCCAGCATTTCATAACACAGGAAAGAGGGAGTGTATTTACATATACACTGGATGGAATCTTTGCCTAGGACAATGCATTCCAAATCAAGATTCAGGTTAGAAAGAGCTGGGACAACAAAAAGTCCAAAAGAACAAAGGGAAGTTAAAATTTACTTAACGTTTCCCCAGAGCTTCTTAATTGCAAACTCTCAGATTTTTTTTTTTTGTAACTAAAAGTTTACTGTAATCACAGGATTGAAAGTCTAAGTGAAAGGCACAGTTCCCTTTTAAAATAATTTCCCCTGATTACAGTAATAACTTAGCACTTTGTATAAAACATGGTACTAATCTATCAGCATAGTTCCAAATGAAAATACAGTGGTAAGAGGAGGTATTTCTGAAGGTTAGAATAAGTGCTCAAAAAGGAATTTTTGGAGTGTGATCTAATGAAAGGGGAAACCAGAATCAAGTAGCCTTTTGTGTAAGACAGTCTGATTAAAAGGTGCTAAAGTTTATTATCTTCCTCTCTTTTCCAGCCCCTACCCTAAATCCCGCTCTCCCCACCCCTCCACCAAAACAAAGCAAAACCAAAAAACATTATTCACTTAAAGAGGAAAAGAAAGAAATCCTCTAATGCAAAGCCTGGAAGCCATTCTCTAAAGACTACTTAATATGAAACTTTGTTTACAAGACACCAATATAGCCTCCTTACCACACTCAAAACCAGAAACTATCCACTTATTTAAAGAAATGCTTTTTCTATTTTCATCAACAAGGACGTCGGTATTCATTTTAATTTTAAATTCGGCCCCAACAGTGCCATATGAATGTTTTAAACTCATCTATGATATGCACTGTTTGAGAATGTTTAAACAAAGGAAGTAGGAAAAGCCTTAAAATACACAGCAAAACTTAATGGCTTCAATTTTTAAATATAGCCTGATTGCAGCGTGGCAAAATTATTCTCTTATGCTCACAGTCAGCCTTCAGAAAGAATAAGTGCAGTCAGTGGAGTAATTTGTCCCAGTGGAAATTCTGTATAAAACATCTACCTAAAATAAACAAGGCTTCGCAGCAAGAATCGTCAGTTGCCATTAAGGACACACCTTAAAGTTCTTACCACACAGTAACTAAACAAGTACAAACTAGTGGGGACTGTTTGCTACTTTTGTCTTAAAAGTTAATGAGATCAATTCACTGCTCAGTATCAGATCCTCTGATCATTTTCTGCAAAATGCAGCAGACAAACAACCCCCAAAACACGAACATCCAGGTTTTGAGTGGCTGATGTGTTATCAGCAAGCCTGAGCTTCTCGCAAAGGGAATAGAAATATTCACATTTAAACCTGACACCACGTAACAGTAAAAGGTAAAACGCTGAAGTGCTCAGAATCTGGAGCTCTGGTACTGGAAGGCAGCTGTTGTTCCCCTGCCTTTTCTTTTGTTGTGCTTAATCTCATGTCAAGTCATTCAACCAACTCCAAAGCGATGAAGACATAATTGAACAACCTTAACTAAAAACTGATCTACTGTTCCTCAACTGCCATATATGCTGTTTAAAGATTAAAAAAAGCTAACTTATGAAAAACAATCCACAGAATGTAAATCAGCAACTCTGCTGCATGCAGAAGAGTTGCTTGGCTGAGGGCCAAGCCAATCAATAATCACTGTAATAGCCGTGGTTCTAAAGTTATTTGTTTTTCATATTCACCACCCTGAAAAACTTAAAAGGCAAAACTCAGATGCTGATTTCAGGAAAGAGCCTATAGAGATCGAAAATCCAAGTATTATGCTCAGCATGACGAGATTGCTCACTAAAAAAACACGTTGCAGAACGATCAGTGATCACAAAGCCACATTCCTGCTACAGATCTTAAAATATTGACTCAGTTACAGAACTAGTAAAGGGGAAGGAAAAAAAACCCTCCTCCACCCTCGCCCTCTTCCCTCCCCCTCTGCCAAAGAATGCAGTTTATCCCACTTATTTGCAACTGTCCTTTTCTATTATCCAAGGAAAGGCTGAAACCTCAGTGTGGACATCCCAAATTAAAGTCTCAGTCGTATTCCCAAACCTCCAGTTAAGAAGAGCTCCTAAGAGCAATAAAACATGGCGTTAAAGCATTTGCAAGCCATTGTCACAGCCCTGTGCTCTGCTACCTTTGCAGCCCCAGCACCAGCCCCCAGCAAGCATGGAAGCGTTGGTCAGCAAGTCAATGCCTGCTATTCAACTTGCAGTTAGGCGTTTTATTTCTGTGTCTTCCAGATCATATCACTCCTGCATTTCACGGCCTAATAAAATGTGAAGAATGATATGCTCCCTTCTCTCCCCCCCTCCCTGCATCTGAAACTGCGTTATTTCCCTCTCCTCTTTTTCACACATTCTTACAAAAACTTCCCTTTTCACATACTTCTATAAGAAAATATTTCACTGCAGCTATACTTCAGTTCCTATTTCTATTTTCGATTTTCACTAGATTCTTCTGCTCCTGCCTCCCCCTCAAACCCACTGGTAGAAACTGATGTAGTTTTAAACCTCTCAAGGTCATTTCAAAAATGAAAAAAAAAATGTTGCCTTAAAAAAAAAAACCTTTAAACACACAACCCCCCTAAACTAAACCCTTTTCACATTCAAACGCCTTTCATCAGCAGATCAATAACCCAACAGAAAGATTTTTGTTCCCCACCACTTCAAAACTATTACACTTCAATTCAAATACTTACTGGGAGTCACACAGCACATTTTATGGGATGGCTCATTAGAGAACATACAGACCTTACTTTGGGTGCAGGTTTTCTGTGTGGGAGACAAACAAACAAACAAAAAAAGCCTCACACCCCAAAACAGAAAGTCCAGGGGGCATCACGGAACAGGAATGAAATCCAATCTCTGGATATTCTAGAATTTTATTGCCCTCGCCTGGCAACCTCTTTTGTTGCTTAAGAAGTCAGTTGAGGCTTATTTATTTATTTTCTAAACTTCCTATTCCCCTTTAAAAAAAAAAAAAAAAAAAAAGAAAGAAAGAAAAAAAAAAAAAAAGAACCACGATGCTAAAGAAATGATCGGGAAGGCTTTGGTCTTTGAAAGACAAAGGTAAATGAAACAAAACCTGGCAAAACGGATCAATAAACTTTTCATTAACAACCCCCCCCTCCGCCCCATGAGCCACTTACTACAAATCCTTCTTCCAGGAACATCTTTGACTCACAAAGAAATATTCTCGTGTCGCCGCGCTCCCCCACCCCGGCCGAGCGCGGCCCCCGGGCCCGGCGCGGCGCCTCGGGGGGGCCCGCGACCCCCCAGGTGTGGGACGGACGGCAGCGCGGCCCGGCCGGGGGCGCCAGGGGAGGGGGCGGCGGCGCGGCGGCGGCGGCAGCGCGGGGCCAGCGCGAACTTCGGGTGGGAGGGAGCTGGGGAAGGGCTCCGGCCGCGCCGCCGCTGCGCCCGCCCCGCGTGGGGAGGGGGCGGCGGGAGGGGCCGCTACCTGCGGGGCCACACACACCTGGACCTTCCTCCGCCCCCCCGGGCCCGCGCCGCCCTGCCTGCCGCCTCCTGCCGTCCCCCGGGACAGCGCGGGGACAGGGCGGGCTCCGAGCCCCGCTTCCAACCGGGCCACGGGTGGGGGGGGGTGCGCCCCGAACCCTTCAGACATGCCGGCGGCAGCGGCCCCCCCGCGCTCGCTCGCACAACCGGCCCCTCACGGCAGAGGCCGCCCGAGGGACGGGGCTGCGCCTGCCGCAGGTGCCCCCGGGGGGGCGGGGAAGGTGAGGAGGAGGAGGAAGGGGCCCGGAGCCCCCGGCAGGTGCCCCCCAGCCCTGCCTCACCTGAGCCGAGGCGCCGCGGGGCAGCGGCCGCGCCGCGCTCGGGGCACTGTTTGTAAACGGCTCCGCGGCAGCTGTTGCTCGGGCAGCCCCGGGCCACGCCCCTCCGGCTGGGCACGCCCGCCGCGGGGCGGGGCCTGCGCTGGCCACGCGCCCGGCGCGTTTCAATCAACGCTGGCCCCGCCTCCAGGGCCACGCCCGGCTGTGGCCACGCCCCGTCCCCTCAGACAGGACAAGGAGTGATGGACGCGATCCCAAACACAGCCGCGCCCACCCAAACACGAAACACAGAGCTGGTGTCGCCCAGGCGCAAACGTAATTATAGCCAATATACCTCAACAGCATTGATCCTTGCGTGGGTCACTGGGGACATGATGAGCACGACCCTTTTTGTCCTGTGGCTGCAGCCCCGCGTGCTCAGTGAGGGGCCTGGCACCCATCAGGGCTCCCCGAATACACAGGTTTACTGTGTAAATTGCCCAGGGTTCATCTATTTTTCATTTTTTTAAACACCCAGCTGCTCTGCTCCAGAGGGATGAACACTACAGAGGAATGCAGTGCGGCAGGCAAAGAATTAAAATACATTTCCGAGTGTCCCACTTGGCACTGAGGAGGTTTTTAGGAGTTAAATGCAATCTGTAATGCTGTTAGCAAAGTGCTTAATCTCCGCTAGACTCTGAGGTTAGCACCTCCCTGCAGTAAATGGGATAAGGAGGAGGTGAGTTTCCATGCGGTCTCCGCTTTTTCCCCCAAAGACACACCGAGACCTGCTAAAGTCACTTCAGTTCACATCACTACATTTACATCGCACCCGGGGGCTCGTTTCCCTCAATATAAAAATTATCCTGCCTCAATAGAGGACATTTCTAAAATGACTGCAGTTAAAATCATGTGTTTTGGTTTTTTGGGGGTTTTTAATGTGTTTTTTTAAGTTCTTCTCTAAAATGTTCTTCCAGTCTAAAATGAGCAACCCTACCCAGGCTGAAATTTAGGTCGCTTATGTGGCAAATAAAGATTATCCAAAACCATTACAGAATGTGTAATATATACAAGGTAATTACTTACCAGGTAATTCTGGAAGGTGAAATATCTTTATTGGCAAATTTGAATGTTGCCTCACGCTGACTTGAAGCAGATTTATCTCCGTGAAGTGGTCAAACCTGATAAGACCAAAATTTTAAAATACAGATAATTAAGTCCTGCCCCTTCAAAAGGTCATATGAGTTGATAGAGCCTCACTAATTTCCTGAAGTTTAAAAATCTCCGTCCTTCCATGTGTGAGCCATGAGGAAAAGGGATTTACCTTGTGCTGCTTCACAGATTTCCAAGTGTTGAATCCTGGCCTTTCCACAGCTCTGGATGGAGTTTTGAATTGACAAAGGAGAGCTTATTGCTCAATCCCTGCTAGTTTAATGTGATTTTTTTTTTTTTTTTTTTTTTTTTTTTGCAGTAGGATGTATCGGAGCCGGGTGTTTATCCGTGCATGCAAAATATTCCTTTGTCTTGCAAGAGCTCTGCGTTTCTTTGGAACTCGCTGCACACCACCTTGCACTATGTGACCAAACCTGATCCCGCCAACACTCCCAGTCTGGAGCACAGGAGCAGTTTAAGTATTGATTATCTCCCAACGGCAGCGAGGCCAGCAGAACAAAGCAGAATTTTGCTGGAAATGGGTGTGGGAGGGACCAGGTTCTGCCACCCCAAGTGACTCTTAACAGTCTGTTAAAAATGTATTCTTTTTGTTGTGCTCTGATGTTAGCGTTTTGAAAGACCTTGTATTGAAGAGCTGAAAACAAATTCAAGGCACACAAACTAATAAAAACATTAAGTTTGTATTTTTGCTCTTAACTAGGTGTTCTTAAATCCTCTCTGAGTCAGGTGTTGTGGTATTTCATGTTCTCATGACACACCAAAAGCCATCATTTGCTCCCTTCCTCTTTCATTTTTTAAAGATTTTACTTTTCCATGTGAAATGCACTGACCCCCTTGATCACAAGGGCTGCTCCCCTGAGCCAGGGCTCTGGCTAACTGTAAACAATACTTACCAGAGAACACAGGAGCCGCATGGTTTTTATCCACTGAGATATGGGAACTCTGTGGAAAACGTAAGAAAAATAAAAAGACTGCTTCAGGAAAAAAGGAGAGGCTCGGAATATCTTAAAACTTTTCCTTCTTTTGCTCAAAATGCATCATATAATATCACATTACAGGAGTGAAATGAAAACATCCAATTTATTTTTACAGATTAGCCACGGTGACCTCTGTGATTTATGCTCATGGAGCTGGAAATGTTTGATATGAGGCAAGGGCCAACCTGGAAGAATAAATCCTAGATTTTCTTCTCCCTCAGTTTTGTCCTGTGTTGAGGACATTTGCTGGAGAGGCTTCCCCAGTCGATATTTTATGTATGAGGCAAAACCTTCTGCACCAAACGCCCTGACAGACCTGTGTTTACTGCTCTGCACTATATGTTACTCCACAGTCTTGCAATATTAAACCTAGCCCCAAAGTAGACTTTAGAACCAGGCAGCACGCCCAAAATTGTGATAATCTCCTCCAGAACAACAGAAAGAAATAAAATAGCACTGCTGAAAGCAGAAATGTTTCATGGCAGTCCCCAACCTCCTAACGTACTTAAATGTCTGAGTCCTTTTAAATTACATTATGTACAATTACATTATGCAAAAATCCAGGCTGGAAGTTTTGTGATCTGGCTCAGGTCCTGCTCCTCTCAGAGCACTCAGAGGGAAACCCTCGCTGTCAGGGAGAATGAAAACAGAGCTGGGCAGGCAGCAGGAAGCCTTCACCTAAATTTAAAATCTTGCTGGGGTGTTTGTCTCAAACAAGTGACCTGAGCAGCAGAACGCTGGGCTGTCCCTGGCAGCAGATCAGCCCAGTTTCATTCTCCTGCACAGGGACTCTCTCATTTTACATTCATATTCAGGCAGCTATTAAACCTGGCCTGTCATGTGATTAAGGCACAAATGGGGTTTAGGGGAGCTGGGCTCTGTCCCGGCTCTGCCCCAGACTTCCTGAGTGATCTTGGGCAAGTCTTCTCCCAGGGCTCCCCAAATTTGGCCTTTTTGGGGGGGGGGTTAAGCCCCTGCTCTAGTAGTCAAGTTATTACATGAAATTCTCTGTTTGCTGGCATGAATAAATAAATAAAGTAAATACACAGTGTTTTAGGCTTTTAAGGAGATAAGTTTGCAACCACAATCAGAGTGTGACCTAATGGCTCCAGAAGTCCTTTTTAGAACTGTTTGGGCTGTTGGGCCACGAGCTGGAATATAAAATTCGACACCCTCAATTTCCGCACAACAACATCTATTTGCAAAATCAGGATCGTGTTCCTCCTTCGCTTACAAAATAAATTGTTTGTGTAACACTTGGACGAGAGAGCGAGGCCAGAACATGGGATCGCTCATGAGAAGCATTATCGGCGTTTTGCGGCTCGGTTTGTTGTCGCGTTTTTTGCACAAGTCGCCTCTTTCAGCACGATGTGAGAGCAGATCCCGCGCCGGGACAGCGGCAGCGCGTGTTTACAGGAAACGCCGTGCAGGGGCTGCGCCGGCACGCTCGGCTCGCTTCGGCTGCCACGGGGCACGGACGGGCCGCGAGGGGACAAACCGGCACCGGCGACATCGCACCGGGCACGGCGCGATGAGCGCGGCGGGCTCGCCTGCCCCAGGAACGCGCCTGGCGCTGGGTTAGCTCTGTGTCCCCAGCCTGATCTCCAGCCTCCCTGGGCAGCGCCAGCTCTGTCCCCACACCGAGCCCCAACTCCCTGGGCAGCTCCAGCTCTGCCCCCTGTGCCCACGCTGAGCCCCAACTCCCTGGGTAGCATCAACTCTGTCCCCACACCGAGCCCCAACTCCCTGGGCAGCTCCAGCGCTGCCCCCTGTGCCCACACCGAGCCCCAACTCCCTGGGCAGCTCCAGCGCTGCCCCCTGTCCCCACACCGAGCCCCAACTCCCGGGCAGCTCCAGCTGTGTCCCCACACCGAGCCCCAGCTCCCTGGGCAGCACCAGCTCTGCCCCCTTGCCCCAAGCTGCGCCATTCTCTCCCAACGCCCTCCGCACTCTTGGGGTGCTGTTGGAGGTGTTTGGATGCCCCACTAAAATCTGCTGCCTGAGCAGCACGTGTAACGTAGAACAGTTTGTTTTTGTAGTGATAAAGGAGTCGCAGGGGGGTTCTGTCCCTGTTTTATACGTCCTGTCTGTGTAAACTCATAGATTTCAAATCCTGCGAGGCACATTGACAGTGCAGTATGAAACATTTTCTGTTTGACCTTGATTTTGTTTTGTTTTCGCTGCATATGAACTTTAACAGACTTCGAGCGTGACGTCTTTTCTTTTTCCTTATCACAGCACACTAGAGTAGGAAAATACAAGTAAACAGAATCTTCTTCAACAGCACACAGATTTCTCAAAGAAAACATCTCACTTTTTTCCTCTTTTTACTCAACCTGCTGTTCTGTTCCTGTACTTTGTTCTGCAAATGGATCCTTTTCAAAATGACTGCACAGCACCATGTGAATGTTCTCCTTTCTTGTAACTCCTGGCGTGAAAGATCTCTGGGATATTCCTGGTATTTATTCAAGCCCAGGGTTGCATTGTTGCTACTCAGTGATAGAGAAAGAATAAAGATCTGCATGGAGAAAAAAAATCTTTTCTGAGATATGGCTGGAGGAGAGAGGAGAGCCTTTCAGCATGCAGCCCTTCTTCAGAAGGGGCTGGGAACAGAAATGAGCTTCACATGCATCTGTAAAGGGCAACGAGGGAAGAGAAATGCATTGGTGAAACACAAATTCTATGAAAAAGGCTGCTCAGGAAGATAAACAGCTCTGGATGATGAGTCTGCCCAGAATGGTTCAGTTATCAGCACCAGAGGCCTTAAACTTTCGTTGTAACTTTCCAAATTGTCCTTCCCAGTATCACATGGTTTTTACTCTGAATATCAAGAGTTAGATCTAGAGACTGGCTGTTAATCCTCTCCCTTCCTTGATTAGTTTGAGCTTCCAGCCTTCCCACTCTCAATTTATAAACTGCTTCTTCCTATGGCTGGGATATGGCAAAGTAAAAGCACATTCACTCATGCTAATTAGCACCTGACACCATTCTTCAATTAAAAACAAGTCTAATATTAAAAGCCCAACCCTGTGCTGACTACTCACATACAGAGGTAGGTGTGCACTGAACTGGTTCTAAAATTGAAACCTAAATATATTGTTTGGATAGGATGACGTGCCTAAATTCTCTATTTGTTAATATAATTTTCCTCACTCCATTAGAGAGCTCAGTGCAAGCCTGTTACAAAATAAGTTGAAGAACTTTGTTTTACAGACTTGTGAGCTCTGGAGTATGTTGGGTTCTTGTGTAGATAAAGCAGAATTTTACAGCCATTTTCCAGTTCTGACATGTGTGCTGTATGTGTAATTCAAATGTCACATTTTTTCCACTTCTCCTTTTTGGGGCCATTTACTATTCTGCCTTCAATTATAGAAGTTTTTCTCCTCTTTGTCTTGATCTCAGATCAAAATTTCAAGCACACCAATAGTATTTATTACAGGATTTCAAGCACACCAATAGTATTTATTACAGGATCAAAATAATGGAAGTAGGTTCTAATAATGAAAATGGAGTCTCACAAAATGTTTCCTAACTGAAGAAGGCATTTCTAGAGTAATTCCTTTACTTCCTATGGCATATTCCAAGTGCATTCAAAAACCAAAACTGCCTTTAAGGGTGGCAGTTACTGCTCCTTGTAATTGTGATGTGGAGGCAGATCCTTAAGAATTTCTCATGGGCAAGGAAGCAAAATTATCTGCCTTGAGATAACAGAGAGATTCAGGCACCCTGCACATTAATTCAGAGTTAAGGAAGTGTTCATTTTGTAAAGGTTTTTCTGTGAGATTACCCAGGTGTAACCCCTCAGAAAAACGTGGCAGTTCAGTTAATTTTTGAGCCATACTTTGCAAAAGTATTTACCTCAGAGTGTGTCCTCACTGGGCTATAGTTCTACTACAGCATTTAACTCCCCAAATGACAAAGAAGAGAGAAGAGAATTCAAAAAGTGGCTTTGTGATTCTTTTCACGACTTTCACGCTGTTAAAAATGATAATTACCTCTCATAAACTGAAGGTGCTGATAACATTAATAATGGATGGTGGGATTCTTGCTCATGTGTTTATTAATTTATAAACACCACAGAGCCTCAGAATGAAAGGTGTTCTATAAATAGAAAGCTAATATTGATCAATCCTGACATGGAATTACCATTCTTGGAGGGCTGCAACAGTTTTGGTTTTTTTCCCCTTCATCCTAATCTGCGACCAGAAAGAATTCCCTGAGCTTGGGCCTTTGTTATCATCATTTGTTTCTTCCTATTGTACTCGCAGCAGCACTTCCTCCTTGTATGAGAAATGCAGGAAGAAAAACCTGAGGCTTCTGGGTTCTGAATGCAGCAGAGCTGCTCTGGCACAAAATGTGCATTTGAAAGGTGCTGAAAGAGAGCAGGAATTGTTTCCAGCCGGGAATTAGCATGACAGTGGACAAAGGCCCGGGGTGTGCCAGAGCTCCCTCTTCCCAGTGCCAGCTAATGGGGACAGGGCTGCCTCATGTTCTCACTCACAGGGGGCTGAGAATTACTCTTCAGCACGAGAAGAAGAAATCATTTACTTCCAAACACATTCTCCTTTCCCCTTTCACCACTGACAAGTAACCTGACCCCCATCCTTGCATTTCTTGTGTTTGAGTTATATTTTCTGCTTCCCTCTTCTTGCAAAAATAAGGTTTTACACCTGCAGGAGGGGGTGGGGCAGACAGGTGAGGAACATTTGCCATCTCGGGGCCGGGTGGGAAGGAGGGGAACACAAACCCCTACAGTTCCCAGATCTGGGAAGCTTTCAAGGAACTCTCAGTACCGAGCCCAAAGTGGAGCCTCTTTGTACCACTTGTGCCAAAACTTCCCAAACAATCCCACTGGGGAATTTTGGTCAATACGCTGCCAGTGTCACACACAGCAACTCCTGAGAGCCAGAAAACACCAGCAAACCTGCCAGATTATCATTCCTGTAGGAAATGCTGAACTCCTGCTTCCCCTGTGGGCCTTCTCTCCCAGTCCTGGCACTGCTGGGATGCAGGAGGAGGAGGATGAGGGTGAGGATGAGGATGGGAAGGGGAAGGCTGGGGCTAGAGCAGAGCTTCAGCTGGTGCACATCAATGTGACACTCCTGCCTTTGATGCAGCCACCATCACTCCCAGCAGCTGGGGTTCCAGCCCAGCGTTTTAGGGGCTTAAGGGGAGTTTTGACTCTGAAAGCTCCTGTTCTGCAGGGGTGATGGGCACAGTGCTGCGGGGACTCTGCAGCCCCTGAAACCTGCCCATCAACAAACCAGAGTTCCACTCACACAGGGAAATTCAAAATGTGACATTGGTGCTTTGCACAATGGAAGCATTGTGTATGGGACACAGGAATATCTTCCTGCAGGCTGCCTGGGTCAGGATATTATTCAAAGTAAAGAATCAGATTTTCCTTCATTTTTGCCATTGTTGCATTATTTCCTGTATGACTAATTTTTTTTTTCCATCTCAAAAGAAATTAGCTCTTACTTCATAATGAAATTTCTGAGAGCATTTCTTTTAAAATTAGCATAATGAATTTTTTGTCCAGTTAAAAAGGATGTTTTCAAACAAGACAGTAACCCAACTGAGGACACTCTAAGCCTAAACTACTGACAAGAGACAAAGAGGAAGGTGATTTGTTCAGTGCAAGCAAAAGCAGAAATTAAACAATCAAATATGAAATACAAATGTAAAACACTTTCAGTTTATCCATCTGAGATGGTGTCACTGCAGGTTGAATAGGAGAAAAATTTGATATGGGGCTTTTTAATAGGAGAGTGTTCTCCCAGAATTATAGGATACTCTAGTTTTCTAATAATGAAGTTTCTGTAACAATTTGGGCAAAGACAGCTGGTTCCTGTGGTCAGGAAAACAGAATATTTGGGATAGACTGTGGACACAGGCAGTGGGGAGCTGTGGGATTGTCAACCTCCCTCCCAGGTCTCCCACAACAGCTTTTGGTGCTGACAAAATCCTTGCCCAACAGATGCAACCGTGGCTTTATCAAGGACTTGTGGTGCCACTACAAGCCCTGTGCCTGAAAAGCCCTTCCTGCTGCACACTTCCTGCTGCTGCCCTGCCCAGCACTTTGCTCAGGGCTTCTATCTCTGTCAGGCTGAGAGGTGAATCAAAGCCCTCAACGAGTCAGAAAAAGTGTAACCTGCTGGTGCTGTGTCCTCTGGTGTGGTGTGTGTGGGTTTAGATAAACACCTCCAGCAGACACTGGAAGGTGATAGTGAATGTGATTGTTTCACACAGAAAAACTCCATAATTATGCTGCTGTAGAGTCCAATAGGTGGATTTTCAAGAGAAATTAGGAACTCGAGTATTGCAAATGTGTGTGGAGCTGGATGGCTGCTTTAGGCATGTAATTATTCTAATTCGGGTATGTAAACGAGATAATTGTACATGGAAGCAGCTAATTGAGCAAATTTTAATTTGCTTTTACCTGTGCAGACACTCAGGAGAGATGGGGAGAGCTCGCTAGGAGTACGTGCCTGTGCATTTCTAGTGCAGGCAGATTTATCTCCTGCTGTGGATCCCCCAGAACTTCCTGTGGATCCACACAGAAATGGTTCTGGATCCATACAGAACTGCCTGTGGATCCCCCATAACTGCCTCTGGATCCACACAGAACTGCCTCTGGATCCACACAGAACTGCCTCCACAGTTTCAGTGTCCCAAGCCATGCCAGCATGCTGATTCCCCCTTCCCTTCCCTTCCCTTCCCTTCCCTTCCCTTCCCTTCCCTTCCCTTCCCTTCCCTTCCCTTCCCTTCCCTTCCCTTCCCTTCCCTTCCCTTCCCTTCCCTTCCCTTCCCTTCCCTTCCCTTCCCTTCCCTTCCCTTCCCTTCCCTTCCCTTCCCTTCCCTTCCCTTCCCTTCCCTTCCCTTCCCTTCCCTTCCCTTCCCTTCCCTTCCCTTCCCTTTCCCCAGGAAAGGCTCTGGATCCCTCCATTCCCTTTCCCAGGCCCATTCCCAGTGCTGTCCCTCTCTGTGGCAGTTTTTATCCCAGTTTTTATCCCCATTCCCAGTGCTGTCCCTCTCTGTGGCAGTTTTTATCCCAGTTTTTATCCCCATTCCCAGTGCTGTCCCTCTCTGTGGCAGTTTTTATCCCAGTTTTTATCCCCATTCTCAGTGCTGTCCCTCTCTCTGGCAGTTTTTATCCCAGTTTTTATCCCCATTCTCAGTGCTGTCCCTCTCTCTGGCAGTTTTTATCCCAGTTTTTATCCCAGTTTTTATCCCCATTCTCAGTGCTGTCCCTCTCTCTGGCAGTTTTTATCCCAGTTTTTATCCCCATTCCCAGTGCCATCCCTCTCTGTGGCAGTTTTTATCCCCATTCCCAGTGCTGTCCCTCTCTCTGGCAGTTTTTATCCCGTGCCCAAAGGCAGAAGGACGGGAGGAAGGGCAGGATGTGCTTTCTGCCCTCACCAGGAGGATTTGTTTTCCTTCCTGGGAGTTGAGAGGAGGGATGGAGGAGCGTGCAGGAGCACTGGGAGATCCCAGAATATCTGCCCAGCATTTACTCCTCTCCCAGATTCCCACCCCATAGCAACATGCTGACAAATCAAGAGCTGCCATCCTATATCCAGTGCTCCAGCTGTCAGCCTGGAGCAGTGCATCTCCTTGCTGGAGCACTGCCTTCCCTTTGTTTCAGCTTCGGAAATAAAATCGGGAATTTGCAAAATAAAGGGGGAGGAATCCTTCTCTAAGGTAATAAAATCACTAATCCTTTTTACAGGTTCATAACTGCATTGACTGCTTTGAACAAGCAGGCACACAGTGAATGTTAATGGATTTGTAGTAACAGTACACCTTGTATTTAATATAATAACCAGTTACATAAAGTCAGCAGGCTCACTAAGCTCACCTATACTTAATTTTATAAATATTTCCATTGATTCAAATTACTCTCAGTAAGAAACATTTGTCACTTGAACAGCCTTTGTTTCTACTTGGCCATTTTTCAAGGGAGGAAAAAGACTTGAATAATTCCATTTTTGATGCTGGCTCAGAGACTGCCCTAATGTCCTTGACTTCCATGTCTGACACAGGAATAGGTCCAAGGTAATGTGAGTTTTGGGGCTTTTAAAAACCACATTTTGTAGGAGCAAGTGTCTTACAGAGGCCCAGGCTGCAGAGGTAGCAGGAGTCTCACTGAAAGCTGCTCACAATTTAATTAAAAGTCAGAGATGGCCATGGCAACAAGAGAAACATCGACGTGTTCACACCTCCACTTGAGGAACAGAGCAAGGCATCACCACACCCATTTCACCGATGGAGAAGTGCTTGGAAGGGCGCAGGATTTTCCCCAAGACACAAGTGTGGGACCCAGCCGCTGAAGCCAGGGAATAAAACCTTTAAAGGACACCATGCATGTGTGTCCCATTGCCATGTGACAGCCAATGAACCAAATCCCGGGATCTGGCAGCAATTAGCCAAGGGAGGGAGAATGGGAAGATGCTCCAAGCTTGGATGTTTGCACACACACACCCCTTTTTATTCACCAAAATGGATAAAGTAATTTTTTGTCCTTTCTTTCCTCATAAAAGGCCCAAGGGCCCAAAGCCCCTCAGCTGTTTTCCTTGGGAAAGGCTGTACAGGGTTGCTGAGGGCACAGTTTGGGACGGCAGTCAGATGCAGACAACCTAAATCCAGATTTTTCATCAATATGAAACAAAGGAATCCTAATGCCATGAAATATTAAACTCTTATCAGGGATTCTCTCATTGTTTGCAAGCCAAAGGTGCTCAAGGAAAGTCCATTATTAAAAAAAAAAAAAAATCCTAGAACTGTTAAGTTTGCAGGAGCTGCTCATTTACAACACAACAAAAACTGTCTGTAGCATTCCCAAAGTCTGCTCCAAGGACGTGTCTTGGACTGAAATATTTGTTAATACAAGACTTCAGCCAGTCTGCACGTGAAATGAACCCAAACAAAAACATAAACCCAAGTATTATTAATGTAACATCATTCAAAGCAATAGGAAATTGTAACTGCAGAAAAAGCAAGAAATCACTCAGGAAAATATCTGCTGTTTCGAGACTGAAGTTGAAATGAATTCCTAGAATCTTAAACTCTATCTTGTCAATAGAGGAGGGGTAAGCAGCACTAAAGCAGGTGTTAAAAGCAGTCACAGGAGTTAAGGGCAGCTCACCCCAGGAGCTGAGAAGAATTCAGATGTACTTTGTATTCCTCGGGCTCACTTGTAGAGTTTTCTTCTCCTGTATCTTTTAATCTGCTGAATGATTCCAGAGAATCCAACACTCCTACATTTAATTACCTTTATAAATCAAAGGTGACAATTCTTTAGTAACCTGTATTATTTCCCACCGTGGCAAGCTAGAAAAATGCTGACAAACTTATTTATTGACCTGTTGTGCCTTGCAAGGACAGCCAATGTTGTATTGATCCAGCCATCCCAAATCCTGTAGCAGGGCAATAACATCCCAGAGTCTCCACATCATCACTATTCCTACAGGAGTGATATCCCCCTGCCCTGAAAATGCAAATGTTCCCATCCCCCTCCTCTGCTTTGGGCAGTTATTGTTGGGAATTAAAGGAGAGGAGAGCAGGAGCCTTCACATTTCCTTGGTTTGCCTCTTTCATCAGCAGTGCTCGCTTGGAACTTTGCTTGCAACTTTAATTATTTCCTCACTGATCTCTCCCACCCCCAGCACTGCCTGAATTCCCTTTGTGTCACCCAGGAACCCACAGCCCTGCATGGGAAAACCTCCACAAAGTCACCAGGCTTGACTTCACATTCCCTCAGGTCCCCTCCTGTAACACGTGGATTTAAGGCAGATTTAAAAAAAAAAAAAAATCTGAAAAGTCTGAATGCAGCAAAGTCTTTAGGAGATCTGCATTTCCATTTGTAGTTCATGGCAAAATAAAACAAATAAATGAAGACTTCAGCATTCGACCTACTGGGATCCCTCACTTGACAGTCACTCATGAGTCAGGGTGACAAGGTCACGTTCCTTATTCCTTATTCATTTAACTGTTTGATAATTGTAAGTAGCAATGGAAAGCAGGCAATCCTCACAGTTAATAATCTTCCCAGACCCCAGGGTACAGGGCTGGAAAATGGAGGGAACAATGGGGAAAAGTTAAAAATTGTTTCCATTATCTATTGCCATCAGGAAAAGGGGGAAATGTATATGTTTGGAAAGAGATTTTCATTTACATTTCTAGCAAAGCCCACCCTGAACATATCAGCCAGCTAAAAAAATAGGGAACACACTGAAAATAGTTTGGAATATTATTATGATCTAGCTGATGTTCTCATTCCCCATGTGCATTTTTATGCAAATGCTGTTAGTTTCACCACCTCCAACCATCCTGAATTCCCACTGAACCATGGCAGAGCTGAAGATCTTCATCAGCATGGTTTTATTACATATTTATTATTTTAGATATTAAAGATATTTTAGATATTATTTTAGATATGAAAGCACCCAAGCCAGGGGGTTTGGGTGCCAATGACAAAGGCCACGAGTCACAAACCACTTTCCCTCCCCAGGACCACATTTGAGTGCATGACCAACTTGAAGCATTCCCTAAGTGTGGGCTCCACCAGGGATGCATTCCTGAATCCAAATCAATCTCTCCCAAATAGCTGCAGGTGAAAATTCTTCATCCGTGCTTGCTGTGCACGCAGGGGAAAATGCCTGGTCATACAAGCACAGGCCTGTGCTGCCGTTTATTTCAGGCCAAAAATGGAAGTATTTCGGGTTTTATAATGTGTTCTGCAGTTTCAAAGCTGCCTCTGGAAAAGCTGGATATTTTCCTAACTCATATGTAATGCTCAGAAAGGCCAGCAATTAAAAAAAATAATAAAAAACCCCCAAAACAACAAAAAAACCAAACCACCCTTTCAAATGTAAACTAAATGTAATATTTGTATTTTAGACTGATATTTTTTCTAGGCCATTTCCTCGTTTAGCCTGTCTCAGACTAATATGTAAATTTTCAAAAAGAGGAATGTTTGGATAACCCCATGGTTTGAAAACAAGCAAAGCGAAGCGAGATCCACGCTGGGCACCCACAGATGGATAATATTTTGTTTTTCTTTGTGAACGTCTTTTGTCTTGAAGCTGGTGTGAAAATCTAGACGAGGGCCCCACATGATTGATCACCACAAGCATCAGAAGGAAATGATTCACCACAACACTGTAACTGAAACTGCTTCGACACCTGATTGCAAACTTCACACTGGGGGACTAATTAACTGCTGTACCTGCAGGAGCCTCGGGACACCTCGGCCCCCAGTTCCAGCTGTGAATACCCACTGCTCTGCCACAAACCTGCATGCCACTCAGAACTGAATAAAGAAGTCAAAATTACAGAGTTTTAAAAAATTATTATGTTAAATTATAATATCATTAAGGTATTGTTAAAAAAAAAAAAAAAAAAAGTGTAACCTCAATATCTGCCTAAAGTTAAATGTACACAATTTTTTATTTTTGTTTTCAGCTTCAGGGTTTTCCTCCTTCTGCCACGAACTACATTTCAGGTACTCAGTGAGCATTTGTGAAGCATTTTCAATATTAGGAACATAAGGGTCATATTGTCTGAATTTAGATATAAAGCAGTACATGAAATATCATCCAGCTCCTCGTGCATCGTGCTCAGAGCTGAGCCAAGGTCTCAGCAGATTTATCAGCAGAAATACAGTCTGCAAACAGAGTAATGTATTCCTAACAAAGCACTGAGAGAGTGATGAGAAAGAATGAAAAATAGCTGGCTGTGAGACTTTTTAGGGAAAACAAATCTATTAAATAATTGTTTTAACCTTACAATAGTGATATAGCTGTAAATGAATCTGCTACAATAGTAGTTGATAACCAGTGTCCAGCAATGTGGTGTTGTTTTCCACTACATTTGACAAATAAAAGAATTCTTCCCTTTTGCTTCCTGTTTCCACCACTCAGTTTAAATTGAAAACTATTTTTGAGTACACTTTCAAGCATTGAAATAATAGAAGTCTCACAGTTTGGCAAGAGTGGGGAATGGTTTGGCAATAGCCAAGAGCCTCCTTTGTTCTCATTTTCTGAAGCCTTGTGAGTTTGCCCTGATGAGATGAAGAAGTTGGTGAGCTCTTCAGGAAAAGGAACATAAAACCCCACGAATGCAGTGCCACAGTGACACCAGTTTGGGGCTGGTAAAATATCTCCATTCTGCAAAGCTCGTGGAGCACCTGGGGGGATTCCTTGCTCTCATCCGTGTTATTTTCCCTGCTAATCCTGGGTGTGCAGAGCTCCATCACCTGGTATTCTCTGAGGGAAATTTGGGTATTTTTGGAGCTGCCCAGTGAAGGATCAGGGCTGGAAATCGAGGTTTGAACCCCGATGGCCGCTCCTCTGCCAGCCCCACAGGGCAAATTACGGCTTGCATTGCAAATTTGCCCTAAACTGCTGAAATCTGGAGATGGCTCCCGACAGGCATTTGGCTGCATATTTTCCATGTAAATGAGGCTTGGACTACACCAGGTTTTCTGTATTTTACCTTCTGAATTCGCAGCCACCCCAGCTCAACAGCAGCTGCTCATTTCCTAGTGGGGAATTCACGTTCCACGTACAGGCAGTTGGTAATTTCATCTCTGTGTTCCCAACATTAATCAGGAATTTACTCGCTATTCCCAGTGCTTCCCCAAGATAAAAACAGTGCACATCTGAGGTAGGGCTCCTCCAGAGTGCTCTGGTCTCACAATTCTGGGTCACACTTCCCAGCTATCTGTAATCAGATATTACATTTCTGCTTGAGTTATCGCTCATCCTCTGGGAAGAAAAGCTAAAAAAAAAAAAAATCTAATACTTATTAAAACATCTCAACCTAGGAAATAAAGTTCTTCCTCTAAAAATAGATCAAGGAGGAAATGCCTCCTCCTACCACTGAGCACTTTCAGCTTTGTCCTGCAAACAGCAGCAAAGGAGAGGCTGATCCTGGTTTCCCTTTTTTCCTCTCCCAGATTCCCTCACCAGCAGAGCTGCCCACACCAATCCAGGTGCAGCAATTCCTGCAGCCACCCAATTAAGGGACCAACTCCATCAAGAGGTGACAGTTCTCAATCAGAATTCCTCTGGGTTAGATTCACATGCAGCTCTTTTCCCCCAGCAGTCTCTGCTGCTATTGTTGGTAAATGTTACATGACTCAGATGAAATGAAAAATAAAATCAGTCAAACTCAAAGCAAATAACTTAGGAGTCAATAAAACTAAGGGAAAAAATGTTTGGACAAACATTTGCTGAAAAAAATTATCATTTCTCAGGATGTGTATTTAATTATTTTAATTTCCACTATTTTAATAGCTGTGCATCTACTGAGAGAAAAATGACTGAAGATATTCACAGAATTACCAAGTGTTACTCTTCCTTTGTGTAGAGAAATATAGAAAACTTCTCACTGTTTTACACCAGTTCAACCCAAAGACCTGGATATAATAATAAATATAAATAATATAAATAAATTGAGTTCCACTTAATGAGCTTTTCAAAACTGTACAGTGAATTTTTCATTGTGGGAAGTGCAGCCACTTCTGCAGTTGAATGCAACAGCTCATAAATAACAGGAAAAATTCAGTGCAATAGCAGAGGAAATTCTGGGGGACTGCAAGGTAATTTGTCACTTGTGGGCTAATGGAGATTGGGTTGTGACACACTCCTGCTTCTCTGCCTCTCTTTCAATGAGCATCTCTCTTTTCCACACACCCCCTCGTTTAAAACTGGTGTTCTCTGCAACAAAGGGTGGCCACAGGAAAATACAAAAGATGAAATATTTCAAACGAAACCACAGAAGGACACTGCTGCATCTCAAAGTGTTGTTCTAAATATACACAGACAAAATGCAGAAAAATCAAAGAAAACGGCAAAGAGCAGTGGAGCAATGTCAAATTATTTGTGCTGCTCAGCTGACAGGTGTGCCAGGGTCAATAATTTATGAATAAGTGAATAAAGAATTATTCTATCTGTCCATTTCACATATGAGCATTTTCTTGCTACTAATGTTTAACTGTGGCACTCAACATTTCCCAAAATCAGAAGAGAAACATCTCCAGAAAGCACAGGAGGAATTGGATATTTTCTGTATATTCGCATTGCAGAACTGTTTGTACATCTCTCTGTTTTATAAATAATATTTCAAAGGCAACAGAAGTGATGTTTTGCATAGTGTGTCAACTCCAGGAATTTCACCAAGCCTTTTAATATTGGGGTTTTTTTAAGATTCAGTTCTGGGAGGCAGAAATGTTCTCATGTGTTTCCATGAGAACTGCAAGTACTTTCTGCAAGTTAATTCTTTTTTTCCTCTCGGTCTTTCTGAATGAAAACAAAAGCTTGAAAATATGAGCCGAGAATACCTAAAGTCTCCCAGATCCCCAACAAATAAGATGGAGGCAGCATTTTTAAACCCCAAGGCTCGGGGAAGTCACTCCCCTGACTATTCCCACCACGGTTGTCTGGCAACACAGCCGCGGCAGTGAGACACAAATAATGCAGAGAGGCAGCGACATTTCCACATCTCCGCACGTGTGCTCTGCTGCCCCAGCGGCTGCAGGTGGGCATCTGAGCAGAGGAGAAACCGCTCTCCTTGAGCCCCTCTTTGCAGGAGATTGGGGTGGGCAATAAAGGCAGGGCCCTTTCCTCACACACAATTGCAGGGGCTTTGATTTCACACAGTAAGGTGGCTTATATATATATAAATATAATTATTCACTGGAAAACTGAATGGAACACAACAGCTTATGCAGACAGGCTTGCAGGGCATCTGTTCTTTTTTTGATCTAAATAAAACAGCAAAAATCTCGCTGAGTATCTTGACAAAACACACTTCATCTTTGTGTGTGTGAGATCTTTCCTCCCATAAAGAAACCTGTTCCTGCCTCCTTCATTCTCTTCTGGTATCATGTAAACATCAGCACATTCATGGTATCTACTTTTGAATTTTCTTTTCCCCCTCCGCAATGGATTTTCTTGTTCCCCTTTGCAAAATGTGCTGCTGACACCACATCAAAATGAACTAAAACCTTTTGGGTGACAGAGGAGTGGCAGCTGAGGCTGGCTTAGATTATCCATAACAGCAGCTTTTATGGAGCTGTGCAGGTGAGCGGATAGGGGTTCATTTCTGGATGCATTCTGCAATTTGATTTAACAAACTTGTGATTGATCAAGGCCTACAAGCCAATTATAAAATCCCAGTTGACTTCAGTGGGATTATATCCATAATAATCAAGTGATGAAACACCCCAGGAGTGAGGCCAAAGCTGAAAGGTGCAAGAAGGGTGAAGGCATCCAGGAGGAGCAGGAGTTTCCCTGAGCACAGCGGCCTTGTGAGCACTGCTGGAGGTCAGAACGGTGTGACAGGGACAGCTCAGGGGAAATACAGGAGCTTGGAGCCACTGGGACCAATGGAACACCCTTGTGAGGGGGCTTCACCCCAGATGGGGCCAGAGGATGCGGGAATGGTCACAAGGCTTTGCTGCTGCCTCCCCATCCCATCCCAATTCCATCCTCATCCCCATTCCAATCCCCAATCCCATCTCAATCCCATCCCCATCCCCATCCTATCCCATCCCATGGATTCCATCCCATCCCCAATCTCCATCCCAATCCCCAATCCCCAATCCCATCCCACCTGGGACCAGCCTGGGCCTCTATTCCTATTTAGGGCAAAGCCAACTTTATCTTCATATTCCATTCCTATTTCTGCAGCCTTAGGATGAAGCCAGGTTGGACACTGGGGCTTGGATCACCCTGGGACATAGAAGGTGTCCCTGCCATGGCAGGGATGGCACTGGATGAGCTCCAAAGTCCCTCCCAACCCAAACCATTCCATGATATGGGTCTGCCCTGCCCAGGATGTCCAGACCTGCATCCAGGGCTGCCCAGAGCCTGAGCAGCACCTCCTGATGCTGGCCAGGACAGAGGCAAAGGCCCTGCCTGCCCTCAGCCCCTGCCACGGACTTTCACTCGTACCCAGCAAAGCTCCTCTCTTATAGGGAGGTTTCCCTGGGCTGTAATTAGATTCCAGGGATTTAATCCCCCGGGAATGCAGCAATTACCATATACCTGACAAGTGCTAAATGCTGCATTCCGCGGGGATTATCACCTCCGGCTGAACACAGAGAAAAGGGGAGGGCAGCAGAGATCTCCCCTTCCTCACGGGCTGGGGCTGGGGATGGACGGATCCTGATTTACTGCAGCTGCTGGGAGAGCAGGACACCGGGGAAGGCATTCCTGAGAGGGACCAGACAAAATGTTTATCTCTCCTAAAAAGAGCACGGCAGTGCTGCACATCTGGGTCACCCTGCTCAGTTCCTGTGCTGCTCGCCCCAGCTGCGCTGTGTTTACAGAGGGATTTTTATTAATGCTGCTGCTACACGGAGCAAATGCACTGCAGAATAAGTGAGATTAAGACAATTGGTTTAATAGACTTCAGGAGTAAGTGACATTAAATCGAAATCGTATGCACCAGGAAGAGGCAAAGGAGAGGCACTTGTGTAGAGTTTATGCACCTTGTGATGCACAATTTATTACAGCTTGTTTAAAAAGCATGAGGTTGTTATAAAGCTCTTTCTATTCTTTTGTACTATCTCAGTTATTTACAAGATGCACAGTGGTGCTGTGAGGGCATCCTTCAGTGCTGATAAACTCCTCGGGACCAGCAGATAAAAGCAGAATTTACCAGCATGATAGTGGCAGTGTTTACATGCACATCCACTCCGTTGCTATGAAGCATTTTGCAGGTTTAGGAAATCGGAATTAAGGGAGATTGCTCTGAGGTCCAACCACAGGCATTTGATTGGAATTAAAGGTTATCAGAGTAAAAGCATTTGATTTTTCAGTGGACACCCTGCTATGGCAAAAATTGCTAGGATCACTTCTATGTTCCATGGCAATGACAACGTTTTGTCCCCAAGAGCCACACGCTGGCTCCATGCACTTGGGAATACACAACATGGAATGGTTTGGGTTGGAAGGGACCTTAAAGCCCATCCAGTGCCACCCCTGCCATGGCAGGGACACCTTCCACTGTCCCAGGGGGCTCCAGCCCCGGGTCCAGCCTGGCCTTGGGCACTGCTCTGGGCACCTCTGCCAGAGAGGAATATTTTCCTAATGTCCAATCCAAACCATCTGTCTGTCAGTTTGGATCATTCCTCCTTGTCCTGTCATTACACGCTCCTACAAAAAGTCCTTTTCCATCTTATTACCCATCAATGGCATCGCCTCATGTTCTGTGGCATTCTCTACAACATTTTAAAGTTATGTGGGAGAAAACCAAACCTTCTATATACAGTTGTTTGTATTCCAAGGGTGGCAAAATGGTATTTTTAAGCTATCAGGATGTTAAGCCCAGCTTTTTGTTGGTTTTTCCTGAAATCCAAGGTCACAAGTATATCCATTTACCACAGGCTGGATCCATACACGGCTGCTCATGTGACACCATCTGCATTCTTCATCACATCCCAACCCATTGTATGCCTGAAATAAAGCATGAGCAGGGTGTGGTGCTTCTGCATTTCCTAACTCATTAGCAAGTCCTTTGAGATGACTCCTGTCTTTCAGTGGCACGGTAAACCAGTTTAAACAAACAGACAGAAAATAATTATTAATTGGCCAACAGCAATAATAGGCCATTGGATTTCTTGAAAATCTCACTCCCGGGACAAATCCCTGGACAGCAGCAGCAGCAGCAGCTCTTCTGAAAACGGCATTCAGAGGAGCTAATGGGATTGCTGTCCGTGTTGCCAGGGACATGTCCCTGCTCTGGACCCAGCCTGCTCCTTCTCCTCTCTGGGACACCCAGCTCATCCTGCTCTGGAGCTGCTGGAGGCAGTGGAAAATTGGATATTCCATGGGGAGGATGCTCTGGGTGCTGATGCTCCTGCTGGCAGGGCCATTCCCACCTGGTTTGGGCACAGGAATCACAACCCAGCCCACCCTCAGCTCTGCCCTCCTCTCCTCACCTATTTCCACGCTCATTTGTGACAAACTCAGCCTGGCCTTGGCCAAACTGCTCCTTTACTCCTGCAGCAGCAAATTCCAGGGCAGCCTCTGCTGGTGAAGAGCTGGGATATAATTTGGGGTTTATTTGGGTTATCCCAGAGCAGAAGCCTGGCAGTTCTGTGCTCCCCATCCCCTCCCTGCTGTCACAGGGCACTCAGAGCCATCTGAAGCCCAGCCCTGCCTCTCCCCGCATCCCTGCTGAACTCAGTCTGAGCCTTTCACTGACTTCACCAAAATGAGGATTCACCCAGTGGCTAAAGAGAGAAATTAAAATAAAAAGGTAAGGGGAGGCTATTGACAATTTAATCCTCTCAGTGGCTCCGGGCTGACATTAAAACTGCTGCAACCAAACCCAAGAGGTTAATGACACTCAAAAACCTGTTCCTGTCTCTGCAAGCTGTCACAGGGCTTTGTCCTCCATCGGGGAAGAAACTCAATGCTGGGGCAGTGAATGAGACACATGCATGTGATCAGGGCGATCGGAGCATGCCAAACACATCCCAACAAAACACACAGCGAGGTCAGAGCACAGAAAAATGAAAGCGTTTTGTGTTCCTCGTTTGCCTGACTCACTGCAGCCCTGGCCAGGGACGTGCCTGAGCCAGGCTTGGCTGCTCTGCTCTCCAAGGCCGAGGCTGTTGCATGTTCCACTCGGCACCTGTTCTGCAGTAATTCGGAATTAATGTCCCGGCCAAAGCCTCAAAGGGATGAACAAGAATGCGGGCTGAAAACTAGTTGCTTCTAATTGTCATGAAAACAAATGTCAAAAGAACATGTGTTTCTACTTAGCTAACTCTGCTTACTAAGTTTGAAGCTGTTTTGTGTTAGTTTCTACCATTTAAATTAAATGTTTTGTCTCTGACATACTTGATGTGGCTTTAAGAAGCTGTGCTTCCCCCCATCCCCCTTATGAATCTTAATGTTTGCCTGGATTTGTTTGTAACATCAGACAAAAGACTGGCAGGCTGTGCCAGAGTGACATAGATTTTATGTTGAAACAAAGCAAAGCCAAAAAAAGAAAAAAAAATCAATTAGGGGTCATTAAAACCCAAAGTTTTCAATGAAAGAAATACTGTAATGGAATAGTAATACTTTGGGGGTGAGGAGTTCTTTTAATTCCTGAAAGAGGCATTCTGCAGCGCCCCTCCTCCACGCAGGGCTGCGAATCTGCTGCGCGCAGAGTGAGTCAGCTCCGGAGCATCCGAGCCCACAGCTGTGCATTAGCATGGGGAGAGGATCACTGCGAGTTCATGGGGCATGTGGCAGCAGGGCCTGCCTGGGACCGGGCCACAGAGCCTTCGAACGCGGCCCTGGGGGTGTCTGTGTGTGTCTGTGTGTCTGTGTCTGTGTGTCTGTGTCTGTGTGTCTGTGTGTGTATGGAGGCCTGCCTGGGACCGGGCCACAGAGCCTTCGAGCGGCCCTGGGTGTGTGTGTGGGTGTGTGGGTGTGTGTGTCTGTGTGTCTGTGTGTCTGTGTGTCTGTGTCTGTGTGTCTGTGTGTGTATGGAGGCCTGGCTGGGACCCGGCCACAGAGCCTTCGAACGCGGCCCTGGGTGTGTGAGTGTGTGTGTGTATCTGTGTCTGTGTGTGTATGTCTGTATCTGTGTGTCTGTGTGTGTGTCTGTGTGTGTGTATGGAGGCCTGCCTGGGACCGGCCACAGAGCCTTCGAACACGGCCCTGGGTGTGTGAGTGTGTATTTGAGTGTGTCTGTGTGTGTATCTCTGTGTGTGTGTGTCTGTCTGTGTGTATGGAGGCTGCCCCAGCAGCTCCCAGCCTCTTGCCAATGGGAGCTTCCCATGGATTCCCTTGGGGAAACACCATGGCCCATCATGGAGATGGAATAAGCATAGCAGGGCCTGTTAAAAAATTACAATTTAGCATTTGATGTCGTAAAATGTGGATGTCTGCCTTTTTTTTGTTTTTTGCTTTTCCCCCCTATTCCTCGTTCTTGAGGCCATCTCCTCACAAAAGGAACACTGCAGCTTTGCTTCCTAAGGAGTGGAAGTTCAACTTTGCTCTCTCCATAACAAGTGCATTATTAGAAAGGAAAAAATAAATCCTGCTAACCACAGCCCTTCCCTGGAGCAGGGCATGTTAAATTATCACTTCCCAAAGATGAGCCTGGGACCCAGCTGGGTTCAGGACCTGGAAGTGCAGGAGGAAATGGGCACACGAGGCTGGGCCAGGAATGACAAGCTGAGAGCTTGGGAGGTGCTGGTGTGCACAAAGCCCATCCCAGGTGAGGCACTCTGAGGCCAGCACCTGTGGCAGGTGGCACTGGAAGGATCCCAGGGCAAAGGGAAGATTTGGTGGCTGAGGCTGCAGAAAAGCCCCTGATGTTCAGTGACACAGGTGAGAGCAGCAATTTCTGTGCACCTTCCATGGCATGAGTGACAGTGCAGGGGCCAGGTGGATTTATTGGGATCTGCAGGGGATATATTTGTCTCACGAAGGCAAGAGGATTTAGCTCACATGTCTAATTTGTCATGAGGGCTTGGGAGCCATTTTAAAAGTGGAACAAGTGCCTCTGTGGTCTTTTTGCAGTGTCTTCTTTTTGTGCTCCTCCTCCTGCCTCCTTGGTTCTGGCACTTCTCCCAACATGCACACCACATTCAGGAGAGGGAAAACACTAACCCTGTATCATTTGAATAAATGAGCTCTACATATATCACCACTTACAGTTCAAATTATGCAAAAAATCCAAGATAAATGAGGCTGAGCATAAAAGGCCCTTAGTGTGTAATTATAAATACTAAAATGGTGTATTTTTTCCAAAACAAGAACTTTTTTTTCATTACATTTGCATACTCTGTCGACTTTTGACCCGCCATAAAAATGTAGCACAAGTTGGTAAGTGAGTGAGTCAGAACAGGACCTTCTGTTTGCATCATTCCTGCTGCCTGCTGCAGTTTCAGTCCTTAACAGTTTCCCCAGATTTACAGTCCTGGACTGAGCAGCTCCAGTGGGTAACCAAAAAAAGCCCTTGCCTTGAAACATGTAAACTGTTAGATTAAAAATCCTGGGCTTCAGGATATATGCAGAAATTCCATGGGTTAAATTATGGATGATAATGAGCAAGGATAAGCCCTTGAGATGCTTTGGGGTGGCTGTGTGTCCCCAAAGCACAGCTGGACAAGGCAGGATGGAGCCTTGAGCTCTACATATATCACTTCCATGCTAAAAAATACCTGGATGATCAAATCCCAGTTCCTCCTGCCTCAATTCACAGAATCCCAGACTGGTTTGGGTTGGGAGGGACCTTAAAGTCCCTCCATCCCACCCCTGCCATGGCAGGGACACCTTGCACTGTCCCAGGTGCTCCAGCCCCAGTGTCCAGCCTTGGGCATTGCAGGGATCCAGGGGCAGGGCCAGCTGCTCTGGGAATTCCATCCCAGCGCCTGCCACCCTCACAGGGATGGATTCCTTCCCAATAATGAAAATTACGCAAATCCAGCACTGGGAGCAGACGGGAGGAGCTGAGGTGTGACAGGGCCTGGGCACAGATGTATTTTACCTCTTCATAGAAGGGTAAAAATCTAAGGGTAACTCTGCAGAGTTGGGGATGGAGCTGCTGCAGAACTGCTCCCAGCTCCTGCTCTGGAATCACCCAGCTCCTTTCACCACATTAATAACACCAGATATGAAGGCTACAGGTGAGATAGAAATTCAGTGTTTCTCCGACCAGCCTTGTTTCAGTAAATCATGCAAATGGCCCTGCTGACCTCAGTGGGACCTTTCCTACAGCACAGGTCCCCGTGGACTCAACAGCAGCACCACCAGATCTGCTTCCAGTTTATATTTAAACAGAAAAAATAGAGATGTCTTGTTCAAGCCAAGCCTGAGAACCACAGAGATGAAAGGGGAAAGGGGAAATGCTGCTGCAGCAGCAGCTGAGCACGGCTGAGCACATTTTCAGCCCAGCCACACAATCAGGACTGCTTCAGCCCTAAAAGCCCATTTTGCTTGCCCAGGATGAATTTGGCTTTTAGATTAGAGAACTTTCCCAACAGAGCTGCCTGAGGATTTGCTTTGAGCAGCCACGTGGCCCTGGGGCCAGAAATGCCCATCCTGTGGTGTTAGCCTGGCCAAGCTGCCCCTCCTGCCCCTCTGGAGTGCCCATCCCCTCTGGAAATGGGGGATGAAGGGGGGCACGAGGCCAGGGCAGCCTGTGCTGCTCCTCAGGGCCGTGCCAGCCCTCTGCTCCCTGAGAGGATGGAGCCCAGCAGCAGCCAGGGGAGCAGAGATAAAGCTCATGGCAGGATGAAGGCCATGAGAGGATGAAGCCCATGGGAAGATGAAGGCCATGACAGGATGAAGGCCCTGAGAAGATGAAGGCCATGGGAAGATGAAGGCCATGGGAAGATGAAGCCCAGCAGCAGCCAGGGGAGCAGAGGCAGCGCTGCTGCTCCTGCTGTGCTGCAAGGTCAGGCTCCCTGATAAGGCAGATTTAGTGTGGAGCAGCCCCTGGAGTTTCCCCACTAATGATATTTCTGCTTCATTCCCACAGTTACAGATGAGGTCAAGTGGATCCTCCATTTTAATGAGTTGCCTCAAATCTGGCAGCTCGTTGTTGCCAGGCAGGTAATTTGTAAGGGTTGTGTGTTTTAGATCTCGTCTTCCTCCCCCTCTGGATGGTAACAAACCAGCACCTTTCTGTGCAAATGCTGCCTCTTTGGAGATGTTGGATAATTTAACTTCTATTTATTATTATACATTGTGGTTGTTGCCTTCCCTGCCTGTACACTGGTTTCATTCTCTGTGTTCTCATTTTAACTGATTATAACTGAGTGGGAAAGTGCAAGACCTCTGGTTGAAATTCAAAAGAAAATAAATGGATTTTTTATGGCCTGAAGAATCTATTCATTACTAAATCATTTATCTTTGCAGAAGGAGTGCCTATATTCAATATGCCTTCCTATTTCCCTAATTTTATTTCTCTCTAAGTACGCTCTGTGCTTGAAAATAAATCTCCATTGAACTTCCACAGAGAGGCTTTGCTGCTGAAAGTCCCAACAAGATCCTAATTACCAGAATTAAACACATCTCAGAGGCTGTGTGTAAAGCCTGGGCATTGCTGTGTCTTCCCCAAAAATAAAACTCGGATGGAAATGTAAACCCAGAGTGTCCTGGTGGGATTCTGCAGGGCTCAGTGCAGCGAGGAGCAGAGCACACACACACGACCTTTAAACACACTGCTCGTGCTTTTTGGCTCCCCTCACAGATTTCTGAAGGGGATGAGAGTCATTAGGCAGGAGGGGAGGGAGGAGAGGCATTAAGATTGTTTAAATTGCTTTTTCTTAATTCCAAATTGTCTTCCTCTGGTGAATCCTAACTTTATTGCTTCTCTTGCATCTCAGGGCAGAGCAATTACATTCTTACCTTGAACAAAGGCTGAACTTTGGACAGTGTTTGGAAGGGTTTACAAATAAAGTAAACAGTTCTGCTGCATAAAACATATGTATGTGAGCAGGACTTCCTCCTTCCCAGATGAGCCACATTCATGTAATTTCATTTGTAAGCTTCCTCAGCTGCTGTTTGAAAGCATTTCCTTTCTGTATGCAATAACCAGAAGGTTAAAATTCACAACTTTCCCCCCCTCCAATTGTTAAACTTTGGCGATTCTGTTAAAGTTCCACCAAATGCTGCCCCTACCAGCTCAGATATTAAATATTGGCTTTCAGTTTCAGCTTGAACTGCTGCCTTTGTTCAGGCTGGATTAAGCCCAAATAGGTTATCTAGTTCAGTTCTTACTGCATGGTTCTAGTGGGGCTAACTGGGTGTTTTTATATTGCAGTGTAGAAGCCAGGAGGGGGGGGTGGATTTGCCAATTTTACATCTCCATTTCAAAAAAAAAAAAAAAATCAGAACATTTTTCCAAACCCAGGTTAAAAATTAACAAATCAGAATGTTGGACTTTTAACTCCCCGGTCAGACAATGCAAAGCTGGGGCAGATTTGAGGATTGAAGATGTGGCTGGCACGGTGCCGTTTCCAGGTGTGCCATTTCCAGGTGTGCCACCTCAGAGATGCCACAGTTATTTATTGCAGGTGACTCTGCCCTGGCATCTGTCACCTCCCTGTCCCTGGGAGCTGCACAGGGGATCAGCCAGAGCACAAGGAAGGATTTACAGACATTTGTAAAGCATTTTTCCTCCCTCCTCAGCCCTGTGCCCCATTCCAGTGCCATGACTGAGGGACTGTTAGCACAGATACCGGGATGGCAGGAGGCTGCTTGTGTCTATAAGGAAAATTTGGTATTTATGTTGATTATACTTTCACACTCTAATTATCCAGGCCCAAAAAAGAGCCTTGTCATCCACGCTGGGTCCCTGGGGACCGATTGTACGTCCCCAATAATGAATAGTGCAGGGCAGAGGCTTGGGAACAATTAGCTGGTTGAATTTGATTTGAATAAATAGTTAACTGGGAGCTGCTGATTTGGATTCTGCATCTGCATGTGAGCAAAGGCAAGCAGCGAGAACAGCCCTGCTCTGTGTGCAGCCCTGGGAGCCAGGCAGAGCCTCAGCAGCTCCTGCCTTATGGTTTATTGTGCTGCACCAGCCCAAACAACTGGGAATGCCATTCCCGAGTGCTCACAAGGCAGGACACCCTTCACCCTCACCCCCAGCTGGCCCAGGAATCGTAATGCTCTTTGCAAATACAATTATTGGTTTGTTTCAAAGCTCTCTGGCTGCGTGGAAATCTTACTTTTAATTTGAACTTCCCTATGACACCTGCAGAAACCTATTTTTTTTTTTGTTTTTAAGGAATATAAAAACGGATATATTTATATTAATTATTATTAAACTAATATGTTTTACATTTAAGGAATATAAAACTAATATATATATATATTTATAACTAAAAATATATTATAACTAAAAAATATATATTTACACTGAGCTGTGGAACACTGATAAATGGAGATTGGAACACTGATAAACCCAGGAATCATAATGCTCTTTGAAAACACAACTATTCATTTGTTTCAAAGCTCTTTGGCAGTGTAGAAATCTTACTTTTAATTTTAACTTCCCTATGATACCTGCAAAAACCTCTTTTTTTTTGTTTTTAAGGAATAGAAAAGCTAATATATTTATATTAATTATTATTAAACTAATATATTTTAAATTTAAGGAATATAAAAACTAATATATATATATTATAACTAAAATATATCTATTTATATTTATATACTTATATAAAAATATATTTTGATGTAAAATATCTATATATTTAATATATATAATCTATATATTTAATATATAAATATATAAATATTTAATATATATAAATAAATATAAAATATATAAATATAATTTAATATATAATAAATATATAAATATACATATTTTTATATTTTTATGTTTTTATAATTTGATATTTATTTATTTATATATCTACATGTCTATATACCTCTATGTATTTTTATATTTGTATATGTATATATTTATACTGAACTGTGGAACACTGATAAACAGGGATTGGGGAATAAGATATAATCCAGGAATTTGTCAAGCATTACAAAATGGCCAGGTGGAGGGAGCTGCAGGTCAGCAGGATGGTTGGCAGCCCTGCACAAGAACAGCAAAGGGGGGCACTGGGAGCAGAGCAGGGTGAGGGAGTTTGGGTTTCCTGCCCTCTCTGCTTTCCACAATTACACAGGTGAGTACCAGGATGAATCAGAGCCATTTCTGGGTGGGAATTTGGCAGTTCTGCCCCGGTGCCCGGTGACATCCGAGGGGCAAGCGCTGAAATCTTTGTGCTGGGGTGCCACAACTGCCCCAAGCTGGCTCAGAGCTCTGGCATAAGGTCACAGGGGTGGGCACTGCAGGATAACCCCAAAATCACCGGGGGGAACAGGGTTTGGGAGCCTGGCTCTGGCACAAGGTCACTCTGGGTGCCACAGGGATGAGAACTGCAGGAAAACCCCAAAATCACCGGGGGGAGCAGGAATTGGGAGCCTGCCTCTGGCACGTGGTCACAGGGATGAGTTTTTTTGAAAAACCCCAAAAGGCACCAGAGGGAACAGGGTTTTGGGACCAAACCCAGCTCAGAGAGCTCAGGAGCAGCAGTGACCAGCAGGATGCTGGTTTTAGGCACATTTTTCAGTTTTTAGGCACATTTTTCAGTTTTTAGGCACATTTAGGGCCATCCTGGCCAGCAGAGTCAGAGGAGCCTGTCCCAGTGCCCCTCTGAGATCAAAAGCAGCGCTGGGCTTTCAGAGGGGCCACCCTTCCTCCTCCTCCTCCCCCAGCCCTAATTAGGTCTCTCTCCTTCTCCCTCCTCCCCTTGCGCTTGTTCCCAAATTTGCTGACCTCATGTAATTCCTAATTTGACAAGCTGCCTCCTTTTATTTTTTTTTCCCTTTATTTTTTTTTTTTTTTTTTTTTTTTGCTATTTTTGTCATAACAAGTTGCAAACAGAGCAGCCTGTCTTTAGCAGCCTCCATTCACAGGAATGTGGGGACGTTTGGGCACAGAGGAAACCCAGCTTTGTCTGCCTGCAAAGAAATAGAAATGCCTGCAAAGGCAGCACAACAACGGGAGGGGAAGCTGCTTTCTTTGTGTTCCAAACAATTTTGCCAAGAGCACACACACACACACACACACACATACACAAACAAGAGAAAAAAAAATAAGGAAAAATAAAAAAGGGTTAATAAGAGATAAGTGATTGGCCTTGCATTTCAGAGGAAAACAAAGATTTTTGGATGCCTTTTATTTGTGCAGCTCAGATATTTCCTGCTGGAAGATGTGCTGGGTGAGAGGCAAGCAGTCAATGGCAGGAATTACTCGAATGCTGATGTGTTGTTTTGGATTTTCTAAGTGAAAAGTGTTGTTTGTTTTGGAGTTTGTTTTGAAGTGATTTTTTTTTTTCCTGGAACAGCCAGAACTCTGCCTTTGCTTTACTCATATCCTTGTTTTCCTGCTAGCACTCATCCCTTTTCCCCACCTTAGTTGCTTGGTGACTGGTGTTAATCTCCACATCCAACAGCATTTTTACAACCACCCTGATACAGAAACAGAATGAGTCAGAAAATATCTGGGAGACTTTTTTCCCCTACTTCTTTTCTTTTTTCCTTCCTTTGTTTTTCCCGTACTGTATAAAAATTAACCAACCAACAAACTCTGGCAAGAGACCCAGCCCTGCCAGGACCAGTGAGATATTCTCTTTATCTTGCTAAAACTTGCTGAGAAAAAAAAAAAAAAAAAAAAAAAAAAAAAAGGCAAGTCAATAAATACATGCTAATTTTAAAAAATAATTAAAGCATTTTCAGGATTCTGGGAAGTCTGGGAAGCAATGTTTGAACCTAGCAGGGTTTTTGCAGGTGATATTTCTGCTATCAGCTCTTTCAGTTCTGCATCCAGCCAGTCCTTGGGAGGGAATTCAGCTCCTATTCCATGGAAAGTGCAGCCTGGATGGTTTTCCATGCCCGAGCTAGTGGAGCACAGGATTTACTGCATTTATTGTCCCTGTCCTGTCCGGAGCTGGGATGGCCCGACAGGAACCCAAAGCCAACCTGGAACCACATTTCCCTTTATGAACAGTGCTGGATGGCCCTGAATTTCCATGGGAATTCTGCTGGAATGAGCCAGCATGATTTGTAGGGAGAAAAATGCAGTTTTCCCTCACCAGTGTCCCTTTCCCTGCAGAGCAGATCTGGCCCAGCCCTGGCAAGGGAGCTCACTTGGACCTTGTAATTACTCATGTCCTGCCTTGATTTTTCCCCTTATCAACTTGTCCGGAGATAAGAACAATGAACAGAAAGAGGAGGAATGCTGATCCCATCCTGCCCCCTCCGCAGCGCTGATTTAATGATCAGTGAGCAAATGACAACTGGCTGCATCCCTGCAAACCCAAACACATCCTGGGCTGTGCTCTGCCTTTGAACCCTTGCCCAGTTTCTGTTCAAATTCTTCTGGCAAAAGGAGCAGAGTTTTGTACGGGTTCCAATCTGCTTCGATTTATTGGTGAAAATGGCTTTTTAATTCCAAAGCGTAAGCACGCCGTATTTTACAGCCCTGTGAGTCTGCAAATTGCAAATAATGCAACCCCTTGGTGTCGTAAAGCCACAAAATCAACACTAAATCCTAAATCTGGAGCCTCAGAATGCTGCACAGTTCTCAGGCTTCTCCCAGCTTTTCCCCTGACATTGTCCCAGAAGCTGCTGGAAATCAGAAATCCAAGGCCATGACAGCTCTGAAACTGTTGGGGTTTCTTTATTTGCTTGTTTTCCTTTTTTCCTGCTCCTGAAGAAAACATTTCATTGATGGTTTTAACCAAGAGGTGAATAACTGAAAGGTTTTAAGTCACACAGTTGGAGTTCCTGTAGCACAAGCCAGAATTGGAGTTTTGGCCTTTTGGGACACACTTAAAACTCTGAGTCTGATGAAGGTGGGTAAGGAGAGGTGATGCTGCTCTGCTGGCCAGTCTGTACACAGCCACATTTTCCTTCTATTTTAATTACTGGAAGAAATTCCTCCCAGAGAAGCTGTGGCTGGCCCATCCCTGGAAGTGCCCAAGTTGGAAAAAGCTGGGATGGATTCTGTGATTCCCAAAGCTAAGGTGGCACAAAATCCTGTATAAAATCCTGATAAATCGGGATAAAATCCGGGATAAAATCCAGGATAAAATCCCGAGAAATCGGGATAAAATCCAGGATAAAATAGTGATAAATCAGGATAAAATCCAGGATAAAATCCAGATAAATCGGGATAAAATCCAGGCTAAAATCATGACAAATCAGGATAAAATCCAGGATAAAATCCTGATAAATCAGGATAAAATCCAGGATAAAATCCAGATAAATCGGGATAAAATCCAGGATAAAATCCAGATAAATCAGGATAAAATCCAGGATAAAATCCAGATAAATCGGGATAAAATCCAGGATAAAATCCAGATAAATCAGGATAAAATCCAGGCTAAAATCGTGATAAATCAGGATAAAATCCAGGATAAAATCCTGATTAATCAGGATAAAATCCAGGATAAAATCCTGATAAATCAGGATAAAATTCAGGATATAATTCAGATAAATTTTGATAAAATCCAGGATAAAATCCTGATAAATCAGGATAAAACCCAGAGCATTCAGCAGGCTGCCTGTTTACATGGACACTTACTCAGGGTTTTCACATCACACCTCCCAGCTGCAGCACAGGGAATATCCTCAAGTATAAACACAAATTCATATTAAACTCTTTGGTTCCTGGCAAAGCCTCCATTTCAAGTCAGGTTTTCCTACAGTGTTTTGATTTGCTCGTTCAACAGGATTTACTAAAGTGTTTTGGAAAACTTGCTTCAAGAAAATTAAGATTTTTGCCAGCTGATGATAATCTGCAGCATTTGATATTTGAAACGCAGTTGGCAGTTGGTTCAGTAAATCACCAACATGGCAGGGCAGCTGGGAAACATGAGCCACGTAGGTTCAGGAAACAAAAAGGCAAAAGAGCCAATATTTATCATTTTAAATATAATTTTTGCACAATTCTGCAGGTCCTGACTTCAAAATTTATGAATCCTTGAGTTGAGCAAAGTCACATAAAACTTTGCTGTCTGGGAGCCTCCTCCAAAGTCCTTTAAAGTCCAAAAGGGACTGATTCCATTGACTTCTCTGGATTTTGGGGAAGGATTAGAACCCCAAGATGCACAAAAAAAGTCAAAAAGGACAATGGGAGAAGGTTTTCCCATCCAAACCCCCTGGCTCTGTGCAGGCAGGGATTTACCTGGTGCTAGAGCTGTCCTGAGCAGGAATCCTGAGCTGGGGTTAAAGTGCACAAATCTCTGACACAAATACAAATGTGGGCCAGTTTGAGAGACTTTGAACTTCTTCTCCAAACATTTGTTCTCCAACTCAATCACACATATGTTCCCAGAAAGCAAAAGGGAGCTGGGATCCAAGCAGAGCCAAAGGGAATGTGTTCAAAAATTTCAGCAAATATTAACAGAACGTACTTATTTATTTGCAGTTCCTGTCTGTCTTGAGCATTAGCAGCAATAATCAAGAGAAATTTCAAGCACAGCCAGCCCCTGATATCATATCTGCTTATCCTAATGTTTATTTTTTCCCATCCTTTCGAGCTTAGATTAATCGCTCTGGTATAGAAATGCAAAAGGGACTTGAAACGATGCTGTGCCAACAAAGCAACTGTTTCAGGCACTTGTGTTACCTGTGCCTCACTTTGTTCTGAGCGAAAACAAAACCAGGAAAAGAAGCCAAGCTTTTAAAAATCACCTTGTGTAGGAGCAGGGAGGAGGAGCTCCCCCAGCAGTGGAAGCACGCTGCTTTCATAATTGGCTGCTTTGCATACTGCCAGCATTTCAAATCTGATCCCAAGTAGGAAGAGTTTTGCTTTTTTTAATCTGCCTGCCATGTTTGGTGCATAATCTGCTGCTAAACACAGCTTTATATTGATTGGTCATGGTGCTGCTTGCAAACTTGCTGCTCGCTCACATCTGTTATTTTCCATAAATGGGGTTTAATCCCCCCTAATTAACCCCTGCAGCCCCGACGGTTTCAGGGCTCACCAGGGTGCCCAGCCCAGCTCTGCACCCTGACAGGGGCACCCTGAGCTCAAGGGGCTCTGGGAGTTGTGGAGCACTGTAATTGGGTGTGTTGGGCTTGGTCTGAGAATTGTTTGTAGGCAGATGGGATTAATCCCCCCAAAACCCCCTGTGAGCAGAGTCTGAGCTGCTGAGCACCCAGCAGGGCTAGTACAAATATAAATGGATATTTATTGATCAGCAGGGAGAGGCTGCCCTCCCTCCAGCCTGTAAAAATCAGCCCTTTTTAGACCAAATGGATCAGATTTTTATGGACCCAGAGATGGATGGGCCGGCCCAACAGCTGCACTGACACACAAAAATACAGTTTTGTCTAAGGAGCCTCCTCAGGAGGGTTTTCCACTGAGCTGCCCTAAAGAATTGGGCACATCTTGATCATCTCGGTCTTCATCATAAAGGAGCTGAGCTCACCTTGGGAACCACTCTGTGCTCACACCAAAACCCCACCAGATCTTTGGCTCCCCCAGAGCACAAATCCCCACCAGAGCTGTTGGGGTGTCCGGGAGCCCTGAGCTGCCCCAGGCACCCTGTACCCCCAAAACTGTCCCCAAAACTGTCCCCAAAACTGTCCCCAAAACTGTCCCCAAAACTGTCCCCAGTGCACCCCCAAACTGCCCCAGCCTTCCCCAGCACAGAGAGCTCCTGTGGCTGTCTGTCTGTCTGTCCATCCACAGCTGTGCCAGCTGTGCTTGCAGCTCCCCTCAAGCCTGGGAATGTCCCCACAGCTGGAGCTGGCACGGGCGGGATGGTGGCACCTTGCCCCAGTGCCACCACAGGTAAATCACCCTCGTGGTGCCCACAGGTGGCTCTGGGCTGGGCCAGGGCAGCATTTATTGCTGAAAACACCAATTTTTGCAGAAAATGTGCGTCCTGTGTCCTGGCTAATGCCAGCACGGGGCTGCTGTAATGATTAAGCCTCGAGTTTTCTCACATCTGTGAGGAATGCTTAGACATTCAAGTTTAAAAATAAAACCATCACTCTGGGCAGGATTTGAGCATTTTTTTGAGGGAGTGTGGGATGATGGGTGGGTGGATTAGATAGTAATCAGTTGAATAAACTCAGCTGAGCTTTGAAAGTTAAACTTCAAGCTCTACAGGAAGATTTGCATGGTGGGACATAAAAAAGAGTTTAATTGTGCCTGGCATGATCTGGGTTTATTAAGGTGTACCAGTGTAAATGCACTTTCCTGCAATCAGTTTTATGAGATACCCAAGTGCTTTAAAAACACATAAATGACTTAATAATATTCCTGAGAATTCAATTGACAGGCAGGAAACCACGGCACAGAAGGGCTGGGTTAAGTGGGACTGTGAGGGAGCAAATTCCACTTTGGGGAATGGAGTGAATGAAATTTGTCCTGCTGGTTATTGCCAGAGGAGGAGGAGGAGGCAGAATTTCCTTCCCAACAGAAATGTCGTTAGAGAACACAAATACCCACTAACAAAAAGCAATATTTTGATGTGCTAAGGCATGTTTGCCTTTGTTACCCGTTTTGCAGACAAGTTCTGCATTTGTGCATTCAGATGCTGCCGCTATTTTTAGCTCTCTTTTATCCTCCACCCTTTTCTGCCTCTTGCCACACATAAAGATTCAAAGAAACATCTTTCCAGAGCATGTAAAGAAGCAACTAATGATATGCTATCGAGGAAGAAGTGTTCTCCTAGAGGAGACAGCTTCCTTTCAGAGACACTAAAACAAAACCTCTATTCAATTCCTGCTCACTGCTTCATATCATTGCTTTTTTTAAATTTTTCTTTTTAATTTTAACCACGCTGAAAACTGCACATTCTGACACCAGACTGCACAACAGGCTCCAGTATTTCCACAGCCAGCCTGGCATTTGTTCCTGAATCATGGGAAGAGATCCTTCCTAACCCAAGTGTTCAGAGCACAATTCACTGGGTCACTCCTTGGCAGGAATTTCTTTGTTCCGAAGGTTTTTTGGTCTCGGAACTCCACAGATGCTCCACAGTTCATTTCCCCCCATGAATATGAATTTATTGCTGAGGATGGGTCCCTGCCACCAATGCATAATCAGGCTGGTTAAATCTTCTGCTGGAGACAAAATATTCCAGGAATCTTAAACACTCACTGGGAGGCTAAAAGAGCTCTCCTACCCCCAGCGAAAGAGTGGGCTGCACTAATTCATAGGAAAATAACAAATATATTGGTGCTGCCTAAAAATGCTGCCTTTCCCCTTTGCTGTGGAGAGCCGGGTGATGTCGGCAGCTCCAGATGTGGCAGGGCTCCGCCAGATGTGGCACTGCCCTGGCCCGTGTGAACTCGCTGGGTTTGAAAGCGGATTTGCGAGCGAGTGGAACCCGCGTCCCTGCCTGTCAATAATTCCCCATCGCACTCCACAAGAACTCGTGGCTCTGCTCTTTGCCCACCCCTGGATGCGGGATGGCAGCAAATCAGCAGGAAATCAGCAGGAAATCAGCATAAATCAAACAGCAGCGCTGCTCGGCACAGAAAGCAGCGCGCTCCAAAGGCGGGCAGCCTCTTCTCTCTGCACCTATGAAAATTCCCAAATCCAGGGAAATCTCCTGCTCCTTTCCCCTCGCCGTTCCGAGAGCCTCGGCCATGCGTATTAAAGGGATGCTGTCAGCTCACAGCGTTTGAAACGCGACTGATTAAAAAAACATTCGGGGGAAGGAAGCATCCTAGGCAGGCTGGGAGAGGAACTGCCCTGAACTGAGCCCCACCAGCCGAGCATCCCTCCCCAGCCTGAAATGCGCCTTATTTTTAAATTTTTGAACTCTATTTCAATATTTCCCCTCTTTTCCGAGCATTTTCCCTAAAGTTATTGAAAGGAAGTATTCCCACGTGTTCACTCCCACTTTTCTTTTTCTTTCTTTCCCTGGGCTTGCCTCTTACCAAATCTTCAGCTTTGGACATTTGGAATGCCCAAATTATGAATGAAGTTATTTTTCCTCCAAAGTGCAGAGGAAGGGTTGCCCCTGTTCTTAGACTATGATATGCAAATATTCATATTATATAAGATAACATAACAACATACTATATTAAATATTACATTACATATTATATTACATATTATATTATATTATATTATATTATATTATATTATATTATATTATATTATATTATATTATATTATATTATATTATATTATATTATATTATACTATATTATACTATATTATATTATATTATATCATAATATAATATATTATAATATAATATTATAAATATTATATAATATACTTATAATATTATATTTATAATATATACTATAGTTATAATAAAATATATATTTATAATATAATATAATATAATATAATATAATATAATATAATATAATATAATATAATATAATATAATATAATATAATATAATATTTATATTATAATATATTTATAATATTATATAATATTGTTTTATTATATAATGTTATTATAATATTATGTTTATAATATAAAATAATATATATATTATTCTCCTTCTGTCAAAATAAATGAAATAATAATTATTTATCCCAGATAAACCAAACCACAATGACTTGCCCAGGTTAAATGGTGCCTTCTTATCAGTATATTTAATATACATAATTTAATTTTAATAATTAAAATTTCTTCAGCTGGAGCAGTCACAAGACATTCCCAGCCCTTTTCCACCCCCTCCCCTCTGCCAGGCTCCACTCGAATTTCCATAGATCCAAATGTCCATGAGACCCACGAGGCTGTGTTGTACCCAGACCATCCCAATCACCTTTTCAAGCCAATTTGTGCCCTGTGGTGGGGCTGTGCATCCCCAGTGCTGCCTGGAGCCCACCCTGAGGAGGAGCCCGTCCCTCCTGGCCTGGGGATGGTTCTTCTGCAGCTGAAATTCATTTATTCACATGGAATCAGCGTGAGGTCTGTGCAGTACCCAGCGCTGCCGAGCCCTGATGATATTGGATTTCGTCACTCTTATTTGAACCAGCTCATTTTCACAAGGATTTCCCTCCGTGTGCTCTGGAGGCACAGGAAGTGGAGGTAGCAGGAGTCCCTGCAGCTGCACCCCAGGCTCCTGAGAACTGCTCAGATCGGGGCTTTTTGGCCACATCACGTTGGCCAGCCTCTCCTTTGGGTGTCCTGCCCTTTCCCAGGATCTCCCTGCAGCTTTCCCCATGCCTGAGCCTCAGGGATCCCAATAAAATTCCCATTGGCCCCGGAGGTTTTGGGGCTGTGCCCCGTGAGAGGCAGGGAAAGGATGGAATCACCATTGCAGGAATGTGCTGCAATACATCTTCTGATAAAAATGCTCGTTTAATTAAAAGCAACCACCTCAGACAGCAGATGTTTAGCAGGACCTGAGCTCTTTCACTGACAAATGAACCCAGCCTGTCTCAGCCCTCACAGATTTGCTCAGAGGGAAGAGTGTGATGTTCATTGTGGTTATCACTGCAAACAATTCCTGCCTCTCACTCACGAGTTACACACAAACTGCTTCCTGAGCAAGCTGAGCAATTTCAGAGCAGTTATTGCTTTTATTCAGCAGTGCTATCAGCATTACCAGGACCTGGTCTAGAGGAAGGTGTCCCTGCCCAGGGGAGCTGGAAGGAGATGATTTTAAGATGCCTTCCAGCCCACAGCATTTGGCCATTCTGTGGTTTAGTCAGAGGTGAGCAGAGCAGTGATGTTTGCACATCCTGTGACAGCAGGATTCACAAGGGTAAACTCTGCTGAGCTCACAAAATCGGGCTGTTTAAGGGTGCAGCAATCAGAGCAGCCTCAGCCCATCCCTTCCCATGCCTCTTGGCCATTAGGCTGGCTCACATGCCTAAATTGCACTGCACTGGCTGCATATTGGGGTGCTGCAGCACAAAGGGACAGGGATGGAGATATCAGCAGGAATATTTGTCAGGGACTGCCCTGCACCTGCACCACCTTCATCCATTTGGATCTGCAATAATTGTTCTGGCAGCTGTCACCACAGCCCCTCAGAAATGTGCATTTTCACACACACCGCACCAAACCCCAAGGCACAGGGTGTTTGTTATCTGGGATGGAGCCAGGCCGGGCAGTGATTCACTCTGTGGGTCTTTCCCCACACTGCTGCTGGTGGTGCTAGCAGGAGGAGACACCAGCTGTGAGTCACAGTGTCTGTGGGGAAAGGTGGGGACAGCTCATGTCTGTCTGTCTGTCTGTCTGTGACTGAACGGGGACACAACTCCAGCAACACTCCCCAACAGAGGCATCACTGCCAAAACACAGCATTTCAATGCACTGCTGCCTACCAACCTCTATCATTTCACCAGGAACAAACATCTGTTTGTAACCCATTCATCTTCCTCAGTTACTCTTGCATTTCCTTTAAAAGAACTCTGAATTTAAAAACTCTAATTGTTTTTTTTTGTTTTTTTTTTTTTGTTCACCATCTTAAACATGATGAAGATTTTATTCTCTATTCCACTCTCTTGATGGGTCTTTTTAAGTGATAAATGTTTGCCTGAGCAGATGGTGATGTTTTATCCTTCATCACAGGTCTAAGTCAATGTTGTCAAACCCGGGGGAATTAAGGAAAGTCAGGCACACAGGAAACCTTATGGCCTGTGACAAATCAATACTTCCTAATCTCCATTAACATTGGGATTTCTGCTCTAAGCTAACAGTGAGAATTCCTGGTCTCCCTTCTGATTTTGATGCTGAATTACAAAGAGTGGGTCTTAATTATCCACTCCTGTTCTGGCTCCTGGTTTTCAGGAGGAAATGGGACATGAAATGGCTCCTGCCACTGGGAGCTCCCACTCTGCACCAACCTCCCAGCAGTGGCTGCACAGGTGGGTGCTGCCCCTGCTGCCCCCGAGCCCTGTCCATCCCTGAGGAACCCACACTGGAGCCTCCAAAAGCTGCCCAAACCACCCAGCCTTGGATTGTTCTGGTGCCTCACCACTGAAAATCATTGCTCAGTACTTGAAAGAGAGAGAAAACCCTGTGTAAGGACCCTAAATAAAGGACAGATTCCTGTTCCCCTCACCTGATCCTGCTCAGGAGCAGGAGAGGAAAATGTCGTGGTGGCTGGGCATTAAGGGCCAAAACAGAACCATATTTCACTGCTTTGATGGACAAATACCAAAAACCTTTGCTTGAATAGCTCTGCTCCAGAGCTTGACTGGGTGGGCACTGGTTCCCTGTTAATTGTCTTTTCTTATATTTTTCCACTGGGAAGATGGGAAAGAATGCCACGCAAGGTCCGTGCACACAGAGTGCATTCCAGCCTCTCCCACACCAGCTCCTCATTTCTTTCAGCACTGCCAAGGTGCTTTTACAACGTTTGTGCTGCCTCAGTTTCCTCCTGGACACGGCTCAGGAGCAAAACCAAAGCTGGGCCCGGGCTCAGAGCAAGGATCTGATGTTGGGTTGGGGTGAGGGATGGATGTGGATCAGCCCCACTGGATCAGCCCATCCCATCCATCCATCCATCCATCCATCCATCCATCCATCCATCCATCCATCATCCATCCATCCATCCATCCATCCATCCATCCATCATCCATCCATCCATCCATCCATCCATCCATCCATCCATCCATCATCCATCCATCCATCCATCCATCCATCCATCCATCCATCCATCCATCATCCATCCATCATCCATCCATCCATCCATCCATCCATCCATCCATCCATCCATCCATCCATCCCATCCAATCCCATCCCATCCCATCCCATCCCATCCCATCCCATCCCATCCCATCCCATCCCATCCCATCCCATCCCATATCCCATCCCATCCCATCGGGGCAATCCCTGGTCCTGGGGCTCCCCTGGCTCTGCCAGCAGGGCTGGGAAGGGCTTTGAGACCTGGGGGACTCAGATTCTCAGCCCTGAGAGATGAGTGGCGCTCTGAGGCAGCCTGGGTGCTGAGTGATGGCTGAAACCCCCAAAAAGGGATCCCAGATCCTGGGGAGCACCAGGGAACGGGAGAAGAGTGCAGCAGAGTGTCACCCCTGGGAGCTGCTGGGGTGGGAGCTCAGGGGCAGCTGCCAGGGCAATGAGGGTTTGAGTTTCTGCACGAAGGGAGATTATTGCCAAGGAATGATGTGAGATTGTGCTGCATTGGGAAGCTCTCTGGGTTCTTTACACCAAAACACCTTCCAAGCAGTTTGTTTTGAGCTCAGCCCCTGTGGAAGGGGGGGGCAAATGTAAATAAAGCCTCCTCAGAAATGAAGGTGTCTGTCTGTGTAGTATTTGTAGCTGGCTAAAACACTTTTTATGTCGGTGTTTATTGGATTTGACTGGAGGTGGATTACTAAGAGGAGCATTTAAATGACTAAAGCATTTGCAAAACAACAGCACAATTGTTGGGAATGCTGGAACATCTAAACTTGAATTTCTATCCTAAAATATCCGATTATTTTCCACTGAATTGTAAAAAGATTTTCTAAGGAAAGGTTCTCAAATAACAAAAAGCTCCACAGCTCTGTTGGAGCAGCTTGTTACTCCGCACTCAGACAGGTTGTGCAGCTCTAGGGGCTCCCACATTTAAATATTCTCTGCCCATGGTTGATATTTCTCTGCCTTCAAAGTGTTGTAATGCTGCATTCTTTCGAGATCACTCAGACATGAATCATACACTCCATCACTTTAGCAAAAGAACAACCTCATTAAAAAGTAAAAGGTGGCTTTGCCATTTCATTCTGCACAAACAACTGCAATGGAAGGATGGGAAGTTCAGAACAGTAAGACAATGAAAAGAAATAATGAAGAAGCCATATTTACCCCTCCACATGGCATTTCACAAAGGAAAATAATCCATTGTCTCTCCAAAGACAATGGCCCTGACTGTACATGTCCTGCACCACGGACAGAACAGCAATCCTGGAATTATTCTAAATGTTTCTCATGCCTATCGAATCCTTCAAGTTACAAGGGCTAAACAAAGGCAGAGAATCCCACTCTGACCCCTTTAAAAACATCAAAGTGCCACTATCAGCCCCGAGTCTTCCTCCCAGCCCAGCCCTTGGCGTCGTGTTACAGTGCCACTGGTTATTCATAATCTGGCCCGAAACTACAAATTATTTCTTGATTTTGCTCTAATATTATCAAGTTCTAAAGAATAATTACTGGTGTAATAGTTAGCCAAGTTGTTATGAGAATTGTAAGCCCTTTTGGTTAATGCATGGCATATGTCTGAGGCATTCAGCTAATTCACATATCTGTCTGCACTATTAATAGAGAAGGTTACATGCCAATTATCCAGGGTTCAATCAGCCTGTTAGGATACAATAGCTGCAGTGTTCACACACTTGATGTGCCACATTCCTCACAGACATTATAAGCAGCTGGTCCAGATAAGACCACTGGGGCTTTAATATTTAGGAATCACTCCTGCGCCCAACCTGGACTGCGATTTTTCCCTCGTTACTGTGGTTCTTTTGTTACCTCTAATATCTGTGAGCGAATTATTTTTAGGTTCAGCTGTGCTGAAGTCAACTGACGTTTTGGGAGGGAAGGCAGAGCGTTGGAAATGGCTGGAGCAGAGCTGGGACAACAATGGGCTCAGGAGTTCCCCGCGTTCCCCCAAAGCAGCAGCACTTCTGTGTCCTGAGGATGGACCACAGCACCTCCTCCCCATCACCCAGACCTGGGAAAGGCAGCTGGAAAGGCTGGCCTGTGCTAAATGCTTCATATTTTTTTTCATTATTTTGCCTGCTTTGCTTAAAAATAAATAAATAAACAAAATTTAAAAGCTAAGAACAGGACAAAACAGCCGCGTTCATTCGGGCTGCTGTTGGTTCTGTGTTTTTATCTCATCTGGGAGAGGGAACTTCGGGAGAAGCGTTGCGGTTCAGCTTAGCCAAAGGTAGGGAGCAGCGTGCAGAGAGCCAATTTAGAGTGGCACGATTGGGGATTTCAGCACACGAAAACCAGACATTCATGTGTTCCCATGGAGATATTGCTGCTCCCAGTCAATCAGGGAGCTGCTCCGGTCAGACAATAGGCAGTGGTTCCTTCCCTCATCTCACAAACAGATAACCCCCTCCCTCCTCCTCCTCCTTCTATTTACGGGCATTCGTGACAACTTTAAACACCTACAGACCACGCAATAATATTTCCAATGATCAACAAAAAATGTTAGCTGAGGTTTTTAGTTTAGTTGTTTTTTGGTTTTTTTTTTTTTTTTTTTTTTTTTTTTTTTTTTTTTGTGTTTTTTTGGGGGTTTTTTTTTTGTTTTTTTTAAGCTTGCAGAAAAATGAATTAAATAAAAACGAGGCTGTCCTGGACTCTCACACCCCACACGTACCCTGAACTTTTTTTCACGCGGTATTTACAATATTTTAATGGAAACAAAGTCGTTTCCACAGCGCTTGAGCATCCTTTGTTGCCAGGCCACTCTAAAAGGGCGTGGGATAATTGTGGGCAACTTTTTAATTGCCAGAGCAGAGCTCACAGCAAAGCACCACAGGATGGTGCTGGGGAAGATGCAAAGTGGGATTTCTTACAGAGCCAGGAACTAAACCCTAAAAATAAAGCGGCACGTGGAAAGCAGTTGTACAGCACAGACAGGAGATGGAAAGGATGGTTTTTAACAATGCTCCTCTCAGGTGCTCAGGGCAGGCTGAGGGACCCCACACCAGGGCTTGTGGGGGGGGGTGTTTTATGACCATATTTTTGACAATTTAGAACCATATTTTTGACTATTTAGAATCATATTTTTGACTATTTAGAATCATATTTCAGAATCATATTTTTGCCTCGCTGCCCCAAAAATCTGTGTATTTAAGCATATTGTTATATAACTGTATTTCTAAAATTTTATCTGTTTATACGTGTAACTTAGGAATCTAAAGGTGCATTTTATACTCTAAAAAATTCTTACACAGGTCAGGTTTTGCCTTTTCCTCTCCCTAAATGCCTCTGTGCTGTTAAACTCTGCAATGCCCCAGCACTCGAGGGGCAAACTCCTCCATCCCATGAATCCAAACTGTTTATTAACACCTCCTATCCCTCACTGACAGCTCCAGAACCCCCAGATCGTTTTTGGCAGGGCTGCTGAGATTTCTTCATCAATTTTTGATTCATTCACCACAGTGATGATTAATCCTTTGGGGGTTTTATGTAAAATGGGTGATTTGGAAGAGGGGAGGGAGCTCCAAAATGAAGGGGAGAGGGAGGGAAATTCCATTTTTATTTAACCATTAATCAGCACTTTCCTGCCCACGGCCTCCTCCAGGTGCCCCTGCCCAGGTGGCAAAAGGGCAGACCCCAAACGGGGATTGCAGTGCATTTATCCCAGAGTGGGAGCTGGGATCCTGCCTGCTGCTAAACTGGCAGAATAGAGGATAAAGGTGGTTTTTAATGTAAAACTGAGGTTCATCGATTTTCCTCGGAAAATAAATTCCTTAAATAAGGGTTTGCTCTGAAGCATGTACCTGAAAAGCAGGGTCAGAGCTTGGCACGTCCCTGTGTAAGAATCAAATATCAGCCAGCAGCACCCTGATTGCTGCCTGTGCCCATGCCCGGGTGATGACCAGCGCTTACTCACTAAAGAAACATAAATAAACTGATGCATTCATCCACTCCTGGTTAAACAGGAACAAAGAAAACCGAGATGCTCCCAGTTCCTTCTGGAATCCCACTCTGCTGGGAGGCGCAGCATCCCTACCGGGGCACAATCGGCACTCTGAAACTCTCTCTGCTGCTTTTCCCTTGGTTTTAGCCACTAAATATCTCCTCCAGCAGCGGGAGGAACACAACAGGAGGAATTCCTAAATAGGAGGAGTTCCCAAATGGAATGGTAGAGGTGCCCAGCTCCTGCCAGGGCTGTGCCCAACAGAGGATGCGGGGAGACCCCAAAGTGGCACCGAGCACACCAAAACTCATTTACACCCAAACACAAAGCATCTGTGCCCCACAAAACCTCTCTGTTTTTCTGGAGAAAAGGATGGGAAGGAGATCCCGCAGTACAAGAAATAGATCTTGGTCCAGATGAAAACTCCAGCAGCTGAAAGGAGAATTGGCGCTCAGCTGGCTGAGTAAGAATAGAACAGGAAACTGCAAATGACACCAGCGGGGTGGATTGTACGATTAAGTAACTGCCCTCCTTTTTAATGAAGTCACTCAAGTACAGCCGAACAGCGCAGCAAAGCAGGAAAGTCAATAGAGTTGAAGTCTCCGCTTTAAACAAGCCCGGCCAGTTCTGCGGCTTCTCCCAAAATCGCATTTCCAGCCCCGCACGGCAGCTTCGGTTCCTCCGCACGATGGGAACAAAGAAATGCGGGCTCGGTAAACAACCAGGGGTGCCAATGGTCACGTCTGGGATGGTGATGAACGAACAAAACAATCGGAGTTTCTGGGCACGGGGAGCCCGGCTCGGGGCGCCCGTTCCAGCCGGGGATTTCTCACCTATTGAAAGCTGCATTTGCAAGTGACTTACCCTGAGAAACCTCAGTGCCGAGAGGGGCTGGCACCTGCCCTCAAACCGCCTTTATCTATTCACCGGGGCCTGACTGAATTAACCGTTTTAAAGGCGAGTTTTGGCACTCTGGGTTAACCCATTTGTCGCTTTGATTTTTGAAGATTTTTCTAAACCTTGTGATGGTTACATTCTTGTGGCCAACTTTCTCACTCTTTCTGTAAATAACTCATTGTTTTGCCTTCTTTTATAGAAGAAGAGAAATCTGATGGACTGTTGGCTTGTCCAGTGTCATTGGAGAGGTGGCACTGTCACCCTCCAATCCACTGTCACTTTTAGAAAACTATAAATGTTGGAGTCAGAAAATAAACTTTCCTTTTGCTTCACCTTGAGAGCAGCAGTGTGTGCGCTCGTGTTGTTTCGTGGGTGTCGCAAAATTGAAATATTGCTCCTTTAGTGGGTGTCACTATAGGACTTTCCACTGTCCTGGAGTGACACCCACTAAAGGAGCAAAATCCCTGCTCATCACCCACCCTGAGCCTTTGCTGTATTTTTAATTTTCTCTGCAAAAACCAATTCTGTGCCAAACCCGAGCGCTCTGTGCAACACCCCGGACCCCTTTATCCAAAGTAGTTCTCACTCACATATTCCTCCTGTGCCCTGATGCAAAGAAATAAAGAAATTAGACGGTGACCTTTTGTCTGGGCAGCGTGGTGAGCAGATCCTGTCTGCTCCCACTGTCTGCAGCCAGAGGGAAAGCTGATAAAAACATTATTTATATGTGTTCAAGGAGATGCCGTGATAAGGCCAACGGAAAATACAGGCGTGGATTTTATTTAGCCTCTTATTCTGCTCCTTCCGTGGAGGATTTCAGATACCTCACGGTTTTACAGGCAGCAGAAAGTCTTTAAGTTGTTCTGGCAGAGCAGGAGGAGCTGGCAGCCATAAAAAGGAAGTTGCATGTCATATTAAAAGTGAGCTAGAACTGTCTGGGGTATTAATAGACAAACAGAACGAGGGAAAACAGCAAACAAAACATAACCCGGAAAAGAGAAAAAAGGAAAAGAGCTCTCAAAGCAAAAGCAGAACTTTTGAAGGGCTAGATCCTCAATTTGTGGCCGTGGCTAAGAAAAGGCAAAGCAAATCAGTGAAGTGATTGATCCTGGAGGTGAACTGAGCCTTGTCAGGGGCTTGGTGCTTGCAAGAGAGGGTGGAGGGAAGGCAGGAGGAGGAAACCCTTCCCTTCTCAGAAAATCTCCTCGGGTCCGAGGTGGAAATCATAAAAGGAACCCTGCTCCCACTTCAGGAAATAGAAACATGATTTCTTTCACTGAGATTAAGATCTGGACTCATTTCTGTAGTACTGAGGCTTTACTGCCCCTAGCATAGGAAAAGAATAGAATTATTAGTCTGCTGCAAGTGGAACTGCTGTAATTCTTAACATTCAACAGAAAAACTTCTGTTTGCTGGAAGGAGGCAGGAGAGACACCAAGCTGGGCTTTACAGGCACAGCACCTCAGATTATCAATGATGTCCTGATCTAAAGGCACAGCTGCACAGAAGTGCAAATTCCCAGCCTGGAAATGTGCTCAGGGCCCCCAGACCCCTCCAGGAATGGAGCCACAGCCAGCAGAACACATGGATCACTCTAAAATGAAATTTCCATTTTTGTTTTGCCCCCGCGCAGCAGAATAGCAGCAGAAATGTGGGATTCAAACTGGGGGGAAATGGGGTGTGAACTGCAGAGGCCCCAAAACCACACAGCAGGGATTCACAGGGGTTCATTCCTGATTTCAGATCTCCTGATTTTTACTATTTCATATGGGAAATTCTGGGGGAATCCTGGCTCCTGTGGCATCAGCAGCAAAACCCATTAATTTCAAGAGGACAGGGGGAATATTCACAGCAAACATGATCCCCACAGTTGCCAGGTTCCCTCCTCAGGGCTGTATTTCCAGCATGATGAAATTTCAGCTGAATTCAGACATGTGTGATATTTATTCAAACCAGATGCATCAAATTCCTTACAAATGCTTACAGTAACTATTAATCAAGCATTCATACTGTACTCTGTAATCAAGGGCTCGGAGCTGCACTCTGCTTCATAGATCAAGAAACAGGCATTTTTTATAAACTTATTTCACCAAAAAGAGATCAAAGAAAATGATGGTAAATGAAATGGAGCTTCCATGACCAACCGACAGAATCAGCCTGGAAAACGCCTACATGAAATTATAGTCATAAAATAGTAGTGCTGATATCTTACATGGTTTGGGTAGCACAGAGGGATCCCAGAGGTGAATTAGAGATGGGTTTGGGTTGGAAGGGAGTTTAAAATAATTCTGTTCCACCCCTGGCATGGCAGGGACACCTCTCCCTGTCCCAGGGGCTCCAGCCTGGCCCTGGGCACTGCCAGGGATCCAGGGGCTGCTCTGGGCACGTGTGCCAGGGCTGCCCACCCTCACAGGGAAGGGTTTATTCCTGAAATCCAACCTGAATTTCCCTTTTCCAGTGTGACAATCCGTGTGAGAATCCTAACACAGACGAAACAGCTCCTGGCCAAGAGGCACCACAGTTTACAAGGCTCTAAATATAAAACTGCTTATTTCTTTCAGGAGGCAGATAAGAAAACAGCTCCTACAGGACAAACACGTGTTCTTTCTACCCCACAGATGACAGCTCCGTGCCGGAGGAAGCTGAGATGCTGAGCAGGGTAAATACACCCTGCAAGGCTGCTCAGGGCTAACACATCCCTTACTCACACGCCCCTTACTCACACCCTGGTGCACTGTTTGTGCAATCCTGGACTTCACAAACAATGCAGAGCAAAACACTGAGCACAGCAAACAACTCAGTTGGTTTGGGCTGGATTTGGAGGAATATGTCAACAAAATGGCCATAAACCCCTGGGTTCATGTGTGCCATGTATTTACCTGAGCACCTCTGATCTGGAACAGCCAAAGCCCAGAGCATGCAGGAAATAGTTTTTTGGGTTTTTTTTTTTTTTTTTTTTTTTTTTTTTTTTTTTTTTTAACAGGATGTTATCAGAAGGAAATAAAAGGACTCATTTCGTAGCCATACATATGGTATCTGCTCTCGATTTTCATGAATACACCCCAGGAAGGTTTCAACATCATCCCTCAACAGGATGCTCTGACACACTCCTGATTTACTTTCAGGCCAAACAGGTAGTAAGTCTATTATGGGGCTAATTAGTGAGCTTAATTGTAAAGCAAGCTGTTTACATAAGGACACTTCAGCCCAAAGTATAATGAATAATAGTCAATGATATCCACCAATTCTTTAAAGTCAGATAAAAGCCCGGAGAAACTGAGGATACTGAAAAAAACCTCTTATTTCCTCTCAGTTTGGAAATGTGGAAAAACAAATTTCTAAATGAATATCTGTTACTGCAGCTGATTACATGATTTTAGTGGTGCACAAGGCCAGGAGCAGAAAGAGGAGGTGCCAGTGTGGGCTGGCTTTCATCACATGCATGAAAATAGTTCTTGGAATATAGATTTGCATGAAGAAATTCAGATATCTCAGATATGCCATTGATCATCTCATATCTGAATCCCAATCGTTACACCAAGGGACTTCTTTATTCTAATTAATTTGTTGCCTCATTGTTGCTCCTAGTTTTTGTACTGAAAATAGAATAAATATTTTTGTTCTGCTGACTGTTCTCCAGGTGACTCTTTGCCCTCTGGGAGATGATTTGGTGGCTTCTATTCAGTGGATTTGTTTGGTTTTTTTGGTTTTGTTTTTCTTTAGATTTTCACAGCTGAAACCGAGTGCCTGGGCTGGTGCAGCCTGACTCAGCTGCCAGGTATGCCAGTGCACCTTGGGCGTGCCTGCTCTGCACTCAGTCTGGCAGAAAATGTAAAATCAAACCAGAATTGAGTGTGAAGGGCACTGTGGTGCAGGGAGAGCCCATTGCCAGGGCTCTCATCCCTGATTTCCCAGCAGGATAACCCACGGGGCTGAGAGCAGCCAGACTCTCAGACAGAGGATTTTTAATAAATGTCTAATAAATAACCACCTGCACTAACAGAAAATGTGGCATTTTTGGGGTTTCCCAACAAAGGGAGGAATTGATGAATCTGACTTCATGTTCTCAGAAGGCTGATTTATTATTTTATGATCTATATTGTATTAAAGAATACTATACTAAACTATACTAAAGAATACAGAAAGGATACAGACAGAAAATTAAAAGATAGTAATGAAAAACTCGTGACTCCTTCCTGAGTCCTGACACAGCCTGACCCTGATTGGTCATTAAGTAAAAACAATTCCCAGAAACCAATGAAACAATGACCAGTTGATAAACAATTCCACAAAACCACACTCCAAAGCAGCAAAACACAGGAGGAGCAAATAGAAAATTATTCTTTTCATTTTTATCTGAGGTTTCTCAGCTTCCCAGGAGAAGGAATCCTGGACAAAGAGATTTTTTTTTCAGAAAATGTGACAGTGACAGAAAGGAGCAGAGTGAGCAAACCCTGCTGAGGTAGAAGGGAATAACCTGGAGGAGGTTGGGGCTGGAGCAGCAGCACCAGGTGCTGTCCTGTGCCACTCTCTGGGTTTTGGGGTCATTTTTAACCCTTCCCCAGCAATGCCCCGCTCCCTGTGCTCTGCTGGGACACCAAGGTTTAACGGCACAAAAAAGTGAACAGAGCAAAATCCCTCTGAGATGATTTTAACCTGCTTTGAAAGGCACACAACCCAAACGGGATCACAACTTTTCATTGGATTTGTTGCTGAGATTGTTGCTGATTTCTGGGCTGTCATTGCCTGGGCCCCTGCACATTTGGCAGCGGGAAGAAGTCTCCAGGATATGAATTTATGAATTTGCACTTGCAGCAGGGCTGTGTGTGCTCCCCACAGCCAGCCCAGCCACGCTCTGCATTGTCATTACACTGTCATCAGGGCCTGCACTGGGAGCTGAGTGGGGAGGCTGTGCCAATTATCCTTTTTTTTTTTATTATTTTATTTAATAAAACCCAGGGAACCATGTGCTTGAAGTTAAGCACGTGTTCCGAGTGCTCAGGACTGGCTCAGTGCACGTCTTTGAGGGGCAGGGTTGATAAGACAGATTGCAGCGTTACCACAGACCTGACACACAAATGGACTGAACACTTCAAAAACGTTTTTAAATCAAACCAGCTACAATACAATCTTTGTCTACACCAAAGACTCCTGGCTTTGTAACAAGCAAACTGGATTTTTGTGACATAAATTTCCTCCAGAATGTTAACCGTGCCCTTATACCATTTTTTGTTCTGAAAACAAATCATAGTATTTAATTTATGTGGTTGTGGCATTCTTGGTACGGAGCAAGTGGTGACTTTAAACCACTCCAGTCACATCAATACTGAGGAGTCACTGATGACTCCTCACTTTGGAAAGCACTCAGCTCAGGACAGTTGTGTAATAGAATTCAGCAAAGCAGAAAAATTGCCTGGGTAGGCAAATCCAAGTGGTTTCCAACCTGGCATATCACCCCACAGGGCTGGCAAACAGCTCCCTGGGGAAAGGACTGGGCCCTTCCTCTGGGCATTCTGCACCAACTCAACAGCTCCTGATCTGTGGTGCATGGATTCATTAATATTAATAATTCCATCATTAGGAACGTTATTAATTGGGAAGCTGCAGCCTGTCCCAGGTTATTGTCTCCCCTGCAGCCTGTGGAGCACATTCCTGAGGGCAGCACAGTGGGGAGGAAGACCCAAAATGAGGGAACAGGATCACAGGATCATTGAAGTGGGGAAAGACTCCAGGACCATGGAACCCAACCTTCAAAAGAGGAGCAGTACAAGGAGAAGCCACTGACCCAGAGCAAGCAGTCCTGTCTCCTGACTGTCCTTCCCAAGCAGCAGTGAGAGCTCACAGCACATCCCTGGTGTGGTGTGTGAGCTCAGCAGGGCATTTGGGGGGGGTCTTCAAATTCCCATCACAAACATCCCAAACTGCCCCCACACAAGGAAAGACCAGGCTGGGAGTGGCCACGGGGGCTTCTTGTGGCCAGAAGAGAGGGACAGAGGGAACAGCAGCCCCTGGCAAGGAATCGCCAGCCCAGCTCAGCCAGAGCAGCACATCTGTCCTCAGCCCCAGCCCAAAGAGCAGTCAGTGACAAAGCAGAGGCTGTTCAGCACTTAGCTGGATTGCTTTCCCTCCCCAGCACCGTGCTGCTTCCTTGAGGGAGCAGTTTTCCTATCAGAGGGCTGTTGGTTTCCATCCATCACTGCTCCCTCCCTCCTGCAGCCCCACAATGGCAAACACCTGTTCCTGCAGCAGCTGATGCAGACCCGAGGGCTGAGCCTCTGTGAATAGTCAGCAGCTGGAAATGGTGATGCAAATCATACCTAAGTGACTGAAAGAGCTGACAGAGCCTGCCATGGATCCTCTGCTCCCGTGGCATTTCACTGCTCACGAGCCTGGCTTTGCTCAGGCTCGGGCTGGAAGCACATTGTGCATCAGATCTAAGGATCTGTAACACCTTATTGCTGTGGTTAAACTGGAGAGTGATCCTCTGATAAGAATTACTGCAGCCTGGCTGCTGGCCCAGCCCTGCCAGGGGCTGGGAGGAAATTTGGAGGTGCAGGGGCAGAGGATCAGTGATGGGTGGAGCTGCCTGTTCTACCCGAGCACGGTGCCAAAAATATCTGTGGCGACACCAGGCACCAAAATCAGCTTGAGAACAGATCAGAGCAGGCAAAGGGCCTTCCCCAGGAGGGGTCTGCCACAGTCCCAATGTGTGTGTGCCACAGTCCCAGCTGTGTGTGTATGCCACAGTGCCAGCTGTGTGTGCCACAACCCCAATCCCAGCTGTGTGTGTGCCACAGTGCCAGCTGTGCGTGTGCCCTAATCCCAGCTGTGCGTGTGCCCCAATCCCAGCTCTGTGTGTGCCACAGCAGGAATTTGAGGATGAACACGGCTTTGTTCACATTGGCCCTGTGCATTGGCAATGCCACCCAAAAATGTCACCACTTCACTGACAAATGTCCCTCCTGGAGCCCTGCCCCAAATGTGAATTAGCTAAATTAATCTAAATCTGGACATTGAGTCTCTGCATCATTCACTGCCCAGATCAAATATTTATGAGCATGGATTTTATTATTGCATTATCTGTTTTTATAAAGCCTAATTTGAAGAAAGCAGCCCATAAAATAGGAAATCACATTTTTAAGCACACTCCTTTAGCAAGAACTGTTAAAACCTAGAGAATTTTACCTTTTAACCAATGATCCATTATCTCTGACAACACAAAGCCGTGTAAAACATAATCACCGGCACAGCATTTCTTGCCATCATTTTTACACTAAATATTGTTAATTTAAATACTGGTTAATTAATTTAATGTCATAAAATTCATGCTCTAAATAGCTGTGTTGTCTAACATCTTTAAGCTGCACGTCTTCTTCCTTTCTGGCTCCCTCTTGCTCCTGCTCCAGCAGTGTCAAATTGCATTGAAGTCAATTAAGAACTGCTCATTTATTATACACACCTTGTTAAAGCAAGCAGCATAATTGAATGCCGAGCCTCCCTCTCCTTCATGTCCATGACTCAGAGTAACACGATAGGTAATAAGGATTTTTGAGATTAGGTGCTTTAGAAATAGATGCATGGAGGTTTTTTTAAAAGGCCCCATTGTCACCAGGCCCCGTTCGTTCCTTTGATTTGAGCTATTGGAGTGTGCCCTAACCTGTGGGGCTGATGCTGCACGCACAGGGGGATTAGGGATTTTATTTCCTTTTTTTCCTGAATTTCTCTAAGTGCAAGGAGAACGGGGAGGGTGGCAGAGGCAAAAAGACAGCTGGGGATGAATGATGAGCAGAGCCCTTTGTGCCACCATTTGCTTTCTGCAGGGGCTGCAGTGAAATGGTGGCTGTGGCAGCAGGAAAATCTCCCAGCTGGGATCCCCCTGCCTGGAGGGGTGGGCAAAGGACAGGGAACGGAATCCCTACAGCAGATTTCTGATAATTGGGTTTTACTATCAGAATACGGAATTAGAAATAAACTTCTCTCTTTCTCTCAGCCTGCCTGTGCTATGCCAACCTGGAGCACCAGGGGTGAACCATGAAAAAGTCACAATTCCACCTCAATAATTCCACTACTATTATTATTACAAAATAATAATAATAATAATAATAATAATAATAATAATAATAATAATAATAATAATAATAATAATAATAATAATAATAAAAATAATAATAAGTAGTAGTAGTAGTAGTAGTAGTAGTAGTAGTAGTAGTAGTAGTAGTAAATAGTAACATTTCAGAGGTTCTGGAGTGGTACCTTGGGCCCAGACAGCCAAATTCATGGAAACAATTTCGTTTTAGTGGGAAGCAAAGGCACAGCCCTGGTGGGATGGGGGAGAGCTGCTCATGGGTGGGCATGAGGAATGATGAAATTTCTAATAAAACCTCCTGTTATCAAAATCTATTTCACAAATACTTTTTTTCCAGAAAAGGGGAAGGAATTTAAAATATAAAATATAAAATATAAAACATATAAACAGGCATTTCCTCTCTGCCAGGGCCCGTTTTCATTCTGCTCTTTCAGAGCACTTTCCTGGGATGCAGAAATCACCTGGTCCCTTTTTCCTGCCCAGGTCAGACCAAGAATCCGCAGCATCAATCACCCTGCAGCCAGGGCAGCCCAGCCTCTCTGAAATATCTCCTCCAAGGTTCCTTCCTTCCTTCTTTCCCAGCCTCTGAAACATCTCCCAAGTCCCCTCCTCCCCAGCTTCTCTCTAGGTGACTCATTGAAATACAAATTTAAGGCAAAATGTCATTTCTCTGCTATTTATGAGCTGAACACAAAGTCCCAAACAGAACTGGAAAGCAACAACCCCAAACTAGAGGAGTTTGTGATGGACACTGTAGATTTGTGGTGCTGTTGCTGAGAGTAGAAATGTGCTCCAGAAGTTTTCAAATAGGTGTGGTAAAAATTAAATTAAATAATAGGTGGAATATAATAATAAATTGAATAAAATAATAAATAATAAAATAAAAGAATTTTAAAAATGAAATAAAGGAAATTAAATAAAAATAAATTAAATAAAATAATAAAATAAAATAAATAATAAATAAAGTAAAATGAAAGTAAAATAGAATAGAATAGAATAGAATAGAATAGAATAGAATAGAATAGAATAAAATAAAATAAAATAAAATAAAATAAAATAAAATAAAATAAAATAAAATAAAATAAAATAAAATAAAATAAAATAAAATAAAATAAAATAAAATAAAATAAAATAAAATAAACCCCAATCCTCCTGAAGGCCATTTGCCAGTTCCACATATCAGCTCTCTGGTAAAGTTAAATAAGTTGGATTTTTTCCAACCAATGCGAAGCAATTAGGCTCGATTGTGGTTTAATGATTCTCCAAATGCCTTTTTTTGTTCTGTCCCTTTGTCCTGAGGGTTCTCCCTCTCACTTCAGACCCAGCCAAGGGCGGATGATAAAGTGCCCAGGTTTGATTGGGAGATTTGAATAAAAACTCCTTCCCAGCAGCTTTCTTCTCAAGGAAAAAATGGTACAAAATAAATAAACAAACAAACAAACAAGCAGAGTTAAAGAAACTGCTTCTAATTTCCTTGAAGCCAGTAGAGCTGATTATTGTTTGGGAAAATAAATAAATAATTAATAAAATAAAATAATAACAATAATGATAACAATAACAATAACACTACTACTACTACTACTAATAATAATAATTATTATTATTATTATTTCCCTATGGCACTCAGCCCCTCCTGGGCAGCAGGACAGTGTTAAAGGTTTCCAGTGCTGATGTTTGAATGTTTAAATGTTTAAAAGTTTCCCAGAAATTATTAATTGTGATGGCCAAGGCTGCGGCCCTGTGCTGAGCACGGTGTATTTAGCAGAGCCTGTAAGGTGATGACAGCTCACAAGGAGTTGATAAACGCCATTCCTCAGGAAGATAAATGTAAACCAAACCGCCAAACCTCCAGCAATTTATTCACAAGTCCAATTATTTTACACCAGCGTTTTAAATTTAAAGGTAAGGGGAATATTTCAAAGAGCAGCCAGGATTTGGGCTCGGCTTTTATTAATAAGCGCTGAGGAAGGCGAGATGTAAAAGGCAGAAGTGAAACAAAAGGAGGTGGGGAGGGAGGCATTAATATTTATTAATATTCCCCCGTCCTTGTGCGGCTCCTGGCTCCTGCAGGGGGGGCTGGAATGCTCAGATCCCACAAAATCCCAACCTTCCCCAGCCTTTAGGGGTGTGCAGGACAGGGCGGGTTTTGGGGCACCCACACGAACCCTGCCCCCGAATTCCCAGGGCTCCCACTTTGCTGGGTCTGGAAAGAACAAACCCTTCTTTCCAGGAATGCTTTCCCTAGAGAAAAGGCCCGCTCCATAAGTAAAGTGATCCTGAGAATGATATTCTTAATTTCAAGAAGGATAACTGCGGTTTGGGATGCGCAGATTTGGAGTTGGGATATCAGGAGTGAAACTGGGGATAATTGAGACGTGCAATGAAGGATCAGGGCATCCAGGAGTGTGTCTGGAGCCACGACAACACATTTGAGAAACCAAAGAGATTCCAGCACAGATAAATCTGGCACTGGGAGGATCTGTGCAAACTCTCCCACTGAAATGCTGGGGAGTTCCACTTGCATGCACAATACACCACCCCAACATCCTCACATTTGTCCTGGGCTGGTTTTTTTTACTATTTTAAATAAATTTTAGATACTATCTTTACTATTTAAAAAAGTCCCTGGAGCTACAGCTCCAGAGCCTGCTGGGACAGCTGTGACACGGTGCCACCCCAGCACAGAACAATTCCACAGCCCAGGGATGAAATCTCCCAATATCCCTGCTCCTGCAGGGCTGTCCCCAGCAGCTCTTTCTGAATTAAAATGCAGAAAAAAAAGAAGAAAAAAAAAATTTACTGATTCCCTGTCAGTTAAATACACTTTTCACTGATTACCTCTCAGTTAAATACACTTTTTACTGATTCCCTCTCAGTTAAATACACTTTTCACTGATTCCCTCTCAGTTAAAATACACTTTTTACTGAATCCCCATCAGTTAAAATACACTTTTCACTGATTCCCTGTCAGTTAAAATACACTTTTCACTGATTCCCTCTCAATTAAAATACACTTTTTTTACTGATCCCCTCTTAGCTAAAATACACTTTTCACTGATTCCCTGTCAGTTAAATACACTTTTCACTGATTCCCTCTCAGTTAAAGTACACTTTTCACTGATTCCCTCTCAGTTAAATACACTTTGTACTGATTCCCTCTCAATTAAAATACACTTTTTTTACTGATCCCCTCTCAGCTAAAATAGCTAAAATACACTTTTCACTGATTCCCTCTCAGTTAAATACACTTTTTACTGATTCCCTCTCAGTTAAAATACACTTTTTTAACTGATCCCCTCTTAGATAAAATACACTATTCACTGATTCCCTCTCAGCTAAAATACACTTTTTACTGAATCCCCATCAGTTAAAATACACTTTTTTACTGATTCCCTGTAAGTTAAAATACACTTTTTTACTGATTCCCTCTCAGCTAAAATACACTTTTCACTGATTCCCTCTCAGTTAAATACACTTTTACTCATTCCCCATCAGTTAAACCCACTTTTCGCGGATCCCCACACGGACAGTGTACAGAGGTGCCTTTATGTGCCCTCAGGACGCAGCAGCGCTCACGCAGGCACCGCGTGAGGCTCAGGCAGCGCAAACTGTGCAAATTGATGAAATCCGTGATGAGATGCTCTGCCCGGGCAGAACCACATCTGAGCGGGAGCGTGGCCCTGGGAGGAGCATGTGACACACAACAAACTCCGGAATTCTCTCATTCCAAACCCTGCACTTGCTGGAGCCCCAACAGGTGAGCGCTCCTGCCTTTCACCCACGCACATTTCAGCCAGCGCCGTCTGAAACCTTTCACAAACCTTTTAGACATTCAAAACTTTTTTTTTTTTTTTTTTCCTTTTAATTCCCCCCTCTCTCCATCAGCATCCTAATGACCCATCGCACAAAGCGCACAAAGCCCCCGGAGCCACGACTTACAGTAAAAATGTTTGCAGCATGTGTCAACGACTGCAGAATGGGCGCATTATCATTTGAGAGGGGGGCCTGGGCAGCATTTCTGACCGGGACAGGCTCGCTGCCAGCCGAAATATTCCGGGGTGTTTGCACCGGGAAAATTTGCAGCGCGTTATCATCCCCTGCATCTTGCCAGGGAAGGGAAATTTGGCCATTCCCACCCATGCTCAATTCGTTCAGCTGGGAGTTTTGTCTGGCCATTGCTCTGCTGAATTTCAGCGTTTTTATTCTACTGGATAGAATTTTACTGAATTCTGAAATTCAGTTTTTATTCCACATGGGCTGCAGTGACCCCGGCAGTTCCCCTAAAGGTGCTGTGCTCTTTGCATCTGTGTCCTGGAAGGCACCGCTGCCCCACAAACACCAAAGAAAATGAGATTTTCTCAACCTCAGTGTCTCAGAGTGAGATAAAGACTTCCTGACTCTAATTACAAACTCTGTGGAGCAGTGTATTTCTAATTATATTTATTTGGTGCTTTCCAAGTGCAGTTTTTACATTCTGAATAGGGTGTTCTCCCAAATTCCAGATGAATATTTTGTCACACTCAGGGCACCTTTTCCTAAAATCCACATTTCTGCTCAGATCTGCTCCTTTTCTAAACATCCACTCTATTTCTTTATTATAACACCCAAATTCTCTGCAGTCGTAACCACCCTATTCTCTGACTGATTCTGACTTCAAACTAATGGGACTTGTAGCAAAAATATTTATGCCCTGGTTTATATAATATCTATTTTAATGCAATATTGGTAAGAATGGAAATGGAGAAATAGCCACATGGCAGCTGTAAATTTTACATTTCTTTGCATAAAAACGTTATTTATGATTGCCCAACAACTCCCACGAAAATGTTTCTTAGCCCAACTGTGCCCCCAGAGAATATTTATAGAAAAAGTTCATTTTGGAGCGAGGAGCGATGCATGACTTTTGTTTCCTGCCAGGACTGTATGGAATACTGTGGCTGTTGAGATCCGGGGTGATGGAAAGGAGAGAAAAGGAGATATTTCCATATCAATGGCGCACTCTCCTCAGGAGTCAGGCAACGGGAACAATATTTGCATCTACAGTTTGTTAACAGCACGGGCGAAACCGGCAGTGAAAATTCTCAAATTAGGGTTTAATGCGATGCTCCGTGTTGGCAAAGGAGAAACAAAAAGGCACCACGAGCCCCGTGTGCTCATGTGCAAATATCACCGTAAATCACCAGGGAAGGGCCGGGCACAGAACAAACTCCTGGGATAAAAACTCATCCAGAGCTGCCCCTTGTGACCCTCAGAGGTTTCCAGAGGGAAACGAGGCGGATATACGGGAGCAGATTGCCCAAAATGCGCTAAATTCGTTATTTTATTGAAGAAATTCCTATTTCATAGAAGGCCAGAAGTCCTGAATGAACCTCAGCCGATGAACATCTCCCTGATTCTGGCCCCTTCAGAGTCCGGGACCTCGAGGATCGTGTAAAGAGCGATCCCATCCACAGCAGAGCTGTTTCCCGACCCACATCTGTCCCTGCTCCTGAGACGCTGCAATTCCTGCTCTTGCCCCATGGCTATTTCTGATACACATCTAACTCCTTCCCTCTGGCTTCCAGAACATCTTGTGATAATGAGTCCCGTGGAATATTTGTGTTGCACTACAAAAACAAATTCTTTTTTATCCTGTCTTACACACCACGCCACTCATCTCTTAGCCACCCTTATTTATGGAGGATTTCTTGTTGAAATGGGACTGAACCCAGTATCCCAGCTGACATCACAGCATCACCATTTTATATTACATTTTCTAGCACAGTCCTTGCTCTAACATTTAAAAGAGAAAATTGAAGTGTAACATTTTAAAGAAGAAATTGAAATCCTGACTGCTGAACACAGATCCCATTAAACTGCCCTCAATAATGCTCACATTTTTTCACACTTAAGAGTACACTGGAAAAAAATAAAGAGACTTTCTCTGTGGAACCACATGTCAGTGGAATTGTTAACATATTTGCTATCACTAGTTATATTTAAAGATGTTGTGAGAAGGGAAACAAAATTCAGAGTTTTTCACAAAGGGGATTGATTTCTGCAGTGCCTTTGTCTTCCAAATCATGACCCCCTCCTCAGGACCAAAAAGCAGCAGCAGCTGAAGAAAATCCACCATTTCTGAAGTTATAGCCACAAATTCAGGAAAATAAATATAGAATTAAGGGACTGTGCAGTGCCAGTGGTTTCTGAAATCCCTTAATTGCGTGATTTTATGTAGTGCCAAGAACACAGTTAAAATTTTAACTTTCAAAGCAGGGCCCAGTTCTCAGAGTGATGAGCACACTTAGCTTCTACAAAAGCCACTGTGGACTATAGCACTTTATAAAAATCAGGCCCCATGTTGTTTATTTAATTTATTTTTAAAAGATTTTCTTTGCTTTAGTCCACTAACAACTAATTACGCTGCCTCCAGATTAAGAGGCCGAGCCAAGAATTACAGGATATACCACATGCTTTCTCAAGGCAAATATTTACAGTTGTTTGTTGGGCTGATGTCTTTGACATCCATCTTCTACACATAGGCCATGAAAAAAAAAAAAATGCAACATCACAAAAATCACCACATGACATGATGTGAAAGATTTGCTTTTTGAAAAGCAAGATGTATTCAAGGCCAGCTTTGCAAATTGTTTTGCAGATGCTGCTTCTATAATGCTGGCATGGCTCCTCCGAGCGAGGGGGGCCGGGGGGAGAGCAACATAAAAGGCTGAGATCAAAGATTCTCTTTTGGTAGGCAAAGGCTTCTGGCTTCTTTTTCCTAATAGGAAAAGTTTGTGATATCAGAGGAGACCGCCCATCAAGCAGGGCTGTGCAGCCCAGCTTTCCCAGCCCTTTACCCTGCCTGCCTCTCCCTTGCTGCTGTGGGACCCAGCACGGGCAGGGAGCACTGCAGAAACACAGCCCGGGTGATTTGTTTGTCCTTTCTGCATCACAAACCCGGCGCTGCTCTGGGGAGAGGCTCCCAGACCTCGGTGGTGCTGTTGGAATCACAAATTCCTGCCTGAGGGTCACCAAGGAGCCCTGAGGGGCAAAAGCTCTGCCTGAGCCTGCCAAACCCTGCTGGGGTGAGGATGCAGCAGAGCTCAGCGAGGATGGGCTGCTGGGGGAGCCAGGTGGGTCTGGGGGCAACTGAGGGGGAGCAGGTACAGAGAGACCTGCCCAGAGCATCCTCAGTGCTGGTGCTGGGGTGGGGACACATCTCCTGCTTGGGATAAATCCAGTCTGGGATGAGCCTCCCGTTGGGGACAAATTCAGTTTGGGATGAATCTGCCATTTGGGATAAATCCAGTTTGGGATGAACCTCCTGTTGGGGATAAATGCATTTTGGGATGAACTTCCATTTGGGATAAATCCAGTTTGGGATGAACCTCCCATTTGGGATGAATCCAGTTTGGGATGAACCTCCCATTGGGGATAAATCCACTTGGGGATGAATCTCCCATTTGGGGTAAATCCACTTTGGGATAAACTTCCCATTTGGGATGAATCTCCTGTCTGGGATAAATCCAGTTTGGGGTGATTCTCTCATTTGGGATAAATCCACTTTGGGATGAACATCCCATTGGGGATAAATCTAGACTGGGATGAATCTCCCATTTGGGATAAATTCACTTTGGGATGAACTTCCCATTTGGGATAAATCTCCCATTTGGGACAAATCCAGTTTGGGATGAAACTCCTATGTGGGATAATTCCAGTATGGGGTAAATCTCCCATTTAGGATGACTCTCCCATCTGGGATAAATCCACTTTGGGATAACTCTCCCATTTGGGGTAAATTCACTTTGGGATTAATCTCCCATTTGGGAAAAATCTCCCTTTTGGGATAAATCCAGTGTGGGATAAATCTCCTGTTTGGGATAAATGCACTTTGGGATAAATCTCCCATTTGGGATGGCTCTCCCAGTTTCCCAGTGCTGCCTGAGGAAGGGCTGGGAGCTCTCCCAGCAGGATGAAGCCCTGCAGCCTGGCTGTTGGGGCAGTTCCCAATCCCAATCCCAATCCCATTCCCAATTCCCCTGGAGCAGGAGCTCCCCTCACAGCCAGCCCAGCACACAGAACCTGCCCTATCAGTAACTGCATTACAGCACAAACTGCAGAACCCCTGATGGGCAGGAGGTGACAAAGGACACCGAGCACACACAAGCTGACACTGCAGACCTTTTTAGGAGCTGGAAGAAGCACAGAGAAGATTTTTCTCTCTCTCAACCCCAGGATTTTCAAGTGAAGGTCTTTGAACTTCTTTATCTGAGCACTTATATTTTTATTACAGGAAATTAAGAGGCTGAATGATGTGTGATTCGACTGTGGATCCCTGGACATGAAATGAAGCCATAATAAAACATTTTCATATGAAATCAAAACCAGAAACTTGAATCTGTATCTCAGTGTGGTAGGAGGATGAATAAATCTGTAAATAAACAGAGTGGGACTCGCAGCCTTGGGTTTGAATTCAGGCAGGCATAAAGGTGCTAAAGGAGAACCCTGCCCTGCCCTGTCATGGCCAGGGATCCCTGGCAGGCCTTCAGGGGTCTATTCTTAGACATTCCTTGGTCAATAATATAATTTAAAGCAACACTTAACCCATCTAAAGACCTATTAATGCAACACTACAAGGAGCAGTTGTTGGCTCCTCCCATGGCCATAGAGAAGTGGAAGAGAAACAGAGACAAGGAAAGCAAAAATAAAACAAAAACCCCTGAGGGTTCTCTGTCTTCTGCTCAGCTCTGAAGTGAATCTGGGCTGGCTCTGTGTGGCCATCACAGTGTCTGCAGCACTCAGGTTTGCAGAAGGTGAGGGATGACAAGGACAGGGGGACACCTCCAGCGGGGTTTTGCTGGTTTGTGACCACGGATTCAAGCAGAACATTGGAGGAGCTGATGTTCCATCACCCTGCACTGCCGCAGGGCCAGCTCCTCACCTGCCATCCTCGGCTTCCCACCCACACTGAGAAGGATGTGAAATACTCAGGAACACAACAGCATCAGAGCAAGAGAGCCCAAGGAGGAAACCAAAAGAGGAAGTGAAAGAGTTGAAAAAATAAAAATAAGACACAGCACTGGTCTCTGCCAGCGTTTGCTGAGACACTCAAATGGAGATGGTGCAGTTTCAGGGGAGGCCATCCCCAGCTCCACAGGGATGAGACAGCAGGACCCAGGAATTCCTGGGAGCAGCACTTGGAAAGGGCTGGGGCATCACCAGCACACCTGGCCTGTGCTCAGCAATCACAGAATCACTGAATTCTTAGGTTGGAAGAGACTTTAAGATCATCGAGTCCAACCCATGTTCTAGCACTTCAATAGATCATGGCACCACGTGCCACATCCATCTTCCCTCACAGCTTCACCCATGACAGCCCCGAGGAGCCCTGAACGTGGCTGAACACAGCCTAAAATATCCCAAATCTTTCGCAAAAAGGACTTGCAGAGAAAATTCAGACACCAAATGTTTAGGGGAATTCTCAGTTCATCAGCAAAGCATCTCCTCAGCCCAGCTGGGTTATTTGGGTTACCAGGGCCCTGATCTTTTCTGAGCCCTCCAAATCAAACCTCAAGAACTAAACAATGAGGGTTATGACAGTGGAAATAAACAAGTTATTTTTCCTGAATTTTCATGGATACATGCAAAATACACGGACTTTTTATCAAAAAGATACATTCATGTAAATATTTATATTTATACCAAGGGGTCCTCTAATTTTAGTTACGAATGCAACTCCCAAACACAAACACTGATAGACTCAGCCCTAGTGAAATAACAGAGTCACAATAACCAAACATTGAAATCATGAAGGGATTTTCCCCCAAGCAACAAACAACAAATTGTGCTTTTTTTTGTTAAACATTAAAAAAAAAATACATCATGGACTTACATGTTAATGGTGGGACATTCTGGCACCGTCCAAACTTTCCTCCCTCTTCGATGATGCAAGAAATTACAGGAAAAGCTTTCACACTTCTTCAGAGAGGATAAAATTCCTGTTGCTGTTCAAAAGAAAATCAAAACAAAAACACAAAAGAGGAACAATTAAAGGCAAAATGCTTTTTAGAAGTGCCTGTTTCTCAAAAGAGACACAAACTAAAGCTCAACAACCCTCCTTTTGCCACTTTTAAAAAATGATTCTAATTATAAAATTGCAGCCTTTGCTGCTCTTTTCAGGGTATTTTCAGTTACACTGCATAAATCTCCTGCATTACCCAACATCTTTACTTAGGAAGCATTTCTGAGGTTATTTCTAGGAAAAAGAAACTAGGAAATTACAATATTTGCTGTTGTTTCAGCGCTGGTTTGGTTTTTATTTTGTTTCCTCCTTCTCCTCATGTGGTCATGCTGAGATGACTGGAATGTACAGGAACACCCCAATACCCAGAAGAATAAAGTTCAAAAACAATTTTATTACAGAACTTCAGAGGGGAAACAAAAAAATGCAAGGCTGGTAATTTTTCCTAATTCCTCCTGCCACGAAATAGAAAATGCTTTCTGGTTCATTGAGCAAATTGGTGGGTCTGAATTCCAGAAATTCAGATATCCTCACAAAGGCAGCATTATGGCCAAACAGGTTCTGCGCTGGCAATCCTGGCCGGGTGCCACTGTGTTAATAAATACAAGTGTTGAATTCAGCTGGATTTAAAGATTGTGCTCCCTGCTTGAGCAGGTCTGAAAGTGCCGGAGTTGTGAAATTATCGTCGGGCTGGAGCTCTGAAACCCAGGGACAGCAGAGCAGATAAAAGTGCCTGGTCCTGCAGGGAGAGGGAGATGGGCAGGGCCAGCAGGTACCAAACTCTGCAAAGTGAGAGTTTATATATGTATAATATACTGAGACTGAACAAATGAATCGCTCAGATCACCTACAAAACACATTTAATTTGGCTTTTCATCATTTTAGTTTGAATTTTAGCGATAAAAGACAAAGCAAAGAGCAGGATTAGAGATCAGAGCTGAAATTGTTCCTTTTTGGGTCTTCTGTGCTCTTCTTCATTAAAAAGAATTTGCTTTCTTTCAATAAAATGGGTAATATTCCATTATCAACAACAGCCACCAACTAGAATCACAACAAAAATGGCCCAAAACTTGTGGGGTTTGGGGTTTGTTTTGCTGTTATTTGTTTTAGTTACAGTGGATTGATTGCTTAAAATAAATTCTATCTTAATCACAGTGGATAATATTTATATTTTATAGATACAATGGCAGTTATCAGAACTGGACAATTTCAGGCACATGGTTTATCTTCCCACCTGCTCCAGTTCATCACAAAAAAAAATCAGAATTACTCAAAATATCTTTGTTATTCCCAAATAACCAGTAAGCGCCAATTTCAAGCAGTGGCTCATTACTAGAAAGTTGTGTTTTTTCCTGTTTACAGATTAAAACCTGGGGCACAGGGAGGCATCTAAGGCAACCCAGACCCAGCAGCACTTCCCACCTGCCTGGGCAGCCCAGGTGAGGATGGGCAGGGCCCCTGAGCACGGGCACATCTGGATTTTATGCTCCTGTATTCACCAGCACTCAGGCTTTATCAAATTGTCCATGTGCAAAACTGCTCACAGCTCAATTTTGGGTTCATTTCTTGTTTTTCTACAAGTGAGACCCCAGGACCTGTCTGCACTTAAGCAATTCCTCTTCAGGGTACAGGTGAGTTGGGCCAGCTGCTTTATTCTCCTTTTCCTGAGCGTTTCAGACTGAGCTGGTGTTGGCAAGAAAGAGAAACTCTGCCCCTTCTCCCCAGTTCTGCTTTTAGATTTAAAAGTTTGACATTTAGACCCGAGTGAAAGCCTTGTTTCATGGGAAAAACAATGATTTGATTGGAAATTACTCAGCTAACGAGTCACTTCTGAGTGACTTCAGGGACAGCCCTTCATAAAATCTTCTTGTTATTAGCACATAAAATCTTCTTGTTATTAGCAAGGAGAGTTTATAATAAAAAGAAAAACTCCAGTAAGAAACGTCTGGACTCTCACTGTGTGCCAGAGGTGGAGTGGGATATATAGAAACTCCCTATTTTTCCATACTCTTGAAATGCTTAAATATGACACGGAGAGATGCTGAGCATCTCCTAAAAGGATAAAGTGAAACCTCCAGTGTGGAAAAGGCCCAGAAATAAGGATCCTGCTTTAATTTTTATATATATATATATATATATATATATATATATATATATATATATATATATATATATATATAAAAAATTGATTACATATAGAAATAAAATCCATACATATTTTCATATAAATATATACAATTGATTTTATAGAAATAAAAATGTATGTATTTTCATATTTATATTATTTTAATATTTCTTTATATCTATATAATTTCATATTTGTATTTATATACACACATTTATATAATTTCATATTTGTATTTATATACATATACACATTTAAACATGTATACATATGTATATATACATATATATACATATATGCATATATATGTATATACATATATACACATACATATACATATATATATATATACACACACACACATATACTAGTTTTAAATTTTTTTTTTTTCTTCTCTAAAAGCATTGCCAGGGTGTAATTGCAGCAGCCTGATGAAGCTCTGCCATACCCCCTTGCTTCCTCCCCTGGCTGGGACACACAGGGCCAGGGGAGGAGGAGGAGGGAACAGCAGGAAAACAACACTTGGCCAGGTGCTTTTCATGACTCTGTGCGAGCTAATCTAGTCAAAATAATCCAAAACGTGCCGTGAAAGGGATGAGTGACTGCACGATGGAACCTCACAAGACACTGACTCCCTTCAGACACCACCCACGGCCCCGTCTGAAGATTTCCACTCTTTTCCCCCAACGCAGCACATTTAAATCACAGCTCCTGCAGCTCCATGAGATCCACATAAATTCAATAAAAGTGCATCAAACACCCCTGTGCACATATTTCCTGAGCTGCAGTGTTTGCAGAAGTGCAGGCACGTGTTTCTCAAGCTGTTCTTTACTTCTGTATTTGCAGAGCTCAGAAATGAAGGAGCAGCGCAGCTCTAGGGGCTGGTGTTTATAATTTGGATTTCAATCCTCGGGAGACGTGTGTGTTACAACATCTCGTGGCACACAGCTTATACTGGCATTTTTGTCCATTAAACCCTCTCTCTGCAGCGCTGCCTCACCAAACTGTCCTGTGCTCCTCGAGCGAGATCAGCCACAAGTAATAACTGCTGTGATATTTAATCAATACAGAGACAGCCCTGCACGTTAGTGCCCGTCCACATCGGGGCTGTAATGGATCCATTCCCACATTAAAAATACATGGGGAAACTTCCTCGCTCTGAGCTACAACAAAAAGCTTTTAATTGCTTCACAGATGAGTTGACAGCGCACACCACACGTGTGGGCAGACAAAGCCCTGCTGCACCCACAGCCCCGCGCTGGTTTCTGTTCTCACAGACACCTGAAGCGCTCAGATCTTGTTTTTCACCCCCAAATTCGCCTTCTGCTGCTCGGGCCCTGCAGAACTGAGCAGGAATCAGATATTCCAGACAGGCAGAAGAATTTTGCTATGTTGTGCCTTTAGATAGAGCTGTTATGGTTAACCTTGAAAACATCTCTCACTTTCTCCCCGGTTCTTATCCTAAATAACATTTTCAGTCAGAGCACTGCTGTATTTGATTGCTGTAGTCAAAACAGAACCACCAAGATCTTAACCCAGAGCCAAAAGAATGGCTGTTGTTCCTCCTCTTAGAATCTAAGCCATAAAATATCCTCACACTAATCAAAGAGTGTTTATAGGGATGCAAAAATGTCCTGAGACAAAAAAAACCTTTTGAATTTAGAAGATTTGGATCAAATTATTTCAATTCACTGTGAAAAATAAAGAGGTTTTGCAATGATTACACAGACCTGCAGCTCTTCCCCAAAGAACTTCTCACATCAGAGCAATCTCCAGCTCAAGCTGCTGCCTGACAATTTCTTTTATTCTTTTTTGCTCTTTCCCTCCACCTGCTGAAGTTTTGCCCACCAAAGCCACACAAAAGGAAGGAAATTATTTAAGTTTTGAGAGTTTTACCAAATAGAATGTGAGATTAAGCTGTCAAACATTGAACCCCTTGCCCAGCTGAGCCCCGAGCTCAATTTCTGCACATTTTCTTCAGGAAGTGCAGATTTTAAGCTCTGGCAGATAATAATACCCAGACCCGGGGTTGTTTTTTTACCCAGAGATACAAAGGAAGTGGTTTTGCTGCTAGCAGGCACCTTGCTTGGGATATTAAGATAATGAAAGTTCATCACTGCAGACAAATTGTAACTGCAGCCCATCCAACCTGACCTCAAGCCCGAGCGACTGAATGAGAGAAGTGCATTTGTAACAGCCCTAAACCTCCAATAAATCAACCTCACCTCCCCCGAGCTGTTAGAACTTCGATAGACACAGATTTAGAGCAGGAAACGAAAAAAAAAAATCTGTAAGAAGGAGAGGTTTCAATGGCGCTACCTGCATGCAAATCAAAGGCCAGTTCAAACTTTAATCTCATTTAGCTTTTCTTTCCTCCAGCGATTGCTCCCTGATTTTAACAATCACACTCTGGAAAAGAATGCAAGGGAGGGATATCAGGAGGCAAATTCACACCAAGGGCAAGGAGAGATCACACATTGACCCCTAATTGTGCAAGGCCAGCCTTTCACCATGGGAAATGCAGGTTTTAAACTGGTGTAGGGAAATGCAGAAATACGAGCATGTGTTTTAATCATAGCAACTGAATAGCTGGGCTGAATAAACACCAATAAAGGCACTCCTAGCTCTTGCAGGCACATCTATAAAAGCTCTTCTCCAGTGTTTTTGGAGTTATTTCCCAGCTCAGTGGGGTAAAACACTCACCCTGCAGCATAACCCAGTCACCCTGCTAAAGACACTTTCCCTCCAAGCTGAAATAGTCACTTTTCCTGATTAAAACGGGTACAAAAAATAATTTATGTTGGTGGTTAGAGATTAAATAGTCTGCAATACTTCAAAAGCCTGTTTACCTGTGATTTAAAACCAGTATCTTCTGATCAAAGAGATAAGCTGTCTCCACGCTGTCTGCTGATCACTTTCCTAAGGCCTTTCCCCCCTTTAACTTTTATTTTCCTGAAGTTTGAAAGGATGCAAGTTTCAGATTTGTCCCTGTGCATTTGCAGACGGTTTTGCCCGGCTCCATCATCCTGCACGGCAGATAATGTTTCAGCAATTTAAGATTTAACAGCTGCTGCCAGGAGCTGCAATTGGATAATCTCGGGGCTGCTGCTGCCGCTTTGAAGTTGCCAAGTCCCAATAAACCCCCCAGCTCTGAAAGCTGCATTTGGGATTATTGCCACTTAATTGGGAGATCCTTTGAAAATGCTGAAAGCACCGAGATGCGCTGGGACAGATTTCTGCTAAAATCAGCTGGAAACAGCAAAGCAAAACTTTGTTCTTAATGGCAGCGTGGGGCAGAAAGGGAGAGGGGAGAGTTTGAGATGCTCTGGTGTTTGTTGGGGCAGAAAGGAGCTCAGAGAGGAGCTCAGGGCCTGGCAGGCACTTCCTGAGAGCAGAATAAATAACCCACAGTTTCTGCAGGTTGTGCTGAGATGGGGCAGCTCTGATGTCCCCACTCCTTCAAGGGCCACAAAAGAGATGTGAGACAAATTCCAGCACAGGAGACCAGAAACCAGGGCTGGGGAGGATGGAGTGACAGATTTCCTCCTCCTTGAGAGAAATAGCAGCAAAGAGTTTGTAAAATACAAAATGCTGAGGCTGAGCTACATCAACGCTGAGAAATATTTACTTGAAAATATTAGTCAGAGTAGAAAGTTAATTGAAATTGAAATGCTGCAGCTTTGTTTGCTTCCCCCTTCAGCACAGCTGAAACAACAAAACCAGTCAGGCAACTTTTCTTTTTTTTCTTTTTTTTTTTTTTTTTTTTTTGGGTCAGGTATGTGCTGAATTACTGACAAAAAGCTTTGGGGTTCTCAGAGCTGCAGCACCCCAGGGATTTCTCCAGCTCCAGACAGAGTGACTGCATTAAATACATATAATATTAAATATGGGTGCTCTTGGTGTGGTCAGACCCAGGATTCAGTGTGAAAACACTGCTGGGACACCCTTCCCAACACATTCAGAAATACAGAATAAATAGAAATATATATAATTAATATAGAATAAATGGAAATATATATACTTAATATAGAATAAATAGGCATATATATAATTAATATAGAATAAATAGAAATATATCTAATTATACAAATGAGAGTTTAAGGTTCTCATTTCTGAGGGTGAAGGGCCTGGCTCTGTTTTTGCTGCACACCTCCCCCTGCAGAAATGAAGAGATAAAACTTGTGTGCTTTTTGCTCCACTCCCTCCTCTGTTTGTCTTCTGGAGAAAATGAAATTTCTGAAATTCCATGGTGGGTTGTAACATTCTGTAGAACGCTCATGTTTAGTAACCTCGGGTTTTTACATATTTAATTTTTTTTTTTTAATGCTTTTTTTACAGAGTAGCTGTAATTACAGAAGTGGAATTCCGGTGAAGTGATTTCACACCTCTTCTGCATAAGGGTCAGTGCTAAATGAGTGCCACAGCCTTCATTTTACAGCAGGAAAACTCAGCACAGACCCTGCAGGGACATTTGTGTTCCCACTGCTCCCCAGGGTCAGCAAAGCCTCCCTGGCTCAGCCCACCCTGCTGGGCTCACCTGGCTCTCAGAACCGCAGGGACACAGCGGGAGGAAGAGGAGTGAAGGAGAAGGAGCAATGCCTCGGAACACCCTGAACGCTGAGGGTTTCCTTCCTGCTGACTCTTCTCATTGATACCATTTCACCTGCGTTACCTGAGCTAAACCCAGCTGCAGCTGCCACATCCCATAATGGTATTCCCTCATTCTGGTGTAAATGCAGATTAATTTTATTTTAATTAAATTTAATAATTAAATTAATAATTAATTAAATTAATTATCTAATAATTAATTTAATTTATTAATTAAATTAATTAATTTTATCGTTAAAATCCTAATTATCTGGGCCCGAAGTGATCCAGACAGGACAAAGCCCAGAGGTCAATGAAGACACCTGAAGAAATGAACTGTTCCCCTTTCCAGGGGGGGTGTGGTGGCAGGGAAAGGGGGAACGGTCTCAGACCAAAAGAGGGAGTTTGAGGTGGGATTTGGGAAGGAATTCCTGGCTGGGATGGATTCCCAGAGCAGCTGTGGCTGCCCCTGGATGCCTGGCAGTGCCCAAGCCAGGCTGGACATTGGGACAGTGCAAGGTGTCCCTGCCATGGCAGGGGTGGCACTGGACGGGCCTTAAGGTCCCTCCAACCCAAACCATTCCATAATTCCCAATATTCCCAAACTCTTCCAGCTGAGGTGAGTGCAGAGAGCACCGGCCCTGCTGAGAAAGGCAGAGTTTAAAGCAGAATTTGATCTGAAAATCCCCCCACACTGAAAGGGCAGAGGAACGCCCCCAGTGCCACAGACAGCTCCTGTTCAGAGAAGTTTTGTGCAGGACTTTTCCAGGACGGGTCTCTCAGCCCTCCCTTTTCAGTGGAAATAAATGAAGCAAATAGAAATGATCGCCCTGTGTGTTCCTGATAATAATAAAGATTCTCTTGTGTTTCACACGCAGAACGTGGTGATGCATACCAGGATGTGGGTGACACAAAGGTTAGTGCTAACAGTCAGAAAATACCTGTGAGAGATGGGGAAATAAAATGGACTGAAAAGAGACATAAAAAATTCCTGGAACTTTCATTAGAAATCCTCACCCACACAAAACCAGACAAACATTCCTGGGGTTTGCCTATTTTTTCAATAAGCCTCTCTCTTTTTTTTTGGTGTTTTTTTTTTTTGTTTGTTTGTTTGGTTTTTTGTTTGTTTTTGTTTTTGTTTTTTTGGTTTTTTTTTGTTTTCTCTGTAAAGAGCTGTTTAAACGGCTGAAATAAGAATAATCAACAGCAGCACCCAGGAGTGTCTCTTTTCTCTTTGACTGCTGCTCCATGAAGTCCCAGGTGAGGTTTCCCCAGTGCAGCACAAAGGGGCCATTCAGGGCCCCACACTCAGCACAGAGCCAGGGAGAAAACTTTGACCCCACAGCATGAAATCATAAATTGATATCATTTAGGGACAAATGCAGCATCTTATCCCACATTTATTGCCACCCGCTGCAATAAAATAGAGATAAATGGGAGGGATGAAAGGCTCCTGGTGGAGCTGATCATATCAACACCTGAGTGTTTATCAGATGGAGTCCAAGGAAAGCAGAGTCCAAAGGAAGCTCAGCCAGGGTGTGCAGGGACAGGGATGTGTCACTGCCTTCTAGACAAAGCTCTTAATATATTACAACCACTTAATATTAAAACAAAAAAAAAAAAAAGAGAAGCCTTTAATTCTCCTTCTGAGGCTTCCTGTCAAGACAGATCTACAACACTGCAAAATGAAACTACAAGATTCGTGCTATTTTTGGGGCTGTTTTTCAAGAACTCACAGAGCAGACCTGCGGAGCCCTGAGAGTCTCAGGCTGTGCCCACTGGAGGCTGTGCTGCCTCCAGAAAGTGGAGCAGGTGCCTTGGCATTTTGGAGAGGGGCTGCAGAAACCTCCTGGCATTTGGGTTTGCATCAGCGTGTTTGTTCTCTGGCCCAGAGCGCTGCAGGATTTCTGAAGTGGTGGAAATGGCAGAGTTGTGATGCATTTTTGGGCAGAGCAAACCCCTTTTTTTCCATCCACCCAGTGTGTCTGGGAGGCTCTGGGTAATGGGTGGGTGGAAAAACTCAGCGTAAGCACTGAGCTGCAGACAGCCCGTCTTGACTAGAAAAAGCAAATCAAAAATTCACCATTTCAGAGGGATAAACTGTGCAACAAAGGAAAAACTGTGTTGTAACAACTGTGATTCTGATGTCATGAAGACATCAAGAACAGAGGATGAGGAGGGCACCTAATGATTTATTTCCCTAATTTCAGAATGTCTCTTGTACCCTCTTTTTCCCTGGAAAGAATCCATTATTAATATTTACAAGCAATTCTCCTGTAAGCAGGTAAAGGCTCATCATCAAATCAAATTACTGAGCTCCTGATGGCACTTCATGAGATGAGCACTTTATTAGGGAACAAAAGCTTCCAGAGAGATTATTTAATGAGAAGTACATCAGTTTCTTTAATACTTTAATGGTAATTGCTAGTGAGACAATTATTTTCCTTGCCCAATGATCCTTCCTCCCCTTGTGAGCACTGTTGTACTCAATGCTTAGAGCATGACATAATTATTCAGAGTTCATTAACAGACAATATTTCTTGTCCTTTCATTAAACCAGATCTGTGCATGTGTTTGAATGAGAATATAGAAACCAGCAGCCATGCAGATTTGCACAAAGTGTACATTATTATTATTTGACTGGTGAGAAGGAACAATGTGAGCCTGGCACTGCTGAGTGAATTGAGGAAAGCTGACCCTGGTGCCTGAGCACATCTCTATCTCTGAGCACATCTGCTCCACTTCACTTTCCCACCAGCCAGGCAAGGACAATCATTCCCCAGCCTTGCAGGGAGCTCTGAGAGCTCAGAGTGAGCAATAATAAATTACCGATACTCTTTTTACTAAAGAGTAATAAATTACTCTTTTATATAATAAATTACCAATACTCTTTTTACTAAAGAGTAATAAATGACTCTTTTATATAATAAATTACCAATACTCTTTTTACTAAAGAGTGATAAATTACTAATACTCTTTTATATAATAAATTACTAATACTCTCTGTAAGCCCCTGCCAGGCAGCAGGAGCAGTGATAAGACACCATGATAAGGCCAGAGGGATGGGTGCCTCTGCAGTCCCAGAGGTTTTTGGTACCAGGAGGGGACAAGCTGTGGCAGTGACCACATTTTGGGGTGTATTCTGCCCTTTCCATCACTCTTTGAGACTCCTAATCCTCCTGTTACTAAACATGAGCAAGGACTGCCCTGAGAAGCTGGGGAGCAGCAGCTGCTGCAGGGTTTGGGTGGATGGAGGCTCCAGGGCAATGTTTCACCCCCTGCAGCCACACTGCTGGGTGAGGCCAGCTCTGGACAAGGAGAACCATGCCCAGAAAAAGGGAAAGGGCAAATCAGGGAGGTGTTCCCATGGGAAACAGGCACAGCATCAGCCACAGAGGGAGCTCAGCTGCACCCCGAAATACCAAACCAGCCTGAGCTCTGCAGATCTGCAGGAACTTCATTCATCCCGTGATTAAACACTGTGTGCACCAACTTCTCTAAAACCTTATGTCCTGACACCTTATCATTCTATTTAATACAAATGTACAGCTCGGAAGCCCTTTGAGCCTGTCTGCCCCACAAAGCCCCAGTCCTTTTTCAATTCAAGCAACCAGAATGGTGGGAAGAGCAGAGCTGGTGCTGGGCAGGAAAACAGGGGAATTTCTGCTGAGCGTTCCCTGTGGGAGCAGGATTTGCTGCCAGGAAGGAGGAAAACAAGGTCCCAGCTCCCTGAGCAGCTGCTCAGAGCCCAGAACACTCCGAGTTTCCCCTCTATGGTTCTGCATGCAGGGAATGATAAAGATCTTTTCCTCCAGTTTCATGTTTGCCTGCTGTTCTTGTGTAATGGCCAAACCTGTTTGGTTACAGATTCCTCTGTCTGGCCTGATTAATGTCCTCCTCTCTGGACCCCACGAGGGAATCTGGGAAGCTTTTGGTGCTTTTTAGGCCATTTGTTGCATTATCTGGGCTGTCATTCTCTATTTCAGCTCCGGATTGCTCAAAACCCAGTGGTGTGTGCATTGCTTAAGGTTTTGCTCAGCTTCTCTGTTCTCCAGAGCTGCTTTTCTTTGAATTGCCACTGAAACCAATTTCAGGAATAATCAGCTGTTACAGGAGTTTAATGGAGACATCCCAGCGTCCCTTCAGCCAAGGATTTCAATCCCTGTGTGTGCAGGGAACCAAGAAAAGCACAGCTGTTACAAACTCCAGATAATCTGGGCTTGTGAATTCCCTGTCAGCCTCGTAGCAGGGAACAGTACATCTCAAATGTTTGTTAGAGGAGGCAGCACCCAGTACAGAGCACAGAAAAAGCACAATTCCAGAACTAGGGTGAGGCAGCAGAGTCTCTGCTGAGGGACAAATCTGCTCCCAGAGGGGTTGGACATTCATGAATTCCCCTGAAGCTGAAGAAAATGAGCTCAGCACAAGGTGAGTTACACCTGTCCTGTGGAGCCTGGAGAACCTGGGCACACAGGCATGGGAAGGTGATGAAATAAAGTCACTTCATGTGACATCCCCATAGAGACTGTTGCTGCAGCAACAAGACCTTTAGCTCCTCAAGTCACTTAAAGATAAATAATGCCAGGAAAAGGAGATTCTGCTACCCAAGCCCTTGTGAAATGCTCAAAAAAAGCACATTTCCCCCATTTCACCTGAGAAGTGTTGCACACATCCAGCAGATGTACAGCACTGCAGGGCTGCAATCCCCACCATCCTCCTGATCCTTACTCTGAGGCAGCTCATCATCCTCTCCATCACCAAAAAATACCAGAGCAAAAGCAACCAGTGCATTTGGCTACAAAGTCCTGCTTTGAATGGCTAATAGAGAAATGGGGGAGGAAAATGAAAAGTGTATTTATTGCTGATTCTCACTATGAGATTTGACAGATAGCATTTGCCTCCAACCTTTCAAGCCAGAAGTGGAACAGATGTTCATGAAAAGCCAGTTAATTTCCTGCCATTTGTGAACTGATTAGAAACTGAAACATTAGCACACTGACACTTCTTTATTTTTAATCTTGCTCGTGTTTTGAAAGGAAAAGAACCACCGGGAGCTAAGGTCTGGCTGTCAGATAGGAATAGCTGCACATTTTTATTTCCTCTTTTAACCCCAAACTAAGGAAACGGGGAAGAGCCAACCTAGAAGGCTGCACAACCCAGGGCTGCCGATGTGTCCTGGCACAGCTCTGCCAGGGAATGAGGAAGGGGAGGCTGAGCTTCCACACCCCCCCAGCTCTCGTTACAGCTGTAACTCCAAGTACAAAGGCTCTACAACCGGTTTCCAACAGCTAGTAAACAGGCTGGCATTGTCAAAAAGGAGGAGTTGTGCCCTGCAGGGAGGAGCCAGGAATGAGGAACCCTCCTGGTTTGGGTTTCCAGCAGGGCCCTCACTGAGCCTCCCCAGAACAGAAATTCAGGCCCAAACACAAAAGTGGCAGAAGCAGGTTTGATTCTATTCAAAACTGAATGATCGTTTCAGATCTAATTCAGGGAAACATTTATGTTGATCCAGTGGGAGAACTTTGGGCGTGCATTATCAGTTATTCACGCACTCCCTGCCCCAGGAGAGAGGATTTTACTCTGCTGGGTCAGACGGAGCACGTTGCTCAAAGTGAAGCTGGGCAGAGGGTTTCTGACAAAGCCAGGGTTTGTTGGGCAGCCACAATTGGCCAAGGCTGGGATGGGTTATTTAAAACACGCTGGGTTTGACGAGGCTGGGCAGGCCCAGCCAGGGCTAGGGCAGCTGCTGGGCCACTGCAGGCCCTGCATTTCCCTGCTGTCCTTGTCAATATTCCTGCCGGGCTGTGGAGCTGCTCTGCAGCCAAATTAACAAACTGCATCTTCCCCAAGGCAAGCTGGAAGTGAGCAAGCAAACAAGAAAAGGAAACCTTGTGAATTACAAACCCTGCTTTCCAAGGCAGCTGCGCTCAGGAGTAATTACAACCAAATGAAACAAGAGCTCTGTGTTTAAAACAGGATTTAAGGGGAAAATCAGGAGAGATTCTGCCCCAGGTCAGCATGCTGGTCAATACAATATATACTTTTCTTAAGCTGCACTTACGTCCACAAGTGGAGCAGCACATGATTACAAGTGTAGGATGTAAACTTTGCTTATCAACAGCCCAAATGTGCTCAGAGAGAGGATGCAGGAGCACAATGAACACCCCAAAAGTGCTCAGAGGATGCAGGAGCACAAATGAGCACCCAAATGTGCTCAGAGGATGCAGAGCAGGCAAGGTTGTGCTCAGCCCAAGTGTGTGTGTGCTCATGTGTCCTCACACGTGTGTGCACCGAGGCAGGGCACAAAAATCACAGAGACACAGAGCTGGCACCTGGGGACAGCAATGGAAGAGTTTGAAAAAGCAAAGTTTTGCTCCCTGACAGAACCATTCCTCCATCCCTGCCCGGGGTGCCTCAGGAAAGGCTGGGGGTGTTTTGGTGCCGAGTTTCACGTTTTAGTGACAGGTGGTTGGGTTAATCCTCAGCACAGCACACAAAGGCAGGCCGGCTCTGCCCCTGCAATCAGCACACACCCAACTTAAAGGTTATGAAACTCGGTGAAACTCTGTGTGTGTGAGCAGCAGGGATGTTACACAAACCATCCCTGCTCCATCCCAAACCCGGGGCCACACCTCGCTGGGAATGGATGCTGCTGTCAGCAGGACCACGCTCATTCAATTACAGTCAATTCCAATTAAAGTAACTGGCTCGCTGAAGGCAGAACTGTCTGCCTCCTGGAATCCAGCCCTCTCGCTAAAACCGCACAGTTCCCCTTTAAATTCCTCTCCTTGCTCTGCTTTCAAGTTGTCTTTACTTTAATTCCTTTCTTCTTCCTACTTCTGCCACGACCACCCCTCTGCTTCCTCCCTGTCCAGCAGGAGGGGAAGGATAAATAAATAAATAGAAAAATATATAGAAAAATAAATAAATAGATAAATAGATAGATAGATAGATAAATAAATAGATAGATAGATAAATAAATAGATAGATAAATAAATGCTTTGTTGTTCTCCCTTCCCCCAGTCCGCAAAGTTTGCCTCTGCATCCCCCTGGAAAACAGCATTTCCCTGAGCACTGGGAGAAACCTGCTGGCTGTAATGGACAATTGGATGATGGAAAAAGAATGGGAAGGAAGGCAGATTTTAAGGGTTTTTTGGGGGCTTTTTGTGTTTTTTGTGTTGCTGGACAAGTGATGGGAGCAGAACCCGCATCCCTCCCAGGGACCCAAACCCTGCAGGGACAGGAGCAGCTCCATCTATCTCCTCCATCTCCATCTCCCTCTCCTGGAGGCCTCCGAGGGCTTTGCCTCTCCCCGGGGCAGGAATTTCCTATTCCCGGCTATTTCTGGAGCCATCAGCTGCCGAACAATCCCCAGTGACAGGAATCCCCATCGCTGCCCCCGACGCACGCTCGGCGCTTGTTCCACGGGGAGGAAGTGCAGGGCAGCCTCCCTGCCCGCCCCAAAACCATCCCAACATCAGGGAAAATTCCAGCAAATTTAGGAAAAAATCCCTAAATGTAACCTGAGGTCCTTGTGCTTACACCTGATGTGTTTTCACCTCTGGATTTCACCTCCAGCATCATCCACCCCCTCCTCTGCCAGCCCCAGCTCCTCTCCCAAAGCCAGGATATTGTTTGGAAGGGGCAATTTATTGTCTCACATTAATCATAGGTGTGCTCAAATTAAATCACCATCAGAGAGGGGAAAAATTTTAACACAAGGGAAAATTAAACGAGGGGAAAAAAGTTAGCACAAGGCACTGAGTAATTTTAGAACAGTTCAGGACCTCTGAAGCGGCAGGGAGAGGATTGTTTGTTTTGTGGCTTTTTAACAAAAAAAAAAAAAAAAAATCACACAAAAAAACCCCTCCAGGATTAATTTGCACATTTTAGACAGAATTTAAACCCTCACTCTTAACACTTTCAATTTAAAATACTTCTAATATTTCTATATGATCTCAATCTAATTTTTTAAATTCCCCCTTTCCTCCCCTTAATGCCCATCTGTTTATAGAGCTCTATTGCTAACTCAGGGAATAGAAAGGAAATGAAATAAATTAATCTATTAAAAAGCAAAAGGAAGACAACAAGACACAGGTTGAATGAGTGCAATTTGACCAAATTATGACTAAGGAAGGATATGACACCAACCTAAAATATTTGATGTGTGTACGCTTGAGAGACTGGCACACAATGAAATAAGGCTGGGTAAAAACACAGCTTCCAAAAGTTCCTAAATCCTCCAGGAGGGGATGAGGGAGATGCTGGCAGTTCCTTTGGCTATAAAAGTGCAACCAAAGAGGGAGGGAATAGAGAAACAGCACCCAGCACATCACAGAGGCAGAGATTTCACCCCAGCTTTGATCCCGAAATGCAGAAATCATCCAAAGCTCTGGGAAATCCTCTGCAGCTCTGCTCCTGCACACTCTGACCTCAGAGCAAAACCCCTCACCCCAAAAAGAGGAGCTATTCCAGAATTATTAAATAAATCATTTCTAGGAGTCAATTTTTTACATATAAATAATGCCACAGGTTCAGAGCACAGAAGAATCAGGGGACCAAGCAGATCATATTCCTAACTTAGCTCGTTTAAAATTTAAAAACAAAATTTTAAAATTGTACCTACATTCTGTTTAAAAATGCTGCTTAAAATCAGGGTACTGAATGAACATGAACTGAGGCATGTACTGATTGACACCAAGTCTGTGTTTATGTCACAAAATCAAAGTTTGCTGGCACTGCTTTGTTATATTTACGTTGCATAAATCCAGATATTCTATATCTAGTCACATTTATTTTAGGCACTGCAGTTTTAAGGGGTTGTATTTTGTTCTAACTGAAATACAAAGAAATTCAGTTTGTTTTCCCTCCCCTTCCCAGATACACCTAAGCCACAAAAATAAAACTGCAGTTCTGCACAAAGTTTGTCTTTGGATTAAGATATTGAATTGCTGGATCTATTCCAAAGGTTAAAGAAGTCTCACATACCTAGACTTGAAAACTCTATTTTTCTTTTTAGAATTGATAGCGCTGTAGTCTAAACTACAATAAAAATTAGACAAAACCAAATAGCATTTAGCGATTTCAGAATTGCGAAAATTCTCTTTAATGTAACCTTGTCAAAGCCTTGTGGGTTTGAGCAGAACTCTGGTTACAGTGGTGCGATTTCACAAAGCATTAATAATAATAATAATAATAATAATAATAATAATAATAATAATAATAATTCACCTCCAGGAGCCCTGCAGAGATTGAGCTGCTGCTTTCCTGGGGTGAATGACCCAGCCTGGGGTCCCAGGGGCAGCCCCTGCCTGTCCTCATTCCCTGCTGAGGGGTTCAGAGCTGGACTGGGATGGGTGTTTGGGATTATTCTCATCACTGACATCTGCCCCCCATGGTGGGTTTTGCTTCCTGTCTCCCCCACCCCCTGAATTTCCAGAGTTTCCTCAACGTGGGCAATGATCTATGAGATGCCAGACCCTGCTTGAACATTGTTTTTTTGCTAAGCATCCTTTATAAAAATGCCTTTTAGGAGCTGGCACCGTGTTAGTTTAGTGCCCTTCCTTTTTAGTGTGATCTCTGCCCTTTCACCTCAGTTTGAGGAGATGGGAAATGCTGCGGCTGAGCTCATCACAGCAGGGTCCTGTGAGCTCCAGGGGATGAATTTCTCCCTCAACCATCTCCCACTTGTGCTGCTTTTGTCCCATTTTGGAACTGCCCCAGCTGGAATCCTGCACCCAACCTCTGCCGGAATGGTGGGCAGGGCTGGGGTGGAATTCCCAGAGCAGCTGGGGCTGTTCTGGATCCCTGGCACTGCCCAAGGCCGGGCTGGGCAGGAACTGGAGCAGCCTGGATGGTGGGAGGTGTCCCTGAGAAGATCCTCAAGGTCCCTCCCAACCCAATCCATTCCATGGTTCCACTCTGGTGAGTGAAATCAGTGGCAAAACACCCCCAAATGTTCATGGAGCTACTTCCCATTGACTCCTCAAATTGCTTCTGCTCAGGGAGACAACTGGCCATATTTCATGGTACATGAAATAAAGGCGATAAATCAAATTAACCTCTGCTCTGATGGGGCTTCAAACCAAAGGTGTAGAACTACAAATTTATATATATTTAAATTATATATTTAAATATATATAAATATATATTTATATACATAAATATATATTTATAAATATATATAGAATAAATATAGATATAAACACATATAAATATATAAAAACATATATAAAATATATATTTATATATGAATATATAAATATATATATTTATATATTTGCTTTTATTTTAATTTTAACTATTATAAATATATATATTAAAATATAAATATAGATATAAACATATATAAATATATAAAAACATATATAAAATATATATTTATATATGAATATATAAATATATATATTTATGTATTTGCTTTTATTTTATTTTAATTTTAACTATTATAAATATATATATTTAAATATAAATATAGGTATATAAATACAAAAGACCAAAGGTATATAAATACTTTGTATAAATACAAAAAAGGAGGATTTGTGCATTGCTGATCTCCAGCACACTGAGGAGAGGCAGCTCCAGCAGGAGCTCCTAAATCAAACTGGTTTTTTTGGGTGCAAGAGGGGCAGGGAAAGCGCTCCTGGGTCAGTTCTCAGCAGCTGGGGTTTATTTCCATAATAGATCAGATAATATGCAGGACCTGCAAATCTCTTATTTCTGTCATCAAACAGGAAGCAGAAATAACAGACTGTGACTTGTGGCCACTCATGTGACAAAACTGAACAATGTGAGGCTGCTCCTGAAGCATCTACGGAAAAATCACAGGACAGGCCTCGATTGCACCAATATCTGACAAACCATTGTGAGTAAATCAACTTGAATCAGGTGATTTTTGATGAAAAAAGGGTTAAATTAGATTATTCATTATGTCTGTGCTCAATTCCAAGTGCTTTATCTTGTCTTTCTCACAAAACATTATTTTTCATCTAAACTACCCAGTGCCTAAGTTAGACTCTTTAAAGTATTAAATAGTGAAGTGAGACACACTGAGTGAGATTTTCAGTGAAGAACAACAAAGTTTTGAGCCTCTTGCACTTCAGATTTGGGTCACTTATTTTACTCAGCCCACTCTGCTCATTGCAAACCCAAACACGACTCTCACTGACATTATTAATGTCACTTCCCCACTCCAAAACTGTGAGGGGTTTTTGTTTCTTTGTTTTCTCTTTTGTTTTGTTGGTTGGGTTTTGTGTGCTTTCTTTTGTTTTGGTTTTTTTTGTTGTTGTTTTTGGTTTGTTTTTTCCCTTTTTGAGCACAGCAATCTCCAAACATCCCCTGTGTGGAACCAAAATCAGCAATTTCTCTCTCTGTAACTCCCTCTGGCACAGACAACACCAGCAGCCTCTGGCCCAGAACTCACAGATGATCAATCCCTGCACACAGGCTGGGGAGAGATCCCAAATATTCTGGGTCAAATTCCAGAATTGAGGTTTGTGCCTCAATTCTGTTGTCTCCTGACAGGCTGTGGAGAAGGAGGTGCTGCTCTTGCTTCACAGAATAAATCACCCTGCACAGGACGGATTGTTTGGTTCCAACAAACCCCTGCAAACTGGGGCTGAAATTCTCCTTTTTTTCTCTGTCCCCCCAGAGTTTCATCTGCACCCTAAAAGAAGGGATTTCTCAGAGCTCTCTCCAAGAACAGGTATTTTGTAAGCAAAAAAAGAGTGTGCGTGCCCCACATTAATAACTCAATGCTCCCAGTTACCCATAATGAATAACCCAAGGCTCCAAGGTACCCCAGTGTACTCCAAATTAACAACTCAAGGATTCCAGTTACCCCTCATTAATGACTCAGGGATCCCAGTTTACCTCAGTGTACCCCACATTTATAGCTCAAGGCTCCCAGGTACCCCAAATTAACAACTCGAGGCTCCCAGTTTACCCCAGTTATCCTCACATTTATAAATCAAATATAGCTTCCTGAGCAGCTTCTGCTGAGAACGAGCTGCAGCTTTCCCTCAAAGCCTGTTCAGGTGAGCTCAGCTTCCTCCCCAGCACGGGTTTGTCCCTCCCTCAGCAGCATTGTTTTAATTTCATTCTGACTCTGAAGGGGACACCAAGAGAAGAACAATGCCACATTCACAGCAGCACAAAGAGCGGCTTCCGTGTTATGGCACCCCCAAATCTCTCCTGACCTTTTTGTTTCTTCTGCATTTGAAAGACAAAGGGAGAATGGAGCAGGGAATATGTATCTTTTCATATACATCAGGCACTTATTCTCATGTATCCTCTCTCTTTTTAATATAAATGCATTTCTGTGGTGCTAGTTTTGCATTCCCATCACACTGTGCAGTTACATTTTTAGTTTTAGTTGCATTATTTTTTTTTTCTGCCCTAAGCACACCAGTTTTTGCAAGTATCAGTCTCTCATTTGCCCTTTATCATCACCCCTTTCCCAGCACTCCTTGGCTTTTGTTTGCCCCACATCAGCTTTTAACCAACAGAGGCAGCAAAGGAACCCCAGTGAGGCCCCAGCAGGGCCAGGCAGGAATTGGGATTAAAGCAGGCAGGGGCATTGCTTTATTCTGCATGAGGGAGGAATTGGGATTAAAGCAGGCTGGGGCATTGCCTGCTTTAAAGGAATTGGGATTAAACCACTCAGGGCCATTGCCTGGTTTAAAGGAATTGGGATTAAAGATGCAGGGGCATTGCCTGCTTTAAAGGAATTGGGATTAAAGATGCAGGGGTATTATCTGCTTTAAAGGAATTGGGATTAAAGCACATTGCTTTATTCTGCATGAGGGAGGGGAGGATACAGGAAACCTGAGCAGAGATCACCAGACACAACCTCCAGCCTGAGCTGCAAATCCTGGAGAACATCAAACACCCCAAAAGGGCAAAGAGAGATGAGCAGGGAGTTCAGGGGTGCTGAGCCCGGCTGGGATCTGCCTGGTTCTGCTGAGGCTGCAGGAGTTTACTGACCCAGAGCTGGGCAGAAACTGCTCTGAAAGCATCTCAGGAGCTGCTCATGGTCCTCCCCCAGAGGGGAGAAACCCTCCTGAGGAGCAGAGCTGGGATCATCAGCACAGGGGGACCCCCAGTGCCACCCCAGCTCCTGCCTGGGCTCCAGATGGGATCTGGGATCCCAAACTGGGACTATGGGTTGGTTTGGGGTCCTAAACTGGGATTGTGGGCTGGTCTGGGATTTGGGATCCAGGATCCTAAACTGGGATTGTGGGCTGGTCTGGGATTTGGGATCCTAAACTGGGATTATGGGCTGGTTTGGGATTTGGGATCCTAAACTGGGATTGTGGGCTGGTCTAGGATTTGGGATCCAGAATCCTAAACTGGGATTATGGGCTGGTCTGGGATTTGGGATCCTAAACTGGGATTATGGGCTGGTTTGGGATTTGGGATCCTAAACTGGGATTGTGGGCTGGTCTAGGATTTGGGATCCAGAATCCTAAACTGGGATTATGGGTTGGTCTGGGATTTGGGATCCAGGATCCTAAACTGGGATTATGGGCTGGTTTGGGGTTTGAGATCCTAAACTGGGATTATGGGTGGGTTTGAGATCCTAAACTGGGATTATGGGCTGGTTTGGGGTTTGAGATCCTAAACTGGGATTATGGGCGGGTTTGGGGTCCTAAACTGGGATTATGGGCAGGTTTGGTGAGGAAAATGCTGCTGCTGAACAGTTTTAGAGGCTGAACCACGCAAGAAATTAAATCCAAGTGCCCTCTACTGGCACTGGAGAGAGAGATGGGGCTGAGCAGGGGAGGGAAGCGATGGGAGGCAGCGCCCAAAGGAAACTCGGGCAGGAACGAGGGGATGGGAAAACCCAGCGGGGCTGTGAGGGCTGGGCTGAGGCTGCCGGCTCGGGACACGGGACAGAACATGGGAAAGAACATATTAGAGAACATGGGAAAGAACATATTAGAGAACATGGCACAGAACATGGGAAAGAACATTTTTCTGTGTGAGAGCAGGGCCAGGCAGGGCGAGGAAATTGCTTCTGGTTCAGGGTTGGGGAAGGGAGATAACAAAACTCTTTTTGATGTAAAGTCTGTGTTATGACAGAATATCGCTATTTTTTTACATTAAAAAAAAATAAATCACATTTTCAGATTCTCATTGGAAAAATTAGTGGCGAAGCAAGGAAGAAGAAAGCTTTTTGATAATTTAGCACCTCGTGTTGCTGTTTTTAAAGCTGAGTTGTGTAACAATGCCATTAGCACACGAATCTGGCGCTGGAAGGAATTATTTCATCCATGCTTATGGGAACCCTGAGTCCCAGGAGTGCTGGGTGGTGAGTGTGTGCACGCACTGACCGAACACTTCATGGAAAATCTGCTTCAGGCAGATTTCTGCACGGAGCAGCTCATCCCTGCCCTGGCAGAACAGCAGCATCTATGGTTTTATTGCTGACGCTGAGTTTGCAGGATGGGGAAGTTCTGTGACAAACAGGACTGTGGGGCTCGGGGATTTCACTGAGCTCAGGAACCCACAGGATGCTCTCAGCTGCCTTCATAAAACTTGAACCAAACCAACATCACTATGGGTTAACTGCAGTGCCAACAGCAGGGGCAAGAAAAAAATAAAAAAATAATTTAAAAAGAATTAAAATTAAAAATAAAAAAGAAAATAAAGCAGCAAACTTTGACAAACTGGTGGTTAAAATAACTATAATTCTAGGGGAATAATTTCCCAAGTGTGTAATAACAGCAGTGATGTTTTTGAGAGTTTGTGCCCGGAATTGTCATATCCCAGGTAATTCAGGGAGTAGCTGCAGTATTTATCAGCATCTGCAGCACTGTTCTGTTCTGCACTCTGGGATTATTCTGCAGAATCCAGCTCAGGAATTCTCAGGTACACCCATTTAAATGTAAATGCAAGGCACTTTTTGACATCTAAATTATCCTGCCACACATTGAAACCTGCCTGAAAGGGTGACAAGGCCCTGTGTGAGCCCAGGCTCATGCATCAGACTTTTTCATGAAAAAAAAGAAAAAAAGACAACTGTATTTTGCATTTGTGAGACTGGAAATTGTGAGAATCACACAGAATTCCAGGTAAATCTTTTGTATTTTTTAGATTGGGATTTGTGGGAATCACACAGAATTCCAGGTAAATATTTTGCATTTGTTAGACTGAGATTTGTCAGAATCACAGGGAATTCCAGGTAAATATTTTGTACTTTTTCCATTGGAATTTGTGAGAATCACACAGAATTTTAGGTAAATCTTTTACATTGATTAGATTGAGATTTGTGAGAATCACACAGAATTCCAGATAAATCTTCTACATTTATTAGAGTGGGATTTGTGGGAGTCTCACAGAATTCCAGGTAAATATTTTGCACACAGAATTCCAGGTAACCAGCACTGAAACAGCCCAAAAAAGCTTCAAATCTTGCCCACCTCTCTGATACAAAGATAAATGCAGGAGCTCCCCTGCTCAGATCAGGCTCCCTTTGTGCCTGGAGCACGTGCTGGTGTTTGATTTCTGCTTTAATAGTGTCCATCTGTGGCAGGGCTGCCCTGCCATGCACACACAGGACACAATAATCTGATTTTCAGCACACAGCACGGTTTGCTCTGCTCAGCCCTGGATGTTTCAGCAGGTCCCGCAGCAGTTTGTGCACCTCCCACCTGAGCCGAGCTTTTTGCAGGGCAGCACCTTCACCTTTCCATTGCTCTGAACCTCCCGTGGGCTGGAGTTTAAATCAGAAACAGCTCAGGGCTGATCCTGGTGATGGAGGTTAGGTGTGCAGCAAGGAAAAATAGAGAAATGGCAAAAAAGAAAAGTCTGTCTTGCCTGAGTGTGGCCATCTCTGGTACCAAACCCTGTGCAGAAACAGCTTGGGTGCAATAAACCCTGGGAAAAGGGAAATTAAACAGTGGATGGAGCTCTCTTACTGTGGGCGCTCTGCATCTCTGCCTTGGACGTAAAAAACCCCAAAGACACCCAAGGAGTGCAAACAAAGGTAGGCAGAATAAAGCATTCTCCTCCTGGAGGTGCCTGATTTGAAGTCAGCACTGCATTAACTTGCAAAAACTGATGGTTAATTTTGATTTTTTTTTTCTACAGACAGTTAACAGCAAAATCTAAATTCAGGCTAACAGCTGGAATAAAAATCTCACTTTAAATATCTGAGATGGCTGTTGGTGATAACAACTAGGCTGCTACATTAGCTTTAACTATCTCAGATTGCAAATTGAGATCTTTCAGGAGTACTTTGTGTTCTCGTGCTGGCAGGGCAGAGATCAACTAAATGTGTTAAGAAGTCAGATATAAAGAAGTACTCAGATAAATGTGGCTGATATGTGGAGTCCAACAATACATTGAAAATAGACAATACTCCGCAAAAACAGTGATTTGTCCCCAGACTTCCAAATCCACTTCCAAACTGACATCATATTTTTCACCTTTCATAGGAACTATCAGTACAACTTATGAAGAGTCAATTAGGAGCAGGTTCAAGGTAAAGGAGAAGTTTCAAATGAGCACAAATGACAATGCCAATTTGGGGTGACCTCCACAACATCTCACTGCCAAGCAATCAGCATTGATAAAATCTTCAGTTCTTGGAGAAATTCCAAGCAGAACCCCCAAATTTAAGCCTGCATAATCAGCAGTTGCTTAGGGAATTCTTGGCAGCCGAGTGCCCGCGAGAACAAAGCTACATCTGTGAACAACGAGCCTGAGGAACACGTTCTGCAAAGCCCCAAATTCTATTTCCAGCCTCCAATGCAGACATTCACAAGCAATTCTGCCAGGAACCAGCAGCAATTTTAGTGCAATGTTTGTTTCCAAGCTCTTGAAAGCACCTACTCTGCGTAAAGGACTGGGAATAGCAGCTCCCATCTTTACCCTGTCTGCAGCAATCACATTTTTACTCCTCTTGAAGCTCAAAAAACGAGGCACAGACTGGATGGAAAGTGAGGAAATCTTTCTGAGTTCTTCCCCTTTCAGCATATGGTTTAGTTTCAGCTTTTTCCGAGCTAGAACAATGTGCTGCACAGGAGACAAGATGATGAATGCTTTATTTTGGGCTCAGTTAAAACAAACAACTTTCCCTAAAAGCACATGCTCTGTTTCAAAGTGACATTTGGTAAAAGCCTCGTGTCCATATTGTGTTACACCACCGCAGGTCAGCTCTGACTGACACACAGGACAGGGGAAAAGGAGATTTCCCTTAACCCTCCCCTTGCCACAGCCCCTGAGGGCTCTGAAGGCAGAATTCAGGTTCCTTTCACACAATTCCTCAATCTCCCTGCTCTAATCAAGGCAGTTACAAACTCAAGAGATGCTGAGAATTTTTTTTTTGTTGTTGAGAATGAATGCAATAGACACGATTTCCCACCAAGATTAACCCAAGGAAGAGCATTTCACAATTTCCTTCACCAAGAAAGCTTTTCTGATGAATTCAGGCTCCTTTTACACCATTTCTTAATTTCCCTGCACTAATCAAGTTACAAACTTAAGTGATGCAGAGAATTTTGATTGTTGAGAATTAATAAAACAGAAAAAAATCCCTCACCAAGATTAACTCAAGGAAGAGCATTTCACAATTTCCTTCACCTAAAAAGCTTTTCTGATGCACCAAAGTCCATCATTTTTTCACATCAAACTCTCAATACCAGCCCTGTTTGGGTCTCTCAGAGACTTTAGTGTCACATCCCCTCCTTCCCAGCACATTTTACAGGGTAAAGCAACTTTTAAAACTTGTTATTTCTGTGATAAATGCTCCCCTGTACTTCCAGGCCCCACTAAATTCACATTTTAGCATTGCCATTCACCTTTAAATAGGTATTTAAGGAGATCAGAGTTATTTATGCTCTCAGGGTTGGATGAGGTGGCCAAGGCTACATTTTGGCTTCCAGCAGAAAGGTGGGAGAGCAGAGGGATGGGCTGGGCTGCAGGTGGGCAGCACCTCCCAAACAGTGGGGCTTGGTGGGGATGGAGCTGCACAGCACTGCCAGGGGAGACGCCCCACAAAATCCAGGGGAATCAGTCCAAACCACAGGGAAATAACCCCACAAACCACAGGGAATCAGCTCAGGGCAATCACCCCACAAACTCCAGGAGATTCAGCCCAAACCATGGGAGAACCACCCCACAAACCACAGGGAAACAGTCCAGGAGAGCCATGCCACAAACCATGGGGGAAAACACCCCAAACTATGGGGGAAACACCCCACAGAATCCAGGGGAACCACCCCAAAACATCCAGGGGAATCAGTCCAGGGGAACCACCCCACAAACCACAGGGAATCAGTCCAGGGGAATCAGCCCACAAACTCCAGGAGAACCACCCCAAACCACGGAGGAACCACCCCAAACAATCCATGGGAATCACCCCAAGAACCATGGGGGAATCAGCCCAGGGGAATCAGCCCAAAAACCATGAGGAAACCACCCCAAATCACAGGACAACAACCTCACAAACTCCAGGGGAATCAGCCCAAACCACAGGAGAAGCACCCCACAAAAAGCTGGAACCATAAAACCTCATCAAGCCCTGCTGCCTCCTTGGGAAGCCACAAAAACACTGGAAAGGCACCAAAACCCACAAAGGCACCCCAGCCTTACCTGCTCTGGACCAGCCAGCCCTTCCTCCCGCAGCTCTTCCTCCCCTGCCCATCCCTTTCAGGGGATTAAAGCTCCTCATCACCTCCCAAATGGACCCAGCTGGGCTGACCCCAGTGCAGCCCTTAACCCTTTCTGTGCCCCGTGGCACCTGCAGATCCCCTCAGCAAAATCTGATTTTTACTCGGCAGTTTTACTGTGGTAGGACTGTGTGGAGGCAACAATGTGGGAGATGAGAGCAAAAAAATTGTTTTTGAGTGTAGTCGCAATGGCAATAAAAGCCTTTGCATGGATTTAGTCTCACTGGAATGAAATTTGTGTGGTTGTGTCTGGCAGGGCTGCTCCACACCAAAATCTTTCTGGTGTGGCCCAGTCCTGGGTGCTTGGGGTAAAGAGAATTTTTTCTATAATGTTTAAGACTGGTTCTGCTCCGTGGCTGGGGTTGTGAATGTTGATAGAGCATTTTGTGGCAATAAACAGGGAGCAATAAAGTTATCTAGCCCTGATTACTGCATTTGATGAAGGGTTCCTGAACAGGGCATTTGATAATTATGTGGCTTTTCAGTATGTAAAGCAGTGGTTAAAAAAAAAATAAATAAAATTTTTAAAAACAGGGAAGAAAAGAATGCTTCAGCTCAATTTTACAAGCAAATTTTTCACAAGCAATTATTTTCCTTCTCTCATGGCAGCCACTGCCAGGGCTCAAAAGCTGCAGAGAGAAAATCCTCCTGTGATGGAGCCCCAACATTCTGGGTTACTTCAGATCCATTTACCAAAGCAATAAAACTTCAGCCTGTACCAGCTGAGAATCTGCTTCTGCAATGGACTCAAAACTGCTGACAGCAAAAAAAAGTGAAACCTCTGCAGCTTCATCCACACTTCCCTTCTGCTCTCCAAACTTCACTTCTCCAGTGAAGTCATCACAAACAGCCCTGGAACTGGGGCGCAAAGATGAGACTGCAAAATTCTGATTGTGGTTTAGATGCCATTGGTGAGGGTCTGTCCTTATCACCCCTGTGATCAGAATAAAGGACTGGGATCAGAATTTAGGTCTGTGATCAGAATAAAGGACTGGGATCAGAATAAAGGATTGTGATCAGAATAAACAATTGTGATCAGAATGAAGGTCTGTGATCAGAATTAAGGAATGTGATCAGAATTAAGGACTGTGATCAGAATAGAGGACTGGAATTAGAATGAAGGATTGTGATCAGAATAAGGGACTGTGATCAGAATGGATTGTGATCAGAATTAAGGATTGTGATCAGCATAAACAATTGTGATCAGAATGAAGTTCTGTGACCAGAATGAAGGACTATGACCAGAATGAAGGTCTGTGACCAGAATAAAGGTTTGTGACCAGAATGAAGGCCCCTGCTGTGTCAAAGGCAGGTGAAGGGGCACTGCTGGCTCTGCATCACCTGCTCACTCACTCTGGCATGTGATAAAGGAGGAATTTGGACTCTGTCCCTTTCCGGTTTCAAGTCCAATCTCTGGTGCTTCCTGTGCAGGAGGTTCTTTCCTCTGCCCTTCAGCAGGTGACAGATTTAATAGGAAATGATGAAGTCAAAGCAAAGATTGCTGATAAGAGGTTTGTTCTTCTTCGAGGCTTTTGATAATTTGTTTCCAGAAAATGACACTTCTTTAAGGAATTCGTAAGCATCTTCAGCCTCGTCAGGGCTGCTGCAGAATTTCCTGTTTTTGTGTTCTCAGAACTGCTGAGCTGCTGAAATTGCCAGTAAAGCCCAGGGTGTGTTATCCAGAAGAGGTGGAGTCTCTAACAAATCCAGATTTCTCACTGATATTCTGAGATTGTTTGTACAGAATCCAGAGCCATTCCACCTGCAGCCTGCCGTGGGCTCAGTGCCACAGCCAGACCCCTCTGTGTTTATCTCTGTCACCCATCCTTCATGCAGAAAACCATGGCTTTTGTTGCATCAGTGGCTTTAAAGCCAGCTGTGGACATTTCCATCCCTAAAGGTATCCAGGTGCTCTTACAGCATGTTGTGGGTGCAGAGCTGTGAAACACAAACCCTGAATCAGGGCCTGGCTCAGTGGGAACAGACTCAGCTCCTAAAGTGAAGGATCTTAAACTTCCAAAGGCAAAATCCTGGTGAGATTCCCTGCTCTGAGGGTGGATGGGTCTGGCATGGTCAACAGGGAGGGAGTGGAGGAGTTGATGGCTCTGCAGCCCTCCTGGGATGGACACTGAGAACGCCACAGGGAACTGCTCCTGCTGAGGGGCAAGTACACCCCTGTGTGCTGTAAGCCAGCATTTGTTGCACAAAACCCTGCAGTTTTGATCCATTCCCTTTTATATTTATCAGATGCTTAAAACCCTTCCAAAATGCCCCACGAAACACACCCTGAGACCCTTGATGAGTGTGATCTGCTCCAGTTGTGCCCCACAGCACCAAACCAGAGCCTGTTTGCTGACAACGGGCTCCAAATGCAATGTACTGCCTTGGCTGCTCTTTCCCTTTGTCCCGGGCTGCAGCCCTTGCAAAGCTTTGATTTCCAAATGACTCCTTAAGCTTTCCTGGACATGAAAGCTGCATTTAATGTTCCTTATATCCGTGTGGAATGCGGAAACTCCCCGAGCTGGGGATGCTTCTCCTAAGACTTTTCTTCCTCTCCTTCCACGTGTGGCTGCGGTATGGGCAGGATGAGGGGTTCTGCAGAGCTGCTGCTGCTACAGCAGGGATCCAACAGAACCAGTGCAGGAATCCAACAGAACCAGGAGGAGAATCCAACAGAACCAGGGGAGGAATGAAATAGAACCAGGGGAGGAATCAAACAGAACCAGGGGAGGAATGAAATAGAACCAGGGGAGGAATCAAACAGAACCAGGGGAGGAATGAAATAGAACCAGGGGAGGAATCAAACAGAACCAGGGGAGGAATCAAACAGAACCAGGGGAGGAATCAAACAGAACCAGAGGAGGAATCCAACAGAACCAGGGGAGAATCCAACAGAACCAGAGAGGAATCAAAACCAGAGGAGGAATCTAACAGAACCACAGGAGGAATCCAACAGAACCAGGGGAGGAATCAAACAGAACCAGGGGAGGAATCAAACAGAACCAGGGGAGGAATCCAACAGAACCAGAAAGGAATTAAAACCAGAGGAGGAATCCAACAGAACCACAGGAGTAATACAACAGAACCAGAGCAGGAATCCAACAGAACCACAGGAGGAATCCAACAGAACCAGAGCAGGAATCAATCAGAACAAGAGGAGGAATCAATCACAACAAGAGGAGGAATCCAACAGAACCAGGGGAGGAATCCAACAGAACCAGGGGAGGAATCAATCAGAACAAGAGGAGGAATCGATCACAACAAGAGGAGGAATCAATCAGAACCAGGGGAGGAATCCAACAGAACCAGAGGAGGAATCAATCAGAACAAGAGGAGGAATCAAACAGAACCAGGGGAGGAATCAAACAGAACCAGGGGAGGAATCCAACAGAACCAGAGCAGGAATCAATCAGAACAAGAGGAGGAATCAATCACAACAAGAGGAGGAATCCAACAGAACCAGGGGAGGAATCCAACAGAACCAGGGGAGGAATCCAACAGAACCAGAGGACTGATATCCCTTTGCATGGCATCAAAGTGCCAGCAGGGAGCAGAAAGTGCCTTTACAGCTACAGAACCCTTGGTCTGTGCTCTCTGTGCACGGAACCAGCTGCAAGCTCGGGCTGGGCACCCCAAACCTGCAGCTCTGCAGAACCCAGAGCCAAAACCCCACTGAGCTGCAGGGATCCCTCTGTCCTCTCTGATTAGTTAGGAACATAATTGTGCAGAATGTACAGAATTCCCCCCTGCTTTCCAGGTGTAATCTTCACTCAGATAAAGAGAGGATAACAACTGTTCCCTCCACAGACAAGGTTTGTCTGTGCTGGTTTATGCCTTAATGTCACATCAATCATCAGACCACGGGGATGTAAATAACAAACTTGGTTTGGAAATTGAAACAGCAACTGTTTTTTTGTTTCAAATGATAAGTATTAGTTTATTTAAAGATAAGGATGTCAAAATATACAGTATTGCATCATTAAAATCAGTGTGGATTAAAATGTCAGGCCCCTGGTTCCCTGTACAGGCTAGGCTTGAACAAACAGAAATCTTTATTTTCTGTAAAATTTATTAACTACAGTTATTACAGGAGTCTCGTGAAGCAGAGAGCTGCCTGGGCAGCTTTGATTTTGGTTTTTATTAGGATTAATTACAAGTATGGATATAAACAAACATCAGGATGAACAGCTAAGTTTCCTATGATCTAAGGAACATTAATTCCGGGCTGGCAGGCACAGCCCGGCGTTAGGGGACGTGGCTGCCCTCTTGTGTCCTATTAGAACCTTAAATAGCTTTTAATTTGTTATCCCACCCCTCCCGGCCGAGACAGGAGCTGCCCCGATCCCGGCAGGCCTTTGCATTTTAGCGTTTTAATTTACATTAATAACCAGCAGCAAGCAGGACTCGGTCACCGCGGGCTCTGCCGGGCTGAAGGGCTCAGCTCCAATCCCAGCCCCATCCAAACCCCCCAGAAGTGACTGGGCCGTGGTTACACCAAAGCAGGACATTTCTGCAGGGATTTGTGCTTTCCTGGCTGCTCTCGAGCTCTCTGAAGCGAAGGATTCTCTGCCCGTGCCTCGCTGCCCTCCTCTGCCACCCGCTTGCTTTTCCTGCCATTTACTGAACTCTCTGCCACCCTCCTGCCTGCCTTACCCACACCTCAAACCATCCACAGCACCTTACCTTACACACACTTCATGGGGATCTGTGGAGCTGCTTTCTACAGGTGAGGAACAAACAAACCCTGCCAGTGACAACCTGCGGTGGTGGCCAGCGTTTGCTTCAGCCCTGGGTGTTTGTGACGGCCGTGGGAGGGAAAAGGAGTCAGTCAGTCAGTCATTCCTGCTGCCAGAAAGGAAAGGAGTCATTCCTGGAGCTCCCAGAGAGCTGCTGAGCCTCCCTGAGCAGCCAGGGCTGGGCACTACTTGGATTTGCCAGCAGGGAGGATGGACACAGGATCTGTCTGCACTTCTGCATCCGACATCCTTTTGGAGCCCTGTGGAACAAGGGAGACACCTTTAGAAACATTTCCAAGTATTTCTGAAAGGTCAAGTCTGGAACTGTGCCCTGGACTTTTGCTGCCACTGATTTAATCTCCCTGCTTTTCTTCATTTAATATGCACAAATATATGAGCACCATGTGCATCACGAGAACCACACAAAGTTCCTGCCTAAATGTGGGGATTATTTGAGTAGAATTGTCTCAATTGGCATGGAAACAATTGTTGTAAGGACCTGGGCTCACACACCAGAGCCAGGCTGCTGTGTGTCTGTAGCATTGAAGTTTTGGCATAATTTCTGTAACATTTCCCTGCCCTGAACGCTTCAGTGCAGCCCTGCTAAGAGTCCTTCAGGCATGATGAATGGTGTATTATAGCCAGCCCTGCTCTGCTCTAGGTTAAAGGAACATTAAATACTTTTATGCATGACAGGTATTCGACAATGTTCGAGTGATAAAGCTTTTTTTACACTGCAAACATAATTCTGGCTTTGGAACCAGTCCAAGACACTAATCCAGCTTAGATGAAGGAAATGTATAGCTCTAACTATACCAACCACATTTTTCACTAACTGATAAAAACTTGGCTCTGCTTTAAGGTGCTTGACCTAATTTTGCTGGCCTTGAAGCTGCCAAAACTTGAGCAAAAAGGACCCACAAACAGTGTTTGAGGTCACTGTTACCACTGTGGGGTGTCAGTGCTGTCTGTAACCCAAATCATGCCTTGCTAAGCAGAAAATCCAGCGTGACAAAGCTGAAGGTGCCTCTGTGCTTTCCCTAGGATAGGAAACAGGCAGAATAATGTGGGAATTGTTCCTTCCTGGAAACCTGAGTCTCTGCTTCAGGAGGATTCTGTGTTACACATGGGCAGTGAAAGGTCTCGACTTCCTCATGCCCTTCAGGGAATTAAACCAGTAAGGTTTTACACTGATAAGGCTCCACCTCACTGATCTTCCTTTAATGTTTCACCTTGGAGGATCTCAGCATGAAAAAGAGCAGCCAAAAATCACAATGGACTGAAAAATGCCATCTAAAGCTGATGGTAGCCTTGTGCAGCTGAGCTGGCTGCAGTGGCTTCGCTTCTGCTTCCCCTGGTGTTGAGTTTGGAGGATGCTCTAGAGCAGAATGAAAGGGTTTGGCCACTTACAGGTAGCAGCAAATCCATCATTTAACCATAAACCAATACTAAGTAAGCTCTTCATTCCAAATTTAACCAAACCCCCCTAAAACTCTCCCCACCAGGTGAAGATTTCCCACATCACAGGAGTGATGGGCCCTGCCAGTGCCAGCTCCTGTCTGAGCATGATGAAGTCACTTCTAAACTGATCAGGGAATGAGATGACACAATTTGCCTTTCTTCCTATAAAAGACTTGGAGGGAGGAGACAGAAGAGGAGGATTTTCCTTGGAGATAATCCCCATTTTGCCTCATTTAGCACCCATTCTGCAGAGGTCACTTATTTGCTCACTGCAGTCTCCTGCTGCACCCATTTTCAAGGTGGTTGCTGATTAAAGCAGGAAGATCAGACTGGCTGCTGATTCCTGCTGAACTGGAATTTCCAAGCCCTTCTTTCTCGTGAAAGAAAGAACTTTGTTCTGCCTTTTTTAAGGGACAAATTCCAGCTCTGCCCTGGCAGTGACGAGCTCAGGTACCACCAGCTCATGGCTTTGTGACAGTGAGGATGTAACATTTGGGCAGAGCTTTTTAGAGGGCACACACAGCAAAATCGTGGTGCTGGAGTATTTTTTTCCCCCAGATTTTGCTCGGGAGAAGCCTGAGTTAGTGCAACACATACTCTGATCAGAAAAAACCCGAATACTTTCCACGTGCTGGGGATGGCACAGAGCAGGAGGATATCACAGTGCAGGAATGCAGATTAAACACTGCAGCTCCAGCCTCTGATCCCAGCCGGGCTAAAATTGCTGGAATTTTGGCTACAGATGCTGAAATTTTGGCTACAACTGGAGCCATTGATGCAAGCAAACAGCATCAGTGCCCGGCTGCAGGGTTTGAGCACAGATAAGGTTGTTCCTGTGGTAAAAGAGATTAATTTACAAGCTGTAGCAAATGTATTTAGGGAGACTTTGAAAGATTAGATTAGAAAGGAAAAGAAAAGGGGAAAAAAAAGATTAATAACATAGTTTCCTGAGCTGGAATAACTCACAGTCCAGTTGTCAGGAGCTGGGAGCGCTCAGCACGTGGAAAGTATTCGGAAAACAGCAAAAAAGGGAAGAGAAATGAACGTACGAGGCCTTTGAAAAACCCTCCCAGGGACTGCCTCTTCTCTGCCTTCTTGTAGGAGGGCTCCTTGGCGTCGCCGCCGCCGTTGTGGATGGAGTCAGGCTGGGCTGCTGGCTGCTCCCGGGGCTCGGGCTGCTCCCTGCCCTTCTGCCTGCCCAGCTCCAGCGTGGCCTTCTTGTCTTTGGGGCCCTCTTTGCTCCTGGGGCCCCCAGGGTCGCTCTCGGATGGGGCGAGAGGCTTCTCCGTGGCGTTCAACGTCTGCGGCCAACAGGGGTTATTTTAGTGGGGAACAGAAAGAGATCCATAAATATGTTAGGGGAAAAATAAAATTGTTTAAAAAATGGGTCCTGCTGCCCAGCAGGTTTACATTGCCAGAGGCTGGGATGAGCTCCCGCAGTGTTGGCTTGGGGAAGGATCACAGGGAGCTGATGGAATTCCATGAGCAAGGACTGAGGGATTAAACCATCCCTGCCTGGAACAACTTCATGGATGTGCCTGCTGGGGCTGCTCGAGGAGGCAGGGGCATCACTGACAGTCACTGCCCACCGAAATACCCCCAGAAAGTGCAAGGAAAAGATCTGGGAAAGGACAAAAATCAAAGGACCCCATAAAGCAAGGGATGAAAAGAAATTCCCTGTGAATGAACAACACTTCACCCAAAAATTAACAACTCAGGGAAGCCAGAATGTCATAGAAAATTTCACGTACAAGTACAAAAGAAGAGACAGGAAATCGTCCAAAAAGCACAATCACCTGCCTAGAGTAAAGGGGAAGATTCTGGAACTCAGAGAAGTTCAGGATATATTTGAAGTTCACACAAGAAAAATCCTATCTGGCAAACAAAGGATCAGACCATGAAATCATCACTGTTTGGAAAGCAGTAAATGAGGGTGGTTTTGCCAGGAAATCTGTTTGCAAATAGGATTTTTTTTTTTAATGTAAAAAGAACCCCAAACCCATATGGCTTTATTTATTGCCATCATTAAAACAGCACAAATTTGCCATGTTGAAAAGCTGGAAATCTCACATCTGCCCTCAGGCCATGGCCCAAGCTTAATGCTGTGTATTTTTCCAGCTTTGGGAATTTTACCATTACTCTTGAAATATTTGGTGTTCTTCTGAAGGCCTGGGGTTATGTGCTCACACGCCAGGCTTAGCTTTCATTCAAAACAAAAACATTTTTAGATATCATGATTTCAGAGAAAACCCTGAAAGCAGAAACTTTAGAGAAACAGAATGCAAATGCACCTCTTGCATTTAAAAATAAAAAAATGTTCAAGCTTGTCTAATTTTGGGGAAACAAGGATGAGAGGGGACAACAATCCTGCTGCTTTGCCTTTTTCACTCAATTCAGCTTTTCTTGCTACATAATCTTAAAAAAGTTGCATGTTTAAATCCCTGAACCCATTTAATACAGTCAGGCTTGACCAGGAGACAACTCCTCTACTGAATATGAGCTTTTGGAATGATTTCTTTTTCCAGAGATTGATATACGTGGTAAATATTTCCTCACACCTGGATTGCTGTGCTCTTAGACTTAAAAAATCCATTCTTTGTGCAGGAGAAGGTGAAGATCAGCAGATTAATAAATGTTTAAAGCAGGCTCAGTGGGGTGAGAGGAGAGCAGAGCACACACCCCACCTGTGTCACCTCACCTGGGAAGGGACACTGCAGTGCCCAGGGCTGCAGGAGCTCCCCCAGCACAAGGATGGGCACGGAGCAAACTGAAAATGTCTCTGGCTCAGTTAAATCTGGGAGCTCTGAGCAGTTGCTTCCCAAGACCCTTCCCACTGGAAGTGAGAAAATGATTTTCTGGTCAAATTGCCAACGTTCACCTTCGCTGCAGCAACAACAGCTCTGGGCTGAGCCCAGACACAGAGGGGCCAGAGGAGCCTGGAAGCCTCAGAAACACTGTGCAATCTGTGGCTTTGTCTGTGGGTGTAAAAGCAGAGTTTTCCTCCCCACACGCGCCTGAGACAGCGCTGCAGCCACAGCAGAACCCCATGGCTGAGAGCAGGTGGGGCCTTTGATGTCAGGCAGACTAAACACTTCTTAAAAAATATTCATAATACATTTTCCAGGCAAAAAAATACCCAACTCAAACCCTATCAGATAATCTCTTTGAGGTGTTTCATATTAACCTTGAAAGGCAGGAAATTGGCAGATTTGATATTGATGGGAGCAGCTCAGGAAATGTGGTGTGAGGCCAATGAATAATGAAAGATGTTAATGCTCCTTACTCCAAAGGGGAGCTGCTCCTGGCACTTTGCTTTGCCTCCCTCGACATTAGCAGTGCCACTGAAATAAAAAATGAAAAATGGACACATTTTCTCCGTTATCTTACAGGAGACCTTGGGCCAAGGCTGATTTTCAAGGCCAGGATTTCTGTGGTTTTGGAGCAGTGCTGAAATTTCTGCAGGGTGCAGAGTGGCAGGGATGGGAAGGGGAGAAGAATCACAGCATTCCAGAGACACTACAGCATAATTTAAGGAAATCCTTTCAAAGAAATCCCCAAAAAAGGAAGAAGTCAGCAAGATCCAGTTTTCCTTGGGCTCCTCTGAGGAATAAAACTGTTCTACTTTACACCAGGGCAAGGGAGAGAAGGAGGAAGAACAATAAACTGATTTACAGAAATGGAAGGAAGCTGGCTGCTCATTCAAATAATAAAATACATCCAGGGCTGAAACATTTGCTGTCTTACTCAGATCACTTCACAAAGCTCTTGTATCAAATAAGGATTAAGTGTCACAAGACAAGGCTCTTCTATATTTAGGATGCTTTTAGAGACATAATTCATGAAAATTAACCTTGGTGTCATCAGACATTGTGAAAATAGGAAGAGAGAGATATAATTTTACAGCTATTTAGAAAAGGAAATTCTGAAATGACAGTTTTGAATGCAACTTCAGTTTTCCTCTTAAAGGAAACTGTCTACAGACAGAACCTTGTTTTAGTTCTCATTACTGAGAGATGAATTCTTCTGAATATCTTCACTTGCAGCAGATGAGGGTTTGAAGCTCAACAGAATTTGTATTTCTAATGAAAATATTATTTTTATGAAGCATTTTGAAAGCCATGAAGAATAGAATGAAAATACCACACCCAAAGGTTTAGATTTTATGAACACATAATTAAAGAAACAAAAACAGAACAAGAAACAAATCTGTTAGTGGCTTTTGTTACATTGCAGTGAACAGTTTTCATTCTCATTTTCAGTTCTCTTTTGTAGAGTTTCCACCTAAATGATTCTTTCCTCAGAAGACAAGTAAATCAACAAAGTAAAAATAATTCTGTGTGTATTTAGTTCCACTGCCTCAGCCAAGGTTCTTGCAGAAAGTCAAAAAGCAGCAAGAGAGAGGAAGAAGACTGAACACAAACCCACTGATTATTTTAAGAAAAGGAACACACCCGGAAAAAGCTTCTTTAAAAAAAAAAATTATGTTGACTCTTTAAAATCTTGTTTAATATTACAAACAGATAAAAGGAAAAGAGAAGTGTAAATATACGAAGCTCAGTGAGTGCAGCACTTTCCCTTCAGTGACTTTTACCCTTCAAGAGGCAGAGCTGGGTGGGAGGAGGTGACAAGAGCCCATCACCAGGGGATGAGGCAGCCCAGGCCAGGAACACAAAGTCACTCACGTGGTGTGTGGGGCTGGGACCGTGTCCCTCCTCTGCACGGGGGGTCCCTCCATCACCCCTGCCTGACTGAAACAACAAAGGTCCTGCTTGAGCCTGCATCCAGCACGGAAACTCCCAGCAATCAAGGCTTGAAGGCGCCTCAGCAGCTCCCCTTTGGAGGTGTCCCCATCTCCGGGGTGGCTTTTGCTGCTTCTGCTCTGTGGGATTGTCGCTTGCCAGTCAGGTTTGCCTCCAATCCCAATGAGCAGGGATCATTTCAGCCCAAAACAAGAACCTGCTGTCAGCCCTGGAATTTTCTGGGAAAGAGATTTTCTGGAATTTTCTAGGAAAGAGATTTTCTTTGCTTTCCAGACCAAAATCTGTCCTACAAGACCTAGTGGGACTTGCTCTCTGTTTATCCACCCTACTAAGTGCATGTGCTGTGAATAATTAAAGCCCACTCAGCTTTGGAGGGATGTTTCCATATTTTGTCATCAGCATCCATTTAATCCTGATTTTTGCTTTGCAGTTTATTCCTGCAGTCCTTAAACCTCTAAATAATAATCCTCCTTGCTTCCCACACTTCCCAGCCAGGACAATCTGAGCAGAGCCTGAGGCTGCAGCACTGGAAGGTCACTCAGAGCAAACCTTGACTCTGAAGTATCTTTTTAAGGTAAAAACCCATTTCCATCTAGATTTAAAAGTGAGAAACCCCTGTTTGACCAGACTGAGTAAGTAGGACAAGCTTTGTGAGAATTAGGTTAAGCTTAAGTTACAATTAGTGCTACAAAAGGGACAACAGGAATGAGCATTTGTGTTTAAAAATGTGTTGGAGGGTTCAGTGTGTTCTCCTGGGTGCCACAGAATGCACAGAGCTCGGCAGCAAAGCATAAAACAAACTGCAGGATTTCAGAGTGCCCAAATTTAAATGTCATTTTTCATTGCAGAAGTTCAATGAAAACAATGAAAGGATGTGACTTTTGTTCTAAATTTATCTCGGGCGGAATTGTGGTTTGCTGCAGCTCTGTGTTTGTAACGTGGAGCACCCAGCACCAGCCTGGTCCCACAGATGGGCTCACTGCAACCTGCCTTTCCTGCAAAACCACAGAAATCAATGCATGGCAGCAGCAGGAGGGAAAATGAAACCACCCCATGACAATTCATGGCTTTTGTGGGAAAAGCCTGTCCCTGAAGGTGCCATGCTGGGCCTGGCATGGGTCTGTGCTCGGGAGCTTTATCTGTGCAGGGGAGGAAGCACAGTGTGGTCTGTGCTGGGGACAAACCCCTCCAGAGTGCATCAGGATGGGCTGTGATAAGATCTGCTCTGAATTTGTGTTTTAGCAAGTCCTCAAAAGCCTCCAGGAAAAAAACCAAACTGCTCTAACAGCAATCAGTGTTACCTTTCCCCTTATAAACACCCCAAACCCAGATAAAAATAAAACCAGCCCTGCTTTAGCCAACCTCTCTCATCCATCTCGTATTTTTATTGCTATGATTATTTTTAACCAAAACCAGAGTAAAGGCCTTGAGGTCTAGACAAAGCTCCCTCTTGCTGCCAGTGAGATGAGGACGAAACAATGCCAAGGATTTCTCTGCAGAGCACTGCTGACCTCTCATCCTTGCCTCTGGTCACTTGGGCTCGCTGCTGCCCAAGGCTGCCCACAAAGCTTGCTGCAGGGAGCAGGGTGGGCTGGGATGTTTTTAAAAGGAGGAGGGTGGGGACAGCCAATACCCTGCTACACCTTCATCAATAGCTGTGACAACACAGTTATTCTCAATTCTAAATGCTATTTACTGCCTAAGTTTGGTTAGATGGGGAAGCAGGGCAGCACAGGGACTGCAGATGGTTTGGGAGCACTTTTCCTCTGGGAAGCAGGATCAGATTCTACTTTCTGCCTTTCCTTTTTCCCACCTGATGGACTTTGCAGGAACGATTGCCTCCTTTCCTTTCACGTGCCAGCTCACCTAACCTACATAAACTGCCAAAAACAGTCGTGCCACTAAAAATACAGCTCCCCAAAGCCAGGGCAGAACAGGACACGGCACGGGGGGACTGACAGCGCCGTGGCCAGCGGGAGATGAGGTTGGAGGCGGGGTTGGGGGTGGGCTCCTCCAGGAGCTGCCCACAGGGGGATGCTGCGCTTTGTGAAGCGGAGCATCCTCGGTGTCGCAACCCATGGAGCTCCCTGGGCCACCTTGGTGGGGAAAGGGCCATCTGAGCCCTTGGGATGTTCCGGGAGGAGCCGCGAGAGGGAGATGAAGGACGGGGAATGCGGGGAGAAGTCCCAGCCTGCATCCCTGAGCATCCCTCAGCATCCCTGTGTGTCCCTCATCCCTGAGCATCCCTGAGCATCCCTGATCCCTGAGCATCCCTGAGCATCCCTCATCCCTGAGCACCCCTGTGCCCTCCCAGACAAAGTCAAAGTGTTTTCCCCGCCTCTACCCAGCCCTCTGAGCTCCCGAAGGACAAAGCTGCTCTTACCAGCTTGAAGAACTTCCTCAGGTTTGCCTTGGGCGTTTTGCTCTCCGCCCCTCGCGGTTTCACCTCGGTGCTCTCTGTGCCCTTGCTCTCGTCCCTGTCGGGGGCCACGGCCTCCAGAGCCACCTCTGCCTTCTCATTGCTCACGGCCTCTGCTTCTTCCGAGGAGTTCTGGGGTAGGGAATAAAGTGGAAGAAACATTCTGACTCAATCTGTGAGGAGTTGGTTGATTTCTTAAAATTTTACAATCAATCAGGGCATAAAAACATCCTCAGTTTCACTGTTCTCTTTGTGCTGTTTCAGGAATTTGATCAATCCCAAATGAAAGAAGTAAATAAGTGTTAAAATCCCAGCAGTTTATATAAACGAAAGAAATAACCTTCCTTGAGTTGCTGGTTCCCAATCACGAGAACCTAGCTTTGATTACAATGTAAGAAGAGTGAAAATGAAATCACACACAGCAATGCATGTCCTGAGGAGATGGGAGTCAAGTGAATCCAGTAAATATGAGAAAATTCATGCTCAGGAATTTGCACTCAAAAGCAGAATTAAGATTATTTGAAACACTATTAGATTATTATGATTATTATTAAGATTATTATGAACACTATTAACTGCTGAAACCTGGCCTTGGACAATCCCAGGGATGGGGCAGCCACAGCTCCTCTGGGAATCTGTGTCAGGACTTCTCCCCCCTCCCAGGGAACAATTCCTTCCCAATATCCCATCTAAACCTCCTCTGTGCCAGTTTAGAGCCATTCCCCCTGTCCTGTCACTTGTTTATTCTTATTTGTCACCACATTCTTTTATTTGGACTCTGCCACTTTTACTGTGAACAATTATATTTCCTGTCCCCCTTTCCAGCAGTTTTCCATCTCCCTTTCCGAGCAAATAAAATCCCAGTTTATTTAGTCCTTCTTACAGAAGCCATCCAATATATTTACTCACTATTCCATCGCACCTTTTAGTTCTGTCATATTTTTAAGTTGCAGGGAATTCCACATTCAAGAAGGGGATTCACCATGGATTTCTACCACAGCAGGAAAGATTTTGCTTTGTTCCTGACTCCTCTTTTGTGGAAGAAACAACATTTTGGGGGTGGGGCAACAGGGAGAAGAATTTTGAAAGAATAAATATTCCTTATCCCCTGCTGCCTGAGATGGCTGCAGCACATCCCACTTCCCTGTGGAATTGTACATTTAATTTATATTTATGAACAGCTTGGAGATAATCAATCTATAATAATTTTACTCTGGATCTCTGCCTATTCACACATCCATATCATCAATTCCCCATCTATTTGCTGGGAGCAGAGTGGAAGCAGTGGCTCAGCAAGGCAGAGCTCAGCTCCTGGGATCTCTCCTCTCCCAGGGGGCAGGTTGGGATCACTCTGCTGCACCCCAAAGCAGTGTTGTCTCTGAGCTCTGGCTCTGCACTGGAATTGGTGGCGCAACCAACAAAAGCACCCTGGCACCAAATGCCAAGCTCCAAAAGGCAGTGCCCAGTTAAATTAGGGTTAGGCAGCTACTCAGGGATTGAGCTGTTTCCAGTATCAGGGATTTTTGCACATTTCTTCAGGAAATTCTTTTGCAGGACAAGGGGGAACGGCTTCACTGAAAGAAGGGAAATTTAGGTTGGATGTACAGAGGAAATTCCTCCCTGTGAGGGTGCTGAGCCCTGGCACAGGTGCCCAGAGCAGATGTGGGTGCCCCTGGATCCCTGGCAGTGCCCCAGGCCAGGCTGGACAGGGCTGGGAGCCCCTGGGACAGTGGAAGGTGTCCCTGCCATGGCTGGGGTGGCCCTGCATGGGTCACTCTAAGGTCCCTCCAACCCAAACCATCCTGGGATTCCATGTTCTGCTTCACCCAGTAATTAACCAGTTTGCTGTTTGCACGTCAGCAAAACAAGCATGATTTTCCTGCAGTTGCATGGCAAGAGTCGCTTAAAATTCAAGTTTTTAAAGCAAACACATCTGCTTTTAAAGACAGGTCCCAGAGCAGTGTAAATAATGCTGCCTTGATCACCTTCCACCCTGGCCTGGCCTGCTTTGATCAGATAAATGTGAAGCATCATGTTTCTCTGCCCTGATCAGATATCTACGAGGCCTTGGAAGCAGCTTTCCAACACAAATATTGGAAATTGCCCACTGTAATTCCCTATTAGTATTCCTTCTGAAAAAAGAAAAAAAAACGGAGAAATGCTGGCACAGCAAATATTTGAGTAACAGTTCTGAAAATTCTTGTGAAGACTGATCAGGAAATGGGGCAAATACAAAGTGGCTCCCAGCTGAGAAGCTGAATAAGGAATTTTTCATTTTCCCTTTCCATATTTATTCATCTGCAGGCAGAGCAGCAGCATTAACTGCCACGTGTTGACAGGCACTTCATTAGCTGCACTTTGAAGTGAAAGCTCATCAGAAGATGGATATTTAAGAGAGTGCCTGGAAAGAGAAGCTGGAGCTGAATCCTGCATCTATTGAGTGTTGTGGTTGCTGTTTGTGACTTCAAAAGCAAAGCGACTCCTGACTCTGAATTCTCCACCTATCTGAGCTTGGATTCTCTGTCCTAGCAAAAGGACAGTGAATTAAATGTGCCAGAAAAAGATAAATTCACTGCAGAACACCCCACAGAGTCTTCAAACCAAGCTGAGTTTGAGGCCAACCTGTTTTCTTTTGGTTTTTTGTACATCTCTCCTCTTTCTTTTATTTTTTTTTTTTTTTTAATCCTTGATACTTCATTAACAAATGACTGAACTCAGACTGGATTTATTGCTGTTTTACACAGCAGCCTGCCAGAAGGTCTCTTCTTTCCCTTATTTCATCCTGATGTTCAGCACACATCCTGCTTCCCAGCTCTGCTTTCAAATAAGCCGGATTACACAGAGGAGGAGGTTTCTGTAGCAATAACAACCACAGAAAAAACTCCCTCTCCCTCTTCTTCCCAGCTTTCCTCTCATTCCAAGCACCTGATCCCCTCAGTTCCCCTGGAAATTCAGTCCCAAGTGGCAAATGTTTGAAGCTTTGATTATTTTCAAGCATGTTTACTCTGTAAATACCTAAACACCTTTGGGATTTTTTTTAACATAAATAAAATATCCAAACTGCATCTCCAGTGGGAAAACTGCAGGAGCAGCAGCCACCCAGCGGCATCTGGGTGTTTGGAAGCAGCACATTTCTGGGATTTGAGCTTGAGCAGAAGGCCAGAAAAGCAGTTATTTAACATCCTGTGACTCAGTAAAGTTTCAGACAGCCCATCTAGGAAATGAAATTAAGAATGAATAAACTTCAGCTTATAAACCATAAGGATTGTGGAAACAGGAACTGTGTTTTTAGAGTTAGCCCTAAATTTAGTTAAAATCATTATTTAACCGGAGGAACAATGTGTCTTCCTAAGCAATTGAGACCCCAAATTAAAGCCTGGTCTGCTCTGTCACAGAACATTTTCTGCTGAGTAAGAATAGGCTCCCCTGATCCCAGCTTTTCAGACATTTATAGCAAAGAAATGAAACAAGGTTTGAGAGCTTTATCTCTATTAATAATGAATTTTAGTAAAGAACTTTGTGATCTCTGGGAGATATTTAACAGAAGCATTGAATTGAGAGGGGATAACATTCCTGATTCCATAAAACAAGAGAACTGTCGCAGCCATCTTTAATGAAAATCCTTTCCTTAGGATTTTTCCTCCTGAGAAGCTGAGAGGCCTCAGGAACAAAATGTGAACATTGATTATCTGCTGCTGTGGAATGCAACAGGTGCATCTGGGATTGGTCTCATGTGGTTGTTTCTAATTAATGGCCAATTACAGTCAGCTGGGTTGGACAGAGAGCCAAGCCACAAGCCTTTGTTATCATTCTTTGCTATTCTATTCTTAGCCAGCCTTCTGATGAAACTTTTTCTTCTATTATTTTAGTATAGTTTTGATGTAATATACATCATAAAATAATAAATCAGCCTTCTGAAACATGGAGTCAGATCCTCATCCCTTCCCTCCCCCTGGGATCCCTGTGAACATGGTCACAGAGAACCAGAGAACCAGAGAACCTCCACTGATAAATTCACGTCCCTGCTGTGGAGCAGGTGGGAGCTGCCGCCCGTGGTGGGTTTGGCAGCAGTGACTGCAGCCCCAGCCCCAGTACCTTTTTCCAGAAGAGCTTGCTGAGGGGCAGAGGGGTGGCTGAGCCCTTGTCCTTGGTGCCCTCCCGGGGTGGTTCTGTGCTCACGCTCTGCGGAGGTGCCGCGGCCTCCGGAGCTTTTGGGTTCTGCTTGGGCAGCGGCTCTGGGCAGGCAGGGACATTTCTGTCTGCTTTCACACAGCTCACAGGAGGCTGCTCAGGGCTCTGGGAACGAAAGGAAATGAAGATTGTGAGCAACAAATCCAGCACGCTCAGCCATCACCTGGGCAGGTGAGCACCGCCTCTCCCCGTTCTCCCCTGCCCTTCCATCCCTGCTTGACACAGCTGTCGCAGACATCTTTTCATTAAAATCCTTTCTTTAGGATTTTTTCCTGCTGAGAAGCTGAGAGGCTTCAGCAACAAAATGTGAACATTGATTATCTGCTGCTGTGGAATGCAACAGGTGCATCTGGGATTGGCCCATCTTGGATGTTTGTAATTAATGGCCAACCACAGCCCAGTTAGCTTGGACTCCATCTGAGACACACACCTTGATTGTTCATTCCTTTCTATTCTTAGCTTAGCCAGCCTTCTGAGATGAAACTTTTCCTTCTATTCTTTTTAGTAGAGTTTTGATGTAATATATATCATAAAATAATAAATCAAGCCTTCTGAACATGGAGTCAACATTCCCATCTCTTCCCTCACCTGAAAACCCCTGTGAACACCATCACACACAGCAAAGCCAGAACACAGATAAAGAAATTAAAATAAATTAAAACACTTAAAGACCAAACATGGCAGAGAGAATTCCCCTTTTCCTGCATTGCACAGATAATTCAACCCCTCCTACTCACTTTGGTGTTGGTTGTCTGCTGGGTTTCTTTCGCAGCCTGCAGGGAAACAAAACACAAAGATGAGTCTGTCTGAGGCAACGGCAGCACTGCAGTTCCACAGGCCAGCAATTGTCTGTGGCACCAATTATTTTATTTTTAGTGAATGTGTGTGCAAGTCCTGGCTCCTGCAGCCATGGAAACTGATCCCTGGAAGAGTGGAGGCTGGAGGGAATGCCAGGTCCCATCCTTGTACCTGCACCAGCTTGGTGCTATTTTCTTTGTGCTTGTAGTTCTCAACTTGTTCTTTAAAAATATGTATATTTATATATGTATTCTCATATTCACATTCCCATTCAGGTCAGGTAAGTCATTACCGAGAATTTAAAGTATTAACAGATTTTTCCATATCTGCATCTTCCAGTGCTCAGGGACACAGAGCTGGGTGTTTTCCATGGGAATCCCACGCCACCATCAGGGATGCGCTCCCGTCACCTTCCAGCAGGAGGCTCGGATGCCTGGGATCCGAAACAGGCAGCACACGAAATGCTGGAAAAAACGCAGGGCATGGAACAGCCCTGAACTGGAACTCGGGCAGGAGCCCTCCAAAGAGCAGCTCTGCAGGGGCTGGAGGCTGGTCCCACCCAGCCTCTCATGTTTTTGGGCATGAGGTGGGATTTCCTTTAGCACAGCCATTCAGTGATGGGGATCCTGATTCCATCAGGATACACAAATTTCATCAGGAGCCAGTTAAATCCCTCCTTGGCCGGGGATTTTGGCTGCATCTCCTACCCCTCACACTGAACGATGACCTGAGCTGTACAAAAACCCACACAACCATCTGGCCGGGCTCCAGCAGCCTGGGCAGACTTTGGGAAGCTCTCCACAGAACAGGTGAGACATTCTGCAGGGCAGGTGAGATATTTTCTGGGCAGTTATTTTGCAGGAGCCAAGAACTTCTTTTTTATGGTCAGCTCTGACAAACAACATGCAGAACGGGAGGTGAGAACAAGGGTGAGGACGGCGCAGGCTGGCTTCAGCATTAGTGCTGCAAGTGAGGGATTCACCCTTCTCTTCCAAGGGAAAATTCCATAAATCAGCTCAGTTATATGCAAAATTAGCATGGAATGAAGGACAAACGTGCATGGACAGGAAGAGCACCATAAGCTGCCTTAGAGTTAGGATTTTGTAACACAGGAGCCTGAAAAACAATGTTTCTGTTAAATCACAAACTCTTTCAACTTCCATTAAATATTCCAGGCACTCTTCTCACTAAAATTTATTGCAAGATTAATTATTGGAATGGAATCTTAAAAAAAATGCCAGTCAGGTTTGGTTTTTACCAGAAAACCTTAATTCATTATGAACAAGTAATTAATATTTTAATTTTATTAAGAAATGAAGCTGAGATATCAAATTTAAGGTTTTGGGAAGAACTGCACACTTGAATTCCCTTGAAATACTATTATTCCTTCAGTAATATGCAGATGACTTTTTTTTTCCTCAAAAATGAGATAGTGGAAAGAACATTTTTGGTTTTAAAATGTATTAAAGAATGCCCTATGCCCTTGGTTATAAAGCCCCCTACTCACCAGAAATTCCACGTGGGTGTCTGGAGGGAGAATTAAATATTAATTATGTTCCTCCCCCACTGAAAGGGTCCCTGCTTCTGCACTCTCTGGGCTAAAAAGCTGCAATTCTCTGCTTGCCTGCCATGATTATCTTCAGAGAGTGCAGAAATCTTTAAATACAGAGGTTGAGACCAAAATTTTTGGTGATTTCTGGGTTTTAATACAAAAGCTTGTGTCCTCTGAAACAGCCATTTGCTTGACTGTGCGTTTTAAGTTCTTTAAAGTAGCCATCAAACCCAGAATTTTTTTCTACTCCAAATTAAATTAGAACTATAATAAATTAATTTTCTTGCTTGCAAGGAGAAACCCCTATTTCTGCAGGAAATTCCATGTTCCAGCCTGCTCTCTGCTGTATCAGATGCCCCAAAATGCCAATTTCAGGTGTACATTAATGACATAAAACCTGACCTGGGGCTGGGCTGAGCTCCCAAAGCTCTCTGGTCTCAGGCTTTGGTCACCTCTACACAACTCATTGTTTGTCAGCAGCTCTGATTCTGGTTTTTAGTGGCCAGGGGGTTTAGTCAGTGTTAGTAACTGGCAGCAATTATTGCTCCAGGGATTGCTCCAGAACCCCGAGCTCACAGAGAGCCCAATGAAAGGAAGGTGCAGCTCAGGATGGTTCCCATTCCCCCAGCACAGAAAGGCTCCCCCAGGGACCTCCAGAGCTCTGCACATCTGCCCAGATGTTGGCAAGAACTCCTCTGTGTGTGGGTGCCAGGAGCCAGCTGTGACTCTCAGGGTTCTGCTGCTCCTGGAGCTCCATACCAACCTTGTGCCTAAAGAGTTTGCTAAAGGTGCCGTGGCCCAGCTTGGGGCTCTCTGCCTTCTTTTTCTTGGCTCCTTTGGAGGGGGATCCTGGTGCTGCCTTCGGGCCAGCCTGGCCCCCCGGGCCCTTCTCCGCCCTGGAGCCCTTGTGCACAACAGCAGGTGCAGGTGAGTGTTTGCTGCAGATATTTGCTTTAGCAAAGACATTATTCCATCATCACACACGTGGGATTAAAGGAAAATATTCCCTCTTAGCTCTGGATAAATTGTGGGGCTTTCCCTGAGTGACTTCTCAGCTCTCCTCAGAGTTCCTTTCTCATGAGCAGCAAAATAAAAGCCAAGGCAATCCACCTGATTCCAAATTACACCACAACCTTCCCTCTAAAACCTCCACTAAACTGAAACCTAAATTCCACAAACATCTGCCTTTCTGAAGCAATTTAGGATTTATAATTTTTAAACAGGCAAATATATAAATCTTTGGAGGAACATTCAGTCTTTTTATTGCAGCATAATAGGGACTTTAAAATGTTTTATAAAATGCATTATTTAGGAAAAGGGCAGTGTGAATATTCATGATATCCACTGCCTAAAATATTTCAAGCTTGCATTAATGTCCTTGAAATTAATTAATTAATTCTTCAAGGTCTCAGGCTTTAAAACAGGAAGATGCCTTTGGTTACCTGGCCTGGAGGAGGAGGAAGGATTATTCCTTACTAATTCTCACAGCAAAAATGACCCTTATTCCTGCAAAATTCTTACAATTCCTGAACACAGAGTGACACAGGATCAGCTCAGAGCCTGTCACAGGAGGGTGAGGTCAGCGATTGGGGCAGACCTTGTCCAAACATCCTCCTGGTTGGTAGGAACTGCCCGAGCAGGTGTGACCGGGCTCTGAACCGGTGTGGGCACAGAGGAAGGGACGGGCACTGAGGGACAGGAACTGAGGGACGGCCACCCAGGTGATGCCTCAGGTTTGAACTTTTCTATTTTCAGATTCTGTGCTGCTTTAGTGTGTGGGTCTGGGCTCCATATCAGGGGATGCTGAGCTCTGTGCACAGAGCAGGGAGACAAAACAATTCCTGCTCCAGCTGGGCACCAAGGACAAATGACCCAAATCTCAGCCCAGGAGCACAAACACCGTGGGCTGGAGAGAGAAAAACAAGCAGGGTGGGACTGCCTGGGCTAAAGCTGGAATGGGACAATGAACTGCAAGGTGCAAATGGAGCAGAACTGATCCCAGGGACAGAGCCCGTGCCCGGCCGTGCATTTTGGGGCCATTTTGGTTCATCCTGGGTGCAGCCCTGGCTGGGCTCTGGTGCTGCCCAAGGTGGGTCCATGGAGGGGATCCTTTGGATAAATCCCTGCTTTATTCATAGGTCTGCCCAGCCTCTGTTCTAGCTCAGCCTGCACAAGGCATGAGAGGGACAGACACCACCAAGGGTGTGCCTGGCAGCACACGTGGCCCACAGCTGATTAGAGCTGATCAGCACTGATAAGAGCCTCACCCTACAGAAACAGAAAATTCTTCCCCCCCCAGAGGGTGCTGGGGCACTGCCCAGGCTCTCCAGAGCTCATTCCCTGCTCCAAACCTTCCAGAGCTCCAGGAGGGCTTGGACAAGGCTCTGGGTGGGATTGCTGGGGGTCTGTGCAGGGCCAGGGCTGGATGAACCTTTGGATCCCTTCCAGCTCCAGGATATTCCATGATTCTATCATTTGAAGGCACAGCAGCCACCCAACACCCCCATGGCACTCAGGAAAACTTCACTTAGCAAAGCTTTACCTTTAACACACTTCAGTTGTTTTTTTGGGCGTTAAAAAAAAGACCATTATTTCCTATCAGCCAAAAAATCTGCAGCTTTTCTACCTGGGAGCTGATAAATGAACGTCCTCGACATATTTCCCCTTTATTGAAGTCCAAATGCCATATCAGATAAAGGAATTCCCAATAAAAGAGAACTCCCACTTAATCTCCTGCAAGGAGTTTGCACATCCTGCAAGTCAGCCGGCTTTGTTTGCCCTGCCAGGTGTGCCAGCAAACCAAACCCACCCAGAATATCCCTGTCCAAATGACAGCAGCACCAGCAGTCACCTGGCACAGGGGACACACTCAGGGAAGGAAATGGGGTTTTACTGGATTGTTTCCATCCAAACTGGATTGTTTCTATCCAAACCAGATTGTTCACCACCTCTGGGAAGAGCTGCAACTCTCCCTGAGTCTCTCATTTTCTGCATTGCTTGGAAAAGCTTCACCCTATCTGATGGTTTTCAGAGTTACTCAAAATTATTGAGAATAATTTTCAGAGCTATTCAGAATTAAATCCCCTACGTACTAACCAAGCTTGCTGCAAAGACTGAATAGGACAAAAGAATTTAAAAAAAAATAGGAGAAAACCCCAAAATGTTGTGATTTTGGCTAATATCTGCATGGAAAAAAAAAGTTCCATTTTTAAGGTTTTATTCCTGGTTTCTTAATAAAGTTTTCTCGAGTCACAAGGAAAACTGTTCTATGAGCAAACAGAATTTTTTGTGGACTCAAAGTTTGCACTGAAATTTTAGATCAAAGACAAGTCAGAGAAGCAACCAAAAGCATCACCAATCATCACCAAGCTTGCAGAAAACACAACAGATTTTGATTGTAACAGATGACATTAAGAATGGCACTGTTCAGTCTCTTCCTTTTCAATTTATCCAGGGGAAAAATATTTGAAATTATTTCAAATGATGCTACAAAATGAAGAGGAAATCCCTGTGTGAAAAACACCTAATGAGCAGTGAAAAAGGAACTGCCTACCTTGTCTTCAGAATCACTTTTGGCTTCAGCTTTGCTTGGGGAGACCTTAAAAGAATTTGAGAAAAAACAGTCACTCAACCCAGCCTTCCAAAGGGTCAAAAAGATAAGTTTGAAATCAGCAGGTTTTATTTGCACAAAGGGAAAATACAAATATTGCTTGCCTCAAGTGGGAAAATTGATAATGCAAATATTCCTTGAGAACACATAATGGCTATGATGAAAAATGCCTGGATTGAATATTTACTCTTCAAGCTCCTAATCAATTAATAAAAATGAACTTTTAGAGGTGGTACAAAACGAATATCAAGCAGAAAGTCTCTGAGACAGTTCCAGATCTGTATAATCTGTGTAGAAGTGGAAGTTTGCAGAGCAGGTGGCACTCACTTGATCATTTCACTGTCTTCCTCCTCATCCCCCCAAGGACAGAGAACATTTCACATTTATTTATACATTTTTACATTATTTATATAACTTTTCCAGTCCCACAGGGTTTTTTTTTTTGGAAGCAACTGAAGCCCAAAGAGATGGAAAGGAAAGGCAGAACTTACCAGAGTTTTGAGGAAGCTCATGACTGAGCCCTGTGCTGCAGCTGACTGGGGACTGTGCTGCTCTGCCTGTGCCCTGCCAGGGGCAGCCAGGTCTTGTTCACCTGCAGAGTCCTGCCCAGGCTCCTTCTGGCTGCACTCATCTATCTCCTGAAACATAAAAGGGGGCACAGATTGCTCAGTGCCAGCTTGCCCGCTTCCCCGTGGAATGCAGAAGTGGCTTTTGTGACTCGCTGGGAGTCACAGCAGCAATTCCAACCATTCCTGCCCAGCCCACGGGCAGAACAATCCAGCATTTATCCTCCCCTTGCCCTCTCTGCTCAGACACTCAGCGCTGCTGGGGGGACGCTGGTCTCAGCCACAGCAGAGCCCCAAACTCCACTTTTGGCTTTTCTGGGCTGAACTTGTGGAAAATGGCAGCAAACGCTGAGATTTTGGCCCTGCCAGCTCCACATCTGAGTGCACCTTACAAAGATGGCTTCTGATTCTCTATTTTGCCATGCCAGGCATAATTTTTATCTGTCAAACACCAACATGTCAAACATTAAAAGAAGGAAAAAGGTAACAAATCAAAGTAATTCCTCTTAGCCAGATGGAGCTGCCTCTTCTCTTCATGGAATTATACTTCCCAGAGCCCCAAAACATTTTCCAGTGCTCAAGCACTCACAAGTAGGTAATATTGAGGAAATTGTTTTCTGTTTAGACACCTGGACAAGGGTCTGCTTCTAAAAAAACACTCTTGAACCAGTTTGGGAGAGTTTGGCACCTCTCACACTGAATTTACCTTCCATTTTGGCCACCTTGAGCCTGCACAGGAAAACTCAACAAAAGTGTTGTGCAGGAGAGAGTGACATCAAAGAGTGCCTAAGTGACATCAAAGATATTTTTCCCTAACCAGCCCATTATACTCAGTGCTTTCTTAGTGGGAAAATTTAGAATTAAAGTGTTCTAAAGAATGCTGGGTGATTAAAATAGCACAATAATTGCATAATATGGATTTCTTTATGTCACCAGTGGAAGGAACGGACTTTAAATGCTTTAAGACTTCAGAGGGATCAGGCCAGCTGGGTGTGGGGTGGCAGTGCCAGCAGAACACAGGGGGTTAAAGCATCCATTGAAATGCCAGAGGGGACTTCAGTGCCATTCCCCACCCACCCAGCTCTGCAGGCTGGCCCAGGAGCAGCAGAGCAGGGCCGGAATGCTCCCAGGCACTGCAGGGTCTCACACAGCACTCTGTGCAGCTGCCAGCCCCAGAACAATCTGTCCCATGCAGGACACGCGTGCCCAGGGTGGCACACACAGCTCTGGGGCCATGGAAAATGCTGGCTCTGCTCCAGGGGCTCCGGGGACACTGAGGCAGGAGGAGGAGGAGGAGGCTGATGTGCTGCTGAACAAAACCAGCTTCACAGCACAAGTGTTTGGTGCCATCACACTCTTTAGAGCTGGATGCTATCAAGGAAAAGAAACAGATTTAATAAGTTTTTGGAATTACAGAAAGCCCAATGCATCCCTTGGGGTGAATTTCAGGAGGGAGCTGCACACAGGGGTGTTTCCAGCAGCCCTGGCTGATCCAGGACTGAAGCCACTGCAGATCCTGAGGATTGGGGCCATCCCAAAAATCCCTGAACTCCACTCACAGCTCAGATGTGCCCCGTTCATGTGCCCATTTCAGCTCCCTGTGTTCTGCTGGCACTGCCCACCCCAAACCCAGCTGTCCTGATCCCTCTGAGGTTTTAAAGCATTTAAAGTTTATTCCTTCCACTGGTGACATAAAGAAATCCATACTATACAATTATTGTGCTATTTTAACCACCCAGCACGGGGAAAGGTTCTTTAGAACAATTTTATTCTAATTTTTCCCACTAACAATGTCCCTGCCCAAGCTGAGGCTGCCCCTGGCCAGAGAGGATCCCTCCAGCCTGGCCTTGGAGAGGGGCTGTGCTCCATCCTGTGCTCCCATGGGAATGCCCCTGCAGGAAGAGCCCGGGCTGGGGCCATCAGCGCAGAAATCAGGCACAGAGAACACACAGCCCTGCAGGATCACAAAATCACCACAACAGCCTCTGCGGCAGCTCCCCCGCTCAAAGCCCTGGGGGTAAATCATGAAAGAAACCCCAGGAATGACAGAAGATCAGTATTAGGAGTTAATAGATGCTATGTAAATGTTCAATTCATGTCTTTGAGAAGCTAAATTTGGGGGTAATAAACACCTTAAATATACTGTAGTTTCAGTTCAGTCATCAGGGAAAAAAACCCCCAAACATATCAAAAGAATGTATTCCTGCCAGCACTTTTGTTTGCATGAATCATGGCTCAGTGAAACATTTCAGGCATATAATTTATCTTTTCTTTGGCTTACATAGTAAATGCTTCATGAATTCATGAATTCTGCCCTTGTTTTAATTATGCTGCGCTCTGAATGTAGTTTTGTAGACCACAAAAATAAAGAGTGGCTCAGCAAACACAGAATGTTTGTGCAGCTCTTAAGCTACAACTGTGGAGCCTCTCTCTTACTCACCAGCAATGCTGTTTGTTTTGTCTTGGCACTCAGTGCAGGGAAACTTTGCTTTTAGCATTTACAGATACTACAAGTCATAATCCACAAAGAAAAAAAAGAGAGAGAGAAAAGAGGAGCTGTTGGCAGCGATATCTTGATTTTTAGTATGATTATTTGGTAACAGTTTGTAGTTTCTACAGTAACAGTAATTAAATTAGGCTTGGTCATTCTCCCATCCAGCAGGAGAATTGGAACTTCAGAGGGAACAGAAGGCAACTGTGCTGCAAGGCAGAGCCACAGCCTTTGTTTTAGGGATTGAGTTGAATTTGGAAACACATTGCAGTGTTTAGCTGATGTATTTTCCCCAAAAAAGGGGCTTAACTCCTCTCTACCCCCACCATATATTCCTTTTCATATCTGAAAGAACCAAAGACAAAGTTATAGCCTAAAAATTCAAGCATAAGTTTAAAATTCCTCTCCCTGTGATCCAGATCTGTCATTTACTTACACAGTGAAACCCAGTTTGGTGATTCCTCAAAGATATCTATGGTGCAGCTTTTTGCACACACCTGGGAGGTGTAGTGCCATTTTTGATAACCACAGCTGTCCTTAGGAATGTTCCAGAAAGCTGCAGGGATCCTGCAGGCGCTCCCAGCCAGCCCCAGCACCAAACAGGGCTCAGCTGTGCCTGGGATTGCCAGGTTATTCCCACCAGGCACCTCCAGGATGGGGATGGGCGCAAGGGGACTGGGGCAGAACTGCAGGAATTAATAAGAAGTCCGGGTGTTTTGATATAATAAAGCTCGATCTGGATGAGCAGTGCTTCCCTGCTTGAGCTGGGAGAATGATTTAGATTCCCTTCTGTCCCTGAGCATGCACTGCCTCACCTGAGCTTTCAACAGGAATGTCTGTTCCCAGCAGCGTTTAACTCTGAATTTTAGTTAAAACTGCTCCAAAGTGTTCTTTCCTTGGACTTTCACAGCATTCCTTCAGCAGCACAGCTGTGACCCTCCCCACTCTGTAAATGACAGCAGTGGCACTGCAGTGACAGCAAAGTAGGAAACGAGAATTTGGCATTTGGTGGGAAGAGAGACAATTCCTGCAAGCCACGGGGAGGACTTGTTGTGTGTGGCAGTCAAAAGTATCTGCAGGAATTTGGGGTGTTGAAAAGCTCCATTCTAAGAGGCTGAACACAGAAGTGCCAGTGTGCCCTGAACAGAGGATTCATTGCAAATTATCCACCCTGTCCTGCTTAGGTGCTGAATGCCTTTATGGGCTCTTTAAATGTGCATCCCGAGCTGTGATGGGAGCACTCCTGAGGGGCAGGGATGGAAAATGCAACTGTTCCTTCTTCAAAATGAACCCTCGGGAAAATATTACAATGTGTACATTTATACAAGAAATGTACTCTTCAAATCTGAGAAAGTCTAATGTAGAGAAAACAAAGATTAAAAACAAAAGAATTTTGGGGCAACTTGCAATGCTGGCAGCATAAGCAGTGAGTATCTCCTGAGTTAAGTTCAACACTACCCAGAGCATCAGTGAACACCATCTTATTTGTAAGCCTGAATTAGCCAATAAAAGCAATTATTAAAGTGGTATTTACACATTGGTTTTCCCTCCTGTTCCTGACATTAGACAGAGTTTCAGTTTGATCACCAATTCCTGTATTCCACCTCTCCAGCAGAACTGAGTTACTCCATTATTCCCTTTCAGAGGATGGGCCTTTTCGGTGGTTAATTCCCAGAAAATTATACCTTTTGTATATACTATACATCAGATCTGGCAGGAAGTGCAAAATCTAAACTCATATTAACTTCCAGCTCCTTTGACCAGGGTGCTCTTTCAGTTAAGATCCATAGTTTCTTATATCACATTCTCATCCTGTAAAATCATTTCTAATGAACCACTAAAACACCACAATGAGCTGGAATATAAAAATCATTGCTGCGTAATATTCCTTATTTTGCTGAATAGGGTATCCTAGCTAGAGAAGTAGGGCTATTTTAAAAATGGCACTAAACACACCAAAGAACTTTTAGAAACCCATCCAGAGTCAAACTCCAAGAAACTGGTTTAATTTCAGGTATTTTTGCTTTCATTTGCAGCTGGCAGCTGCTCCTCCTGGCAGCTGGAGCCGTGCTGCCCAAACCTTTTGGGGAATTATAAATTGAATTAAACTGGAGGTCAGGATTTAGTCACAAGACAGAGCTTCACTCCTTGGCCACAGGTTCATCCTCCACACCTCTGTCCTGGGGCGTTACCTGTGGCCATTTTCAGGGCAACTCCGACTCGTTCCCACCCCACATGGAGTTATCCCACCCTGGCGGTGGGGACAATGAAGTTGTCAGTGACAATGGAATTAAAGGTTATTATTTTATGAAGCACTTGCCTTGCGCAGCGGTTCCCCGTGGGCCGCGATGCTCCCGTTGGGGACGTCCGGGCCCTGCCTGCCCTGCTCAGTGTCCCCTGCTGTCCTCGCCGTGCCCTTCTCCAGCCTGAAGATCCTGTCCAGGAGTGTCACTGCTCTGCCCTTGGGGGCAGCCCCATCGCGCCCCTCGGGTGTCCCCGCGCGCTCCACGTCCTGCAGCGGGGCCTGCCCGGGGTTTTTATGGCTTCCCTGCTGGGGGGCTGCCCCGGGCCCCGCTGTGCCCTCGCCCGGGCCTTTGCTGGCACCCAGGGTGGGCTCTGCGGGGGCTGGAGCTGCCGCCGGCTGCTGGGCAGGCGCTGGCACGGCCCAGGGGAAGGGCAGCAGGGAGCGGGGCCTGGCAGCTGGCAGGGCCCTGCTGGCAGCGCTCCCGCCGCTCTGCCCGCCCGCCCGGGCACCTCCGGGACCCGGCTCCGCTGGCTCCGATGGAGAAACGGCGGCGTTATCCTGGGCTGCTGCTGCCCTGGCATCTGCTGTAACACAGGAGAGAGAGGGAATTACCCACGGGCACTGTGGGCACCATGGGCACAGGCACCCGCCGTGGGGTGAGCTGGGTCTGAGGGCATACGGGGGACCCTAGTGCTGCTGCTCAGCCCCAGAGCTGATTTCTGCCAGCCCTCACTGAAATCAGTGTGAATTTAACCTTTTGCTCATCCCCAGAGTTGATTTTTGCCACCCTGACATCAGTGTGAATTTTATCCTCTGCTCATTCCCAGATCTGATTTTTGCCACCCCTGACATCAGTGTCAATTTTATTCCTCTGCTCATTCCCAGAGCTGATATTTGCTCCTCTGCCACTCACTGACATCTGTGCACATTTTACCCTCTGCTCTCAGCCCTCAGAGCTGATTTCTGCTCCCCTGCCACCCCTGCACCCTGACATCAGTGCACATTTTACCCTCTGCTCATCCCCAGAGTTGATTTTTGCCACTCCTGACATCAGTGCGAATTTACCCCCTGCACAACCCCCTTGCAGTGCCAAAGTCAGATCCCAGCCCTGTTTGGCACTACTCAGCCCAGTGGACAGCAAATTAAAATCAGTGATATTCAAAAAAACCCCCAAAACTGGTAAAACTTGAGACAGTTATATATCAATGTATCCCCTGCTCCTCTGTCAAAGCTAAAGAAACAAAAATAAGAGAAAGCACCAGGACTGATCCCATTTCCTGGCTGGCCAATCTCCCAGAAGGGAGTTCTGTGCACTCACAACTGATTTCATTCATTTTTCCTCACCCTGCTGCCTGCTCTCCTCAGTGCAGCTCCTGCCTGCACCTCTCCTTGGCCTGTGGGTTATTTTGAGCCTGATTTGAGCACTGATAAATCACATCCCAGCCAGGTTTCTTAGCCTTACATTTCTCTTTACATTTTACATTTCTCCTCTCACAAACTGTGGCTCAGAATCACGTTTCCTCTCCCAAAACTCACACAAATCATTCCATGTGGCCATCACACCTTAGATGCAAAACCCCTTTTGATTTGAAAGTGTATTTTATGATTTTATAAAACAATGGAGCTTTGATAACACAGCCGAGGTGAAAATCCCTGGTATGGGATTCACAGGCAGGAAAAGGCAGCTCCTGCTTTGCACAAGACAAAAGAAACAAGAGACAAAAGAAAAATAATCTTGCTTGGATCTATTTTGTGGCTGGAAGCACAGATGATGTGATGTGATAAAATAAAAATAAAATAAAATAAAAAAGGGTCTTGTTGAGAGGTAAATCTTACAGCTCCCCTGAGCTCCAGCTTCTCTTCCCTGCTTGGGCTGGAATATGGATCTGATTTCCCTGTCACTCATCACCACATTTCAAGGATGAATTTAGATGTATTTAATTATAACCGTGGAAAACTGACAGGCTCAAACCGACTTGCTGAATGAGAACAGGGAAATTGTCAGTTTCAATGTAAAATTGAAATTATTTCAAATTATAATTGCAATAGTCTAGTCAATATTATGCCTTTCACATTTTCCTTTAAGAGAAAGAAAACCCCAGATACCAAAAAATAACTGACTGAAACACATCTTCAGATCTTCAGTGTGAAATTCTTTGGGATTAGGGAAACAGAACAATTTTAGATCCCAGCTCTCAAAGCTACCCCTTGGCTTTTCACAGCAAAATTCCCCCAAGCTTCCCACCTTGCCAGGGATTCTGGACAATCCCACAAAGCACCAGCAGGTCCTGGGCTGGTGCTCATGAAATATCACAGGAGGACATTGCTGCCAGTGGAGCTGCTTCCTTACAGGAACAGCAGAAGAAGAATGCAGGGAAAAATAAATTCCTGTATGCCCAGAAAGTGGAGATCTGTGTCTGTCCTGCCTGGCAGCACCCAGGGACCCCGGGCACATCCCAGGAGCAGAGCAGAGCCCAGGGCCCAGCCTGGAGGCTCCTTTGCCCACAGCCTTGATCCCATGGCTGGGTGTCCCCACGGGACCCTGCCCCACAGCCCAGGCTGCTCCTGGCCAGCAGAAATGGGGTTTTCCATGAGCCCCAGGATCATGGAATGCTTTGGGTTAGAAGGGGCCTCGGGGACCATCTCACCCCACCCTGCCATGGCAGGGACACCTCCCATTGTCCCAGGTGCTCCAAGCCCAACGTGCAACCTGGTCATGGGCACTGCCAGGGATCCAGGGCCTTTCCTACTCTCCCAGGGAAGGATTTTTCCCTAATATCCCACCTAAACCTACTCTCTGTCAGTCTGAAGCCATTCCCTGTGTGCTGTCCCTCCATCCCTTGCAAATCCTCTCTACACCTTTGCTCTTAGCTCGCCCAGGCCGCCCTGAGCTCACCCCAGAGCTTCTCCTGTGCAGGTGAGCAATGCCAGCTCTGCTCCATCCCTCTGCCCATCCTGGAGCCTCCTCTGGGCCCTCCCCAGCAGCTCCTGCCCGAGCTGGGGTGCAGTAGGACAGTGCTGGAACGTGCCAACATCACCCCAAGGGACTTCACCCAGACCCCTGCCAGCAGCAGGGGCACAGGTGGCACCCTCAGGGCTGTGGTGACAGCAGCCACAGCTGCCCTTGGATCATTCTCAATGAGCCTTTTGCTCCCTCTTTTTTGGATGTTTTGGGCCAAGTGCTCCCCAGCACAGCCCATTCTGGCAGGCAAAGAGATCCCCACTTTCTGGGCACACAAGAATTTATTTTTTTCCATGCATTCTTCTTCTGCTGTTCCTCTAAGGAAGCAGCTCCATGGCAGAAGTCCTTGGGCAGCAATGTCCTCCTGTGATATTTCATGAGCACCAGTTTCAGTTTCAATGCCCTGACAGGCACAGCAAAAGTGCAAATTGCAGCTATTCCAGCACCTATTGAGATACTCAGCTGGGGCCACCAAGTACCAGCTGTAGTTTCCTGAGCCTCCTGTAGTAAAGTTTGAAAAAGAACTTCTAATTATAGCTGGAAACTTGGGAAGGAAGCAAAAATCAAAAACCCTTCCCCAGCTACAGAAAGGAGAAACAATATCCATAGGAAAATAATTGTGAGATGCTGAACTTCTGCTTTATGTAACAGATAACAAATTAACCACAGGAAAACTGGCTTGGGCTCAAAATTAGGGGTAGAAGCTCAGCACTAAGAAAACCAGCTAAGCAAGCAGCAGCTCAGGAACCCATGGAGCTCCTTTTATCTCAAATTATCATGGAAGGAATGAGGGCCCTGGAAAATGTCACTGCCATGGGCTCTGCTGTGTGTGTGTGCTGTGTCAGGAGAGCTCCAGCTGCTCCAAGGAAATTCTGCTCAGAGCAGATCCCAGAGCTGGGCCGGGCTGCACTGAACAGGCACAGCAAACTGAGGGACAAAAGCCTTGAAATTCCAGTATTTGGGTGAAAAATATGTGTTATTTTTGTTTTCAAAGACACACAAGTGCCATTTTCCCCCCAGATTTATTCCTCAATCCAGAGGCAGAATTGCAAAGATAAGCAAAAAACCCCCAAATTCTAGGCCAGGTCTTTGAGCAGATCAAAGCTGCTCGTTGTGACTGAGATTAAAAGCTGCTCTGAGATGAAAATCAATACACAATTTACAGACTGCATTTCAGCCTACTCCTGCTCCAGCATTTGCCTTTCAACTCCTTAACAAAAGGCAGCCACACTCCAGAAGATTTGTCTCTCTGTCCCCTTCCCTTCATCAGGGTGTGTCAAAAAGGAAATTTTGTGGCTACACAAAGTCCCTCTTCTGTAAAAACTCATTTTCCCCTGGAATTTGGCAAATTAGACCAACACATTTTCCATGATTTAGTAAAAAATAGAGAAGCTCAATGGTTAATGCAATATCACAGAATCATGGAATGGTTTGGGTTGGAAGGGACCCTAAAGCTCATCTCATTCCTCTCTTCTGACTACAAGCCAGCCACAAACAAATATTTTGCTTAGCCATGGATTTAGAGCCACACAGCACTTTTTTTCTCCCCTGGTGTTCAGATAATCATGGAGAAAATATTTTAATGGCCATGAAGAAACCATTAATGGCTACAAGGGAACATTTGGCACAGGGATTCCAGCAGGGCAGGGCAGCACAGGGTACAACTGCCCTGAATGAATTTCTGCAGCAAATACAAATCCAAAATAAAACAAATAAAACTCTCCTCCTTCCTTGAAAAAGAAGGAGCACACTAATATCCTTTTGCCATCTTACTCCACCATTCCATGCAAATAAATTTTTGCTCCGGGAATCATCTTTTTTCACTAATTTAACTTGCATTGTTATTTACCTGCAGATTTCCAGAAATTAATGGAAATAGGGTCAGAGGAGTCAGCAGCAAGAATAGGAATGCTCATTCCCTAAAAGCGTCCCTGAAATATTTCACATTTCAGGATTTCTGCTGCGTTCTGGCTGCTAGCAGCATCTGCTGAATGGGATTTATCCTCTGGGACAAAGGAGCTGCATCTCCACTCAACCTTTCTCCTTTGTAATCTTTTTAACTCCTTTGTAATTCTTTCTAGGAGCAGGTAGATGTTTCAATCTGCATGGAATTACCGGCCAAGCCCACAGGAATTGTTGCTGTTTTGTCCTCCTGCTGCATTTCTGCTCTGTGTAATGCAAATCAGAGACAGAAACCTCCAGTTCCAACCTTGCCCCTCCACCTGTTGCTCACCAAGTGCTTTTGTTACTGAAAATACAACAAAGTTCCCTTATTTTTTCCTAAAATCCTCACTCTGTGCCCCAAAAATGCTATTTATTGCAGTATTTCATTTTAGAAATACTATGAAAACATAGTTGGAAGTAACTTCTATCACTTGTATTTCTCCAAAATCTTGATTACATTTCACAGACATGGAGATTTCAATGGTATCTCAATGATTTAAACTGCTTTTCAAACAGGAAAAAAGTTAAAATACAAGAAATATCAACACAGGAAGGTCTAATTTTTCAACTTGCTACTTAAACTGATTAATTAGGTAATCCATTTAAGCAAAGCAGTCCCATATGCTTCATTTTACATATGAGGAATAAAATGTACATGCATTTTCTGGGTCTTCAGGCAGTGAAAATCATCTGGCTTTTATTTCCTCCTCAGAACTCTGCTGGTTTACACCCGAAAAAACCACACAGAGAGGCTTTGCTGGTAGGCAATGCTTAAAGTGACTTGTGGTGGGATGGCACTGGGAAATTCGGGCCGTGGAGCAGAGATTCTGGGCTGTTATCAGACCCATCTGCATCTCCCCACACCAGCCTTTGATTGTTTTTACCGAAATTTAGATTTTTTCAAGTGCCTGTGACAGACTGAGAGGGTTAACAATAAATCATAAAGTATTTTTCTCAGCACGGAAATTTCAAGTATTCCTTAATTTTGGAAAGAAGTCCTTAATGGGTTTTTTCGGTGGGGTTTTTTTTTTTTTGTTTTTGTTTTTGTTTTTTTTTTTTTTTGTTTTTTTTGTTTTTTTTTTTCTGTATTTAAACTTTGCATCTTCTGCAGAGCCACATTTCCAAGTCAGAGCTGGAGCACGGGTCCATCCCCAGTTCAAAGCCTCTCATGAATATTCATTATTCCTTCAATCCCAACCCTTTCCCAGTCCGTACCTGCCCCATTCACTGCCGGGGGAGGGCTCTGAGCAAACACCGCGGATCCATTCGTGACACCATCGGGAGACTCGGGGAGAGGCTGAAATAACAAAGAACGGAGTTTTTAGGGCATCCAAGGGGTGAAAACTGCGCTGGCAGCAGCCGGGGGTGTGGGATGGGGTTGCCCACCTGGTAACTCTTCACCGTGCAGGTGTTGTCATCCTCAGCTTCCTCTGGCACGCTCAGGTTATTCCCCATGGCCGCTGTGAGGTGGGGAAGAGACAAACTCCAAATAACCCTTTCTGTGTCATTAATGCGAATTCACAATTCTGGTTAAGAGGCAGCCAATGGGGGCAGGTGTTAAAATCCCTAAAACCGCACCCAGGGCACCTGCGCCATCCTCAGCCTGCCCCATCCGAGCCCATCGTGCTCAGGGCTCACAGCTGCTCCCAAAATGCCACCAGCCAACAAACTTTTCTTGTTTGAAAAAGCTTTCAAACAATATTTCTGATTCTCAGCCCCCGTGGCTTCCTGCCGATGCAGAGCTCCTCACTCCAGGTGAGTTGTCAGGAGCTGATGCAGAGCAGGGGCCACAGGCTCTGAGCTCTGGCAGACTTTGCTCCAGGGAAGCTCAGACATTTCCTAAAACCCAGTTTATTATTCTCAGTGAAATAAAACACACACATGTGGAATTTCAAAACATGGAGCAGCCATGTGGAATTTCAAAACGTTTTCCCTCACAGGAACTCTCTCAAGGAAAGATGGAGACGAACAGGAGGGGCTTTTTGCTAAAAATGGGAAAAGTTGCTGCACAATCCCAAATGTGATCCCAAAGCACCGAGCTCTGTTCTCTGCTGTGCTCATGGAGAGGATGGAGCTGTGGCTGCCCCTGGGTCCCTGGCAGTGCCCAAGGCCAGGCTGGAGCAGTGGAAGGGATGGGACAGGATGAGCTTTAAGGTCCCTTCCACCCCAAACCCCTGGGTGATTTAGAAAACATCCATGTGTGCTACTTCTGCCTTATTTTAAAGAAAAATGACGGGTTACTGCCACCTATAGACAGCTGTGAGCAGCACAGGGATGATCCGAACGCAGAATGGCTCAGAGTGGCAGCTGATGTCGCAGCTGTGCCCTGTGCCAGCTCCTGCAGCTGACTGTCCCCGTGCGGCTCCGGAGCTGACAAACAGCAGCCCCAGCCCTGGCATTCCCATGCAATGGGTTTTTGTTTTTCCCAGAGTGCTCAGGCCTCTGGTGATGTGCTCAGATCCATTTTTCTCTCATTTGATACACCGTGGCTTAAAGTTGGAGTTATCCAATGTGAAAGCAAATAAAGGAGCTCTCATGATGTGGTTTTGGAGTGGATGATCAGGGAACTGCAGCAGAGTTTGGCTGGAAGGGCCCTTGGAGATCACCCAGCCCCTGCCCAGGCAGGGACACAGAACTCAGCCAGGTGAGTTTGGGTGTCTGCAGAGAGGGAGAGCCACCTTGCACCTTTATGTACAGGGATGTGAAGAGATCCTCCTCCCTGGAGCTGTGCCAGGGCTTTGCAGAAAGGACCTCCTCACTTTGTGAGAGAAAATGTGACAAATTTATAGGAGAAGATGAATTTGGAGGGCTGAGAGGGGAGAAGAGATGATCCTGATACAAGAACATTCTTCAAAATGAGAGGAAAGCCCCTGTAAGTCATCAGTAATTCCTGTCCTGAGGCTCCTTTCTAGGTGCAGGTTTTTCACCCAGCTCCAAGGGTATTCTCCCTGTGGGCTTCCCTCAGGCCAGCTGGAATCCAGCCTGACTGGTTCCAAAAGGAACACGAGCTACCAGCTTCTACAGCTCTGAAACAATCCCTTTGCCCAATTGTGCCTCGCTGCTTCCATTGTAATGCAGAAAATAATTCCAAAGGAAAATAAATGCATTTTTAATTGGCTTTAATGTTGCGTGCACCATAGCGTGCCAAGTTCAAGGCTTGGGAAAATCCTCCTTTTTCACCCTCTCTCTCTCAAAAATCGTTAGTTTGGTGCTGGCAGAACGGTAAAAACTTTGAAAATATGACAGAGAGCAAAATCTATGATCTGCTGTGTGCTGCTAAAGGCAGCCAAGCCTCCCCTCCCTGATGTATTGACCAGCCTGGAATATTGCAATGGGAATATAGACATGGGAATATCACCCATGTCTGTAAATGCCAAAAGCCCACAACTAACTCCTCCCTAAAACCCACCATATGTTGCATTTAAACATCACAGAAAACAATCAATTTCCCTGCCCTTGGAACCCAGCTGAGCCTGAGGACACGGCCACGTCCAGGTGGAAAAGCAGAATTTTCAGCTCTATTGACGTGGAGAGAAGAAAGGGCTGATAACAGTGCAGAGTTCAGAAATTGTGCTTACCTTGAGAGCAGCTCTGCAGGGAGAGGCACCTGGGATGGGGATGGGGAACAGAGCAGGTGGCTCTGAGCCCTGGCAGCAGCAGTGGGCACACAGGGACAGCAGGGCTGGGACAGCAGGAGGGACAGCAGGGCTGGGATGAGTCACCTACAGCAAACAAGGAACACCCAGCAGCACCTGGGAGCCAGCCTGGCAGGGGCTGGGCACGCAGGACACGCTGCCTCACAGCCCTTCAGGCTCCTGGGACACTTTTGTACAATTCCTTCAGCCACTCCAAGTGGGAAAAGCAAAATAGCTCAAACATCCACGCCCTGGGCTCTCGGGGAGGGGACAATGCCACCAGGTGAGCAAGCAGTCCCAGAGTGGATGGGGAAAGGCTCTGCCACAAAGCTGGGCTCCCTTTGTGCAGGAAAAGCCAGGGCACTGCTTTTGGGGAAAGGCAGAGCTGGTGCTTTAAAACACAAACACAGAAAATGAGACTGGCAGGATCCTTGGGCAGGAGAGGCCAGGCAGGACTGCTGGAGCAGAGCAGCAGAAAGCAAATGCAAAAGGAAAAGCCAAACCATCAGAGCAGAGCTGCACGGAGGAAGGAAGGAAGGAGATGAAGGATAGGAAGGATCTGAAGGAGTTACCTGGGGCAGAGGGGCTGGGACAGCCTCTGGGAGCTGGAGCTGGTCCAGGTGATGGGCGTGCTGCTCACCCAGCCCCGAGTGCTGTCCCACTGTCCCAGAGGCACACAGGGAGTGCTCACAAACACTGGGTGCAAACACAGCCGGGGTGGAGCAGCCCCGTGCCCCTCCCCGCCCTCCCCAGGTGTTTTCTCAGCTCTCTGGCCACCCACACCTGCTCCAAGGCCCTTGGGGATCCCTGACCCCGGGGCAGCCCTCACCGCCTGCTCTGGGCACGGTGACACCCACAAACCCCTCCCCAACACGGGCTTTCCCCTAAATGCAGAGAAATCCCAAAGTTCTTTCAGCGGCAGGACTGTGTGCTGCTGTCAGTGTGGTTCCTGACGCAGAGTGTGCAGGGTGGCTGGTTCCCAATGCCCCTGCACAGTGTGCACACTGACCGAGTGCTGCTGTTTAAAGCCATTGTCACCATTTGCTGCTCCCTCAGGTGAGCCACAGAGCCCACATCACACCGGGGTGGCTGCAGCAGGGAGAGCTGTTTGCTCTCAGTCTTCACAGCACCTCAGCCAACAACACCTGGCTTTACAAGGGTTTCCACAGACAAGCAAAATAGCAAGAAAGAATTTCCAATTGTATGGTTTGAAGGGAACACCATTGAGTTGCTTGCATCATCCAGCTGGCACTTTGATTTCAGAGTTCTTTATGGGTTTGGGTATAATTCTGTTATTAATCATGACAAAAGGAGGAAAATGGGTTTGTCAGGAGGGCTGTGCTGGGTGGGGAGGGTTCAGGTGTTTCAGGGGTGATGAGGAACCTGCAGGGATGGAACCAGAGCAGGAATCCCTCAGCAGGGCGTGGGAAGGGAGGGGGTACCCTGATTCCCTCTTTCCCTCCAGCACTGGGTCAGGCATCTTTCTCATTTATATCTTGGTGCAAATCCCTGTCTGCTACAAGCTCAGGTGACATCCCACCAGTCCAGTCTCAAAGTTCCATCCACAGACAGATCTGATTTAGGAATGGTCCCTGGAGCAGAGCTTATCCCTGGGCTGAGGCACAGAACCCCAGCCTGGCTGTGAAACCACTCCCCCGTGCAATAATGCTGGAATAATTGTCTTTTTATTTTTATTTTTTGGGTTTTCTCCCTTGGTTCAAATATTATTGTGAAGTGGTTTTGAAATGCAAGATGTAAATATTTAATTCTGGAAATGCTTCATGTCTGTAAGAGAAGCTCATTACATTCACTACAAATTTGCACCATATTTTGCCTTCCATGGATCTATTTGCTTCTAAAATGCCTTCAAATTCAGCCTTAAAACCTTAATATTCATCATGAAGGAAATAATTCGGATTATCATGTGCTTCACCTGTGAATATGAGAATTGCAGTGCTCCTTTTCCTCCAAAAAAGGCTTTTCCTTGAACTGAGCCATCACGGTAAGCTTTATCCTGATTAGTTTTCCCCAGTTGTGTGGACAATGAACCATCCATTCTTTGAGGTGTCTTTCAGCTCTTTAATATTTTTTCTGAGTAATTTCAAAGCCGTCCCATGTTTTCATCAAGGACGGACCAGAGGGGCACACAGTGAGTTTTATTTTGCCAAATTGGGAATTATTTAGCTGGGTGACAGCCACATAAAATCTTCTGCGAAGTGCAGGAAGCTGTGCTGCTTTCCTGATTTTCCATCCCTCAAAATGCTATTTTTTTTCTTTCTAAAAATCTCCAATGAAGCTGTCACCAAATAAATCTTCGTCCCCTGCAGGAAATGCTCAGCTCGTGCATCTGACAGCTGCATAAAACTTCCTGCTCATCAATGGCACAGAGCTCCAGCAATTATCAATGGTTACCCAGCTCCTTTATGGCTGGCCAGAGCCAGGAGCACTCAAATATTGACAGTGCAGGAGCAGATGAGTCCTGGTGTGTGCCTGCCTGTGCCACACGTGCTCTGGGGGTGCTGGTGCTGGGTTGGAGCTGAGGGTTTCCATCTGCCAGGGTTTATCCAGCAGCAAAACCCCCCTGGCAGGGAGGGCAGAGGGAACCTGCAGCAGAGCAGCTGAGCAAAAAGCAAAATTGGGAATGATTCCAGTGGGATTCTGACATTTGGAACGAAATATAAATGGGGTGTTGACTCAGCTTTGATGTTTCTCTCAGAAGAGGATGGATGGAGTGAATCATGGATTCTTTCAGATGGCAGAGCCCAGCATTTGCATGGATTGATGGGTCCTGGATCCTAGCAGGGAGAGCTGCCTGAATTCCAGCCCAGTCCAGCCCCTCTGAGATCCACAGGGCTTGGTTCTTCACCTGCAGCCTGCATTCCTGCATTCTGTGACCCTCTGAGCCTCACACTGTCAGTTCAACCTTCTTAGAGGAGGTTTCCAAAAACCTGAGGCAGTGCAGTGACTGATGTCACCCAGCTGGGGCCTCCACACCTGACAGACCCCAAAATAGGGTGCTGGCACCCCAAAATTCCTATTATCCATTACAAAATCCATAATCCTGGGGACAGACAGGAGGGGGAATGTCATCACCCAGACGTCCCATGCCCATCACCACACACATCCTCCTCTCTGGGGGAGCAGAGATTTGAACTGCAAAAGGAAAGCACACCTGAACTGGTGTTCCTGCAAAGCCTGGCTCAGAGCTCCGGGGAAAACTGCTTCTGCTGGAGTTCTGCTGGAGTTCCAGGCTGGGTTGGACCTGGTTCCTGTACAGCTGGTGGTTCCTGGGTTGTCCCAGTGATATTTTCAGCCCGTTGTGTTTCCCTGCTGTCTCTCACAGGGTTCCATCAATGCTCAGGTCTGTCTGTGTTTCCCCACTGTGCTCTGAGTGGGCAGTGAAAAGGAGAGGATGGTTTCTCCAGTGCAGGAGCCCCAATTATTGCCCTGCTCCCTGTTCCTCTCAGCATGCCCTGGGTGAGGCTGCAGCCCCTCCTGTGCCCTGGCTCTGCAGCAGCTGCCCCAAGCCCAGAGGAGCCCCTGCAGATCCACACTCCAGCTGGGAAATGGGAAACATTCCTCATCCTGCTCCCAGAGATGCCTGAGCCGTGTTTTCAATGATGTTTCAGCCAGGAGTTCCTGCAGACTGTGAGTCACAGGCTGGTGTAGGAAGGGAGCTGCTGATCTGATTGTCTCTGCTTCCCTCATGACAGAAATCCCCCAGGTTCCTGCTGCCGCTGTTCTGGTTTTAAAGAAGGAGGATTACAGACTCTACTCCAGCTATTTCTCCACGTGGGAGCTTCGAGAGCAGATAAATGTTCCTGTGTCAGGGCTGAGACAGAGAGTTATTGTAGCTGTGGTGCCTCAGTGGGTGGAACAGGCATTTGAGCCACAATTACCCTCCTGTGGGAGCACTTGAGGTCTCTATCAAACATGCAGTGATGATAACAATACTATGTCAAATATTCACTTCCTTCTGCACAGCCTGGGCCTCCACAGCAGGCTCTGCTTTGAACCCCAGCTCTGCTTTCCTGTCAGTGCTTCCCCTTGCCAAGCCTGAAATATGGACAATTTGAGGAGCTGAAGCTACTAAAAAAGAAAAAGAAGTGAAAAACTCTTCTTGTAAACCCTGTATTTAATTTTTTCCTTTAATGAGGAAAGCAGCAGGGGCAGAGAAGTGATGGATTTTGGGGGAGTTTGGCCCACGTGGGTCAGGTCTGGGATGTTCTCCTGTGCTGGCACATCTGGTGGGATGTGCAGAGCTGGCAATGGCAGAGTGCCACAGCCAGCTGTGTCCTGGCCAGTTCCTGCTGCAGCTGGACACGGGTGAGACCATGGCCACGCTCCTGCCCCTCTGTCAGGTGCTGATGGGAAACCTTTGTTTCCCCACCCTGGTGGGGTTGGCTGAGGGAAAAGTCCAAATTTCTTCTGTTTTCTTTGAACTTCTCTCAAGAAAAGGCATCAATGGCCTCGGGCACCTTGTCCTGGTGCTTCCTGCTCACCAGCATCACCTGGGAGAGCTCTCCCTGCAATCCCAGCTGTGGATTCTGCAGCTGCCTTGGAGCTCGAGGTTAAAGCTCCTCTCCAGCTCAGGAGGGTCCCCTCAGGTCACTGCAAGATTAGGGCAGCTCCCTCCAATTTTTCTCCCTGGAAAAATACGATTTGTTAAACTTCTGCTGAGTGGAAATGCAAGGCTGGATATCCCTGATGCAGTCCACTGAAAGGACAAAATCTATAAAGATACGGGAGGAAACACTAACCTTAGTGAGGGAGAAGAATTTGACATTATTTTATTGCTGCTGCTGGGGTATCAGGCAGGAGCTGTGCCAGCCCCTGGGCTCTCCCTTTCCCCTTTCCCTTTTTCCCTGCCCCTTTCTGAGCCCGTGTGAGCTCCATGACCCACCGGATCACTCAGCACTGCGGAGAGCCAGAGCTTCATTCCACAATTCCCAGAGCATCGCCGTGCTCCAGCACAGCTCCCTGGCCAGCAGTGACACTGCAGCAGTGACACTCCTGAGCAGGACCTGGCCTGGCCCCACGGCCAAGGCTTGGCAGTCACACTTCCCACGTAACGTTTCATTTCCCCTTTAATTTACCCACTTGTAAAAATCAATTGGAGCTTGAAATCAGACCACATTCTCAGCATCGGCTGGCAGAGATGGCCAGGAGGGAGATTCAGGGATGCTCAGGGAAGTTTTGGGATGCTCAGGGAAGCACAGGGATGTTCCATGAAGCTCAGGGATGCTCAGGAAGTTCCGGAATGCTCAGGGAAGTTTCGGGATGCTCACAGAAGTTCCGGGAAGCTCAGGGATACCCAAGGCAGTTCCAGGATGCCCGGCAGCCCGTCAGCAGGTGGCAGCGTTAAACCGCAGGAGATGCTCAGTGTGCTCAGCTGAGCCCAGCATTTCACCCCAAAACCCTTTTCCCTTTCCTTTTTCCTTTCCTTTCCTTTCCTTTCCTTTCCTTTCCTTTCCTTTCCTTTCCTTTCCTTTCCTTTCCTTTCCTTTCCTTTCCTTTCCTTTCCTTTCCTTTCCTTTCCTTTCCTTTCCTTTCCTTTCCTTTCCTTTCCTTTCCTTTCCTTTCCTTTCCTTTCCTTTCCTTTCCTTTCCTTTCCTTTCCTTTCCTTTCCTTTCCTTTCCTTTCCTTTCCTTTCCTTTCCTTTCCTTTCCTTTCCTTTCCCCTGGCTCTGAGCTGTCCCTGTGTTTATCTTTGTGCAATTGCTCTGCGTTCTGTTTATTAATTTGGGATTAGAGGGAGCTCCAGGGAAGTCTGGTTAAACCCAGCAGATTTCTCTGGAAGTGGGATTTGCATCATTTCCCCAGCAGAAACCCCCATGTGCTGTCCCACACCAAAGGCCAACTGCAACATCACATTTGGGATTATTTGAAACACATTTTGGCCTGTCCAAAATCCCTCTGGGGCTCCATTCCTTGCCTTAGGATCCCGAGTCTCTTGGCAGCTGCTACAGGGGAATCTGAAGCTGATTTTGCCTCACCTGTCCTCAAATCCCAGGCTCAGCAGGGGCTGAGGATCTGGGCATTATTTACACAACTCCTGGCATTATTTACGCAACTTCTGGCATCTGTGTCCTGCAACTTCAGGGCTGGAAAACTCTCCCTGCCTTGCCTTTTCCTCCCTGGGAGAGGGTGCCACCAGATAATCAACCTCAGTTCTGAATTTCTGACCCTTTTCCTCCCTGGGAGAGGGTGCCACAAGATAATTGACCTCAGTTCTGAGTTCCTGACGCTTTTCCTCACTGGTAGAGGATGCCACCAGATAATCAACCTCAGTTCTAAGTCTCTGAGCATTTGGGACTCAAAATGAGGTGCTCTCAAGCAGCCTTGTGCCTTCCAACATTTCCCAGGTACTTCCAGCCATTTCCCCCTCCAGCAAAGGAATTTTCTGTCTGTTCTCTGCTGCCTTCAGCCAAGGACAATCCTGGCTGATGAACTGCACCTGTGCTCGTTTGTGCAGCTCAAACTGGAAGTGAGGTTTCTACTCTTTAATTGCTTACTCTGGAAAAAAATAATCTTTCCAAGCCCTCTGGGTTTCCTCCACGCTGCTACAACACCAACTGCTGTCCTGTGCTGTTAAAATGGACAAATAAAATAGACTGTGGTGACTGAGGGGAGAGTTTGGCTGCACAAGAGCTGCTCTGGTCATGACAGACTCATGGGCAGGTTTGTTTTTAGCATCTTGAGTAAAATCCCAAGTCCCAGCTGTCAAAATAACATGTGGGTGTCAACAGGTCAAGGGCATACTCATACATCCTTAAAAAAACTAGGTTATTGTGGTGATTGTCTTTTAAATAAAAAAATACAACCAAGAGAAGTTGATTTGAACATTGATATTTGGGTGATTCAGAGTAACTTAAACATTCCTTTAACGATCAAATTTCTTTCACTGGCATTAATGAATCAGCTGTTACGATTGACTCCTCCTCCAGCTTCATCCCTTTGTTCCCATTCTGAACAAAAACCCCAATTTAGGCATGAGAAACCTTCCGGAGATGCCTCTGGTGCAGGCAGAGGTGGAGGGGGGTAAATGCCAGCACATGACTCAAACCACACAGCTGCCACTGTTTGCTCTGAGCCAGGCTCATTCTAAAGTTATCTTTATTTTTTTTTTTTGTCTCAGATCAAGTTTTTGTGTTGTTAAATTTGTTCCCTGGGGTCAGGGAGTCCGTGCTGGTGTTTTCAGGTGTGGTTAATGATTTAAGGTGACTCATATGTCAGGGCTCACTCACTGAGGCCTCACAACAAACCCAGCAGTGACTCAGGAGGGTTTTTATCACTGTGCTGGAATGATGTGTGCTCACGGAATACTAAAAGAAAGAGGAATAACAGATATTTCAGCAGGGTTTTTTTGGTGTTCCCACTATCTGTGTGTAGCTCTGTGAGGAGATTGATAGCCCTTATCAGGGACAGCCCACAGTCCCAGAGAGCAGCAGGTGCTGCAGGGCTGGGTTTACCGAGGACATCGTGGTTAATGTTCTTGCACTGGCATGTGAGTGCAGAGGGGACACCTGAGGGACAGGACAGGACAGCTCTGCACGTGTGGCACTGCTGGGGCGCCTGAGTGCAGGAGCAGAACCATTGCAGGTCCCACCTGAGCACATCCAAACCCTGGGGAAGGAACCCACCCATCCAGTCAGCTCTGGGAACCACCTGTAATGTGCTCAGAGATTCATGAGAGTGCTGTGCAAAGTCACAGAGCTGGCAGGGACATTGGAGCTCATCCATCATCCGTCCATCATCCATCCATCATCCATCCATCCATCCATCCATCCATCCATCCATCCATCCATCCATCATCCATCCATCCATCCATCATCCATCCATCCATCCATCATCCATCCATCCATCATCCATCCATCATCCATCCATCCATCCATCATCCATCCATCCATCCATCCATCCATCCATCATCCGTCCATCATCCATCCATCATCCATCCATCCATCCATCCATCCATCCATCCATCCATCCATCCGTCCATCATCCATCCATCCATCCATCATCCATCCATCCATCCATCATCCATCCATCCATCATCCATCCATCATCCATCCATCATCCATCCATCCATCCATCCATCATCCATCCATCCATCATCCATCCATCATCCATCCATCCATCCATCCATCCATCCATCATCCATCCATCCATCCATCCATCCATCCATCATCCATCCATCCATCCATCCATCCATCCATCATCCATCCATCCATCCATCCATCCATCCATCCATCATCCATCCATCATCCATCCATCCATCCATCCATCCATCCATCCATCCATCATCCATCCATCCATCCATCATCCATCCATCCATCCATCCATCCATCCATCCATCCATCATCCATCCATCATCCATCCATCCATCATCCATCATCCATCCATCATCCATCCATCATCCATCCATCCATCATCCATCCATCCATCCATCCATCCATCCATCCATCCATCCATCATCCATCCATCCATCATCCATCCATCCATCATCCATCCATCCATCATCCATCCATCCATCCATCCATCCATCCATCCATCCATCCATCATCCATCCATCCATCCATCCATCCATCCATCATCCATCCATCCATCCATCCATCCATCCATCCATCCATCATCCATCCATCCATCCATCCATCCATCCATCCATCATCCATCCATCATCCATCCATCCATCATCCATCCATCATCCATCCATCATCCATCATCCATCCATCCATCATCCATCCATCCATCATCCATCCATCATCCATCCATCATCCATCATCCATCCATCCATCCATCCATCCATCCATCCATCCATCCATCCATCCATCCATCCATCCCTGCAGCCATGGCAGGGACACCTGCACTGCCCATGCTGCTCTGGGAATGCCATCCCAGCTCTCTCCATCCTCACAGAGTGCAATTCCTTCCCCATGTATGAATAGAAATCACAGAGGGAACGATTTCCTTGTGTCACTGCCCCCTGCTAGAGGCAGACCCAGCACGAACAGAAACTGAGTTTTTTAAGGTCAGAAATAAAGAATGAGCTTGAAGTGTTGAGTCAGAGCAGAAATCCCATAGGGAAATTGTGGGTGCATTCCATAAAATGAGACTTCTTCACAAGGATTAGTAACAGCTGAAATATTCTGTTACATAAATGTCACTTTTTGCAATGCTGCTGAGACATGGGGACTGTTATTTTTCCCCCAGGAAAAAACTGGCTGGGAATTCTCAGAGCATCCTCGTTGTATTTGTGAATCCTGCAAATTCCACGTGCAAACACTTCCGAGGGGCAGCCCTGGCACCTCCCTGCCCCGGATCTGAGGAGTTATAAATAACTGCAGGAAGCACTGCCCGTCCCTCTGCTCTGGGCAATCTTTAATGGGGGTCAGTGTGCAATGAACTCCTCAGGTAACGGAGTCCAGTGGACAATCATTGCCTGACACTCCGGTTTTCTATTTGGATAATTTGACCTTTTAATTGAGCACTTAACCTGAAAGTTTACACAGTTTGAGGCCACTCTCAGAGGAGAAATAACACCACTATTTATTATATATATTCTTCTCCAAATTTCCAATTAAAGAAAACAGTGGAGTTTTCCTGTGCTGCTGGCTGTGCTGGAGCCCGCAGGAGGAGGGCAGGGGTGTTTGCAGCCCAGGGATTCTCCGGCAGGGCAGAGTGGGTCAGGTGCTGGCAGGGCTGGGCTGGGCTGCCCTCGTTGGCCTCTCCCTTATCACAGAGGGATTCCTGGCCAGGTTTGCTCTGCTGCTTGGGGTCAGCTGGGTTTGCTGGGCACACACAGCTTGGCTGTAAACTCTGTTTGCCCCAGATATGGAGGGTTTTGGAAGGGCAATTCATTCACTCAGCAAATCCTTCAGGAGTGGGAGGAGGCTGGAGGAGGCGCAGGCAGGACTGGGCTGCTCCTGCTGCTGCTGCACGTCCAGCCTGGCTCACTGGGCATCCCAACCTGTTCCATTCCCATTCCCAAAGCTGCTCCTGCTGCTCCCTGAGGGCATTCCTGGGGCTGGGCCTGCTCCCAAAGATGCCTCAGGTTTGGCTTTTCTATTTTTCACATTCTGTGCTGCTTTGGGGTGCAATTCTGAACTTCACATTCAGCGTTGCTGAACTGTGTGCACAGAGCAGGGAGACAAAACAATTCCTGCTCCAGCTGGGCACCAAGGACAAATGATCCAAATCTCAGCCCAGGAGCACAAACCCCGTGGGCTGCAGAGAGAAAAACAAGCAGGGTGGGACTGCAGGGGCTAAAGCTGGGATGGGACAATGAACTGCAAGGTGCAAATGGAGCAGAACTGATCCCAGGGACAGAGCCCGTGCCCGGCCGTGCATTTTGGGGCCATTTTGGGTCATCTTGGGTGCAGCCCTGGCTGGGCTCTGGTGCTGCCCAAGGTGCACCTTTGAATAAATCCCTGCTTTATTCTGTAGCTCCATCCAGTCCTGCTCTAGCTCAGCCTTCACAAGGCAATTCTGCTGAAAACGGTGTTTAGAGAAGCCACGCCATGATAAAATATCTATTTATACTGCCTTGTGAACTTTCTGCAGCTCTGGTGGATCACCCAGCTGCTAAAATGGGCTGTAACTCTACCAAGGAAGTAGCTCAGAGATTCAGAGAGCTCACATTCCAGTGGGGGTTTTTTCCCACATTTAATAGTGTCCAATAAAAGATAAAAGGTGGGAAGTGTTTTCCTGCAGATCAGCAGTTGCTGAAAGCCAGGGCAGTGCTCTTACTCATGGGCAAGCCTGATAATCCCACAAACTCACTCATCCATCCTCCAAGAGGAATTTATTCCAGCCCAGATCACTCAGTTCATTGCTGCAAGAAGGAGGAACAGCCTTTTGCAATATGTTCTTCCCAGCCAATCCTCCTTTGCTACTGGCTTTTCCCTGCCAGGTTGCCCAAGAATATTGAAGAAAATTCAGGGAGACTTTTTCACACCACTGACTCCCCAGTGTTTTTGCTGGCAGCAACAAACCCGGGCTTGAAAGTTTGTGCAATGTGGAGGTGGGATGGGTGGGTGGGGGAATAACTGAAAATGCAAAAGCAAACTCGGGGTTTAGGGTGTGGGATTCGGGTGATTCTGCTTTGGGTGAGCCAGGGAGGGAGAGTAAAAGAGAAAGAAACTCAACACAGAAGCAGTTCCAGCTGAAAATTCCCAGTGAAATTGTAGAAAAATGGGTTTGGGAGGTAATTTCTCTAAATATGTTCATGGCAAAGGAAAAACAGTGGCTACAAAGATTTTTACATCTCTGAATATTTTCAGTGCAAACAAAGTGGTCTTGACTCAAACCCTGCTGGACAAAATGTCCACAATTTTCCTTATTGGCAGTTCTGGCTGAAAAAAACAGCAATAACACACAGCATTAATTAATTAATTCTAGCTTCTCTGCTAGAACAAACTCCTCGAGGTAAAGGCTTTAATGGAGCTTTAATGATCTCTCTGGAAAATGGAAATGGTCATTTCCAGCACAGCCAGCCATTGTGCTACCTTTTTTACCATCACTGCCAAACCAGGAAATATTATACTCTGGAAATCTTGCTCTGAGTGTGCCTGTGACAAAGAATATTGAACTTGTGAGAGCAGGAAAGAGCAACCAGTCATTCTGTTTTATTATTTGTCTCAATCCTGTCCAGTCTGGTAAACGTGAAAACAAAGAACACTTTATTTCTCAAGTTATCATAAATATGGATTAGTCCTTCCCACCTTCCAGGAAAGCTGAGGGTGCTGTGGGATCAAAAAGAGGGGAAATCCACATGAGCTTAGAGAAAAGCTGGCATTTCTCACCAGTAAACATGATGTGGAATGGGATGATCAAAGCTGCTGCATTAGTTCAAATATTATCCTTGGCACAGAGCCATGACCATTCCATTCTGTTTGTGACTTAACCTCTCAAGGAAAGGCCCCATTGCTCATGGGCTGTCTCACCCTGCTCTGCTGCTCCTGCTCTGCTTTTCCTGCTCTTTTCCTGCTCCATCCTGAGGTCCCACAGCTGCAATGTGCTGCTTGCCCCCACTCTGATTCCCTCTTGCTGCATTTTGGGGTCACATCCTGACCCTCATTATCTTTACAAAGTATCTTAAAATTGCCTGCATCCTTTATTTCTCCTGGCACCATCATTCTGCCCTGATTTTCAGACTCAGAGCAGTTCCTAGCACGGTAATATGTGGGAATTCTGGGGAAATTATTGGGAATTCTGCATCCCAGCTGAGCCTGCATCCCTGTCCTGGGGGCTGCCCTTCCCTCCGCCCCTGGAGCCTGCAGGGAGCAATCTGGGGCAGTTTGGCCACAGTTCAGCCCGGAATGGTTTGGGTTGAAGGAGCCTTAAAGCTGATTCCATCCCATCCCATCCCATCCCATCCCATCCCATCCCATCCCATCCCATCCCATCCCATCCCACCCCATCCCATCCCATCCCATCCCATCCCACCCCACCCCATCCCACCCCATCCCACCCCATCCCATCCCACCCCATCCCACCCCATCCCATCCCATCCCATCCCACCCCACTCCATCCCACCCCATCCCATCCCACCCCATCCCACCCCATCCCATCCCATCCCATCCCACCCCACCCCATCCCACCCCATCCCACCCCATCCCATCCCATCCCACCCCATCCCATCCCATCCCATCCCACCCCACCCCATCCCACCCCATCCCATCCCACCCCATCCCATCCCACCCCATCCCATCCCATCCCATCCCACCCCATCCCATCCCACCCCATCCCATCCCATCCCATCCCATCCCACCCCATCCCATCCCATCCCATCCCATCCCATCCCATCCCATCCCATCCCATCCCACCCCATCCCATCCCATCCCATCCCATCCCATCCCACCCCATCCCATCCCTGCCATGGCAGGGACTCCTTCCACTGTCCCAGGTGCTCCAAGCCCTGTCCAACCTGGAATTAGGAACTTCCAGGGATCCAGGGGCAGCCACAGCTGTGCCAGGACATCCCCACCCTCCCAATATCCCAATATCCCAATATCCCACCTATCCCTCCTCTCTGCCATTTGAAGCCATTCCCTGCATTCTGTCCCTGCATATACATATATAAATATGTATCAATATAAATTCTCCATAAATTCTCTCTCCATCTTTCCTGCAGCCCCTCCAGGCCGCACTGGGGTCACCCCAAAGCTTCTCCAGGCTGAACAGCCCCAGTGTTCCCCACCTCCCCTCAGAGCTGGGGGTTCCCAGTGTCCCAGTTGTGGCACCCAGGCTGGGACATTCCCCTTGCAGGAGGAACCTTTCCCTCCCGCCCCATCCTGGGCTGGATTTTGGGGTGTTTGGTGGGAAATGTCTCTGGCTGAAGGTTTCCCCGTTAGCCCCTGGCCTGGCACTGGTTGCTCATTAAACCCCTGCTATTAATAGCAGAGCGCAGGGAGGGAGTGCAGGTTCAGCCGGTGCATTCTGCCACCCAGGCACGCCAAAAATAGACTCACAAAAGTCCAACCCTGATGAAACTTTAACTGTCCTCAGTGAAAAACCCCGCATACTATACTAACCAACTGATCCCTGACACTCACCTCCGGATTCCTCACAAGCTGCGGGATAAATGTGTTTAAAACCTATCATCTGTTTATATGTATTGATTTTAATATCTACAATATATTTTTTATATTTGCAATACCTCTTTTGGCTGTATTTCTGAATTAATGCATGTATTTTCTTTTCCTGCTTTTCAGCTAATAAAGTGACATGAAGCTTCCTCACAAGCTGTGGAATAAATGTATTAAAAACCCCATAATCTGTTTATATGTATTCATTTTTAATATTTACATTATATTTACAATATATATTTTTATATTTACAATACCTCTTTTGGCTGTTATTCTAAATTAATACATTTCTTTTCCTGCTTTTCAGCTAATAAAGTGAAATGAGGCTTCCTCACAAGCTGTGGAATAAATGTGTTTAAAACCCCATCATTTGTTTATATTTATTATTTTTAATATTTACATTATAATTACAATATATATTTATATTAACATTATATTTACAATATATCTTTTTATATTTACATTATATTTACTATATTTTTTAATATTTACAACAAGAGCAGCAAGGTAGAAATGGCTGCATATCTCTGAAAATTTCAGTGCTATCCTTGCACCAAAAGGGTTCAGCTTTTGGCAGAAGTGAAGTTTTCCTGCTCATTTATTGTCCAAGGTTTTCACACCATTTAGAGGTGCTGGCTTGGGGCTGCTGTGCTGTGCCTGGAGGTGTTTGGGAGGAGCTGCTTTCTAAAAATCAAAACATGCCATGGGACTGAGGTGGTTTCATGAAATGCCCTTTCAAAATGAAAATGAAGAGTTGCTGGCATAATGATGTTGAGAACTGCGGGTTGGGAGCTTGACTGGAATAAAAAACTTTGTCCTGGAGGAAATTTTATAGCAGCCCTGCTAATCCTAACATCAACTCCAAGTTCTCCAGAAGATTCCTTCCCATAAGATTTGCATCCAGCTGTTGTGTTTTCTCTCTCCAAAACTCTTGCTAAAAACCACCTTCACTTCAATCTGGTTTTCAAGCACAGGAGAACTTTAAATTTCAGGATCATTTAGGAAAATAGCAACAATAGCAAACCCATTGTCCTTCAGCAGGGCCAGTGTGGGCACGTGGCTCCACAGCACAGCCCTGACACTGAGCGACCCCCACAACGTTATTTCCACATCTCTCTTTGCCCAGGGGCTCTGATTTCCCCAGAAATTCCAGGGTTTTCCCCTGGGTGCCACTGACTTCTATAAATAACACACTCCTCTTTCCATGCCACAAATCCTTTCTGACAAAAAATAAATATTTTCCAGGCTGGCAGCACTCTGAGCGCCGAGAGAGGCTCGGGGGAAGCAGCAGCCTCCCCAGGGGATGCTGAATATGCAGGAATCCCTCCATGCTCTGTGTCTGAGAGCACCTGCTGCTGGATCAGAGCACAGATCAAACACCTGGCACCAGCCCATCCCTCCCTGCCCAGCTCCTGCTGCAGGCACCACAATGTGCTATTTTTAAACCTTTCTCCCATTCACCTGGCTCCACACACAAATAAAACTTCCCCCAGTGCCGTGGGTATCTGTTGCCTCACAGCTGACAGGGGTTCTTTGGGCAACGAGTTTCCCTTTCAGTTCTGCCTTTGGGCAAGAGGAGTTTGCAGGGTTATGAATCACCTGCGTTTGGAGCTCCTGTCCTGTCTGGAACGTGTCTTGGGGCACACCTTCCCTTGTGTTCCCTGCCAGCTTCCCTCGGAGCCTGGCCCTGTGCTGGGAAGTTGTTTTGCCACTGTTCGGCAACAAAAACACCTTTTGCAATTCGTTCCTTTCTCCTTCCAGCCAGAAGGGAAGTTCCTGAGAAGTTCTCATGTATCCAAAGTGAAATTTTAGCGTTTAGAACAAAAAAACTAAAGTCCTGCTGGTTTTGGTTTAAAGTGAAATATTAATTTCACTTTAATATTTAAGAACCGGAGGGATTGCATCCCAAAATAAATGATTCAGCACCTGAAGTTCTCTTAAGAGAGACCTTTGGGATCTTGCTTGTTTCTTTGGCTGCACATGGGGCTGGTGCTGCCCTTCCCATCCCCAGACACAAATTGGTGCCACCTTGCTGCTGTTGACTGCAGCAGTTCTGCAGCCAAGAGCTGAGTCAGAGCAGCCCTGTGACCCTGCTAAAACCGAGTCTGCACAAAAAGGTTTTGGTCAGGGTCAAAGTCCCAGGATCCCTGTCACGAAAGGGGGTGAAGGACAAGGGCACATAATCAGCCTGTGAACCACAAAGTTCCTTTTGTGGAGGAGCACCTTCCCTGGGGAGCTGCAATCTGCACAGGGCTTTTATTGCAGGTGAGCAAACCACACCTGAAAAATTCCCCCAGCTCCCTTCTCCTTTGGGGTGGGTGTGAGCAGCTCCCAGCAGGGACCAGCTCTCTGCATTTCAGGAGAATTTCACTCCCAGTGACTCCCATTAACTGGTGTCTAAATGAAAACATCATCCAGAAATAGATCCATAAATAAGTCATCCTTACAATCATGGGTTTGAATTCTTCTTGTAACTCTATGGCTCTTTCTGTCCCCAAAAATCCTTTTTTGATCTGCACACAAATAGGTATTTAACAGACAGGTGGGATGCACCACTCATTCTGGAGCTAATAAATCTGATAAAATGGTATTTCACTGCCCTGCAAATGTTTCCCTCAGCCTGCACTTCTTATCACCCCTTCCAGGAACACTTTGGGGTGAACTTTGAAATATTGAATTTTTGTAGGAAAACCTAATGCCTGATCTCTTATGGAGCCAGCTTCCCTTCGTGTGTCTTGAATCACAGAATCACAGGTTAATTTAGATTGGAAAAGATCTCCAAGGATCCAACCTCTGCCCAGTCTCCTCCTTGTCACCTAAACCAGAGCACTGAGTGCCTCCCCCAGTGGCAGTGGAAGCTTTCAATAAGAATGTCCAGGGTGTTCAGCTGCTTGAGAACTTTATATCATTGCCTATATGATATAAAATATCTCCTGGTTCTTCTCTGTGTTTATTTCATTTTACTGGAGTGTGCTTTGAAGCTTTTCACTTGTGTTGAAATCCTGAATGTCACAAGGAGCATTAAAGCTTTTTTCCCTGTTCTTTCAACCACAGCCAGAGGGAAGACAGAGCACCAAAAGCTGAGCAGAGCAGGTGGGGATAATCCCAGTTATCCTGTTTTTCTGCCCAGAATCTTGCTCCCAAACTCCTCCTTGTTCTCCTCCTTCTCCCACTGACAATGACCAAGGTCTGGGTTTCTCCTGTGCCCCGTGGTGGCACAGACGCCCGGCCCCGCAGTGTGAGGAGGGGGTCTGGAGTGTGCAGCTGGGCTGGGGTGTCCCTGCCAGGCCACCCAGGCAGGGCTGGCCTTTGCCCGTGGCTGAGCTGGCTCCTGGCTGACCCCTGAGCAGGTATCTGGGACCTTTGTCCTGCAGAAAATGGGACAGAGCCTGGCCCGGGCATTGCCCTCACCTGCAGGGCAAGAGGGGATTTTGGAGGCAGCTTGGAAGGCTGGATAAGTGAACCCATTCTGCCTGAGGCTTCTCAAACATTTCCTTTCCATTATTTCCATTAAATCTGGAGAGCCTTTTTCCCTTCTTCACCTCGAGCCAGCCCCATGCTGCTGGAGTTCCACCTGCGAGCACACCTGGAGCTTTCCCTGCTCCTCTATCTCCTGTTTGTCTGTGGAGCACAGTTCACCTCACAATGAATCAGATGAGACTCTGATTTCCATTCCGGAGCTGATAGTGGAGGGTAAAGTGCCACGGACGTGCAGGTTCCAATTTGGGGTAATTTTTGCACTCCTGGCTCCCCTTTATTGCCCTGCTGGGTGCAGTGCCTTCCCTTCCCTTCCCTTCTCCCTTCCCACTGCCTGGAGTTCACCCAACCCTTGGAGAATTAGAGGCAAACAGTTTGAACTTGTTGAGAGGAACATGCCCAGGAAAGCAGAGGATCATTTTCCCTGGTTATTAAATGCATTCCATTCCACACTTGTTTTGACATTGTCCCTCGGAGAAAAATATTTTGTTTTATGGAGAGGCCTCGTTGTTGCTTTTCCTGTCAGGGATTATTGCTCCAGAAGTGTTCAGCTCCATCCAAAGCCTACAATGTAAAGTTCTTTAAAATTCCTTCTGGACCCGAGTCCTACAGCTGAGGCTTGACTTGTTGGGTTGTTCCAAAGCCTCAAATATCACACAGCTGAGATAAAAACTGTGGACAGGAGTTGAAATTCGATGTAGTCTGTCCTCTGACATTCCCATAGCAAAGAGTGTGGGAATATAGGAGATAAAATCGATACAGGGCTTGGATGAAGCATTAATGAAGTTCGGGGTGAACAGACAATAAAAGCTCTGGTTTTCACTCTCTTCAACTCTGATACTCAAAAATACCCCAGAATAAATATAAATGAATAAGCACAATGCTCAATTTCATAATATAATATTCACACTTTTCTCCAAGCCTTGCCTGCAAGGAGACATTAAAACAAAATTTGAATGCAGCCACCCACGCCTTGAGCTGTCAATGCCCAGGTTCTCAGGGGAATTCACTCATTCACACAAGGGATCAATGAGCTGCTTCAATCCCAACAAACCTCTTGTTTCAACTATCTGAAGCCAAAACCAGCTTTTTCTGCTAAAGCTACAACTCCTCCATGAATTTTCAAGAGATGTGCCCCAAAGGACTGAAAATTGTCCAACTTTCTCCTTCTCTGAGAGGCGATAATGCATTAAAAACCCACCCACCCACGGGCAGTGCCATCGAAGTAAAAATGAAGTTTCACATCTGTAAAATGAGGCATGGGATGAATTTGTCCTGAAATGAACTTCAGCTGGGAGCAACTCACAGAATTAATTTTTTAGGTTTTGGGTTATTTTGCACCATTTATTGAAGTATTGTAGAGATGTGAATTCTGCCCCTGGTTGTTGAGCACAAAGGTCCTTCCCAGGCTGGAGGGGACAAACCTGAGCAAACCGACAAAATGGGAGCAGGGAAAGGTCCCTAAATCCCTCTGCAGGGACTGACTCAGAGCTGTGGCACATCAGCTTGGCAGGAACAGAAATTCCAGATTGCCAGGCCTGAAGACTGACATCCTTATCCATAAAAAAGCATGGATTATTGGCTCCAGCTTTGCCTTTCCAACTCCAACACGCCCAAAGCCTGAACAGAATTAATTTCCAAAGCCTGAACAGAATTCACTTCCTTTTGGACAGGTAAACCTCACTCCCTTCCCTGTAGGGACAGGGAATGTGGAGGTGAATTAATCCCATTAAAGTTGTGATCCTGCTGCCTTCCTCTGAGGAGGAAACGATCCCAGGGAGGTGGTGTTGAAATGGAAATTCTGAATGAGGGCCTCGTTCCAGAGCAGCACAGGGCTGCTCTGCTTTATCCTGCTGGGCTAAAGGGTTCCAGATATTTCTATTTCTATTTCGTTATAGCTATAGCTATAGTTAGTTATAGTTATAGTTATATAGTTATAGTTAGTTATAGTTAGTTATAGTTAGTTATAGTTATAGTTAGTTATAGTTAATTGTAGTTATATGTATAGTTATAGTTATATTTATAGTTAGTTATAGTTATAGTTATAGTTATAGTTATAGTTATAGTTATAGTTAGTTATAGTTATAGTTATAGTTATATGTGTAGTTATAGTTATAGTTATATTTATAGTTAGTTATAGTTAGTTATAGTTAATTATAGTTATATGTATAGTTATAGTTATATTTACATGTAGTTATAGTTATAGTTATAGTTATAGTTGTAGTTATAGTTAGCTATAGTTATAGTTATAGTTATATTTACATGTAGTTATAGTTATAGTTATAGTTAGTTATAGTTATATAGTTATAGTTAGTTATAGTTATATTTGTAGTTACATTTCTAGCTATATTTATAGTTATATTTATCCAGAAACGGAGGGACAGGAAAGCTCTGAGCTGGTGCCTGGAGTGGAAGCCTGCCCTGGTCACTCATTGTCTGTGCAGTTTGATAATTACCTATTTCCTGAGTCAATGGCTTTGGACATTCACTCGGAGGTAGGAGATTAATGAAGTTCTCTGAAAACTTCAGGAACCTGAGAGACTCCAAAGATTCCGGATCTGCCTTTTCCAGGTCACTGGTGGCTGGTGACCCAGCAGAGAGCGCAGGTTTGTGCCTGAGCTGGTGCAGAACCCACCCAAACTCCCTGACAGCAGCACCCCTGGGTCCACTGCATTGAAATGGCAAAAACCCCGAGAGGTTCGGTAAATATCCACCTGGGATTTCCTGCCCAGGGGCAATCAGGGTTTCGAAACAGCCGCTAACGAGGCTGTCAAGGTCAGTTCAGCGAGATATCAGCACTTCTCTCTGAGGTTAGATCATCAGAACGTTTGTGAGCACTGAGAGATGCCTGGAATCGAGATATCAGCACTTCTCTCTGAGGTTAAACCATCAGAACGTTTGGGAGCACTGAGAGATGCCTGGAATCCAACAAACTGTTTCCCTTAGCATTTCTTCCATACTGGCACATCTCCATTGGCTCTAATATTAAATTAATATTGCTACCAATAAATTATGATGCTGTGAGAAGAGGCTTTGTGGGGTTTTTGTCCCGGGTTTTGGGTAGATCCCCACATGGACCTGCACCCCAGCCTGAGCTCCCTGGGGATGGATTTCCCATCCTCTGCTCCCAGTGAAACCCTCATCCTGCCAGGAATGCTGCTGAGGGATGGCATTTTAAAAATATACATAATTTCTACTGATTCTGCAAAAATTCCAGCTGTTTTCACCCTTCCTCAGAACTTTCCATGGATTTTATCTTGTCCCAATCCCCTCCCTGGACCATTCCATGCCAGGCAGAAGCGAGTTCAGACTGTGCCAAGGGGGCAGAAGCCTCTTCTGCAAATCTGCAAAGACTTTTAAAATAAATAATGAAAGAGTCATTCTAGAGAAAAAATAGAACTCTTTATTTTCTTACAAAACTGCCTAGAAATATTCAGATAATGCACAAAATTTGTTTTATACATTGTTTTGGAGGTACATTTACATGTCTGAGCATGTCAGAGGAGAACAAATGAAAACAAGAGACAGACCAACAAGTAGTAAGAACTTGCAGCATTTCAACATGTAAAAAAATAAATTCAGGATTATATAGAGAGATAAAGCTTTAGTTGAAACTGCAAAAGTGTAAAACCAGTAACCATAACAGCCAGAATCCAGTATTGCTTGGGGGGCAGTGACGATTTGAACTTTTAGATATTGCAGTTTCCATGAGAAATAGACCCTGTGGAAATGTTTGGGGTCCTCACTTCCTGCAGAATTGTCCTTGGAAGCACAATTTTCTGTTCTTCATCTCACGCACCTATCCTGCCAGGATCATCATCATCAATCTGCAGAGGCAGAACCCATAGGATTCCAGTGGCTCCATTTCCATCCATGCAATGAAAGACCACAAAGCTTTTACAATAAGGGTGGGATAAAATGGGTGGTGCAGGAGCTGGAGGGATGGAAATCCATGGGAAGAGCAGAGGGTGCATCAGGCACGAGCCCAAAGCAAAGCAATAAATCCGGCCAGGTGCATTTCTCCCCATTTCCCTCCAACCCAGGACGCCAAGGAAATGTCTTTCTTTCATTATCCCAATTTCCCAGCCCCGTTTTAGCCTTTTCCAGGCTCCCAGCTCCCTTCTCTGGCGATTTGAGCAGGACTGGGGCAGTTTCCTCTCCCACTCTGCGCTCCCAGGGCCACCCCAGCCCTGCCTGGTCCCAAACTGGAGGAACTCTCCCCAAACTGGGCAGCTCAGCACCCCCAGGCCCTCGGTCCTGCACTAAACCCCTGGATTCCCACAGCCCAATGACAGCACCCGGCATTTCCCTCTCCTTTTAGGCACATTTTCCCCAATAAAACAGTCTGGGAGCTTTTCCTGGGGCTGTTCCTGGGGATGTGGTGCAGCTCTTCCCTGCAGCCTCCAGAGCTCTGGCTCCCACAGCTCATGTCTCTCTCAGGAGAAGGCAGCAGCAGGGCTGTCCTTTATTTCTTGCCACCTGTATTGAGCAAAAAAAGAAATATTATATTAATTATATATTATCTGTTATACATTAATTATATATTATATATTATATAGTAATTATATTTTATATATTATATAGTAATTATATTTTATATATTAATTCTATTATATAATTATTCTATTATATATTAATTCTATATTAATTATATTACATTACATCACATTATATTATATTTATCAAAGCAAACAGCACTGAACAGACTTCAGTTAAAGGAGTGAATATTCAGATTATACTGGGATGTATTTTTTTTCCTGTGATGTTGGCTGGTAAAAAATATCTTCCCCAGCATTGAAATGTCCTGGATTTCTATCGGAGGATTTCATTCTGGATCAGAGACTTGTTTTCTCAAGTTAGGTTGTTGCACAAATATGTTACTTTGTTAGCCCGTTTGTATAAACTTGTGAGAAAGAAAATCCTACGTTCAAATATTTAAGTTGCAACACTGCACAACTATTTACAAATAGATTTTTCTCTGTCCTTCTGCCTCAAATGAAGTTTTGTTATCTAAACTCTGCAGTGAGCAGTTCCTTCACTAAGACATCTTCTTTTTAATCTGCAAACTGATGCCCAAGATCAAATGCTCTTTTCCAGGAAATATCTTTGGGACTGCAGTGAAGTTCTAACAACCCCTGGCTGTTATTTTCTGCAGCACTGGGTATATGCTGATTCCCCCCTTTTTGGGCTGCATCAGGCACAGAAATGTGGATATAAAATTGAGTCCAGAGCCATGAGCTATGAGAAATACAGGACAGTTCCTAATAAAACACCGAACTGGGACAGCATTCATTTGTTAAAATAAAGACCCAGGATGGCTCTGGCCCTCTGAGGATGAAGAGCAGACAGATATCAGCTGTTTGCCCTCCCATTGGCACAGAAATCCCAGCGCCAGAGCCCACAGTGTGCAGGAACACAGAACTCTGGTGTGTGGCTGTGCACAAGCAGGACACAGGTGTGTGTTTTTATGCCCAAGCAGCATCCAGGTGTGTGTTTGTGCCCAAGCGGAGCACAGGTGTGTGTCTGTGTGCCCAAGCAGAGCACAGGTGTGTGTCTGTGTGCCCAAGCAGCACCCAGGTGTGTTTGTGTGCCCACAGAGAACACAGGTGTGTGTTTGTGCCCAAGCAGAGCACAGGTGTGTGTCTGTGTGCCCAAACAGAGCACAGGTGTGTGTCTGTGTGCCCAAGCAGCACCCAGGTGTGTGTTTTGTGCCCAAGCAGCACCCAGGTGTGTGTTTTGTGCCCAAGCAGCACCCAGGTGTGTTTGCCCGTACCTGCTCGTGGCTGCAGGGCGATGGGCAGGGCCCTGCTGGGGATGAGGATCCCCGAGTGCAGCGTCTCCAGCGGCTCCCGGTCCGTGGCCAGCACGCGGTACCTGCGGATCAGCTGCAGGGACACAGCACCCACCAGCTGTCAGGGCAGCATCCCCGGCTGGGGAATAACCTGCTCCGACTGCATCATCAGCAGGCTGAGCCATTGCCTCATTCAGCTATGTTACAATATACCCAAACTATACTGTATCACACCAAAGAAAAACCTGTGACCCTTTCAGACAGTCACAACACAGCTTTGACCCAACTGGCCAATCAATCCAACCATCAGCAGTGCCCAAGGAAGAAATCACTCTCATAAACTGTTGAGAGTTTTTTGCAGGTTGAGGAGCTTTTGCAGGACAATGGCCATAGTCAGCCCATGCACAATGCAGCCTGCTTGGGACAATGGACACGTGCACAAACAATGGATAATGGACATATTCAGAAATGGGGCCGGTATATCCTTGAAAGAGATACAAGAAGAAGAGTCATCAGGACTCAGCAGGTTTGTCAGTGAGCTTGGGAAAGTAAGGAAAAAGAGAAGTCATGGCCAGCCAACCACAGCAAGATGCATAAAAAATTAGATTATCCAATCAGCATTCTATTTTAGAGGCATGAACAGCTAGGATTAACCAATCATGTATTGGCTAGAGACACGTTGACAGTAGAGATTTATAATTAATATAGTCTTTTTAGGGAGATAATAAACTTGGCTTCACTGGATCATACTGGTCATGGTGTGATGTCCCTGAACCTCCGCACCCCACGATAAACAATCTCCATAACACGTTCCCCATGTGCCAAACAACAGGAACAGCAAATACTCCATAACACATTCCCCATGTGCCAAAAAACAGGAACAGCAAATACCCCATAACACGTTCCCCATGTGCCATAAAACAGGGGCACTGAATACCCCATAACATATTCCCCATGTGCCAAAAAACAGGAACAGTAAATACCCCATAACACGTTCCACATGTGCCAAACAGGAGCACAAATAGAGATAAGAATCGTTTTCTCTTCTCTGAGCTTTCTCAGTGCTTCCCCAGGAAGATCCCTTGGCAAGGCTGTGCCTGCTGTGCCCACAATGAACGTGCTGGGCTGTGCTCATGCTCACTGGAGGACAAACCCCCCCAGGTCCCTTTTTGGGGCGCTTACCCAGCAGAGGGCCAGGTGCAGCTGCAGCTCGGCCAGGCGGCGCCCCACGCACATCCTCCTGCCGATGCCGAAGGGCACGTGGGAGAAGGGGTGGATGGAGCCCCTGAGCAGCCAGCGCTCGGGCCTGAACTCTGCCCAGCCCCTGAAATAGTCCTCGCTGCAGCCCAGGGCGTGGCTGTTGATCATCAGCACCGTCTGCAGCGAGGCAGGACAGGGAACAGGTCACAGAGCCACCCCCGGATCCCCAGGATGGAGAATCATGGCATGTGTCAGATACATATCATGGTATTGGCTTTTGGCAAATGTTAAAGTAGTTCTATATGTGTGAGGCTAAAGTGACTTTGTTATAAAAATATAGTTTTTATTTCTGCTGTTAATTAAGGTTAGACATAGTAGTGAAATAGCTATGCTTGGTTAAAATACCTACTTAAATAAGATAACATCCAATGAACATATGAAGAAGACCCTGCTACACTTATACCAACTACCAACTCCCACATCTGAAAACAGTGTAGACCAAAGGTCAAAAATTAAAAGTAATAAAATAAAAATAATAAAAATAGGCTAAAACCCACAAGCAAAGAATACTCAGAATACTCATGCTCTGAAAAAGTAAAACCAAACAAAAGCTGTACCAAACAGTTCTTATAATACGTAAATTAGTTTAAAGAAAAAGTTTCCTATGCATGATTGTTTATGAATATGTAACAAACTAATATAATAGAAATAGTACATAAAAAGTGTTTCTAAAACAAGTGTACTCTTAGCTAAGTACCAAGATACACCCAACCATAATAACCTTTACTTTATAGTCCTTGTCTCCTATTGTCCTTTAATAAACTTTTTACATTTTCACAAGAAAGTGGATGCGTTTTTCACAGCACAGCAACTTCCTCAGGAGAGGTCAAGGAATTCCCAAAAAATCAATTGGAATAGCTCATCAAAATTACTTCAGGCAAATATTTCTGTCTAAGTCCAGCTGCAGTGCAGGCAGGTGTGGGTTTGTGTTTATGGGAATCCTTGGGGTGAATGCCTCGTTCCTTGTCCTGGGGCTGGTACTTTGGTAGAGCCAGTTTGAAACTGATATATGAGCAACTTCTGTGGTTTAAAGGGCAATTAATAAATTAAAAAATATCCAAATAAACAGAATTAATCGCCTTACCCCTTTGGGCAGCATGTAATTTCCCAGAACCATTTCTGTGTCGATGGTGCGGGTGGTGAAAGGCACTGATGGGGTTAATCTGCAGGGAAAGAGAACCATGGGTTAAATTCCCAGAAATTTCCCTTCTTCCATCTCTCATATTTTCCCTCAAACAGCAAGATGAACAAAATTCTGTGTGCTGAAAATTAATTTCTCCCTTGTGCAAAGAAGCTGGTGAAACACTTGGGGACGGTTTTGAAGGATTTGGGGATTTTACCTCATAGACTCTTTCAGACAGGCTTTCAGGTAGGGCATGTTCCTCAGGCTCTCAGCACTCGGGCTCTGCTGGGCACCCAAAACTCTCTGGATTTCCTGGAAAAGCTTCTGCTGGACGTGGGGGTTGCGGGAGAGGTTGTACAGAGCCCACAGCAAACTGTTGGCTGTCTGCAACAGAGCAGAAGGAAAGGTGAAGCTCTGCTTTTGTAGGCACAGAAGGAAGAATTTGCCCAAAATTCAAAGCAAGGTTTCTGGCTGGGCACAGCTTTATGGAGTTAGGACAGCCTGAGGGGTTATGAGCAGTCCCAGCTGTCGTGCAGAATTAAAAAATCTGGGGATTTCAGGTCAAAATCCAGGGATTTAATGTAAAAATCCATCTGCACTTGGGCCACTGAGGCAGCTTCAGGATGAGCTCACTCCCAGGTGTGCTGGTGCTCAGGCTGGGGAAGGAAGGGGGGAACAGGGATGATTTGAACCCTTGGAAAATCAGCTTTACCATCTCCACTCCAGTGATCTGCAGGTAAGGAGGGAACTGGGGGGAATTTGAACCTTTGGAAAATCAGCTTTACCATCTCCATGCTGGAGACCTGCCCCTAAGGAGGGAATTGGAGGAATTTAAAGCCTAAGGAGGGAACTGGGGGGAATTTAAACCCTGGGCACATCCCTGGTACCATTTCCATGCCAGTAATCTGCAGCTAAAGAGGGAATTGGGGTAATCTAAGCCCTAAGGAGGGAACGGGGAAATTTGGACCCCAGGGAGGGAACTGGGGGGGATTTGAACCCTAAGGAGGGAATTGGGAGAATTTGAACCCTAAGGAGAGAATTTGAGCCCTAAGGAGGGAACTGGGGGGATTTAAATCCCAAGGAGGGAATTTGAGCCCTAAGGAGGGAACTGGGGGGAATTTGGACTCTAAGGAGGGAAGCAGAAGGATTTGGACCCCAGGGAGAAAACCGGGAGGATTTGAGCCCCAAGGAGAGAATTGGAGGGAATTTAAACCCTGGGCACATCATGGGCACCATCTCCATGCTGGGGATCTGCAGCTAAGGAGGGAGTTGGGGAAATTTGAGCCCTAAGGAGGGAACTGGGAGGATTTAAACTCCAAGAAGGGAACTGGGGGGGATTTAAACCCTTGGCACATCCCAGGTACCATCACCGTGCTGGGGGTCTGCAGCTAAGGAGGCAATTGGGGTGAATTGAACCCCAAGGAGGGAACTGGGAGGATATAAACCCTGTTCACATCGCGGTTACCATCTCAACACCGGCGATCTGCAGCTGAAGAGGGAATGGGGGTGTTTGAACCCCAAGGATGGAACTGGGGGGATTTAGACTCTGGACACATCCCAGTTACCATCTCCACGCTGTTGATCTGCAGCTAAGGAGGGAACTGGGGGGATGTAAACCCTGAGGAGGGACCTGAGCCCTGTTCACCCTGCGGTTACCGTCTCGACACCGGCGATCTGCAGCTAAAGAGGGAACTGGGGGGATGTAAACCCCAATGAGAGAACTGGGGGGATGTAAACCCTAAGGAGGGACCTGGGGGGATGTAAACCCTAAGGAGGCAATTGGGAGGGTTTAAACTCCAAGAAGGGAACTGGGGGATTGAACTGTTCATGCCGCGGTTACCGTCTCGACGCCGGCGATCTGCAGCTCAGCGATGGCAGCGTACAGCTCCTTCCTGGACAGCTGTCCCCCCGAGTAGATGTCACACAGAAAATCCCCCTGCGGGTCGGCAGAGTGCTTCTGCAGCCGGCTGTCGATGGAGTGCTTGGCTGGGGAGGGCAGCAAGAGGGAAAATCACTCACAACCCCATGGAACCCCTGCAAACCCGCGGCAGCGCCAAGCTGCGCTCTGCTTGCAAGCGCCGGGTCAATAATGAGGGTATTCAGAGTGAATAAAGAATGGTGTTGTCACTTTTCAAACCAGCTCAGTACCAAAAAATCGCTTTTCAGCTCTTAGGAATTCTGCTCTCTTAAATTAGGGGAGGAAATCAGTGGCACGTTGAGGGAAATACTCAGCAAACAGAAACAGGAGTGTGTAAAATTTATTACCTGGGGTTTTCAAAGGGGATCAAGGTGTTAGAAAATCAAAGGGATTTAGCACCCAGAACCCCCGAGGGGAAATGTAAACCTGGGATTTACCAGGGGAAGGCACAAAGAGATGCCAAATTTTGACATGCTGGGGTTTTTTTTTAAATAAAAAGAAACAGGTTTTGCTCAGGAGTATCCCAGCTGTTAAAACCAGCTCCTGTGAAGAATTATTCACTTTAAGTGAAGGTGTCAGACTGGTTTTTCTGAGCAAAACTGGTTTAAAGTGTCTTTCCTAAAGCCCATAAACCAAGAAGCAATAAAATAAGAGAGTGTGTGGCTGGCAGGATAAAAAGCCTTGGGACTCAAATACCCAAGGGAAATATCTCAGTGTTACAACCTTCCAAAAGCTTTCTCAGCCTTTATGTCTCTCACTGTTTAAATCAATGAAATTTTAAAATATTAAAAATAAAAACTTAACTTCATATCCGGAGTTTGAGTAATTTTTAAATTTGGAAGGCAAAATCACTTTAAATAGTCAAAAAGCCAAACTGAACTTTATTATTTAAATTACTTCTGGGTTTAATATTTACAACTATGCTACAGGTTGTCCAGAAAAGATATAATTTCTTTTTTTTTTTTTAGCAAATAATTCTTGTTTTCCAATAAAACAAGTCGTTGAGGGAAGTCCCTTTTCATTTATACCCTTGCCTTTATAGAGATTATAATTCTTAATTTCCTTTTAGGACAATTAAAATGGTGCCATGACACTGCTGGCTCCCAGAATCCTGGGATTTCCCTGGGAGTTGGGTATTGCCCCACAGCCTGGGTGTTAGTCACTAAAAACTGCTCCCACATTGAATAATCCCTGTTTGGGTACAGCAAATGTGCTTTAATCCGTGCTGAAGGCAGGAATTAACAGCAGCAAGCATGGAAAAATCAATCCCAGCAAGGAGAGGACAGAGATGGAGGGAAAGGAGATAAATTTGGGTTAAATAATGACCTGTTTTGAATATATCATCCCATGCTTTGGTGTGAGCTTGCCAGACCTTGGTGTTGAGCCCCTTGTGCAGCTCCACAGGGGTCACCATCATCATCCCGAACGTGGCCATCATCTGTGGGGGAAATCTCCCTTTAATCCCTTTCCCTCCTCTGCCTGCAGCCCCTGAACAGCCCCGGGCTGGGGAGCAGAGGGAGATTGCCAGGAAGGCAAAATTCCGGTGGATTTTCCATCCTGGACAGAGAGGATGGGTCTGAGTCTACTGAGGGCATGTCCAGGTAAAAATCAGGGGCAGCCAGGAGCCTGCTCAGTAAGGAATGCATCCTATGGATTTTAGGCACCTGTTGGGAGTGGGACAAGGCATTTTTGGCAGTGCCCCCCTCTCCCTTGACAAAGGATGGGCTGAAATGCCAGGCAGGGCTGGCTGCCTGTGTGTGATGGCTGAAGTGGGGCAGGTTTGGACCCCAGAGCACAAAGGCAGCTCTGACCCCAAAGCCCACAGCGAACCCCACAGCCAGGCACAGTCCCACCCTGCAGGGTCCCCAGAGAGGAGCAGAGTCACCAGCCAAGCTGACCATTCCCTCCAGGGCTGCCCTGGTGCCCACTCAGCATTTCCCCTGTCCCACTGATGGTAAAAATTGTCATAAAAATATCTTATAAAATATGGATTAGCTTAGCTACCTCAGCTAACAACAGCTTCCAAGTTCCCATGTGAAAACAGCTTGAGAAAGAAGAGTTCATTAACACAACAATTAACAATTTTGGGGAGAAAAAGTTCACCTGTGACAACCAGGGATCTGTCTCACGAGAATCAGTGAAGAAAATATATTCTTCATGGATATAATATATATAATATATATTATTATATATGTTATATATATTGTACGCATTATATATAATATATAATATATATAATATATATTATATATTATATATTATATATTATATATTATATATTATATATTATATATTATATATTATATATTATATATTATATATTATATATAGTATATAGTATATAGTATATAGTATATATTATATAATAAATATAGTATATATTATATAATAAATATACTACAATATAATAAATATAATAAATATTATATAATTAATATAATATAATATATATATTCCATAAGGATACAGGCTCTCAAGAATAGAGAGACTTGATGGACAAGCAAAATACCTTTTACTAGCCAATACAGTAATTGGCAAGAAAGCTACTAACCAATTAAAGTTGTACACGAGGTCTGTGAAATCTGTACAAAAATGGGAATACAAAGGGGTTTTTCCTGCATGGAGAACCTGAGTCCTGCCTGCTTTGTTACAACAGACTGAGGCATTGCATAAAGGAGGCAGAAGTTCAGGATTAGCTGGGCACCAGTTGGGTACAGAAGCCTGAGCTGCTTTTCCCAGCTGACTCCTTTAAATGGCTGCCTCTCATTAACAGCAGGGGTAAAAACCCACCCCAGCCCCAGGAGAGACCCTCCCATACCGTTTTTACAGCCTTGATGAAGTTCAGACTTTCTTCTTCCACGTCCTGCTGCAGGAGGCCAAACCGCTTTCCATACAGCACCAGGCAGATACCTGTTGTTAGGCAATATTATAATTAAATTAATAAACAAGAGGCCGTGTGGGATGCATAATTTATCATCAAGGAACGGCTTGGGTGAGCCTTCTGAAGGTGTTCCTTGGTGCAGACCTGGCAGAGCAGCACTTGTAAAACACCTCCTGCTCGTTTGCCCTGGCCCCAGTGAGGGTTTCCAGCCTGGGGCCCTGGCAGCAGCATTTCTGCACAATGAGGAGTGCCACTGATCCCCTCATGAGAGCAGAACTGCAGTTTTGGCTCATATTTGGTGAATTTACTGAAGAAAACCGAGTGGCAGGAGAGCAGGGCTCGAGGAGCATCTCCCACAGCATTCCCCCTCCTTGCAAGCACTGGCAGCATCCCACTCTGCACCTTTTCCACTTGTCCCTTTTTTCCCATTTCCTTTCAAACTGTCACTTCCTATTTCTCCCTTTCCAAAAGCAGCCATCACCACTGACAGTGGAAGCAAAGCTCCACTTTGGGGAGCTCAGCCCAGAGGAGGCAGCCGAGGGCAGCTGGGTCTGGCAGGGCTGGATCAGCCACCGCACCCAACCCTCCCTGAGCCACTCTGTGCCCTGTGTCATCCCTGGCACAGTCCTCAGTGAGCTCTGAAAGGCTCCTGAGGATGAGGCTCTGCCTCGGTAACTCATTCCAGCCCTTCTCAATCCCAGTGTAAACACTGGAAATGGGATTTTGCAGACTTTGCCTACAGCCAGCACTCTGTTATTGGAGTATATCACTGATCCTGCTGATAGTTAACAAATATCACACGGGCAAAAAATAACAAAAAATGTTATCTGATCCCACTCTAGATAAACGAATCATAACCCCCCCAATTTTTGGTTTATAAATCATTGGAATGTTTGAATTTTTGGAAGCCATGCAGGCAGCTAGGCAGAAATTTATACTTGTGCTGATGAATTTTGCACTGACAGTCCCTGGCTGTTCTGCAACTCTCTTTGCATGATATTATAGCTGAAAGTTTAGAAATAATCAGCCAACATATTCATCCCTGATCATGTTTGTACTGCAATGCCCTGGCAGGTGCACCACACTCACTTTCAAAAGACCATTTGTTGAATTCTGAATAGATATCTTCCATCTGGCCATTGTGGTCGCAAATTTCATCTATTCTGTACATAAAATCCTCCAGGACCTAAATGGTGAGAGAAGAGAGAGAAAAGAAGGGAATAAAATGACATCAACTAATAAAAATCCGGTGTAATTCAGCATTTCAGCTGCCTTTTGAGCAGATAACAATCTTGCATGAGAGGAATCCTTTTGTTCCCTGTTCTTTGAACAAGATTCAACTTCCCCCTGTGTGAACAAGTGTTTGGATTTGACGGGCTCCGGTGCTCCCGTGAACCGTGCTGCCCTCGCAGGGATGCAATCCTCACCAGCTGGGGTTTCACAACCGGGATTAAGGTGTTTGTCACTGATGCTCCTCAGCCTCCCCAGGAGCACAGAGGTTAAGGACAGAGGTGTTCCTGAGGGGAGGAGCAGAGGAATGAAGGGGTAAAGGCAAAAATTACAGCATGCAGGAGAAGCAGGGGAAAGCTCTTTGCTGGAGCCTGGATCCTTACGGAATAATCCTGGTTTTCTGTGGGTTCACCCCCAGCTCCAGGTTTCTATGTGGTCTCAGACCCTGGCAATCAGTTTGTACTCATTATTCCCTGAATGTTCCGGGTCTGAGCTCGTGGTTTATCACTGTGGGGTAAATAAAGCTGCCCAGATAAACCAGATGTGCTCCGGCTCCCCAGGCTTGCAGGGGAGCAGAGAGAGAAGGGATTTCTCAGAGCAGGTACCTCATTGATCGCCGTGTCCAGCTTCACAACCTCCCGGGGCTTCATCAGCTTCTTCTGAAAGGCACTTCTGACCCTCTGCCAGTCCTTTCCCTCCCTGCATCGAAACAAAAACAGCGCGTTGGAGAGGGAAAAGAGATGAAAAGAATGAAAACCCCAAACCCGCACTGCTGATGCTCCCGACGGCACCACCGGGGGATGCTCGGGGTCGGGATGAGCCCCGGCCACTCTCGGGGAGCAGCCCGGGACCCCCGGACCCGCTCCGAGCATCCCCCGGTGCCCGGCACCCCGGCAGCACTCACAGGATGAGCAGCCCGTAGGCTTCGCCGCGATAGTCGCGATAGGCTTTCCAGGGCTTGATCTCGAGGCGCTGCGGGCAGGCGCTCTCGCGGCGGTACAGAGCCTCCAGCAGGCACGGCGCCGCGATGTGCACCGAGTCGAAGGCGCCCAGCTTCATGCGGAAAATCTTCCCGAAGCGCCGGTGGTACTGAGCCTGGGGAGAGCCAGGAACCCGCGCTGAGTGCGGCATCCTCATCCCATCCCCATCCTCATCCTATCACCATCCTCATCCTCCTGCCATCCCCATCCTCATCCTCCTGCCATGCCCAGCCTCACCAGGGTCTCGTGCTGCCTCTTGAGCCCCCCTTTCCAGAGCACGTCGGGCAGGCTGCCCATCAGGGGCCAGCTGGGCGGCCCGGGCAGCGTCTCCGCCGGCCGCAGCGCGCTCAGCGAGGAGGCGGCGCGGCCGCAGGTGCGGGCACGGAGCGGCCGGCGGGCCAGCAGGAGGAGGAGGATGCTGCAGCCGCCCATGGCCGCGGTGCCGGCCCCCGGGCGCGCATAGGTGCATTTATAGCAGCCCGAGGTGCTGGACTTTCATCCGCGCCAATGGGAGCCAAGGGTGGGGTGAGGTGGGGCGGCTGCCCCGGCCCTGCCCGCCGAGCCCTCGGGGCAGGCGGGTCATGAAAGGGTTCAGGGAGGCAGGGAGGGCACGGCGCCAGCGCCTCCGCCCGCTGGCAGCGCGGGTCGGACCCGCTGCGATCCGGGGATGCGCGGGTGGGACCCACGGGAATGCGGGGATGAGCGGGTCGGACTGGCCGGGATTCGGGGATGAGCGGGTCGGACCCACTGGGATCGGGGGCTATGCGCGGGTCGGACCCGCCGGGATGCGGGGATGAGCGGACGGGACCGGCTTGGATCCAGGGATGCGCGGGTCGGTCCCCGCAGGAGGGGACGCAGCGCTGGCAGCGGCTCCGCTCCTCGCCTGGCGTTCGTGCAAGCGGTGTCGTAGCGCTCTCTCTCTCTTTTTCCTTTATTTTTTCGTTTTTCTTTTTTTTTTTTTTTTTTTTTTTTTTTATTAATTAGTACTTTTGTCCGAGCACCCGCGTGAGCGCAAAGGGCTGTGCTGTTCATCCTGCAGAGCGCAGAGCAGTTCGGTTTTCCCGCAGCATTTTCACTTTAAAGAGACGGCGTAAGAAAGTGCAGGGAGCTGAGGAACGAGAAGTTGTAGGGTGTGAACTGCCCTTACCCCTCTCTGGTTAAGTAACGAGAAGAGGTCATGCGGGCATCGCTGGGGAAGGCAAAATTCCCTTCACTATGAGCGTTGTTAGCCATTAAATCCTGACAAAAATGAGTGAATCCCAGTCTTTTAATCAGAAACTGCACAGAAAAGCTCGAAAAATTTGAGGCTGAGAGGAGCAAGAACAGGAAGGGAAGGGAAGGGAAGGGAAGGGAAGGGAAGGGAAGGGAAGGGAAGGGAAGGGAAGGGAAGGGAAGGGAAGGGAAGGGAAGGGAAGGGAAGGGAAGGGAAGGGAAGGGAAGGGAAGGGAAGGGAAGGGAAGGGAAGGGAAGGGAAGGGAAGGGAAGGGAAGAGAAGAGAAGAGAAGAGAAGAGAAGAGAAGAGAAGAGAAGAGAAGAGAAGAGAAGAGAAGAGAAGAGAAGAGAAGAGAAGAGAAGAGAAGAGAAGAGAAGAGAAGAGAAGAGAAGAGAAGAGAGTTGGATCCTGCTGCAAGACAGAGCTACCTGCAATCCAGAGGATTTCCAGGAAAGACAGCTTGGCTGCAATGGGGATTTGATTTTCTTGCACCCCACGCTACCTTTCCCTTCTTTCCCAATGCCTTTTGTGACTCAGCTCCGATCCCCTTCATGTGAGGGTTTGGCAGAAGCAGAGTGTGCAGACACTCTGGGTGTGTTGGACAGAGCATGATCAGGAGATGGATTTGACACATAAATAAACACGTCTCAAAGTCAAATTAATAACAATGCAAAGACCAAGGCAGCAGAGATCAGCAGAGAGAAAATGTACAAAAGGAAAGGAAATACACTGCAGAATCTTTCTGGGAGTTCTGTACATCCTTCCCAAGTGATTTTCTGCAATGGGATCATCCTCTGTGGGCCACGGGGCCAGAGCACTTCCCAGGCAGGCTTTAAAGTTAAAGTTGGTTCAAAGGTTTGTAATTTTTGGGGGGGGACACCACAATCACATTCTGTGATTTGTTTGCTTTGAAGCAGTGCTCCTGAAACACATCTCCCTGTCCTTGGAGGCAGCTCAGGCTCCATTCATGATGAGTCCTGAGAAACCAGACGAGAAGGGACAATTTGTGCCCTCTGCCTATTTAAGGAATGAGAATGAACTCATTTGAAGGGTCACAGCTTCGTGCCTGTGAAACGATGCCTTTGAAGAGTCTGCAACAGGCAAGTCAAGACTAAACTGGGCACAGGTCAATTTTTCCATGTTCTTCACAGCTACGGGGAGGAAACCACCCTGTTAATGTGAAATCCTCTCTCTCTGAAGCTGTTTTTGAATGACAGAATGGAAAGGGTTGTGTTTCACTCCCGTGGCTCTGTAAGTCCTTGGCAGGGGAATTGGTGTGCTGGAGCTGGGACAGAAAATAATTCCTCAGTTCCTGCTCAAGTGCCAGTCCAGGGCTGTTTGCAGCTTCCCCTTCTTCCCTCATTTTTAAGACTCAAACCCAAGCTTTAATTTTCAGTTGTGACATTTAGAACACATCAAGGGTTATATTGATGCCTCAGGTTTCAGCTTTTATATTTTCCAGATTCTGTTCTGAGCTTCACGTTCAGCGTTGCTGAGCTCTGTGCACAGAGCAGGGAGACAAAACAATTCCTGCTCCAGCTGGGCACCAAGGACAAATGACCCAAATCTCAGCCCAGGAGCACAAACCCCGTGGGCTGGAGAGAGAAAAACAAGGATGGGACTTCATGGGCTGGAGCTGGAATGGGACAATGAACTGCAAGGTGCAAATGGAGCAGAACTGATCCCAGGGACAGAGCCCGTGCCCGGCCGTGCATTTTGGGGCCATTTTGGTTCATCTTGGGTGCAGCCCTGGCTGGGCTCTGGTGCTGCCCAAGGTGGATCCATGGAGGGGATCCTTTGGATAAATCCCTGCTTTATTCTGTAGCTCCATCCAGTCTCAGTTCCAGCTCAGCCTCTCAAGGCATCAGTTCCTGGAGAAAAGCTGGACCAGCTCAGTGCTCTTGAGCTGAATTTTGGGTGTATCCTTCCACTGAGGCACCTGGACTGTGAAGGTGTCACCACCATCCCACAGGTGTCCATCCACAAGACTTCCCAATATTTTCCAATATAGCAGCAGATGACAACAGCAAATGAAATCCCTCTTCACTTCTCCACTACGGCAAGGAGGATTTTTGGTTCAAAGACTCAAGGACCAAGAAACAGCAGAATATCAAAACTAAAGAGCTGGTTTTTCTGTGCTTCTCTTTTGCTCCTGGTTTGATTTCTGCTCCCTTGCATGTCAGGAGAGAATATTCCTTGAAAAACCATGTGCCAGTGGGATGCTTCTGTGGGAGATCTGCTGAGCAGGTACACACAGCTGGCTCAGATATTTTCACCACTAAATATTTAATTAGTCCAAGTTTTAGAGGTGCTTTCTGAGCTGAGTCAATTTCTGGTCATAGTTTTTGGGAAATAATTGTAACATATTTGAATAAATGTTGGAAATCCCATCAAACTCAGAGCTCCTGCCCTGGATTTAGGGGCTGAGGTGTGCTTGGGAAGCTCATTAAAAACAACTCCTGAACTCTCAGATCAAACCCTTGGAGCTCATGGAAAGTGACCTGAGTGATTTTCCTGTAGTTCCCTTCAGACACATCAAATATCACCAAAATAACTCCTCAGTGGGAAGAGTTTTATGCTGGGAGTGGATTTTCACTCTTAATGCCTGAATTTCCAGGGGGTTTGTTCTGTGACATATTACACAATTCCTGTCTCCTGGCCTCTGCTCTTTCTCCTGGTTGGGAAAAGCTTTTTGGTAAATTTGCCTTAAAATTTTTGTGAAATCTCTGAGTTTTCTAAATTGATACAAAGAGCTGAAGTGCCACAGGAGGAGGTTAACAGGGAGAGTGTCACAGGAAGGTATTTCACAATGTGGGGAAGGCAAATGCATTGCAACTTGCAAGCTCTGGTTGTTATTGCAGCGTTTGTTTGTGTTTGTTTATACACTTTTAATTCCCTGATAATTCTTTTAATTCTCTTTCCAGCGGAGCATCTTTGAGCTTTGTAAATATTGACGGGAAAGTACAGTAATTCCCATTCTCCAGAAGAGAAACTGATACGGCTTTGAAAACTGAGATCTCCAAGTTATCCACGTTCACCGCGAAATGAAAGCAAAAGGAGCCTTTATTCTATTTTCACTCAAATGCTGGCTCTTAACACCAAACTCCTCTTATCTCACCTTCTGGATGATTAGATGACAGTAGCAGTGGATGAAAACTCAAAGAGAGAAGAGTTTGGGAATCCAAAGGTCTGTGGGGATCCAGGGAGAGGGGAGAAGAGTTTGGGAATCCAGAGATCTGTGGAGCTCCAGGGAAATGGGAGAAGAGTTTGGGATTCCAAAGGTCTGTGGATCTTCAGGGAGAGGGAAGAGTTTGGGAATCCAGAGATCTGTGGAGCTTCATGGAAAGGGGAGAAGAGTTTGGGAATCCAGAGGTCTGTGGGGATCCAGGGAAAGGGGAGAAGAGTTTGGGAATCCAGAGTTTGGGAATCCAAAGGTCTGTGAAGCTCCAGGGAAATGGGAACAGAGTTTGGGATTCCAAAGGTCTGTGGGGATCCAGGGAAAGGGGAGAAGAGTTTGGGAATCCAAAGGTCTGTGGATCTTCAGGGAGAGGGAAGAGTTTGGGAATCCAGAGATCTGTGGAGCTTCATGGAAAGGGGAGAAGAGTTTGGGAATCCAAAGGTCTGTGGGGATCCAGGCAGAGGGGAGAAGAGTTTGGGAATCCAAAAGCCTGTGGAACTCTAGGGAAAGGGGAGAAGAGTTTGGGAACCCGGAGGTCTCCCCAAGGCAGCAAAGCGTGGCAGTGCTCTTCCCCTCTGAGCCGGGCTGCAGAAGGCTCCAGCAGGGAAGGAGAAAATTGCCAAGAGCCCCAGAGGAGCCGTGAGACGAGGGCAGGGCGTAGAAGGGATCCCAGCAAGGGAAGCCAGAGCAAGAAGGAGCAAGTCCTTTGTGCGAGCGGGAGAGGAGCGAGGGCGCTGGGTTCAGCGGGTTCCTCTGCTCCGCGCTGGCTGCCTGCTCTCCTGAGCTGTTTTCACTTTTATTTACATAAGAGAGCTCTGCAGTGAGTTACTCTTGGCAGGGCTCACCCCACACAGCTTGCCCGAGCATGTGGGGGAAAAAAGGATTGCTTTTCAAAGCCTTGGAGTCATCGAATTCTTGTGAAATCCGCTCCTTTTCTCTTGAGGGAAATCGCCCTGGCTCTGGGTACTGTGCAGTTAGTGCAGCCAGGGAAATAACCACGGCTCAGGCTGTGCCCTTTCCTAGCAGGATCCTTCGGGAAGAGCACGAGGATGGCCAGGGGGATGAGAGTTTCTTTTCTGAGGAAAAGAGAGGTTTAGAGCTGGGATTATGTTTTTATAGAAGTTAATAATAATGCGGTTCTCTGGGGAGAAATTTGGTGATGAACTTCTTCCCTCAGTGGGAAACAAGGCACTGTGAGGATGATGATGCACCAAAATAAAATGTAACATCAGCCTGAGGGCCACTCAAAATATCTTTTATTATTCTGTCTTTCCTACTGCTTTGGAACAGGAGTTTTGAAATGAGCAGCTATTTGGAACTGGAAAAAAAATCCCCAAACCCAAAAATAAATTTATTTCAGGCAATATTATAGAAATGAGTATCCCCTCCCATCCCTTTATCCCCTTCCATCCTGTTATTATATCCCGTTATCCCAGCCTACTATTCCATCCCATTATCCCATCCCATTATCTGATCCCATCCCATTATGCCACTATCCCATCCCATGTATTCCAATATCTCATCCCAATATCCCATCCTATCCCATTATCCCATCCCATCCCACCCCATGTATCCCATCCCAATATCCCATCCCAAAATCCCATCCAATTATCCCATTATCCCAATATCCCATTATCCCAATATCCCATCCCATGGATCTCAGTATCCCAATATCTCATTATACATTATCCCAATAAATAGCCCAATATCCTGTTATCCCACCATCCCACCCCATAGATCCCAACAGCCCAATATCCCATTATCCCACTATCGCAATAAATAGCCCAGTATCCCTATATCCCAATAAATATCCCACTATCCCGATATCCCAATAAATAGCCCAGTATCCCTATATCCCAACAAATATCCCAATAAATATCCCAGTAAATATCCCAATAAATATCCCAATAAATATCCCAGGAAATATCCCAATAAATATCCCAATAGATATCCCGATATCTCAATAAATATCCCAATAAATATCCCACTATCCCGATATCCCAATAAATAGCCCAATAAATATCCCATTATCCCGATATCCCAATAAATAGCCCAGTATCCCTATATCCCAACAAATATCCCAGTAAATATCCCGATAAATATCCCAGTAAATATCCCGATAGATATCCCGATATCCCGTTGCCGCACGGCTCCCGCCATTCCCGTCTCATGGCGCCCCCTGGCGGACCAGCGCCCCCAAGCCGCCCCCGCCCCTCCCACCGGGCCGTACCAAGCACCGCGGAGGCGCCTTCACATTTCTCCGTGCCCCGAGGCCGCTCGAGGCATCCTGCCGCACTTCAGATAGCGATAATCCCCAATTTTCACTGAGTCTCGGCCGTTTCCTGGAGTTTTTCCCCGTTTTTCTCCTTTTTCCCAAACCCGTGTCCCTCCTCTGCGCGGCGGGCGGATGGTTCAGCCCCTCATGGATGGTGCAGCGCCAACATGGCCGCCACCATGAAGAAGGCGGTGAGCAGGGAGCGGGCCCGGGACGATTCGGTCCTCTGGAGCAGGGTTTGGTCCCTTCCTGGCGGGGTTCCATCCCTCCCGAGGAGCTTCCAGCTCCTCCGCTGCTCCCTGGGCCGCTGTGCCCCGGAGGCGGCCGGGTCAAGCTCTGCCCGGAACGGCGCGGCCGCCGCTCGGGAGCTGAGGGCCCTGGGCTGGGATAAGATCCTTGGAGTGGGATGGTGGGATAACGGGATATCGGGATATCGGGATATCCCAATATCGGGATCGGGCTGTGGGATCGGGCCCTGGCCCAGCGCTTGTCCCCCGGGGTCGGTGGCCTTGCGGAGCCCGTGCTGGTGCGGCTCGTTGTGAGCAAGGACAGGATCAGGGTGGATGTGAGGAGAAATGTATTCTCTGAGAGAGTTGTTAATCATGGAGTCATCATCATGGCTTGGGTTGGAAAGAAGCTTAAAATTCGTCTCATTCCATCATCCCATCTGTGCCGTGGCAGGGACACCTCCCACTGTCCCCGGCTGCTCCCAGCCCCGGTGCCCGGCCTGGCCCTGGGCACCTCTCCCCACCCTGCCAGGGCACAATTCCTGCCCAGGATCCCACCCAACCCTCCTCCCTGTCCGTGTGAAGCCATTCTGCTCTGCATGTCACTAACTGCTCCTGCTCACGGTGCCTCTGCAGAGAAAACTCAGAGCAGGGTGTCCAGTTCAGCCATCAGCATCAAAGAAACCTTTCCTTTAGGATGCCGTGGCTGGCCAATGTTTTAATTGGATGTACCCAGCTAAATGAGGGTATTTGTGGTGTCATTGAAGAGGCACTTTGAGCATAAGCAGAATGTGGTGGCTCTCAGATTGTTTTCTATCACTTTGTAGGAGTATCCTTGCAGGGAGACTCAAGTTAATGTAAGAACTGAAATAATTATTTTGACCTCTCGTCCTCGCAGGCTGCAGAAGATGTCAATGTCACCTTTGAAGATCAACAGAAAATCAACAAGTTTGCAAGAAACACCAGCAGGATCACAGAGCTGAAAGAAGAAATAGAAGTGAAAAAGGTATATTTGCTTCAGATCTCGTGAACTCTTCATTGGGTTTTCAGCTGGAACATAGAAAATTAGCAGCAGTGAGTTACTGTGAGTTTAAGTAATGCTTGGGTTCTGATAGGAGGTTTCTGATACTTTGGAAATAGAGAATGGTAAAAGTATATCAGATATTAGTGACATTTAAATCTGCTATATTGCTGTTGCCCAGACAGTTAATTATTCTGTTAATGACAGATAATGAGGGCTGACTAGGAGTGTCTGCTGGATTGAATTGCTGAATTCCAGCTCTGACATTGATCTCCTGGATGTCCTGGTTGTGGGTGGGATTTGTTCCCAAAATCCAGCCTGTCTGGGTTCCTTACCCAGCTGTGCAGTGTCCACTGAAAGGTTTTACACGGGGATTTTCTTTCTGTGTCCTGGCAAACAGAAGCAGCTGCAGAACCTGGAGGATGCCTGTGATGACCTCATGTTGCTGGATGATGCTGACTCCCACCTGATTCCCTACCAGATCGGGGATGTCTTCATCAGTCACTCCCTGGAGGAGACCCAGGAGATGCTGGAGGAGGCCAAGGTTTGTGTGAGCTGCTGGGCAGTGCTGTGTGCTGGGCACTGGGGTGGCATCTGTGCATCCTCTGCAGCTTTCACAGGCTGAACCCATGTTGGGTTTAGGATCTGATCACCCCAGCAATAAATCCTGCAGCCAGACCTGGGATGAGTTGGAAGAGAGGCAGCTCTTTGTTGGTTCTGTGTGCTGACAGACCTGGCTCGGTTTGTTGTACAGAACTGATTTTTGTTTATTTTTCTTTTTCAGAGGAGTTTGCAGGAGGAAATTGAAGCACTGGAATCCCGAGTGGAGTCCATCCAGAGCGTGCTGTCTGACCTCAAAGTCCAGCTCTATGCAAAGTTTGGGAATAACATAAACCTGGAGGCTGAGGACAGTTAAAGCTTTTCTAAACACAACACCCAACCTTTCCTTAGGTTGTTAAATGTTTTGATAACATTGCTGTAATTACATTTGAGAACAGAAAATCCATCCCTTTCTTTTTGTGGATTTGTTGTTTTTTTTTTACTTCCTGTAAAGTTCTGTATATTTAATAAGAACTTTCTTATTTTGGTTATTGCAGTTATTTATTTATTCAGGAAAACACTGACTTCACATTGCTGGTAAAGCATCAAGATTGGAATATCTGCATTGTTTATTAAGGCAATAAAGCCAGGCATGTATTGGACTTTCCTGGGTTTTGTTTTCCACTCATGAAAAGGCTTAAAACAAATGGAAGGAGGGAATTTGGGAGTGGCTATTGGATAAAAACTGTGTGATACAGAGGATATGATGAGGGAGTGATGCTGTGCAGGTGTTTTAAGAGCCCTCCTGGAGCTCCTAAATTCATCCTCTGTTTCACCCTCAGCTCAGGGGTCAGGAACTTACTCTAATTTACTTTAAAGCTCACTTTAGTAGTGAGGAAAAGCTTTTGGGGCCCCCATATTCACTCATTTACTGCTTTGTATTTGGGAATCCCAAAAACTGCTGCAAGTCACAATTCTGAGTCTTAATTTCTAATTTTCCTGAACAGTTCCTAAATCCATATTTATGTAGCAAGTTGATGTCACAATTGTTCATAGGTTTTGTTGCAGTGCCAGCATCAATCCCTAATCTGTGTCTCCATCACCAGTAGGAGCTGAATGTAATTTTTAAATGTCTTAATTGGCTGAACTTGTCTTTATATCCAAAGAAAACACAAAAGAGGGGTAGGTGGTTGAGGGAAGAGATGAGAATCTTGACTCCGTGTTTCAGAAAGCTGATTTATTATTTTATGATATATATTATATTAAAAGAAAATGATACATAAAAACTACACTGAAGAAAGAGGATTTCATCAGAGAGCTAGCAAAGAAAGGAAAGGAATCATAATAAAATCTTGTGAGTGACCAGAGAGTCCAGACAGGTGGACTGTGAGTGGCCTTTAATTACAAATAACCACAGAGGACCAATCACACATTCATCTGTTGCATTCCACAGCAGCAGGTAATTATTTGCATTTCATTTCTGAGGCCTCTCAGCTTCTCAGGAGGAGAATCCTGTGAAAATCATTTTTCATAAAACATGTCCGTGACGGGGGTGGGTGTTTTTCCCCGGTGGAGCTGCTGCGGTGTGACCCAACACGAGGAGCCCCAGCAGATGGCATCAGAGACCTGGCAATGCCCAGCCCGTGCCAGGCTGGCAGCGCCGCTGCTGCTGGCAGTGAGGGAGCTTTAATTGGATGGTGACAGTTCCAGGGTCACTGCTGTGCTGGGCATTTCACAGCCCTGTGGGGATTTCAGATCGTTGCCACCTCCAGCCAGGCCACAGCGTGATGTGGCTTCGTTGTGGGGAAAAATCCCCAATTTTGGGTTGGAAAGGACCTTAAAGATGATTTTAGGATATTTTATTTCCAGCCCTCCTGCCATGGCAGGGTGTGGAGAGCTTGCTGCTCTTTGATCCTGAAATTGGGATTGGCTATAAACACAGTGCTGATGTTCAGGGAAGATTGTTCAGTGCCACAGATCTGATTTTCCCTTTATTTTCTCTCCCTTTAGGGTTTTATGGGGGTGATACATTTTTCCTGTTGGCTTAGTCCTTGCTACAGAAATCAGAGGGCTTTTTTGCACCTGGGGTGTCCAATTTCCTCCTGTGCTCTGGCCAATTGTCTTTGCAAGTCATTACATCCCATTTTTCAGCTCAGCCTCTGAATTTTTGTCATTTGCAGAGCTCCTGTGCCAAGCTATCATTTGGTATTTTTATATGTGTAAAGCAGAACATGCAGGAAACACTTTTTTTATTCTGGAGTTGTCATTGTGCAAGTGGCTTTGCAGATGGTGCATCTGCTGCTTGGAATTATTTGACAGCATCCTGGTTTTGCTTTTTAATAACCTTTCTGTCATGAAGATCTGCAATTGTTTCTGAGTTGGCACTTATTCTGTTCAGCATTCTGTTCTAAGGACTTTTCATTTTTGGCGGATTAGAATCTGTTATCTCTAATAATGTTTCCTTTACCTGAACAAGAGAGCTGTGATAGAAGCCCATGAGCCAAGCCCTGGTGCTCTGCTCACCCCTGATGAGCCACCCAGGTGCACTTGGCAGGATCAATGTGTAAATACCCTGGTCAGAATGCCAACAGTTCATTGTCCTTCTCTGTGCTGCCAGGGGAGGGACATTTGTAGGCACCTGGGGATGAAATGTGTCACAAAGTGCTGTTTTTCATCTCAGAGCACTGGGCTGAGGATCCCTCACTCATGGAATCACCTTTTCAGCTTTATTTCATCTGAAAATAAAATTTCAATGCAGGTTTTGTTTTGCAAGTCCCACAGTCACCCATGGCTGGTTTTCACTTGGCTGCAGCAGTTAGAGCAGTAAATACAGGTGAAATTCTGCTCCTTTTGGTGCCTGCTGTCAAGGAGCTCCCAGATTTTTAGAGCTGGGTAAAACCTCTGGCAAACACCATGGGATCAATTCCTGCACTTCAGGGATTTGCAAGGCTGGTTTGTGATTCTGTACCTCTGATACAGAAATGTTTCCCACAGGATGATCCCCAGTGGAACCTTTATTAATCCCCATTTTTAGAGCAGACCTGAGCTCCCTTTACACTCCACCATACAAATGTGGTGGATAATTATTCAGTAATTGCAGGAAATGGTGTGGATCTGAAGCACTGATAATTTTGTGGTAATAAAATCACATCCAAGGGCAAGAAGAGACTGAATTCTGAATACTGAAGCCACATTTCTGTAGGAACAACAGAACTGAGCAGTTTGGTTTGCATGAGTCAGTGGTTCAGATAATTTCTCTAATGTTATTCTAATAGCCTGATTCATGAGAGAGAAAAAAAATATGAATATATATAGGCATAATGAGGCCTGACAGAAATTATTTACAACCAACTTTGTCTTTATTTAGATGGTGTGAGTCATGCAGAAAACCAAATTATTTTCTAATTAAGCTCTGGCTGCTGGTGGGGCTGCACAGAACACCGAACACAGCCAGGAGGATTCCCCCAGCAGGAGATGGAGCAGGTCTGCATCAAGGGGACTTCCATCCAGCTGATAAAAGGTGGAATAAAAAATGGAATAAAAAATTATAAACATGAGGAGAACATCAGGATGTGCTCCGTGTTGGACTCCAGGCTGGGCCAGGACTGCTCCCAGCCATTCCTTAAGGAAAAATTCCTGGTGGATTTCTCAACCCAGCAAAGGGAGGAAAAACCTCATTCAGTGGAGTTTTAGTGTCTGACAAGTTTTACCCTTCGAGCACAGTCCAGAATTCCATCAAATCATCAAACTTGGGTGCTTTTCCTGCCTTTCCTGTAACAAACAGGGTTGTGCACACCGGACTTACACCACACTGCTTTGGGGATTTTAAAATTCTGTTTAAATTTCTGCTGTCTCTTGGGTATCTGGGGTTTGTCTGAATTTAACCAGGCTCCTGTGTAAGGCCTGGCCTCTGACCAACAACCTGCAGTACACAAAATTTATTTATTTATGAGATAAAACTGGCTGCCTTTGGGTACAATCAACTCAGAGGAAAATCATTAATCCCAGCACACACGGCCAAGGCCTGCTGGTAACTCCAACATTGCTTTTTATTAACACTGGGGGGAAAATAATAAAACACTCAGTTCCATTGCTGCTGTGAAAGCACTTTCCCCTCCAGTTTTTAATCCTGCTGTTAAAAGTTCAGCCAGAAGAGCTTTGGTTTGCTTCCAAAAATGTCTCCCAGCTCCAATGTTGAACATGTCAGGGATCAAACAGCCCCTGGGAAAGGTTTAAACCTAAAGCTTGTCTCTGTTTGTAGGGGTCTGTTTTGTGTTCAGGTGTTTGTTGTGTGTGTGTGCTGCCTAAAACAAATCACTGTGCTCATTTCAGCTCCCGAGGAGTCGTGGAATCACATTTTGGAGTGGAATCACAGCTGGAGATGGTCAGGATGGCTTTTATAAGAGTTGACTTTTCCTTTGCAGAAAATGCTGCTGCAACACTTGCACAGTTAAATCTAAATATTAAAAATTACTATCTTAAAACCTAAATATTAAAAAAGGCTATTTTTATCTAAAATAACAAAACGGACTTCATTGTAGAAGAATTTTGGTTCCAATGACACATTTATTGTAGTCACAATACTTGGTTTTACACAAGCAGGAAAATCAACTGCAGAATTTATTTTACTCTTCAATTTATTTGTTAATTTGACAGATGTACAGTTTCAGATATATTTCTAAGTAAATGCAAATTCGCATTTCCACGTACTGACTGGAAGCCCCAGAGATGACGCACAGGGTGTGGGAGCTCAGGCCATGTTTTTTTGTTTCTGTCTGGGTTTTTCTCTCCCACCAGGGCTGTGTGAGCAGGAATGCACTCGGAGCCCTGGCTGCCTGAGCGATCTCCTGCTCTGAGCCCACATTGATTGAGGAAATGTCAATAGGGTGAGAGAAAAGGGCTGGGCTGGATCAGGCTCTGGAAGCAGCTCTGAGCAGCTCACGCACCCAGATCCAACCTGCTCCATCCCTAATCCAAGCCAAGCAAACAGCTAAAGCTATAAAATATCTGTAAATGAAATAAAAACCACCACAGGCTCCTCTGGACAACCTCCTCACCCTGGGAGGGAGGAATTTCTTCCCAATATCCCACCCAAACCTCCTCTCTGCCAGTCTGTTCCATTGATTTGCTGATAAGTGCCCCACCAAAACAAGAACATGCACACACAATAAACCACAAAGCTGCTGCTGAGCTCGATTTGAGAGGCTCGGGCTGCTGATAAACCTGGGGCAGGGGACCTTCATCCCTGCCATTCTGTAGCCCAGCCTGTCATTAATCATCTGAACCCCCAGCAAATGTTAGCCAGGAAATCTCTGCTCTGTGGAAATGCATTATTGGAGGACAAAGAGCTGTCAGATGTCATTAGCACAGCCTGTCCATCTTCCATGAGTTTTTTTTTTAAGATATAAAGCTTGGAGCAATATGGTATCAGTCTGCAGATTAAATTAAAGGTTGCAAATAGATGTTTTATGTGACTTATCAAGAAGGCACAGATTTGCTCCTGATAATTCACAGGGCTCAGGAGGGATTTCATCTGCTCATCACCCAGTGCATTGGAGAGGAAGGAGCTTTCCTCTCAACCACGGTGAGGCACATCAGGATTGCGGGGAGCTGGAGCCACGAGGAACATTCCAGCACTTGCCGGGGCTGCTGGGTGTGGGACAAGTCCAGATTGCCAAATCTGATGGCATTTGGTGAACTGGAAGAGGGAAATGTCAGGCAGGAAAACCCTCAAGGGGAGGGAGAAGGAAGCACAGCCTCGGGCAGGGTGGTGTCAGCAGGGCTGGGAACTCCCAGCAGGAATCTCTGCTGGCTTGCTGTGGCTGACAGCAAAGCCAGGCTCTGAGAGCCCACAGGACAGAGGCTCCAGGGCTCCAGGGCTCCCAGGAAAGGCAGGGGTGCTGCTCCCACAGCCAGCCCTGTGGGCGATCCAGAGCTGCTCATCTCTGTAAATGCCAGATTGCAGAGAAAAGGTCAAACCCACCTCCATTTATCACTCCAGTTTCCCCTGCAGTATCAATTTGGGCTGGGTGGCAGCTAAACCAGAGCAGGAATTGATTTTCTGGGGGTAGAGAGCAGAGTTTAGCTGGGTACAGAAGCAAACCCATTCCCAGTGTCAGACACGGGTTGGATTCTGTCCTTCATCCTCTCTTTGGGCAGCCTACAGACCAGCTTCATACCTTTGGATTATTTAGAAAAAGCTTTTAGAGTTTTGCTGAACAATTTGCTTTCCAGAGAGAAAAAGACAGCTTTTTCTGAAGAAGAGAGATGTATTTTTACCCAGGTCTAACCAAGTGATTGGAGCTGGCAGCTCAGTTATGAAGGCAGAGTTTCATTTCTCAGAAGTTACACGGCCACCAAAAGACTGGAGGAGGAAGTGGCAGTAACAAACCCGTAGTGAGAATCATTCCATTGTCTGTGGACTGTTTTCAAACCTGATTTTGACTTTCCTCAAAATAATTGTCCTGCAGGAGATCAGGCACTGAGACAGGAATTGCACTTCTGACATCTCAGCACCAACATCCTAGCTCCCAGCTTCAGTTCATTATTTCTCCAACTGTGTCACCTTCATTTCCTTGGTGACTGAAGTGATTTAGCAACTTCTTTGAGACTCTTGAAACGCTGGCTTCAGAGAGCCTGCGGATAGGATGGATTTGCTGTTTGCAGTCGAGTGTTGTAATTATCAAGTTAAAAATCTGTCTTCTTCAAACACAGAACGTTTCTTGTGTGAGGTGGAGATTTGCTATGCAGAGCTTTAAAAGAACTCAGCCAGCTACACAAAAATCCGAGTCCAGAGCTCAATTTTTTTCATTTTTAGTGCTCGAGTTTAGTGGATGGCCGTGTGCCCTTTAGATTGTAGGTAAACAGATAAATTTGTAGATAATTAGTTCCAGTAAGCACAGAGCATCCAGCAGCACAAAGCTGATATTTCCAGGGATCTCATTCCACCATTGGCTGAAAAACACATTTAACATTCCTGCAAACCAGAAAATGCCTTCCTTTCCCTCCCTGTGCTGTTGGATTTGCTCTGCTGCCTTGTCCCACTGCATTTCCCATCCAGCTTCCCCAGCCACGCTGTAATGCTGATGATCAAATGTGCAATTAAGGCTCAAGCACTGTTAGCACGAGGGATTTGGCAATGGGACTGTAACACTGGCATCAAACTGGCATGGCAGCAGGGCTGGAGCAGCACTGCCACTTTGCTCTAGGCGGCTCTCCCATGAAAATTCCAAAAAAAAACCCAAATGGGGAGGCAGCACCAGGAGCCCTGGAATGGATTTATCCCCAGTAATTTCTGGAATTATGTGCGTGCTGACAGCACACAAATGGCACAGTGCAAGTGGTGTTATTTTAACGTGTTTATCCACTTGTCATCCCAGCCCTTTTCTTATTTTTCCTCCCCAGTGCAGCGGTGTAAATCTGACTCATGCAGAGAAAGTCACAAAGATGCACTGGCCTGTCTGCATTCCCAGCAATATTATTATGAGAAATGCATTAATTTGTCTGTTTGGAAAGGATTTAAAGGTTGTTGCATTCATTTGTTACCCAGGCCTGAGCACTTAATCACACAGACTCACTGCAGCAAGAAAATTCTCTCTTCTTCTCAACTCCATTAGCAGCACTTTCACAGAGCCCTGAAAAATATAAATATTTGAGGATGTTAATGGAAATGACACCTGTAGCTGATGTATGGGTGCCAGGAGATGTGATTAAGTGCCCTGTTAATTAACTCCTTTGCTCTGGTACTTGTAAAAGTGGAGCCATTTTTTAGAGGTAGCTGAACTGCCTGGAAAAGGGCACTGCCCAGATCTGGGGGGTGTGGGGAGAATTTTACCTACTTCTGGTTTTAAATGCTTCACTTCAATTGCACACCTGATTTCCAAGAGCCCAGCAGAGAAATAAAACTGGAAAATCACTTACAGGACCTGGTTTATTCCCTTTGGTTGAAATAGCTGAAATACGGTCAGGATAATTCCAAAACATCCCATCACTCCCCGTATAAAATACTTAGATGATGATGAACTGTTAGGAATGAGATTGACACCATCAGGATTCCTCTTTCCTGCTCCTTCTGGCCCAAGCAGGCTGCAGAGCTGGGGACAAATGCCCTGACATGTGTCCTTGTGTGTAACTGCTTTGATTTGTGTAACTAATTTTTCTTTCATTATTGGGAATCATTCCAGGCTTTCCCCAGGTTTCTCTGCCCAGGCTCTGTCCATGTGTTTCAGAGTGGTACAGCCTTGGGGGAGAGACACTGGAGTTTATTTCTGTATTAAAACAGAAAAAAAGGGGCACCTTTTGGTTCAGGAAATTAGAGCCACCAGCGCTGTGAGCTGTACCTTTCAGAACAGCAGTTTGTTAACTATTTAACAGGGCAATATTAATTCCTGTTTGCGTTCATTTTCATTCTTTGCAGCTGCTTTCATTGACAGAACCACTCTAATAACAGCAGTTGTAAAAAATTACCGGCCCAGCTCCGAGCACTCCTCACAGCCACAGGGACATTAACTTGCCTCTGGTTGCTCTCATTTGCATTCTGAGCTGTTAATGAGCTAATGATGGTGCTGTTTAATGAGCAGAGCATCACTGAAGGGACAGAGAGTGGATCAGAGTTCCTGAAGAGCTGAGTGAAGCTTTAATTACCCCCAATCTCCGGGTCATCACCTGCACAACCACCCTGCTCAGCCATCCCTGGCCTCTCTCCACTGATGGATTTGGGCTCTTTGGGCTGGGAAAATGCTCAAATCCTTTCCATGACCAATTCAGTGCTGGGTCAGGGGCTGAGCCCTCTCTGCCTTCACCCCTGCGCTGCTGCACATTGCCTTTCATTGCAATTCCCCAGCCTGACTTTCCATTAACTTTGCTGCAGCTGGACAGGACATCTTTGTAGGGCCTTGCAAAAAGAATTAAGCAAAAAAAAAAAATTCATAAAGGAGTGCTTATTTATTTATTTATTTATAAAGGAGTTATAATTTCTTGAGGCTGATCCCGGTTGTGTTGCCCTTGAACTCAGAGATGCCTCAGCTCCCAAAATCACATATAAACCAATGTATCATAATCCCTGCCCCTGATCATTTTGGAGTGGATTTTGGCAACTGTAATTCACTTCTAAAATAAATAGAATTTTACACTTCTAAAAGAAATAGAATTTATCTCAGCTGCTGTGAAAAGGGCGGCTTAAAATGTACATGGGGTAATTTTTTTTCCTGAGAGGTTCCAAACCTGTTTAATCCATTTTCCTCTGCACTTTGCATGTGTAATTGCACTTGCCTGCAAAGAGCATTTGAGTGAATGCACAGATCAAAGGAGCTGACAGCTCACATAATAAATCCTGTTTGCTCCTAATAGAGCTACAGGGCTGAGCATTTGCATGCACAAATCTGGGGAATTTTAAATATCTGAAGTTACACAGCAATCAAGTGGTATCAATCTCATTTCTAACAGTTAATCATCATCTTAAGTATTTTTATATGGGATATTTTTAAATTATCCTGACAGTATTTCAGCTATTCCAACCAAATGGGATAAACAGGCAGTGAACCAGGTCCTGTAAGTGATTTTCCAGCTTTATATCTCTGCTGGGCTCTTGGAAATCAGGTGTGCAGTTGAAGTATTTAAAATCAGAAGCAGGTAAAATTCTCCAGGTATTTAAAATCAGAAGCAGGTAAAAGTTCTCTACAGCCCTGAAAGGCAAAGAACCAGCGACAGTCTGCAAATTCCCTGTGACTTGCACAGGACAATGACACTGATTTAAAGCCCTGAGTAATTCCAGAGGGACTGAGGTTAATGTTCAGCGCTGAGCATAAAGCACAGGTGATGCTGAGGATTGCTCCGTTCCATGTTCTACCCTTCTATTTCCCATTTTCCTGCATTTATCCTCAAAATTACATAATTACACTAATGAACCTCTCTGCCTCCTGCTCGTCTGATGCTGTCAGACCCTTGAGAAGCCAGCGCAGGAATTACTCAGCTGGCTCACAATCTGGATCTGAGCTATCCCTCTCTTCTAAAAGCCATCAGGAATGGCTTTGGCACGTGGAATATTGGAGTTGAGGACAAAAAGGAAGGACAAGCTGCAGTCTGGATGAATTTACTGCCAAGGTAAAGGACTTTTCAGCAGCCCTCATTTCCCAAAGAACAGCTGGTTTCATTCTCTGAGCCAATAAATGCAAAATCAGAGGTGGGGATTGGAATCGGTGTTAGACACCTTCAGCATCCCTCAGGGCTTCAGGGCATGCAGGAATTCCAGCCTCAAAAAAGGGATTTTTCCTCCAGCTTCCTGAGGCTGGAGTGCTCACAGCCTCAAGTGACAGATATTGTGAGGTTTGGTCTTCAAAACAGGTGAAGGAAGCAATGAAAAGACAGAGTTTGGGTGTTGGGAACTTGGTTTTGTTGTGAGACCTTGAGGCTCAGATGGACTACCAAAATAACACCCTGGATGGAGCCTGCAGTTCCCTGCTTCCCATTTCCTCGTGCATTGACAATCCAGTTGTTAGTTAAACAGATTATTAATCAATCCCTGCTTCCCATTTCCTTGTGCATTGACAATCCTGTTGTTAGTTATAACTAACAGATTATTAATTAATACAGGACACCTGCCTTTCTCCATCCCTCCAGATGCAGAGGGGTCACTACAGGTGTTGCTGTCAAAAATGCAATTTCCAGCCTGAGTGCCTCCCTTGGTTTGAAAACTCCTCTGCAGCCCCACAGATGCCCCTGAGTTTTGTTTAAAAACACTGGTTTTTGTTTAAAATCACTGTTTTTTGTTTAAAACCAGACCCTCTGGGCGAGGCAGAGCTAAACCCTGCCCATCCCCAGAGGGCAGAGCACAGCCCAGCCCTTCCCACTGAAATACCCCAATGAAGGAGTGGGGAAATGCCTGTTTGTGAGGCTCAGGGGCACTTCCATCCCCAGACAGGTCATTTTTCACCTCAGTCTGTTTCCCTTTGGTGCTGTCTGCAAATCCAGGGAGGCAGCTCTGCTCTGCTCTGGGTTTGATCTCTGTGTACCAGCAGTTCTGACGGCATTCCTCTAATTTAGCACAGACTGAAATGCAAGCTGTAATATTTTATTAAGCTGCTCCCACTTCTCCAGCTTGCTGTGTATGAGACGCTGGATGGTTAGCAAAAAATAAATTGGATTAACAGAATGCTACATTCATTTTTCTCTAACTTCTGGGTCAAACTTAATCAGCTTACAAGGCAAAGAATGCTTTCTGTAAACACAGCTGGGATCCAAAAGGAGCTGTTGGGGGCAGAAAAAACGCTCATGCATTGGATTGTCAGCTAAATTCTTATTCCAGGCTCTTTCTCACTGCTTGTGGTCCTTGGGAGCAAGAGGCAGATTTTAATTTCAGCAGGCCAGGATTGCCCATGTGGCCCCTGCCAGAGTTTGCTCATGGCTGAGAAATCCCAGCCCTGCAGGTGCTGAAGGAGAACATTCATTTCTGCAGTGGAGGGATCAGAAATGGAGAGGAAACAGATTTATTGTGTGAGGTGGGGTGGGCTTTGCCTGGTTTTGTGACAATAATCAAACCTGCACAAGGTGAGATCCCAATAAAGGCAGGGAGGGCTGGGCATTTATCATCCATTTATCATCCATTTATCATCCATTTATCATCCATTTATCATTCATTCATCAAATTCCCACAGCACACAACAGAGCAGGGAAAGGAGGAGTCTGACTTCACTGAGAAACTGGGGGGAAAAGACTTTTTGTCAAATATTGACTAAGAAAATGGTGATATTGCACATTATCCTTCAGAGATCTTCTTAATTCTGACAGTTCCAATGTAAATTTTGTGAAAGGATCTGTTTTCCCCTTTGAGTTGTTTGCACTTCACCAGGATAATGGAACACCAGGATAATGGAACACCAGGATGATGTAACTCCAGGATAATGTAATACCAGGATAATGGAACTCCAGGATAATGTGCATTTTTCCCAAATGCCCCATTGTGCTTTCAGCCATTTACATTTCTGACACCTCAATGCACACTCCCTGCTGCTGAAATGAGTGTGTCATTAAAAGAATTCAAGAGGATCCTAATTTGTTTTTATCTAATTACGTGTCCTTTCAGCTGCCCCCCAGAAGAATTCAGCTCCTAATCTCAGTGCTGGGATGCTCCAGCCATGAGGAATTTGGGTTTTTTTAACCTCTGGGTGCAATAAAACAGCTCTGGAGAATCCCAGTTCTGGCACAAGCTGGGCCAGGGTTTCCAGAACATCAGGAATTTCTGAGTCTGCAGAAAAATGGGAAGATTTTGGTTTGAGCACATCCACATCTCCAGGTGTTGGTTTATTGGGAGGCAGGGAATGCACCTGGGACAAACAGGACGTTATTCCCATCCTCTCCCTCCAGTGCCCAGCACCTTGTTGCTGGTTTGGCCATTTTTTCATTGAAATTCCCCCCCAGAAATTCAAATTTTGTTTTCTTCAGTCAGAATCTCACCTGGGCCATGTTGCAGTGGAAATTTTTTTTTTCTGGAGTTTTTTAAATGCTCAGAAAAGTTTTTCTCTCTCTTTTCTTTTTCTTTTTTTTTTTCTTTTTTTTTTTTTTTTTTTTTTTCTTCTTTGCAGGCAATGCCAGTGTAGCTTAATTAGAGGAAAGCAAGGAGGTTCATAAAGCACTGCTGCATTAATTACTACTGAAATATTGCAGGTAGCACGGGGAGCACAAATCTCATGGAATAATTTCACCAAAATCTGTGACTTTCTCTATGTTTTCCAGCTCCTGTTCCTAATGTAACTGAACCCAAACCAGAGTTTTATTTTCTGATCACAATATTGCCTTTTCTCCAATTGTTTGTAAAGCAGTGAACTGTACAGCGTGTTCTGAATATTAGAAAGCATTTCTTGCTTGGTCAGGAGCCAGTAATAAAGGAAATTATAATGAGCTAATTTCAATTCCAAATGGACTCATTCCTCTGCTGGCTGCTGAAAATGCATGAGCCCCTGGCACAAGGAGCTTGGGTTGTCCCTTTTTCCCCCTGCATGCCCACAGCAAACATCCAGGCTGGAAGAGCTCAAAATGAACAGGTTGGGGAGGAAAATCACCACCTGTTACAGCGCTGGCATTGTCTGGCCTGGCTTGTGAGCTCCTGAGGCACCCAAAGAGCAGGAATGTGCTGCCTTGGGTGTGCAAATCTGAGCAGGGTGTAGGAAACATATATTGCATAAAATATTTATTGTGTAAAATATTGTGGTATTAAATCCCAGCAGGTTGTATAAAATATATATTGTGTAAAATATGTATTGTATAAAATATTGTTGTATGTAATACAAGGATGTTGTATGAAATATGTATTGTATAAAATATATATTGTGTAAAATATTGTTGTATGTAATACAAGCATGTTGTATAAAATATACATTCTATAAAACATATATTGTATAAAATATTGCTGTATGTAATAAGAACAGGTTATATAAAATGCATATTTTATAAAATATATATTGTGCAAAATATTGTTGTATTAAATCCCAGCAGATTGTATAAAATATATATTGTACAAAATATATATTGTATAAAATATTTCTGTATGTAATAAGATCAGGTTGTATAAAATATATATTGTATAAAATATTGTTGTATGTAATAAGAGCAGGTTGTATAAAATACATATTTTATAAACTATATATTGTGTAAAATATTACTGAATGTAATAAGATCAGGTTGTATAAAATATATGTTTTATAAAATATATATTGTATAAAATATTGCCATTTGAAATCCCAGCAGGTTGTATGAGATATATATTCTATAAAATATATATTGTATAAAATATTGCTGTTTGAAATCCCAGCAGGCTGCAAGGGGTGAGCAGAATCCTGCTCTGTGCCAAACTGAACTCACCTGCTCTGTTCAGGTCACAGAATGAGCAAGAGCAAAAATCACTTTGTCAGCTCACTTTGGGTCTGATTTGCGTCTGAAGCTCCAGAATGAGGGGCATGAAGGCGCTCAAACCCCTGAATTCCTCCCTCTAAATCACCATTTTGGGTAGTGGTAGCTAATCCTTTTTAAATTAAGCTCTTAAAAACCCATAAAATGTCCCCCTGCTCTTGTCACAAAATTGCCAGAATTGAGGTAAGAAGATACTGACTCTGTTTTCTGCTCCCATATTTCCAAAGTGTTCCAGAGGATTTTTACATCAGTATTCAGTGCTGCAACGCAGACTTTAAATGCCTGGAGCTCTCATAAGAGGGATTTTATCTTTGTTTTTCACTTTGGGAAGTCTCGTGGCAATCAAACTGTGAATCTGCTGAAATCTGTGGCAACACAGCCCAGGAAATGTTAGCGAGGCTGTGGGAGAAAAAGGAGCTGGGGCTGGTTAAACTGGAACGCAATTCCAACCAATAACCAAAAGTACAAAATGTGCTGGTAGAAGGCCCATGGCAGGGGTTGGACTGGATGGTCTTTGGGGTCCCTTCCAACCCAAACCATTCTGTGATTTCAGGAGTTTTTCTGAGCTAAAACCCCACCAGATTTCTCTTCCCACTCCTTCTTCACTCGGTGTTGTCCTTCCCTACCTGCCCTTCCCATTTACTCTGAATGCTCTCAAACAGACACCAAATATTCATTTTTGAGAGCATTTGAAACCCCAGTTCACTCTTCCCAACACCTCCAGCTTCTCATGCTTGAGCTGGGACAAAACTGATGATGAATCAGCCAAGGCAGTGACTGGAAATGTGATTTTGAGTCAGCAGCCTCAGTTTCCTCTGCTCAGGGAGGGGAAAATCGACCTTTGTGCCTGTCAGGAGCCCTGACTCACTGCTGACAAACCAGGGGCACTGCTGCAGACACAAACCAGGCCTGAAAATCCCCTTTAGTCTGCCTCAGTGCTTCACATGGGCCTGGGGCTCCTCCTGTCTCATCCAGTTACTGCCCAGCACCAGGAATGGTGGCTCCAGATAGACCTGGAATGGTGGCTGCAAATAAAATAAACCAGGAATGGTGGCTCCAGATAAACCTGGAATGGTGGTTCCAAATAAAATAAACCAGGAATGGTGGCTCCAGATAAACCAGGAATGGTGGCTGCAAATAAAATAAACCAGGAATGGTGGCTCCAAATAAAATAAACCAGGAATGGTGGCTCCAGATAAAATAAACCAGGAATGGTGGCTCCAGATAAAATAAACCAGGAATGGTGGCTGCAAATAAACCAGGAATGGTGGCTCCAGATAAACCTGGAATGGTGGCTGCAAATAAAATAAACCAGGAATGGTGGCTCCAAATACACCAGGAATGGTGGCTCCAGATAAACCTGGAATGGTGACTGCAAATAAAATAAACCAGGAATGGTGGCTCCAGATAAACCTGGAATGGTGGCTGCAAATAAAATAAACCAGGAATGGTGGCTCCAAATAAAATAAACCAGGAATGGTGGCTCCAGATAAACCAGGAATGGTGGCTCCAAATAAACCAGGAAAGGTGGCTCCAAATAAATTAAACCAGGAATTGTGGCTCCAGATAAACCAGGAAAGGTGGCTCCAAATAAACCAGGAAGGGTGGCTCCAGATAATCCTGGAATGGTCTCAAATAGAAAGCAAAGCAATTAACCTGCAAAACTAACTGCTGGGGTTATTGAGTGGAGCAATCCAGAATCTCCAGAGGAGGAGGATTCCACTCCCTGCTCCATCTCCAGCTGATCCCAGCAGAACTTCTGGAGGGTTTGGATTAAGAACACTGAAAACATGATTTTACAACACTGAGTGTTTTGGTGAGCTCACTTTCCCTCTCCTCAAATCTGTGATTTAAGTGTGACTGGACAATGTGCTGAGGAAAAAACTCCAACTCCAGCCAAGGTGAAGGATTCTTCCCTTCATTTCTTCTAATTCAGATTAATTGCAAAATATTCAGTGTGAAACCAAGTTTGGCTTCAGACTGGTGGCATGGTAATGGTTTTAATTTTCTCTCCCAGCTTGAAGACTGCCTTGTAAACACTGCCTGACAGGCATATCTTTCATCTCCCTGACAGCAAACTGATCTGTCAAAAAACCCCAATTAATATTCCGAGAGGGAGAAGAAAAGCAATGCAACTCAAATGAGGTTAAATCCCTGAAGATTTGGGATCGCTCCCTCTGGAGCCCTCAGGTGCCTCCTGAGGGTGTCACTGTGCACGTGGCATGTCCAGCTGCAGTGGAACTCTGTCTGTCTGTCTGTCTGTCCCTCCGGGAGGGGGTTCAGGGGTTATTTGGGTGTCCTTGTCCTGCCCAGCTCTGCCCTGTGCTTCTCTCCTGGGCCATCCTCTGCTGTTTCCATCACTGCTGCATTTCCCATTTATGAGCACACCGGTGATTTCCACGCATTCCCCGAGCTCAGCATCTCTGATAATTTCTTATTTACATTTTAAAAGGCGCCAAGTCAAGCTCACAGCGCTTCCTTCCTGCACACTTTGAGGAGGCTTTTCAGCGCTCAAACCGAGCTGTGCTGGAAATTCAGGGGTTGCAGAGGGCCAAGTGCTGCTCCTGCCATGAATTTCCCGGTCTTGCAGGGCAGCTGAGAGCGGGGTTTGATCCTGTTGTTAATCACCATCGTGGTAAACAAACCCTAATGCTGGGAATGCATAAAGGCAGTGACAAACAGCACTGCAGAGGGAAGTGGCTGCATTTGCTCATTATCCACTGAATAACCCCAGCACTTAATGCCTTTGCTGGCTAATTGCTTTGCTTTCTATTTTAGACCAGAAAAGTCATATTTGAATACAAATTGGGCTGCCATGTTTATCATGGAGCATTTTTTAAAATGACTAATTAACTTTCCTTTGCATTTAAACCACTAAAGCCAATTGAACTCCAGGCTCACGAGCACCACTCTCCTCTTTGAGGAGCACACTTAAAATTCCAGCAAGGGATCCCAGATGATCTGAAATGCTTTATTGGCTCTTAGACCCTCACTTCAGATCACTCCAAAATCAAAGTGATGCTGCAGAAGATTGATTGTTGTGTGGCTTGCAGAGTTCTCTGCTGTTTGCAGGGCAAACCCATGAAATACAGACGTGTTTACCAAATATTGCTCATTGCAGGCACTCCAGTTAAATCTATTTGCCACAATAATTGTTCTTTTACAATAACAGTGGGAGTGGGAAAAGAATAGTTTGGTTTCTTTAGATTGAGTTTGGGATTGGAGGTTTCTTCCCTCTGTAAATCACAGAATCTTGTGACTTTTTCTTGATCCCCACCTTGTCCCCAGCCCTGAGTGCCACCTCCAGGAGTTCCTGAGATACCTCCAGGATGGGCACTGAACCCTCCCTGGGCATTTCCACTGTCTGACCCCCTTTCCATGGGGAAATTCCTGCTGGGCCCACCCTGAGCTGCCCTGAGGCCGTTCCCTCTGCTCCTGTCCCTGTCCCTGTTCCTGTCCCCTCCTGGCAGGGAATTGCAGAGAGGGAAAAGATCCCTGGGGATCCTCCTGTGCTCCAGGTGAGCCCCTTCCCACTCCTCAGGGATTCTCCATTCCCTCCCCACTCCTCAGGGATTCTCCATTCCCTTCCCACTCCTCAGGAATTCTCCATTCCCTTCCCACTCCTCAGGGATTCTCCATTCCCTTCCCACTCCTCAGGAATTCTCCATTCCCTTCCCAGCTCCATTCCCTGCCTCCTGTAACTGGACACTGGACACTGGACACTGGACACTGGACACTGTCACCTCCCAGTGCCCAGCCCAGAGGGACAGAGGGACAATCCCTGCCCTGCTCCTGCTGCCCACACAGTTTTTTGATGCAATTTCTGTGGTTTTTAGGTCGATGGCATCCTGGCCTGTGCACAAAGGTGAGTGAATCCCTGCAGATGGCTCAGCTGCAGGCAATGATGTATTTTTAACAAACTGTGATTGCAGCACGCATTGCCATGGCACAGCTCAGTGCCTGAACACACTTTCTGATTTTAGCTCCTACTCTGATAACTCTCTTTTGCAGCTCCAAATGCACAGCACTGACAATCCTTTCAAACAGGATGACAGCAAATGCTCTACCCCCCACAACTTTGGTCACTGGTGACTTTTATTGACTGAGTGGCATTTTGGGTTTGCATTTATTAATTTGCATTTATTAGAAATACATTATTTATTAGTAATGTATATTTACATTTATATTATATATGTATATATCATATATATATGCATATAATATATATGTATATAATGTATATATATGTGTATTTATATATGTATATATGTGTATTTATATACATATATATGTATATTTATATTATATATGTATATATAGTACATATATGCATATAATGTGTATATATGTATATAATGTATATATATGTGTATTTATACATATATATATGTATTTATACACATATATATGTATATTTATAATATATATGTATATATAGTACATATATGCATATAATGTGTATATATGTATATAATGTATATATATGTGTATATACATTATATATGTATACATGTGTATACATATATAATGTGTATACATATGCATATAATTATATATAGTATATAATATATGTATATATTAGTAATGTATATTTATATACATTACTAATAATGTATAATAAAATATAAATATATAATAGAATAAATAATTATAGTAATACATAAATATACAATGTAATATATTTAATAAATATATATTATTTCTTATAATATATAATATATTATAATAAATATATTTCTTATAAGATATATATATTCTTATAAATAAATAATGTATTTATTATACATTATTTATTAGTTTGCTTTTATTGGAAATACATCCCAACAAGATGTGTCCTGAGCTGACCTGCCAGGTTTATTTTTTCTGTTTTTTTTGTTTTGGTTTGGTTTGGTTTTGGTTTTAGTTGGTTGGTTTTTTTGGGATTGTTTTTTTGTTTTGTTTTTGTGTTTGTGTTTGTTTTTTGTTTTTGTTGTTGTTGTTTTTGGTTTTTTTGTTTGTTTTTTTGGTGTTGTTTGTTTTGCTGCACATGTCCCAAATCTCTGGTGCCACACTGTGCCCAGAGAGCCCCACTGTCACTGCTCCATGGGCTCATCCCCATCATCCCACTGGTTCTCCTCCCCTGGCAGCTTTTCCCCATTTCATTTCTTCAAGAATGTTGCTGTGGCTGAATACACCTCCGTGGGTGTCAGAGCATGGGGGATACCAAAAATTGCCTGATAATATTGCAAAAATCCCCACATTTAGAAAAAAAACATAGTCCTTTGTGTTGTGTTATGTTGTGATTCACAAGAATTTTCTTTCTCTTTCCTTTTCCTTCCTACCCTGCTGAAAATACCCCTAAAATCTCATTCCGTGGTACAAAGTTTTGGCCAAGATATTGCAGTTGCTCCATTCACCCAGAGCTCCTCATCTCCGGTACCTGGACACCCAGGTTTGGACTTGTCTGTTTTGAGCTGCCCACAAACCTCATGCAAGAACCTCCTTTGTGGGAGCCTCAGAAGCCAGAGCATTATTTTACAGCTGCTGTTCTCCTGGACAACACAGATGCATTTCTGCATCCCTGGCCACCATCTCTGCTGTTGACCTTTCTTACTTCCTCAAGGAAGGATTCCCGTTCATTGCTGCTCTGCCTGGGGTCAGTTCTGTGGTTCTGCAGGGCTGGAGGAGGATGGGGATGCCCATGGACAGCGGGGCTCTTCTGGGGCTGGTGGCTGAGCTCTGTCCCAGCAGGAGCCCCCCAGCACCCTTAGGACCCTCTGAGCTGTTTCCCTGCCCTGCTCAGGAGCAGGGCTGGACACTAAGTGCTGCTGGCAGGTCACCGAGGGTGGCTGCGCCCCTGTGCTCACCCATGGCCATGCATATGCTCAAGGAAAGGCTTTAGGAAATCTTCCTTCTACCCAAACTTTTATCCACATTTTTTTTTCCTATAGTTCTTGCCTTTTCAGCTGGATTTTACTCTACCCCTTCACTTTCATGCATGTGGTAGGGCCACCTCCTTCTGCTGTAACACAGCAGTGCTTGTGCTTCTGTGCAGAGACAGACAGAGAAGTTCAGTATTTCTGACTTGGTTTAAAAGAAGAATGAGTGATTCTTGATGCCTGTGGTTTTCTTACAAGCTCCAAAACTCCCTAAGTTTTAAGCCCTATATTTAAAGGCTGATTTTGGTAGGAGTTGCTCAACACAGCCATTCTTTTACTGGTATCTTGAGTGGCAGCTCAGCACAGCACCTATTTATTCCTAATATTTCTGTTTGATCAGCCCCTCAATGCCTGGGGACATCAAACTGGATGGTTCCTTTGCAGTGGCTTCATCTTCCAAATGACTGCTTTTATCTCCCTTTTTTTTCTCTTTTCAAGCACTTCCTGACCGATTCTGAAATTCTTGTCACTGAAAGACTGAGGAGCTGTCAGCAGAGCTGTAATATTTGCTTTTATCTGTCATGTATGTCTTCATTTGCTTTGAGTTGATTTGTCACATATTTTATAATTACCATTAACCATCTGAAACCTTCTCTGGATGAAATGCTCTGCCAGCGTGGCCGTTTGCAGTCACTCACTTTCAATTTAGCAGATTTTAAAATAAACCTTTTGATCTTTTCTATATTTTCAGGGCCTGCCTTTTACCTTTATCACAATGAATCTTGGCTTCTGGTTCATGAGTTTTGAGCAACCTTTTTGCCCAAAAATCCTTGAAAATAATGCAAAGTTCACACAGGCTGATTTCATGTATACTTTTGGTATAAATTATATTATTTATATATACATAGCTTTATATATATAAAAATATATATATTAATATATAATATATATTATATTATATAACTTTATATATATGTTACATATAAAAAACTTTATATACATATTTTTATATGTGATATAAAATATATATTTATATGCAAACATATATATTTTATATTTTATATATAATATATATAACATATAATATATATTATATATTTTATAACTTTATATATAATATATAATATATATAATAATATATATTATTTATATATTATATACATATGTTTATATATATATATATATTTGTATATGTATATGTTAAATTATATTATTGAGCTGTTAGGAGGTATTTTTCCCCCTTTCTATTTATCAGTATTTATCAGTAAAAATATTAATCCTTTGCATTAAGCTACAAGGAGCTATTTAGTTCCCATATGTGCGAGGTATATTTTATTTAATATTGATTTTATTTTTTTCTGTTTAATGTGTGGTTTGTGCTTCCCTAAAGGCTGAGCTGTTTTTTACTGACTCAGCTCCACAAGTGCACCCAGAGTTTATTGCTTTGCCTTGCAGTCCTGCAGTGCAATTGTTTCTGTTCTGGAATGTTTGGGCAATCTCTCCCTGCCAGATAAGGGCACATCAAAGCCTTTAATAGTTTATTTTACAAGGAGATTTTGGAGTCCTTCTAATCTGCTGCCACGATTGCTTATCTTCTGCTCTGCCACTTGTTGAGTGAAAGGATAATCTTCCTTTTGGATTAGGCTGGGAATTTTAGGGCAAGAAGTGCCCATGTGAGAGGAGTTTATTGTGGTGCTTCTGCTGAAGATCAGGGAAGTGACTGAGCCCAGATCAGCTTTTCATCCTGCTGAGCTGCCAGCATTAACCACAGCAAGAGTCAGAAAATCAACAGAATTAGAGAGAAAAAAAATATACAGAATTATAGAAAAAGAGGTTTCCTGCCTTTCTTCTAGAAATTAAGGGACAGGCAAAAACTGGAAGTGAATCCATTGCAAAATGTTTTCTGGGGTTGCTGAGGTGTCCTTGAAGGAATGGGCAGATTTAAATCAAAACTCCCTCACATATTCTGTTTCTGGTTACTAAGAGATGCTTCAAACCAAGCTGTTCTTCAGGGTTCCTGTTGTTATTCTGAAATTAAAATGCCTTGAAATGTAATCTATAAAATGAATAAAAATCAACTGGTGATGTTAAATGGGCTGGGGCTTTTAAAAAATCAGATTTTCACCTTTTCAATCCAGTTTTGAGAGGTGGCAACAACACCGGGATGTGTCTAAGATGCACTTAGAGATTCCCCTGGACATAAATTTTATTCTTTCCTGTCAGTGGTTTCAAGGGTTTGTCACAATGCAGTGGAGTCAAATTCCTTAATTAAAGTCGGACACAGGAAAAAAAGCTCAGGAGAAAAGCCACTAAAGAACTTTATCCACCCAAATCACCAATTGTTTACGCTTTTAAAGTAAGAAATGTCACAAAACCTTGAATAATAGCAATAATAGGTTTGTGTTTGGCTCATTAAAACACCGAGTTGCTAAGCACATTTATAAAGACAATCTGCGTAATTAGATTTGCAATTATACATTTTGTTTAGTGGCAAACAGTTTGAAACAAAGCAGAAAATGTGCTGGCAGCATTAAATATTCCCCAGAAATGCTTTTTAGCCAAGCTGCCCAAAGGAGGGCTGACAGAAGGGGCTGGTTCTCATCAGAGGGAATAACATTTGTTCAAGGGAATAACATTTGTTCAGGTTTGGGAAATGGAGCGTCCCAGGGTGGGAGGAGGTGGCAGCAGAGCTCCAGTGCCACGGGGACAAACCCTCATCCCTGACTGATGGCCATGGCTCCATCCGAGCATCCCTGAGCTGAGCCACGGCTGGGAGCATCCATTGGGGTGAGATTGACCCTCCCAATTAACCCTCCCAATTCATTAACCATCCCAATTAGCCCAGGAGCTGTTTGATCCCCTCACGGCAGCCTGGCAGTGCCATGGGGACTCAGAGTGTCCCCCAAACATATAAGACTGTCACCCACCCCGTTTTCATCCAGGGGTCACCGCGCTGCTGGCTCGTGTGCTGCTCCATCCAGCACGTCCAGAAAAGGGGGAGCAAGCTGCCAGAACAGTGATTAGAGGGTGACATCTCTCCAGATCCAGGAGTCCTGCTGGTGGCCCTGACAGCCTGGGTGTCATTATTGGTGTCCCCACCTTTGGCAGGGACGTTTTCCATCCTGTGTGAGTGAATTCCTGCAGGGGAAGACCGAGTGTGGAGGAGAATTCGCGTGGTGAGAGCCCAGCTGGAATCCTGCACCCAGCCCTGGAGCTGCTGGGGAGGGCCCAGAGGAGCCCCAGGGTGGGCAGAGGGATGGAGCAGAGCTGGCATTGCTCACCTGCACAGGAGACCAGGGCTGGGCTCAGAGTGGCCTTGCAGGGCCTGAAGGAGCTGCAGGAAAGATGCAAAGAGAGGATTTCCAAGGGATGGAGAACCCCTGATCCCCCTTTTGTGCATTGCTTTTGTGCTTTTGGCGCAGGATTGAAACCCACCCTGGCAAAATTGTGTTTCCTGCAAAGGGAGGAACACAAATTCCACCCTTCCCACCTTCCCCAGCCCCAGGGGTTGGGACATCTTTGGCTTTTCCTCCCTGCAGTCCTGGGGAATGCTCTCTCTCTCTTCCAATTCATCCCTTTGATTGATTTATTTTATTTAGCCCAAATGCTCGTGCAAATTTAACCCTGCCCCAAGGGAATGGCAAAATGCAGCCCCCAAATCTCCTGCTCCTAAGGCAGCACAAGATAACAAACTGCCTGGTAAACTGGCACTGTTGGGTGCCTTTTCCAAGTGCCATCTGCAAGGACTATAGTTAGAACATCTCCTTTTTCAAAACTCGCTTAACAGCGATAAAAAGATCAAAAAAACCCAAAATTATGAGTGCAAATTTCCTGTAGCAATAAATAAATAAATAAATAAAGGATTTGCCTTGCAGAATTCTTGGGATGAATCCTGCTCTGTGCACAGTGACACGGCAGCCCTGTTAATTGATTATTTATTGCCATTAAATATTGATTATCAGTGGTTCCTGCTGCACAACGAGCTCTGTGCCTTGCTGCTGCTAGGATGGGATTTTTTATCAGTTAAATGTTCAGCCTCATGAATTTTCATGTTTTGGCACTGACTGATATCTGCATAGTAATTCTGGGTGCATTGCACTAATGCAGATTTCTACCTGGTGTATTTAAAAATCCCCAGCGTGAATAAAGATGTTTTAACCAAGGTCCTGCCCTCACTCCACTGGGGAATGCTCAAATTTATGCCCAGTTTTATGGAAATTTCCTAAATTCTGCGACCCAGCACAGCTCCTCAGCGTGACAGAGCTGGACATTGAAACAGAACACTCAGAAACAGATTGTGGATGATGCACAGAGAAAAATGTACAGGAGGAGAAGATGGAACAGCAGGGAAAAGTACCTGAGAAATCTTCATTGCAGCAGAATTCATTCACTCAAAATTAATTAGCACCATGACACGTAAGTGGGGAAGGAATTTCTGAGCAGTTTCATGCTGAGGATCCAGAGTTTGCACCAGAGGAGAACAAGCCACAGCCATGAGGCAAAATTAATCAAATCTCTGCGTTCTGAAAGAAATAAATTTGGGATGAACTCCTCTTTTATGTCTTTCTCCAGAACTAAGTGATTGAAGGCAGCAGTTTGCAGAAGGAGAATAAGGGATTTCTAAGCCTGCAGTAACATGAGAGAACCCATCCATTTTATAAAGAATTAGAGTTTCTTATTTCACTCATTACCTGTTGTATTTCCTCACGGCTAGAACTCATCCAAATTCACAATTCCCACTGCAGAAATCAGGAGGAAATGTCAAAAATGTTCCTCACACCACAACAAAATGAGACACTGGAATGCCCAAAAGCTTTTCATGGCCATGCTGTGGCTGAAATATTGCATTCCAGTAACCTCTGAGCACTGGGGAAAGGCAGCACACCTCACTGTGATGTGAGCATCTCCAAACTGCTCTGGAAAATCAAAACAAAAGCAGAAAAATGTTGGAATCTTCACCTTATGGAGGCAAAATGGCAGGGGAGCATTTCATAAAGAAAATATTGACGTGTGTTATAGATTTGCAGAAAATCATTTCAGGGTGATCAAATGAGAAATTTTCTTTTTTTCTTTTTAATTTTTTTAATCAGGAGATGCTTGGCTAGTGCTAGGAAATAACTTCATGGTAAATATTGCTTCCTGAAATTAAGTGGTTTTTTATCCTTTAATTTGTACAGTCCCACAGATGTTTGGCAGACTTCAGCTGTAATGAAATAATATCCTGAAATTATTTTCCTTCTATTGCCAATATTATTGCTGTTATTTCTTAGGAAGAGCCAAGGGTCTCGTGCTGCAGATAAATGAGATAAATGTAACTTCCTTTTCAAATGTCAGGATGGCATTTTGAGGAAAACTGACTTAAAATTTGTGATCTGTGTTTGTAGGGGGCTGAAAGCAACAAGCTCATTGTAGGGCAGCACAATGAGAGTTTTGATGAGATTAAAATATAACAATAATCCACTTAAATTATCAACAACAGGCTGGTGCTTCAAAGTGACCCTTGGCTCTTATCTTCCCCAGAAATAATAGCAAAAATATTGGCATTAAAAGGAAAAGAGTTTCAGTGACAGCTTATTAAAGAGGTTTCTGACAGTTTGGAATGTGGATGAAGATGAATTTAGTGCTGAATTTCCTTGTGGTGAGGGCTAATGGTCAGCAGAGCCCAGGCAAAGGAAAGGATTCCTGTCAAACGACACTTACATTTTAAAAAGTGGGAAACAAGTTTGGTTTTTTTTGTGGTTTTTTTTTGGGTTTTTTTTTTTTTTTTTTTTTTTTTCTGGAGATAGCACCGAGTGGAAAACCTGAACAATGAGATTTTCTGGCACATTCTTGGAATGCATTGCCCACATGGGAATTAAAGTGCATTTTCTCTTTGAACCGTGGCGTGTGTGAGGGATTTATGCTGTTCAAAGGGAAGATGTAAGTGGCCTCTAATATCCTCATTCATCAAAGAATAAGCACAGGCTTAAATCCACCTTGACTTAGCCGAGCTCTCAGGAATGTGTTTACCTGCAGGAATTTGCCAGTGACTGATGAAACCAGCAGAGAGTGTTTACAGGTCCTGCCAGGGATTAAAGGAACGTCTAAACTTGTTGAAAAACCATCTAAAGTGGCTCTGTCATTTCTTCCCTGCTCCAAATGCCTTTGAAACCCAGCCAAGCCTCTCTGGGCTTGTTTATTATTGTAATTTTTTAATCCTGGTTTAGAAGTCACTTGATGCTTCCAGCATTGGTACTGTGCAAAAGTGCATTTCGGGGTGGTTCTGCAGCCTGGGCTTTGCCTTGTGCAGCTGCTGCGTGGGCATTTCATGGGATGGTTTGGGATGGAGGGATCCTAAAGCTCATCCTGTTCCATCCCTGCCACTGTGCCAGGGTGCTCCAGCCTGGCCTTGGGCACTGCCAGGGATCCAGGGGCAGCCACAGCTGGAATTCCTCCCCAGTGTCCCACCTAAACCTCCTCTCTGGCAGTTTGAAGCCATTCCCTGTGTGATGTCCCTCTATCCCTTGTCCAAACTCTCTCCCCACCTCTCCTGCAGCTCCTCCAGACCCTGTGAGGCCACACTGAGCTCACCCCAAATCTTGTGCCCATGCCAGCTTTCCCAGCCTTTCCTTATAGGAGGGATGCTCCATCCCTCTGATCAACCTGGTGGCCTCAAGGTTGTGTTCCAGACTCATCTCAGAATATTCCCCTAATTTCTGGTGTGTTTTGGTGCATGGGGGTGGAAGGTCCTGCTGTTTCTGGCTGGAGCTGTTTGATTTTATGTATTCTGTAAGAAAAGCTCAGTGAAAAGGAGCGGGAAGGGTAAAATCCCGAAGTGAGGAGTGCAGACTTGCCTCCTGTATCCCCAGTGAATCAGTCCTCCAGCTGGAGAGCCCTCTGAAATCCACTCCATCAATGAATATTTCACAAAGCACAATCACCTCTTAAAGCAAGGGCTGTGAGCACCACGCTGCCCCCACATCACTCCTGGCTGCCCAAAATGAAGGAGCCCCACATCCAAACCAGACAGGACCACTTCCATCAGAGGTGATTTACCCTCGATAACCTTTCCCAACCTAAATCATTCTTTGATTCTGTGACCCGAATAAATATGGGCAGCTCTTCCCCACAGCCCTGAGCTCAGCCCAGCTGGGCTGCTCTCCCTGGGGTGCTCTGTGCTGTGTCCCTGCTCTGCCACCTCTGCTGTCCTATTTGTGATTTCCACCTCAGGACAATTCCCAAAGTAAAGCCTGGAGTCTGGCTGACCTCCTTGGGCCGTATTTGTGGCTCTATTAAAAGCAGTTATGCAGGGCTGAGCAGTCCCTTTTCCAGGCCACGGTATTTATAGCCAGGTAACCCGTGTGGAGCCACCAGAGCCCCTCTCCTCTGCATCTCCGGAGTGCTTGGCACTGCTTGCACGTTCTTGGAAAAGCAGAACTTGGAGGCGCAGAGGGCAATCCCACGCAAGCTCTGTCCTCACTGCAGCCACACAGCGCCCGTAAAAACCCAGCTCAGGCTGCGGGGACGCGGGGCAGCAGCTCGGGTTACCGTCCCTCGTCCTTGCGAGGGGATTCCGGAGAATCCCGCCTGAATTCCAGGCACCCGAAAGACTTTCAGGGACAGGCACTCGGCTCGGCTGGGCCAGCCGCGGCTGCGGGGCGCTGCGGGCTGGGCTGGGGGTGCGGGCACGGGGCAGCGGGGGTCGCACGGGGAGAGCGGGATGGAGCTGGGACAGCTCTGTCCCCGGCCAGGGGCGGTGCGGGGAAGGGCGGGACGGAGCGGAGCGCTCCGGGAGATGCGGGGAGGAGCGGGACGGAGCGGAGCGCTCCGGGAAATGCGGGGAGGAGCGGGACGGAGCGGAGCGCTGCGGAGCGCTGCGGAAGATGCGGGGAGGGGCGGGACGGAGCGGAGCGCTCCGGGAAATGCGGGGAGGAGCGGGACGGAGCGGAGCGCCGCGGGAAATGCGGGGAGGGGCGGGACGGAGCGGAGCGCTCCGGGAAATGCGGGGAAGGGCGGGACGGAGCGGAGCGCTCCGGGAAATGCGGGGAAGGGCGGGACGGAGCGGAGCGCTCCGGGAAATGCGGGGAAGGGCGGGACGGAGCGGAGCGCTCCGGGAGATGCGGGGAGGTGCGGGACGGAGCGGAGCGCTCCGGGAGATGCGAGGAGGAGCGGGACGGAGCGGAGCGCTCCGGGAGATGCGGGGAGGAGCGGGACGGAGCGGAGCGCTGCGGGAAATGCGGGGAAGGGCGGGATGGAGCGGAGCGCTCCGGGCGCGGTGCGGGGCTTTGCAGAGCGCTGCGGGCTCGCTCCGGGAGTGGCGCGGATCGTTCAGAGGGCGGTGCGGGGCGGGGCGGTGCGGGATACTCGGATGCGGTGCGGATCGCTCCGGAGGCGATGCGGGATGTTCAGAGGGGCGGTGCAGGGAGATGCGGGTCACTCAGGGGTCGTGCGGAGATATGCGGGAAACTCAGGGGCGGTGCGGATCGCTCCAGGAGTGCTGCGGGTCGCTCCTCAGGGCGGTGCGGGGCGGATCGCTCAGAGGGCGGCGTGGAGCGGGGCGGAGAGATGCGGGATACTCGGGGGCGGTGCGGATCGCTCCGGGCGGCGCTCCGGGGGCGGTGCTGCTCTCTCGGGGCGGTGCTGCTCTCTCGGGGCGGTGCTGTCCCAGCCGGGGCGGTGCTGTTCTGTTGTCTCGGGGCGGTGCCGTTCTGTTCTGTTCTGTTCCGCTCTGCTCTCCCGGGTGCGGCCGGCGCTGCCCGGCCATGCGGGCGGGCTGAGCGGCGCCGCCGCCGCCTGTCCCGGGCGAGGATGGCCTCCAATTTCAACGACATCGTCAAGCAGGGCTACGTGCGCATCCGGAGCCGCCGGCTGGGGGTGAGTGCCCGGGGGAACCTGCCCAGGGCTGGGCATTTTGCTATTTATTTCTTTTCCCCTGCCGCTCCTTTGTCCTCTTTATGCAAACTGAGCTGGGTGGGTTTTTCCGCAGGAAACAAAAAGGTGAGGAGAGAACAATGAAGGCACCTGAATGTGCATTGTATATAGGTGTGGATGGATATATTTATTTTCTCGATCTCTCCCGTCGGCGGCCGGGGATGCTGCGCTGCCTCCGCCGCCGTCCCAGCCCTTGGCTCCGGGAGGGATCCGGGGCTGGGGCCGTGCCCGGGGCGGGGGTGCGGGAGCTCCGGGCAGGGCTGGGGGTGCGGGAGCTCCGGCAGGCCCTAGGAAGATGAATAGGACTCAACCAAACACAAATTCGAAAAATCCTAGGTTTTTCTTCCATCTCCCACCTAGGCTTGAATAGCAATCATTATTATCTACAGCCCTAAACTCACCCCCCTCAACTTCTACCTATACGCAACCGTTTTCCTCATCCTAAATACAATCAAAGTCCTAAAGCTATCTGCCCTAGTAACTGCATGAAGGAACTATCTGCCCTAATAACTGCCCGGACCCTGCAGCGCTCGGGTGCTCCTGTTCTGCTGCCGCTCCGGGTTTGGGCCCCTGCGTGGGGCAGGTGAAGCTTTGCGGTGTTTTCGGGGCTTTTAGAGTCGCTTGAGTTGCACCAAATGAAAATTCTCGCAGCCCCCCTGAGGTGCTGGTGTAATATTGGGGTTGTTTCCAGGCTGTTCTGGGGCCGTGATCCCGGTTCTGGGGTGAGCTCTGGAGTTCCAGGGATGCTCCTCCAGCCCATACCCCATACCCCGGCAGGGGAGGGACTGGAGAGCTCCGTGTCCCTGAGGGAGCCTGGCCCAGGGGATGCACCTGGAAGAAGGCTGTGTGTGTGTATTGAACATTTCAATTGGTGTATCTGCCTCGCAGGACCGGAAAGAAACAGATTTATTGTGTTAAACACTCCAGAATTTGTTCATTTCGGGGGAGTGTCTGTGGTCCTCTGAAAGCCACTGCAGTTACAGTTCCCTTCTCTTGCCGTGCCCATTGTGGGCAGTGACTTCTCCACAGTTTTGGGAACTTGCATCTCCCTGGCTGCTTTGGAAACAGAAAACATTGAGAACTCTTCCATCAGGCTGCATTTCTCAGCCCTGCACTGGCAGGCACAGCTCATGCTGTAAAACCACGAGATTCTGTGACATTTTGAGGGAATGCCATTGTAGTAAATTGGGCACAATTGTGTCCTGATTGAGCCTCATTACAGTGTTCAGTTTGCTCTGGTGTAAAGGATGAGTAAGATTAAACTGTGATGCGTTTTCCCATGCTGTAACAGCAAAGCTCAATGAAGGTGTGAGTAAGGTTTTGTCCAACCACACAATAGTCGTGAATGCTGTCAGTGCTGGTGCCTTTCCTTTATTTCCAGACCACTCTGAGGGTGCTGCTGCTGAGGAAGGGCCGGATGCCCTCTTAGGAGATGTGACAGCTGTAAAAATGTCATTTCTCTGCCCCCTCTACTCAGAGTACACTGGGAGGTGCTTCTTAAATCAACCTTTTTAAAAGGCATTAAAAGCAAGACTTGGGTCTCCAGCCTGCTCTCCCTGCAAAGCTGATGAGTTGGATGTGGTATCATTAAAAAGAGCATTATCTGAAATATTCTTCCTCTTTTTTTATGGACCTACAGCCTACAAAGTGTAGGTATGCTGGCTTGTTGGGGTTTTTTTATGGACCATACACAGGTTATGATTCAGGGCTGCTTAGTTTCCAGCTTGGGAAGGGCTGGCCCATGACTCGAGAGCAGATGTGGCTGCAGATTCTCCCTGTGGCATTTTCTGTGAGCTGCTCCCAGCCCAGTGCCCTGATGTGCAGCAGTGGGGAATTATCACCAGTCTGGGGTCTCTGGAGGCAGGGCTGGAGCCTGTCCCTGCTCCTTGGTGCCCCTTCCTCCTGCTGCAGGTGTGATGGGACACCTGGGGCCGGCCGAGCCTGAATTCAGTCTCACTCAGTGGCTGCTGTTGGCTTGGCTCCTTCACAGGGTGAGCAATGGATTTCAACAGGTTGCTTTTGTTTTTTTGTTAATTGGGGTTTTTTTAAAAACCAATTATTTTGTTGTTTTGTTTTTGTTTAAACAGCCAACAGGTTGTTTCCCACAGCTGGGGAGGGCTGGAAAGGGAAGAAAAGGAAGGGAGAAAGGGAAGAAAATACTTCAAAGTATGGAAGAATAACTTTCAGACAGGTCCCCCAGGCCGTGGAACCATCAGGAAGGAAAACCCTGCCGGGCTCTGGTGGCTGAGGGATCTCAGCTCCCTCTGTGTGGCAGGATGCGAGTGGGAGTCGCTGCAGGCGCTGTCCTGTGCTGCGGGCACCGCTGCAGTCCCAGCACTGCTCTCTGGGCTGGATGCAGCCCCTGCCTGTGCCCCTGTGGCAGCTCCATCTCCAAGGGAACCGGCAGCCACAGATCGCCTCAGAAATGGCTCAGATCGCCTCAGAAACGGCTCAGATCGCCTCAGAAATGGCTCAGATCGCCTCAGAAACGGCTCAGATTGCCTCAGAAATGGCTTTCCTGAGGGCCTGGGGTGCAGGTGCCACCTTTGGAATGAAAGGGGGGCAGAGAAGCAGCTTGCTCAAACCCCAGCCCCCTCTGAAAGGAACGTGACAGCTCTGCCAGGCCCTGCTTTGTAATTCCGAAATTGAATTTAGGCTAATTAGCTCTGCACCTGAACCCTTCCTGCGTGCCTCGAACGTGTGAGTTTAATTGAATATTATTTAATAGGATGGTTTCCATAGCAACATTTGTGCCACATGTGTCTTCTGCAGAGCCAGATTTATTCAGGAAGAGTGAGCTTTCTCCTGGCTCTTTCCACCCTTGTGGGGAGGAGGATCATTGCCTGGGCTGGTGTGTCATTATTAGCAGTGACACACGGGAGGCTGTGAGCTGGGAAATGCTGACAGGGCAGAGGCAGCACCTCCAGAGAGCTCCAAAGCAGGGGAAAATCAGATTTGCTGTGGGAGCAGGGGTTCTGCCAGGGACCACCAGTGTCTGTGTCTGGGGAGGGACACTCAGCGCTTTGGCAGCTGATAAAGGGATTTATATCTGAGCATGAGGCAGGGCTGCTGCTGCTTTATGGCTTCTCTCTGTCTGAAAAGTCATTTTTGTGCTCATGATTTTCAGATCGTGCCTTATTCTGTGGGTACAGGTGTGACCTTTCTGAGGGGGGAGTGCATTGTGGAGATGTTTCCCTGGTGGAAAACCTGTTCTTGGCTTTCCATTTTTGGGATGTGAACACACCTGAGCTTTCTCTTCAGCTTGGGCTGGCTCAATTAAAAATGCCAATTAAAATCAGAACAGGAGCAGATCTTTGAAGTGGAGGGGTTTGCAGCACTGCTGAGCATGAGGAGCTGTACTAGGGAAAAGTGTGCTGGTTCCAGGCTCGCTTTTTGGGTTTGCACTCCCTGTCCAGGCCGAGCTTCCCCCTCAGTATCCTGAGCCCTGGTGGGAGATGTGACTGCTGGAGCTGTTCCCTCTTTAGTGTGACCCTCCTTGAGGACAGAAATGGGATCTGTGGGGCTCAGGTTTCTGTGCCTGAGGAGCCTGCCTGGCCCAAAGCATCTCCATCACATCAGGGGGAAGGAATGTGGAGTCAGGGGTGTCCTCTGCCCTTGGGGCACTCGTGGGCAGCCCTGCCTGCAGGGTTTGTGGTAACTGAGCCCTCGGCCTGTGCCAGGAGGGAGCTGGGGCTGCCACAGCTCTGCAGCCAGCTGTTTGCTCCTGGGAAATGCTCGAGTGCTGCTGGATTGATTGAAAAACTCAGCGGAAAAAAAATTGTCTCAGACATCTTTTTGTGAAAATCCTTTCCTTGGGATTTTTTCCTCCTGAGGAGCTGAGAGATCTCAGGAACAAAATGTAAACATTGATTATCTGCTGCTGTGGGATGCAACAGGTGCATCTGGGATTGGTCTCATGTGGTTTTTTGTAATTAATGGCCAATCACAGTGAGCTGGCTTGGACAGAGAGTCTGAGGCAGCTGCCTTTGTTATAATTCTTTTCCTTCTATTCTTTTTAGTATAGTTTTAATGTAATGTATATCATAAAATAATAAATCAAGCCTTCTGAAACATGGAGTCAACATTCTCATCTCTTCCCTCACCTGAAAACCCCTGTGAACACCGTCACAAAAATTAGTTCTTCATTTTCTGGCTTGCCTGCTTTGCTCTGCTTAGTGGTTTCCTGGCAATGTTAAACTTTCACCTGCAATGGGGAGGGTGTGGAGCCTTGCTGTGTTTATTGGAGTGCTGGGTGAGGAGTTCCCTGTGCACAGTGGCCAAGGCTGAGCTGGGAACACCCTGCAATTCTGTCCAGGGCTGTTCCCACTGAGCGCCAGTGCTGGCTGCACACCCTCATTTCAGATGGGAAAACTTCTGCCTGTGCCTAGAAATTTGGAGAAACTCCTGTGTCACCCTGGTTTTTTAAGATTTTTCTCAGCCTTCTGATGTTGACATTCTTGTAGTGAACTTTCTGTAAATAACTCGTTGTTTTGCATTCCTTTATAGAAGTAGAGAGAGTTGATGGTCTGTCCAGTGTCATTGGAGAGGTGGCACTGTCACCCTCCAATCCGCCGTCACTTTTGGAAATCTATAAATGTTGGAGTCAGAAGATAAACTTCCCTTTTCTTCACCTTGAGAGCAGCAATGTGAGCTTGTGTTCTTTCGTGTCCTACAGTGATGCTCCTGCCCGAAGCTCAGGGCTCGCCCAGTCCGGCAGAAAGGTTTGACTGTGGAAGGGCAGCAGAAAGGTTTGATTGTTGAAGGATGGAGCTCGGAGGGTTTGGGTTTGGGCTGCAGTGAGCGCTGTGGCAGCCTCACTGAGCAGCCTGGTGCTGCACACGCCCTGTGCCGTGCTCTGTGCCGGGCTCTGTGCAGCTCTGGGGCTGCGAACGCCGCCGGGAGGAGAGGCAGAGCGGGGGAGAGACGATCTGCGGGACTGGAACCATATGGTGCGGGAGATTGGGCGCCTGGGTACGTGTGCCAGCGAGTCAGCATGAGGATTTCACAGCCTGGGCTGCGAAAACTGGAAAGGAGAATGATGTAAGGCTGGGGGAAGGGAAAAAGTTCCTGTGTCTCAGTTTGAAGCAGCTTTATTAATAAAACTCTGCTCACCTCTGCAGCTCCTCTCAGTCTGGAAGTTGGAGGGAGGGAAAAGCTGAACAGATTTCTCAGGCACCAAGTGCAACCTGCAGGATATTAATCTCCCTGGAAATGCAGAGTTCTCCCAAGCTGCCAGATAAGGTGTTAGAATATATTCACAGATATTGAGATTTCTTATTGCTTGGAGCCTGTCAGTGGCAGCAGGGATGGCATCCAGAACATTCCTGGGGAGGTTGGAGCCTTTTCCTGCAGCTGATGAGGGGAGGGATCCCAGCGAAGGCCAGAGCAGCCCGCTCTGGGCACTGGGGCAGAAAACCCTGTGGGTTTGGTGTGGCACAGAGATGGGGGATCAGAGGCCAGGTCTGGGTCTGTTGGGGTGTTGGGAGGGTGCCCAGGATGAGGTGAGAGATGAGAATTTGACTCCAGGTTCTCAGAAGGCTGATATATTATATTATATTATATTATATTATATTATATTATATTATATTATATTAATCACATCACATTACATTTATTACATTACATTTATTACGTTACATTTACTATATTACATTTATTATATTGTATTATATATTAGATAATATTATATTATATTGATAATACCATATTACATTATATTTGTTATATATTACATTATATTATATATTATATATTATATATTATATATTATATATTATATATTATATTTTATATATTATATTTTATATATTATATATTATATATTATATATTATATATTATATTACAAATATAATGTATAATACAAATATATATAATGTATATATATACATTATATACATTTGTATATTATATACAAATATAATGTATAATACAATTAAATATATAATATATAATATATAATATATAATATATAATATATAATATATAATATATAATATATAATATATAATATATAATATATAATATATAATATATAATATACAATATACAATATATAATATATAATATGTAGTATATAATATATAGTATATAATATATATTGTATATTATATTCGAAAACTATACTAAAGAGAGAGGATACATCAGAATGCTGGAAGGGAATGAACATAAAAACCCATGACAGACTCAGAGAGTCCAACACAGCTGGCTGGGATTGGCCATTAAATTAAAACAATTCACATGCTGGGTAAACAATTCTCCAAGTCCCATTCCAAAGCAGCAAAACATGGAGAAGCTGAAGCTCCCCAGGAGAGGAAATCCTGGAGAAGGGATTTTTTCATGAAATATCACAGTGACATGTGTCCTCATGGGGTCACCCCTGTGCTGGGGATCAGGTGCTCAGCCTGCCTCTGGAGGGGGTACAAGGAAGTTTTGCAGCTCCCCTGGTGGAATCCCATTTTGTTTCTTTTGGTGTTTGACCTGTGGGAACAGCACGGAATGATGAGGGTCTTAATTTGTTCCCAAAGAACCCCACCAAAAGCCGAAAAGGACAAACCTCAGAACTATTCCTGATTTTCCCCAAAAGATTATACAGATCATTATTTGGAATATGGGACTCTTGCTTTGATGTTGGCACATCTTTGGAGGAGGAATGGTTTTTTTGTGCTTTCCATCCTGTTTTCAGATAAATCACCTTCTGTGCTCTTTGAAAGTTGGGCTTACTTTGTGAAGTCAATCAATTCCAAATGTTTCCATGGGCTGAATTGACTCCTAAACAAGTGCCTCTTACCCATTGCCATCTTGTTTAAGATATATATTTCACTGTAACAAGTTTAAAGCAAATCTGACCCTTTTCCTTTATCCCAAACGCTTCCCTGGCCTGCTGGTTGTGGATCCTGGCGCTCTTTTCCTTATTTCCTCTTTTTTTTTGGTAGAAAAATGTGTGATTTCTGCAGGTGACAGCCCCAGCCTGCACGGTGTGCCAGGGATGATTGCCCAGGCAGTGGAAGAGAAAGGAATCCTGATTATAAACAGGTGAAATTCACTCTGTGGTGCTTCTGGGGCCTTTTCATCAGCAGCTCCTTCCCCAGTGTGAAATTCTCCCTCTGCTGTGCAGGGCATTGCCCTGCAGTGAGATCAGGGATAAATGACATTTTGCAGAGCCTGTGGAAACACTTGAGAGAAAGTAACAGATGCAAGGGCTGCTCCTGAGAGTGACATCTTAATTTGAGCCTGACATCTTAATTTGGTGTTTGTGTAGCTTCAGGAACGCTGGGGAAGATGATGGACTGCTCCATTATCTTTTTGTCTGGCTTCATCAAGTGCTGTCAGAAATGCCAGCGAGAGTTCAAGCTGCTGGAATGGATATTGTTGGGCTTTTTGTTGTTGTTGTTTTGCTGATAATGTCACTTGTTTCGGTTCAGGAGATCAGTAGGGTAAACAGAGTGGTGTTTCCCCTCAGTGATGCCAGTGTAAGAGGTTAAATTGTCCCTTTGCTTGCCAAGTAATGTTTGTCTGGGGAGCTCTCAATGAATTCTCTGTCTGGCAAAGGAAAATTTGCTGTGGATGTGTCCAGGAAGGTGAGGGGGGATGTTTGCTGCTGTTCTGCATTGATCTGTTCTGAATGAGTGGCAGCTCCTGGCACGGTGCTTGTGCTGAAACACAAGTGGCCATTCCCTGGTAAATGCAGGAGTGCATTGCTTTTATGGACATTTTTAATGCAGCTTTCTCCGGCTTGGATCTTCCTAAACGTGAATGAACTCCTGAACTCAGCCCTTAATTACCCAGGTGAGACGTGAGGAATTCATACGGGCTGGGTTTGTGCATGGAGCAACCTGGAGAAGGGCAGGAGGGCTGGAAGAGGGTGGAAGGGGGAATTCTAGCAGGGAAATACTGGCTCTGCAGTCCTTTTATTCAGTGCTTCTTTAACTCGGCATTGCTCCATTCATCTAAATCAAAAGAAAAAAAAAAAAAAAACAACCAAACCCCCCCCCCCAAAAAAAACCCTAGAAAAACCCAAAAAACCAAACCAAAGCACAACAGCAACAAACCCCAAAAAAAAAACAAAAACAAAAACAAAAAACCCAAAAAAACAAATAAAGAGGAGCTTTGTGTTCTGAGAAGCTCTGAGAAGCCCACAGTTGGACACAGCACTGCAGATGTGCCTCATGGGGCTGGGCAGAGGGACAGGATCATTCCAGATGTGCTGGTCAGAGGGATAGGATCACTCCAGGTGTGCTGGACAGAGGGGCAGGACCACTCCAGATGTGCCCAGCAGAGGGTCAGGATCTCTCCAGATGTGCCCAGCAGAGGGGCAGGACCACTCCAGATGTGCCAGGGTCCCTCTCTCCCCTGCCAAGGCCCACCCTGGTGCAGCCCAGCCTGCTGGCACCCCCTGGCAGCTCCCACTGCCCTTCCCTGCCCATCCCTGGGGTTCCACAGCTGCTCCCCGGGCACTGAGCTGTGCCTGCAGCGCTTTGGGGAAATGGGGAGCAGTGGGGTGAGTTCACCTGTGCTGAGCCAGGGCTCGCTGCACACCTGGAGCTGTCTGCAGGGATGGCAGAAACTCTGGAAAAATTGATCACAGAAACCCCTCTGGTGCTCCCTGCAGCCCACAGCTGGTGCCAGAGGGTGCCAGCAGGCCGGGAGTGGGAGATTATTCCCATTATTCCCATTATTCCCATTATCCCATCTGCTGAGGGATGCTGGCAGGGTGTTTGTCACCTGGGCTCTGCAGGCAGCTCCTCACAAGCATCATCACCCCAGGCCTGCAGGTTTTTATTCTGTTTTCAGGCACAGCTGGGCTGCTCAGGGATGGAGCAGCTGCAGCCCTTCTCCCCTGGCTGGCTTTGGATGTGGCAGCTCAGGGCTGGAAAAATTGCTTTATTAGCACAAAGGGTTTGTTCCTGTGCAACTTCTGCCCCTTTTTTTTGGGGGTTTTCTTAGGTGTCATCTCAAAATCACGAGTCCAGCTCTGAAATACAGCAAGTGCAGCTCCTGCAGAGAAATTTGTGTGCCGTGAGGGATGAAAAGCTGAGTTTGTGAGGGAGCCCAGGCGTGGGGCAGCTCCCAGCCGTGCCTGCTGCCCTGCTGTGGCTGGGGTGGCCGTCACCCAGAGCATCCCGTGCCCTAATTAGCGAGCTCTGTGAGTGTTAATGAGCTCAGCAGTGCCCCGTGGCCTGTGGAGCTGGAGAGCCAGGTGCTCTGGCACACAGGAATCATTGCAAACCCTGCAGCTCCCTGATCCCGCACGGGGCTGCTCCCAGGATTGCGCCACGACGGGGCAGCACACCCAGCTGCAGATCCAGCTGCAAATCCTGCACACCCAGCTGCAAATCCTGCACACCCAGCTGCACATCCAGCTGCAAATTCTGCACATCCAGCTGCAGATCCAGCTGCAAATTCTGCACATCCAGCTGCAAATCCTGCACACCCAGCTGCAGATCCAGCTGCTGGCAGCACCCGCTGCCTGCCCAGAGCCCAGTTTAGCCCCAGGGAAGCCTTTGCTGTTCCTGCTGCCCAGTCCCAGTCCCAGGCTGGCTCTCTCCAGTTCCATGCCCAGCATGAACCGTGCCCTTGCACAAAGCTCAGCAGATGTTCAAGGAGCCAGGTCTGATGCTGAGCCCCAGCCTGGCTGCCTTTCTTCAGCTGTCCCTGCCAAGGGAGGGTTTCTGCTCTAAATGCTTCTTGGCTCTTCTTCTGGAATGGCTCTTCTCTCCCCTGATGGCCTTCAGCAGAGGAGTTTTTTCTGCTTTATTCAGCCGTATTAAGGATTTATATAAGGATTTGGGATTTCTAAATGTTGAGGTTCATGGGGTGTTTCAGGGGAGAAATTTGGTTTAGGTATTCTGGGTTTTAGTGGGATTGATAATGAATTGTGAGAGATTTGGGGAGATATTTTGTGGTATTGGTTAATTGTTTACTGGCAAACTGACTAAATAGGTTGAGAACGGCTTTTTTGGACTTGAAAAAGTAAAATAAATGGTGTTTGATGGCTGGGATGCCATCACTGATCACTGAATTCATGCTGTGAGCCACTTGCTGAGGGCCTGTCTGGTTATTTTTTTGTTATGCTCTCGAAATCCCACTGTTTTTGGTGGCAGTTTGGGTTTATTTCGAAGCTGCCAGGTGTGATGATGGAGAGTGGGCTGTGAGCAGTTGGCAGGGCTGGCAATTCCTGCCTCTGTGGGCAGGCTGAGCTCAGCTGAGAGGGCTGCAGGGAATGTGGCAGGAGATGGAGAGATGGAAAAGGTGATTTTAAATCCACCCTGCACAGAGCCTGCCCCAAATGACCGGGATTTAAATTCACTTAGACCCTGGGAGCAAAGTGACAGGATGGTCCTGGGTTCTGCCCTTAAACAATCTGCTTTTTGCATTGTCCATTACTCCTGGTGTTCACAGAGCACCCTTACTCACAAAATGCACAAAGTACGGAATTCACAAAACACGGAATTCACAAAAACCCTCCTCGCACACGAGGGTTTCTGGCTGGGCCCAAAGAAAGAGGATGGAGCTCCCCCAGAGCCTGGGCTTGTGTTCCCCATGAACTCCTGGGGTTCCACAGCTGATTGAGGATTTCCCTTCCCTGTTGGTGCTGCTGGTGCTCAGCTCAGAGCAGATGCCAAGTTCATCCTCTTGTGCCTCCAGATTTACCAGAGATGCTGGTTGGTGTTCAAAAAGGCCTCGAGCAAAGGGCCCAAGAGGCTGGAGAAGTTCTCAGATGAACGAGCTGCTTACTTCAGGTGCTACCACAAGGTAAGGAACAGGCTTCTCTCAAACTAATTGAGGAAAATTATTAATAACGTAAAATTATTGATGAAATTACTGATAACGTAAAATTATCAATACAATAATTAATAACATAAAATTATTGAGAAAATAATTGAGAAAAAATTATTGATAACATAGAATTATAGAGAAAATAATTGATAAAAATACAAAACTTGAACAGCCCTCATCAGTCCTGGGGGAGGTTTTATCCATTATAAAACCCTAAAGGGGACATCCTCACCGCTGGAGGTGTAAAACAGAAATAATGTGTTAAACAGAAATAATTCTTTTGGTGTAATATTAACCTTTAAATCCTTTCTAATCTAATCTTGCTCTATTTTTTAAAAGTGGGAAGGTCACAGTGCCCTAAAATAGAGGTAATGTGGGAGCACTCAGCTGGGGTTTATGGAGTGAACTGGGAATTTGCATACACAAAGCAAATTGCCCACATAATTCCTTTGGTGCCACAAGGGAGGGAAAATAATTAGAATTCAGGCTGCAAAATCTGCAGACCGAGTTGCTTTTCAGGTGAGTGTCTGGTTTTCACTTGTTAAAAATAAATAAGCAACCACAAATTGCCACATTCTTGAACAAAATACTGGAGGAAGGAGGAAATTCTTATTTCTTTTGCCTTAGTGATGTGCCAGAATCCTCAATATTCCAATAAAAGCTGAGCTAATTGTGTCCTGCTGACAGGAATGCACTGAGCCCTCGAGGGGCTGGGTTTTAATCTGATTGTATTAATCTTGCCTTGCAACAGCAGGAGTCATTTAAGCAGTCTTTTCTGCCTGTTTTATGGAATAATCCATTTGGAAAATTGGATTGTGGAACGTGTAATTGTTTTCCAGGCAAAACTGTATCGGTGGCAAATGAAATGTTTCCAGTCTGACCACTCTGCTGAGGAGGAGGAGCTGCTGAACATTTATTTTAGTGATTGCTGTCACTTAGCTGGGAGTGAGGAGTGAGGCACCAGGCTCAGGGCTTTGGGTGTAAAAGCTTTTTCCAGTCATTGTTTGGCACCCAAACAACAGAAATCTGATTCTGAATCTTTAAAACACTTTCTGATAATGAAAACTGTGATTTTATTTTTGCTTTTATTTTTTTTTTGAAGTGGAGCAGTCTAACAAATCCTCAACTTTCCCTCAATAAAAAATAATACAGAGAGCAGCTTTTCTGCACTGTGCTGGAGCTCCAAACTGGGTGAATCCTTTGGGTTCCCACCTGCCCCTCTGTGGTGCTGCTGCCCCAGGCTGTGTTTCTCCTGCCCCTCGTGTGAATATTGCTCAGCCTGGAGGGAGCTCTGGTTCCCCCTCTCCCCTGGCTGCAGTTCCCTCAGGATGGTGGTGTCCTGGATGATGTCCCTCACTGATGTCCTGCAGAGCTGGGGCGTCACCATGATACTTTATGAAAAATCCCTTTGCCAGGATTTTTCTCCTGAGAAGCTGAGAACCCTCAGAGGAAAAGAAAAACAACAATTATATTCTGCTGTGGAATGCAACAGGTGCATCTGTGATTGGTCAGTGCTGGTTGTTTTTAATTAATGGCCAATCACAGTCAGCTGGCTTGGACTCTCAGAGAGTCCTTTGTTATTTATTCCTTTTAACGAGCTTTTGTTATTTATTCCTTTCTATTCCTTTCAAGCCTTCTGATGAAATCCTTTCTTCCATTCTTTTAGTATAGTTTTAATATATAATTTTCTTTTAATATAATATATATCATAAAATAATAAACCAGCCTTCTGAAACATGGAGTCAGATCCTCATCTCTTCCTCATCCTGGGACCCTTTGAACATCCACCACATTGGAGGATGTGGCTGCTGCATCTCCCAAGGGAGGACGGAATTTTGTCACAGACATCTTTTATGAAAAATCCTTTCCTTATGATTTTTTCCTCCTGAGAAGCTGAGAGGCCTCAGGAACAAAATGTGAACAATGGTTATCTGCTGCTGTGGGATGCAACAGGTGCATCTGGGATTGGTCTGATGTGGTTGTTTGTAATTAATGGCCAATCACAGTCAGCTGGGTTGGACAGAGAGTCTGAGCCACAAACCTTTGTTATCATTCTATTCTATTCTATTCTATTCTATTCTATTCTATTCTATTCTATTCTATTCTATTCTATTCTATTCTATTCTATTCTATTCTATTCTATTCTATTCTATTCTATTCTATTCTATTCTTAGCCAGCCTTCTGATGAAAATTTTTCTTCTATTCTTTTAGTATAGTTTCAATGTAATATATATCATAAGATAATCAATCAGCCTTCTGAAGCACGGAGTCAGATCCTCGTCCCTTCCCTCACCCTGGGACCCCTGTGAGCACCACCACAGAATTTCCCCTGGCATTTCCCGCTGAGGTGATTCCTGCAGGGCTGCGTCTCCTCAGGAGCCATCCCAGAGACCCTGGCCCTGCTGGTGCTGTCCCACCCTCCTCTCCCTCTCCTTCCCCTCCTCTGCTCCCCAGCGAGGCACGGATCCCTTTCCAGGCTCCCCACTCCAATCCCCAATTGTGCTTTCCCAGGTCACGGAGCTCAGTAACGTGAAGAGCATCTCGAGGCTGCCCAAAGGCACCAAGAAGCACGCAGTGGGCATTTATTTCAGTGATGACACCTCCAGAACCTTCGCTTGTGACTCAGGTGGGTCAAACAGGCGCGCTCGGAGCGCTGGCTGTGGAATTATAAACGTGATGTACCCACACAGAGATTTTCTGGGCATTTGTGCAGAGCTTGAGGCAGATGAGTGGTGCAAGGTGCTGCAGATGGAGTGCCTGGGAACACGAATTAATGACATTAGCCTTGGAGAGCCTGACTTGTTGGCATCTGGAGTAGAGAGGGAGCAGAGTGGTAGGTACAGAAATATCGACGTTTTCCATTTTTTATTGCATTATTTTCAAGCCTTTTAGACTGTACATAATGATATTGGAAATTAAAAGGAGCAAAACTGTTTTTCCAAGTCCTCCTTGCTTGTTTTGGGGTGTTGGTTTTGGTTGGTTGGGGGTTTATTTTTGGCTCTTGCTACCGGAGATAATAAATAAGTTATCTAGAATTATTTTGGAGTAGCACTTCCCTTTCTCAGATCAGTTAGCTGCTCTTGGAGATGGGAACGATTTGTTGTGTGTCTTTTTGGTGTGATGTCAGTGGCTGAGGCTTTGTAAAGAGAATAATAAATAACAGTAATTGCATGCAAAACCTGAGCCCGTGGCTACTCCACTTTCCTGTGCAAATGAGCTCATTACCTGCTCAGGCACTGGATTTATTCACAAATTGCTCACAACTTTATGAGCTGTTTGCAAATACCAGGATTATGCTGGTGCACTTCTCCTCAGGCTCTGAGTGCACACACAAATATTTGATGCCCTTTGGGTGCAGCATTTGACTGCCCCAAACGTGGGGTTTACAGAGTTACAGAAGGAATTCTTTGTGTGGGAATGATTAGCTCTAAGTGCAAACAATAGGGATGGAAAATAGGAAATTCCTTGAATGACTTGCACCTGTGCTGGGCAGGGATTTTAGACTAACCTTTTGTTTTTCTCCCAGAGAGATTCAATGTGTATTTGATGCCATCCCCTAATTTAGATGTGCATGGGGAATGTACCTTGCAGATAACATTTGAGAATATCTGTCTTTGGGACATCCAGAATCCCAGAGTCAAACTGGTCTCGTGGCCTCTCAGTGCCCTGCGGCGCTACGGGCGCGACCCAGCCTGGTTCACCTTCGAGGCGGGCAGGTAGGTGGGCATGGGTGCTCTGGGTGGGCATGGGTGCTCTGGGTGGGCTGGGCTCCTGTGGGTGGGTTTGGGCTCCTGTGGGTGGGCTGGGGTGCTGTAGGTGGGCTCGGCTCCTGCAGGTGGATTTGGCTCCTGCAGGTGGATTTGGGTCCTGTGGTTGGGCTCGGTTCCTCTCTGCCTTCCCAGGGGTGTCTCCACCTTTCCCCAAGGGTTTCCAAGGGTTTGGGAGCTGATCTGCAGCCAGAAGCCAGCCTGGACCCGTTGCAATTAAAGGGGTGAAACAAGTATAACCCCCCCCAACCCAAAAAAAACCCAAACAACTAATTGAAACAGTGAAACAAATATAACCCGCCCAAAAACCAAATTAAAATGCTAAACAAATATAACCCCCCAGAAGGCAAATTAAAATACTGAAATAAATATAACCCCTCCCCCAATCCAAATTAAAACACTGAAACAAATACGCCTCCCCCCTAAAAAACTAATTGAAATAGTGAAACAAATATAACCCCCTCAGAAACCAAATCAAAATGCTAAACAAATATAATTCCCCAAAAGCCTGATTAAAATACTGAAACAAATATAGCTCCTCCCAAAGCAATGCAATTAAAATACTGAAACTAGTATAAACCCTCCCAAAAAACCAAATTAGTAGACTGAAACAAATATAACCCTTCCCAAAAATCATCCAATAAAAATACTGAAACAAGTATAAACTCCCCCCCAAAAAGCCAATCAGTTAATTTACAGAAACAAATATAACCCCCACAACAAGTCCATTTAAAATACTGAAACAAATATAAACCCTTCCAAAAAGCCCAATTAAAATACTGAAACAAGTATAAACCCTCCTTAAAAATCCAATTAAAATACTGAAACAAATATAACCCCCCTCAAAGCAAATTAAAATATTGAAACAAGTGTAACCCCCCCAGAAGCCTAATTAAAATGGTGAAACAAGTATAAGTCCCACAACCCAATTAAAATAGTGAAACAAATACAAACACCTGTTAAAATACTGGAACAAATCTACACCCCTAAAAAAAGCCACATAAAATTTGTATTTGTTGTTTCAAGAGGAAGACAAAAGTCTGCATCACTCATTAAAAGTCCAAAAGGGAAAGACAAATTAATCCTGCCTGACACAGATTCCAGATAGAGCCTAAATATAAAAATCTGGGTTTGTGCAGGAGCTCTCCAGAGCCTTTGCAGCGGTGAAGGAGCAGCTGGGTGTCAGTGAATGCACCAGGGCTGCACACAAGCACAGACAGCAATGATGCCCTTTGGTTTTTGTGGTTTTTTTCATGTTCCCTGTATTCTCTGCACATCCATTTGTAGCTCTGTGGCTGTTGTATCAGTGGCTGCTTGTCCCTGTGGTTTTCCATGGCTTTTCCCTAGGCAGAAAGACAAAACAAATTCCAGAGCTCCAAGTCCTGAGGGCACAGAGCCCCAGTGCTCTCCTGGTTCTTGCTGGGAACCAAAATTGAGAACAACTCTCAGAGATATTTCATGGACCCAAGATCCACTCTTATATTACCTCCTTACTAAATGATCCCGAGTTCCATTTCCAAGTTGAGAAAAGGCAGAAACAGAGAGTGGCAATAGCTTTGTTCCGTTTCCTGATTGAGGAAGGGCAAAAAACAGGTGGAAATAACTTTTTCCCATTTCCTGGTTGAGAAAAGGCAGAAACAGAGGTGTCAATAACTTTGTTCCCTTCTGGTTGAGAAAAGGCAGGAACAGAGAGTGGAAATAACTTATTCCATTTCCAGGTTGACAAAAGGCAGAAACAGAGAGTGGCAATAACTTTGTTCCATTTCCTGGTTGAGAAAAGGCAAAAAACAGGTGGAAATAACTTTTTCCCATTTCCAGGCTGAGGAAAGGCAGGAACACAGGGTGGCAATGACTTTGTCCCCTCCTGGTTGACAAAAGGCAGGGACACAGGGTGGCAATAACTTGTTCCATTTCCATGTCGAGAAAAGGCAGGAACAGAGGGTGGCAATGACTTTGTTCCATTTCCTGGTTGAGAAAAGGCAGAAACAGAGGTGTCAATAACTTTGTTCCCTTCTGGTTGAGAAAAGGCAGAAACAGTGAGGTGGAAATAACTTTGTTCCATTTCCTGGTTGAGGAAAGGCAAAAAACAGGTGGAAATAACTTTGTTCCGTTTTCTGGTTGAGGAAAGGCAGGAACTGAGGGTGGCAATAACTTTTTCCCATTTCCAGGCTGAGGAAAGGCAGGAACACAGGGTGGCAATGACTTTGTCCCCTCCTGGTTGACAAAAGGCAGGGACACAGGGTGGCAATAACTTTGTTCCATTTCCATGTCGAGAAAAGGCAGGAGCAGAGGTGGCAATAACTTATTCCATTTCCAGGTTGACGAAAGGCAGGAACAGAGGGTGGCAATAACTTGTTCCATTTCCTGGCTGAGAAAAGGCAGGAACGGAGGGTGGCAATGACTTTGTCCCCTCCTGTTCCCCCCTGGTTGTGCGAGGGGGTTTTGGGGTGGCTCGGGGAGGTTCTGGCTCCCTCGGGGCCGGACCCTGCGCTGCCCTGGCTGTGCTGTGCCTTGCAGGATGTGTGACACGGGAGAGGGGCTCTTCATCTTCCAGACCAGGCACGGCGAGGCCATCTACCAGAAGGTGCACTCGGCCGCCCTGGCCATCGCCGAGCAGCACCAGCGGCTGCTGCAGAGCGCCAAGGACTCCAGGGTAGGGTGGGCAGGGGAGGGCACGGGCAGGGGGGTCTGCAGTGGGCACCCACCCAGACTGGGCTCTTCAGGGGGAGTGTTATTGGGATTGCCGTAATCATCATTAGCAGTGTAATTACTTTATTATTATTAATATTCTTACTATTAATAATGAAGTAATTATTATACTTTAGTTATTATGCTATTATATTTAAGAATGATACTGTATATAATTTATTATTATTATTATTATTATTATTATTATTATTATTATTATTATTATTATTATTATTATTATTATTATTATTATTATTATATTGTGCTTGATAATAAAATTCAGAGCAATCTGTATAAGTAGAATTCCTGTTCAAGGATAAGTGCGCGTTCCACAGTGTTTGTGGGTTAGCAAAGTTAGTTCATTCAATTTTTAGTAGTAGTAATAATAATAATAATAATTTTTTATTGTTATCATTAAATTCTGCTTGATTATAACATTTAGGCAATCTGTATAGCTATTATTATTATTATTATTATTATTATTATTATTATTATTATTATTATTATTATTATTATTATTAAATTCTGCTCGATTATAAAATTCAAGGCAATATGTATAACTGGAATTCCCGTGAAAAGCAATTGCTGATAGAAACAACAAGGACACACACATTCCTCAATGTTTGTGGGTACAAAGTTAGTTTGTTCAATATATTATATAGGATTATTATTATTATTATTACTGCTTAGGATTGTTATTATATTATTAATATTAGTATATTATTATTATTATTATTATTATTATTATTATTATTATTATTATTATTATTATTATTATTATTATTATTATTATTATTAAATTCTGCTCGATGATAACATTTAGTGCAGTGTGTGTAGCTGGCATTCCTGTCAGAAGCAGTTGCTGAGCCAGGCGTGCTGCGGGTGTGGCTGACCCTGTCGTGCCTTGCAGCTGCAGCTGAGGAGGAGCGAGCGGGCCGTGTCCCTGGGCACCGTGGTGCCCCTGCCCCGCAGCGCCTACTGGCACCACATCACCCGCCAGCACAGCACGGGGCGCCTGCTGGGGCTGCCAGGTGAGGATGTGCCAGCTGGACACTGCCCTGGGGACACTGAGACACCCCTGACACTGCCCCGGAGGGACACTGAGCCGCTGCCCCAGGGTGGCACTGAGCCATACCTGATACTGCCCCCAAGGTGGCACCGAGACACCCCTGGCACTGCCCCGGTGGGACACTGAGACACTGCCCAGGTGGCACTGAGACAGCCCTGGCACTGAGCCCCGACACTGCCCCCAGGGTGGCACTGAGACACCCCTGGCACTGCCCCAGTGGGACACTGAGACACTGCCCAGGTGGCACTGAGACAGCCCTGGCACTGAGCCCTGACACTGCCCAGGTGGCACTGAGACAGCCCTGGCACTGAGCCCCGACACTGCCCCTAGGGTGGCACTGAGACAGCCCTGACACTGCCCTGGTGGGACACTGAGACACTGCCCAGGTGGCACTGAGATAGCCCTGGCACTGAGCCCTGACACTGCCCCCAGGGTGGCACTGAGACAGCCCTGGCACTGCCCAGGGGACACTGAGACTGCCCTGACACTGCCAGGTGGCACTGAGCCACACCTGATACGGAGCCACCCCTGACACTGCCCCCAGGGTGGCACTGAACCTGAATGCTGCTCTGCTCCATGGGGGTGGCATTTATGGGGGTGGCACTCATGGAGGTGACTCTCAAGCTGAACGCTGCTCTGCTCCATGGGGGTGGCACTGATGGGGGTGACACCCATGGGGGGGGGTGACACTCGTGGGGGTGGCACTCGTGGGGGTGGCACTCACCTGAACACTGCTCTGCTCCATGGGGACAAGGACATGTCCTGTTTGGGAGGGACAGCTGGGGATGCTGTGGCCAGCAGCAGCAGGGACAGTTTGGGTGCCGTGTCCCCGGTTTAGGAAGGACATTGAGCTGGGGGAGCGAGGGCACCACGGCTGGGGAGGGTCTGGAGCACAGATGCTGTGGGAGCTGGGGCTGTTTGTGCTGGAGCAGAGGGGGCTCAGGACAGACCTGCCCCGAGCTCTCAGTGCCTTTTGTACCACCTGGCTCTGCATGGCTGCCTTGTGCTGAGAACCTTCAGTATTCACTTTGTGTGCCTGTTAAAACTCACCCAAAACAGCCACGCCCCCAGAACAGGGAAATGAGGGGAAATAAAAGGAGATGCTCAGACCTCAGAGGAGCTGGGCCAAAGTCAGCTCCTTGGAGTCGTGTTTGTTTTCAGAATTAAACCCCCCAAAAAAGCGCCTTAAAGGAACTATTTTTCCCTGTTCTTTCTTTCCAACGCTAGAGGGGGCAGGCAGCCCATGGAAAGCTCCTTGCAGGGCAGGGATGCAGGATGAAGCAGCGGCTGTCCATGCATGGGGACATGGCAGGAGGAGCTGCTGGTGGCACAGTCTGTGCCCTTCCCCAGAGCCCTTTATTAAATCAGCAATGCAGCACGGAGCTGGCACGAGAGAAGCAGACTGCAGGGTTTATATTTAGAAAAATACCTTGCTTGTTAGACTGGGAAAAAAAAAGGATCTAAAAGAGCATTTTTACATTTTAAACGCAAGTCAGAACTTATAAAAAGCAAATTAATAACTTTTTTTTTTAAACTTTCTGTTCTGAGGGAAGGGGTAAAGACGATCTGCGTGGGTGTTTCTGAGCTGGAGCAGCAGATCAAGCAGGGTTAGGCTGAGTTAACTGCTGTGTGTGTGAATCCTGCCTGGGTGCTGTGTTTAACTGGGCTGTTTTTCCCTCCCTGGCTCTCTCTCAAGGTGCTCCCAGCCCCCTGAAGCTCCCTGGCACCACGGACACCTTTCCATCCTGCAGCCCAGGAGAGGAGCCCAGGCACAGCCTGGCTGCCTCTGCCCTCTGAGCAGCAGACAAGGGTGGAAATGCACACAAGCCCATGTTGGATGAAGAATTCCTGCGATACAAAGGATTTTTTAAACTTTGCCAAAAGCAGAAACGCTCCTGTGGATGTTTGGGGAGAGGAGCCAAGCCACCAAACCCTCTGGTGTAACTTTAAATGCACTGGACAGAGAAGAAATCACTCCCTGAACACTCCCACTGATTTTGTATGATAGGTATGTTGTAAATATGTGAGAATCTGCCGTAGCGTGGTTATTTTGGCTCCCGACACCGATTTGTGGCAATGCTTACCTTGAATTTTTCCCATTATTGTCACCCTGTTCCTGATCTCTGGAATGGTGGCCAGTTTGAAACAACTCTTGGATACAATTTTTCCTGTTTGAAGACTTGATTGATTTCTTTTAAAAGAATCTCCTCTTTCCTATATTTATTTCCATCTCTGTAAACATTGAAAATAAAAAAAAAAGTCCCATGCAATTTGTGGTGCAGTGATTTGGTTTTTTGTTGGTTTGGGGGTGGTTTTGGTTTTTTGGTGGGTTTTTTTTTTTGGTTTTTTGTTTTGTTTTGTTTTGTTTATTTTTGTCACTCAAATAGCACAAGCTAATTTTCTTCTAGGACAGAATCATGGTCTTGGGCTTTGAGTTAAAAACAGCAAAAGGTAAATGCTGGATTTCCACGTGCAGGAATGTTGTGGGAACAGAGCTGGAGTGGAATGGAGGCTCTCGGGGAAGCCAAGCCAGGCAAATGTGTTTGTGAAGGAAATAAAATCAATCTGCCATCACTGGGGAAGGTACCCCACAGTGCAAAGAGGAACTTAATTCGTTGTAAATAAGGATTATGTTCATCTTTGTTTTTATCATAGTTCAAACCTCTTTTTTTCCTTAAATGAAGATCTTCCCTTTTTTTCTTGATCAAGATTTAATAAAGCAATTTTTGCCTCCTCGAGGGAAGGCAGTGATTGATTGAAGTGGGTTGGTTTAGCATTTGTCTGAATGAAACACCCTTTATTTTTCCAGCTTTCCCTGCTGTCGGTGCTTATTCTTATAATTGTGTTTAGCTTTCCTTTCCCTTCCCTCACAGCAGAAAAGCTCCATTAATATTGAGGGTGAGCATCTCTGGAATCTGTGGCCTGCAGGCAGGTTGGCAGCCAGTTAAACAGCCACACAGGTGGAATTAATTTGGGCAGAGCTGTGCCTGAGCCTGGTGCTGAGCACTTGGGGATGCCAACGAGCCTGCAGCCCCGGGCTCCGAGACCAGGCCAGGATGAGAATCTGCTGCTCTCATTAACTTCCACGAGGGCAGATTGATCCCCTGCTCCCACCAACACTAATGAAGCCTTCTCTGCTTCTTGGGGAATATTCTGCCCCTGCCACGAGCCCTGTGGTGTTTGAAGGAAAGCTGGTTTCAACACAGGAGGCTCCAATTAGAACCTGGGCTCGGCTCCATTGATTTCTCCACATTCTGGATTTACCAACGCAGGGAAAAGTTTGTGGTGGTTGATTTTTATTGCCTCTGGGCTCTGATGCTGGAGATCTGGAGGCTGAGAGTCTGAGAGTTTCCGTGCTGACAAACTCTGACCCTCAGAACAAAAACACTACATTTGACCTGAGGCTCTCCAAAACTGATGGGGAGAGCTGGGATTACAAGCGTGTAGTGTGATTAGGAGTGTGTAACGTCATGTAGTAGAAAACTTAGAGATTAAAGTTTTAAAATACAGTAAAATTTATAAAACAAGATAAAAATTTTAAGGCAGGAACGAGTAAACTCCTTTACCTTCTTCACCTTCTTTTTCATAAGTTGTAGCGTGTTGTAATTAGACAAAAAAGTGCACATTGTGAACTTGGAGTGATTAGTTATTAAATTTAAAGAAAAAATAATTTAAGTGTAATTTCTTAATTAAATACTTAAAAAAAATCCTTATAAAGAAAGATAGTAAGTTTTGACAATCCAAAAAAAAAAAAAAAAAAAAAAATTAAGGGAGTTGTGTGCTGAGGCATTCAGGGTGGTTGCTTTGTCCATGAGTGTTTTCCCAGCTTTTCCACACTCTGGGAATCTTGCAGGTAAAAGGAGGGAGGGGTTCATCTGCTCTAAGCCATCACAAATCTTATTTTGTTTGTGCTGGTGAGGCGGATTTCTGTTTTTCCAGCCGCGGGGTGCAGGGAACGAGGGGATGATTGAGGGCATGAACGAGGAGCCGGCAGTGTTTGTCTGGCCGGGTGCAGTGCCCGAGGCTGCCGCGGGATGCCAGCAGCAGATGTGCTGAGCTCTGCTCTGGAGACACGAATTGCTCAGTACCCAAACCTGCTGCTGTTCAGGTATTCTGGCTGGGCCATGGAGCTGTGGTTGAAATAGATGCGAAGTTGTGGCTGTGAATGGGAAGGGAAAAATTAAAAAAAAAAACACGCTGGGACAGGATAATAAAAACATTTTATTCTGATTCTCGGATTAACCAAGGTGAGACAGCAGTTTAAGGCTGTGGAACTGGGATTTAACATGAGATGATTTCTGAATTTGGTGGCTGGATGCTCTCAGATGATGCTGAGAGCCTGCTCTGTTTGGGGGTTATGTTGGCGCAGTTCTCACCATCCACTCTCCACTTGTTTTCCATCATGGAACCACTCAAATGCTTCTGGAATTAAAACCTGGAGGGCAACACCACCCTGAATCAGAGAAAAACCCCAGGCTGTCCTGCCAGTGCACACAGATTTATTTTCCCCATATGCAAGGTGCAGAATTGCTTGCCCAGGTATAGTTGCTGTTGCTGCTGCCTTTCCCGTGAGCTCCAGAGGGTCCTTGCAGATGGTGAAATTCCCTGAAATGCCCCAGAGCAAGGCAGGAGGTGCTGACCCTTCCACCCTGCCCCAGGAGTGCAGAAAGGATGGAGCTGAGCCGGAGCCCTGCTCATCCCGCAGCCCTTTCCCTCTCCAAGGATTTCCCCCTTTCTCCTCTCAGTTTGTTTGGGTTTGGGGTGCCCTGTTCCCCTCTGTGGGGATGCTCTGGGCAGGGCAGAGCCTTGTCCCAGGTTTGGTGAGGTGTCCTGAGAGCTCAGCGTTTATTCATCACTCCTCTCTCCATTAACTCCCATCACTTCAGCTGTCACCCCTGAATTTATTCACTCCCAGGAAAAAAAAACATTTATTTCCCTGGCCTGTGGAGTGGGGAGGAGTGATCAGCCATGCAATCAGGAGATGCTGATCTCCATGGAAATCCTCTCCTCTCTGACATGAATGGGAATTATGCACCCTCACGCTGTATTAGTTCCACTGCTCAGGCAGCCACAGAGCAGGGACACAGCGAGTTCAGCAGCCAGAGGAAAAGGCTGCACCAATTCCAGGGGGCTGTGAACAGGGCAGGAGCCTGAAGTAATTAAATCTGCAGGATTGCAGCAGGGAAGGAGTAAGGAGAGGTTCTCTCAGTCTGGAGGTGCTGGAGCACCACTGCTCAAGGCAGGCAATCCAAACAAGCTGCTCCAGCTTTTGGGAAGTGGATTAAAATAATAGATCTGATTGATTCCTATTTTAGTGCTGAATCCTCCACTGCTGAAGGTATTGTTTGTTCCTTGAGCTCCCCTTTAGTTTGTGTTTATTTCTGTGCTTTGTTGTTCTTGCACTGGCAAAAGCCACTCAGATGTGTTTGGCTGAGCAATCATCCCAACAAAATATAAATTATTGCAGAGGGTCCGTCTGCATAAACACACATCAACATACTCCTTAAATATGTGGTATACACACATCAATCTACTCCTTAAATGTGTGGTATTTACATGTCCCCCTTTCCCCTGAGAGGCTCTGGAGCTGTGGAATTGTGTACCAGTAATTAATGACAATTGGTAATTAATGTGCACCAGGAATTGATGACAAGACAGGAACAGGCTCATATTGCATGTGAGGGCCAATAAAACACAAAATGTGTGTAACCCAGAGGTGGCTGTGGGGCAATGGGAGCTGGGCAGGGATCTCAGTGTCATGTTTAATATCCCACCAAAAGGAAAGTGCAGGGTTTTATTTGAATGGCATTTTCTGTGTGGCGCAGCTATTTATTTTCACAGCTCATATTTTAGACAAACAAAAAACACTTTTATCTCCCCTTTCCCGAGAGATCTGCCTTTATTGTTGCTGCAGAAAAAGCCATTTCTTCTTTTAGGAAGTGCTGCTGGACACACGATTGGGGTTGGAGATATTAAATATCACTGCCCTGTCTGTGGGCGAGCTGGGGATGAGGAGCAGCTCCTGAAATCTTGCTAATATTAAAATATTTGCCAATATTAAAATATGGGTTTTAATTCAGGGTGTTAAAAGGGGGCTGAAGATCTGGGTGTTTAATGTGATGATTTCAGGTGGACAGAGCCATCAGGGACACTGAATGCAATTTTAAAACTGCATTCTAATATTAAAATATTTGCTAATATTAAAATATTTGCTAATGTTAAAATCCTAATATGGGTTTTAATTCAGGGTGTTAAAAGGGGGCTGAAGATCTGGGTGTTTAATGTGACGATTTCAGGTGGACAGAGCCATCAGGGACACTGAGTGAAATTTCTCACAGCTGGGGCAGTAGATGAGAAGGTTTTGGTCTGGAATGTCCCTCCAGACCTGAGCATCTCCTGAATTCCTGCCTCCAAAATGTCATTTTTGTTGTGATTAACTCAAGACGTGCCCGATGCAGCCCTTTCACCATCATTTTAGTGGATTTTTGGGGCTGAAATATAAATTAGCTGAGCCTGAACTATGGCAGCATTTTCATGGCCTTGTTCTCCTTCACTGGAAAGTTTCACATACAGTGGAAGTAAAGAAAAAAAAATAGATTATCTTGTTTTTATTTTGTTTTTCTTTTTTTTTTTTTTTTTTTTAACTTTGTAATTTCCTGCTCCTTCCTCAGCCTTTGCAATAACATCTCCCAGTGTCAGGCCTTGATTAATTCAATGAATTACAGCAGAACTGGAGCTGTCAGGAGGTTGCCAGTGTGCTTTGATTGATATTCAATTACTTTTCATGTAAACACCGATGATTTTAATGTCCTTATGTTCTAAAGTTATTTACGAACCAAATTTCCTGCAGGAAGAGCTGGAGCTGGTGCTTCTGGGCTGTCACACACGTGGTGAAATGTGCTCACCAAAGGGACAGGGGCAGAAAAGTCCTGGAGGATTTGTGTCCATCGCTCTGACCCTGCCTGTGCCTCTGCTCACATTTTAATGTTAAAATAAATTAATTATTAAAAAATTAAATCTATTAAAATAAATTAATATTAAAATAAATAAATTACACACAAATAAATATTAAAAATAATATATCAATAAAATTAATATGGAAATTAAAAATAAATTAATATTAAAATAAATAAATTACACCCAAATCAATATTTAAAATAATATATTAATAAAATTAATATGGAAATTAAAAATAAATTAATATTAAAATAAATAAATTATACACAAATAAATGTTAAAAATAAACATATTTAATTAATACTAAAATAAATAAATTACACACAAAAATATTAAAAATAAATATATTAATATAATTAATATGCAAATAAGAATAAATTAATATAGAAATTAAAAATTACACACAAATAAATATTAAAAATAAATATATAAGTAAAGTTAATATGAAAATTAAAAATAAAATAATATGAAAATAAATAAATTACACACAAATAAATATTAAATATATATATAATTAATATTAAAATAAATAAATTGCACACAAATATATATTTATATGAAAATCAACTTAATCTGCACAAAAATCCCCTTTAAAAGAGCAGGGAAACCAGGGCTGTGGTGACTCTGTGAGAAAATGAGAGACCAGCTCTGTCTGTGAAGGACAAATTGGGTTTGAGCAGTGCCAAAACAATTAAAATAAAATAAAATAAAATAAAATAAAATAAAATAAAATAAAATAAAATAAAATAAAATAAAATAAAATCTGCTTCTTTAACAGCTCATAAATCTATTTTTCCTCCCACTGTAGTAGTGCTTTCAAGGTAAGATCTGGCTGGTTGGAGAGATGGAAAACTCCAAAAGAACAAACCTCACACTGCTCTGTGGAGTTATTTTAAATTAATACATCTCCTAAAATATATATTTGAAGTGCTGAGTGTACTCTGCCCACCAATATTTAAATGTCAAGTATTTTATATATATATATATACACACACATAATTATTTTTGCCAAATTCCAGGCAGATTTCAGCTGTGTCCTGCTCAGTAAATCACTGGAATTGTTGCTGCAAAGCTGGAATGCACTGATTTAAATAATGCTCAATGTTTGTTTTCAAAGCCTTCTGTTTCATTTCCATTTCAAATGAAATTATTATGCAGAGTTAACTGGTAAAGCTTGAGTGGATTAAAGAAAAACTGGTGATAAATTAGAGTTTGAATCACAGGGAATTTCAGCCTCCAATCCCATAATTGCACACGTGTAGTTTATTTTATTCCAGCAGACAAATGCATTTAACACGCTGACAAGTTCAATTTCCCCACAGCTTTATTACACAAATCACTTCTTACAAGGGAAAAAAAGTCAAATTCCTCCAGCTCTCAACTCTTGTGGATAAACCAGATTCTTTGGGATTTATGGATTTCTTATGGATAAATAAAATTCTTTTAGATTCATGGTTTTCTAATGGATAAACCAAATTCTTTTGCACTTGTGAATTTCTTATGGATAAACCGAATTCTTTTGGATTTATGAATTTCTTGTGGATAAATATGGATTTCTTTTATGGATAAATCCCATTCTTTTGGATTTCTGGATTTCTTATGGATAAACCCAATTCTTTGGGATTTATGGATTTCTTATGGATAAACCTAATTCTTTTCGATTTATGGATTTCTTATGGATAAATAAAATTCTTTTGGATTTGTGGATTTCTTATGGATAAATCCAATTCTTTGGGATTTATTGATTTCTTATGGATGAACTAAATTCTTTTGGATTTATGAATTTCTTATGGATAAATATGGATTTCTTATGGATAAATCCCATTCTTTTGGATTTATGGATTTCTTATGGATAAATAAAATTCTTCGGGATTTATGGATTTTTATGGATAAATCCCATTCTTTTGGACTTATGGATTTTTATGGATAAATCCCATTCTTTTGGATTTATGGATTTCTTTATGGATCTTGTTGTTCTGCTCTTCTCACACAACAAGCAAAGCAACACCTGCCAATGAGTGTAGAGACAAAAATATTCACTGGGAGCTCTAAATTTCACCCCAAAACCCCTGATTCATAAAATAATTGAGTTTTGTGTTTTTTTTTTTTTTAGTTTTTTTGGGTTGCCATCCTGTCCCAGCCCTGCCATGGCAATTTCCACTGCCATCCTGTCCCAACCTGGCCTTGGAAACTTCCAGAGATAGGAAAAAATTCCTTGTGTGGAAATTTGATGCCTAAACCCCTAATTTATCATAACTAATTACCTGATCACTCCAGAAATCAAACAGCAGAACCAAGAGAAGTTGATTAAAACCAGCAAATTGTGAGGAGAGCTTTTGGTAATATTCAGCTTTTGTACTGCAGCCATCACTGGGGGGAAAATCTTGAACAATTCAGGGAATATTTCAGTGTTTGATCTATCAAGGCTTGTAATGAGCCGGGTTCAGACAGAGAACAAGGGGAATTAATTGGAATCTGACCTTGCTGCTGGAATCTCTTGGCCTTTCATTAGCAGGGCCAGATGTGTCCTGCAGCTTTGGAAATGCGAGGAGAACGGGATTGATTTAAATCTGGGCTGCTCAGACGTTCATTTGTGTGGAGCCTGGGCGCTTATATACCCAAATTCACTCTTTTTTTAAAAAATTTCAATTTAGAAACAGAGACAGAGCCCTGAGGAAATCCCCACTCCCAGCAGCATCCTGGAACATTTGGGTATTCAAAATCAGAATTCTCTGCAGAGTGTGGAGATAAAAGAAAAATCAAGAGAAAGGACTGGAAAATGCTGCAGGATCTCAGTGTTTGCTCTGGCTGGGTGCTGGTCACAGGAAATCTCTGTGTTTTGGGAGGAATTTGATGGGAGGAGCAAAGCAGTGGATATTCCATGGGATGCCTGTAATAAAAGTGATTAATTGGCTAAATTAAGGTCTGAGCTTGGATCTGACACTTGTCCCACCTAAAATAACTCAGAGATATTAAATTAATACAGTTTAAATGTTGATTTTCAGTTGTCAATGCTGATTTGCACAAAAAAAGCCAAATTTTTAGGGGATTAAGATGATTTTCATTTTTTTGTTATATGTAGATTATTAGATTAGATTATATCTGTAGATTATTATTGTAAATATTCATTAATAATCCTTTTTGGCATTTAGAAATGTGCTGATGATAGAAAAGATGTCATAAAAATATCTTTGATTTGAAAGTCCTTTTCTTAAGGAATACTTCAGCAGAATGTAGTGGAAGATGCTTTTAGTTCATTTGCCATAACATTTTCAACATTTGCATTAGAATTCAGGCTAAAAATAATTAAAATGTATACATTTCTACTCTTAATATCTATTTCTATGATTAATATACAGAATATACAGGGAATTTAGAAAATATTTCAGCTGAACTTTTTGGGTTGTTCTTTTCCCTTGGATGTTCCACAATTGGATATAAAAGAATTCTAATACAAAATATAGATAAATCCTGAAATTGCTTCCATAGGAAGCATAAAATGAATCTAAATAGGTGTGACAGTCAATTTTCTGACTTATTTCTGTATGGGGAAAGGATGATAAGAGCTATAGAATGGATAAATATTTTCTAAATGGTGAAATTATCAATTTTAGAGAGTGAGCAGCCAGGAGGGCTGGGGAATTGATAAGGAATTGCTTCCATGAGTAGGAATTTGAGGCTTTTAAAAAACTGATGAAGTGGTTCTGTCTTTTATGTAAAAGATAGCAAAGAGAAGAAAGGGAAATAAATATGTAAAACCTGGCAATTTCCAGTGAGCAGGGAGAGGGGTAGGGCTTTATTCACTGTGATATCGTGGAATTCAAAATTTAATGCCTTAAAAATTACTGCATGGTTTATTTATTTATTTATTTATTTATTTATTTATTTATTTATTTTAATTTTTTTCTATTTCAGTGCCAGACCCTAAAAGCCAGGGTCATTTTCAGTTCATTTTTAGTGGTATTTTGCTGGAATTCTTTTGCATTCAGGGAACGAGAAATACAGAAGTGATGAGATGTTCAAGTTCAAGACTAAATTGGACAAGTAAAACCTGTTCAATATTGAACTTAAGAACTACAAAAAAACAAAACAAAAGAAAGAGAGTTGCTGGAGTTGGATGGAAAATATATAAAATAAATATTTTATTTTAACAGCCCTCCATAAATATTTTATTTTAACACCCCTCCTTGGGCTGGAGTAGCTGAGCTCTCCCCACCCATCCTGGCTGGAATTCATTTGTGCTCCTGCCATGGGGTCATTTCCCTGTGCAGTTTTTAGAAACTCAGAGCTTTTCCTAAATTAAAACCCCTTTGGAGCTCCTACAGTCCCAAATTATCTGTGAGTTGATGTAGATACTGAAAGTCTGGTCAAAAAAAGAGTCAGATAAACTTTCCCAAGCCTTACTCTAGGAAGTTTTGAGAAAACTCACAAAAAAAATAAAACCATCCTTAATCTTTATAACTAGTGCTTTAAACATATTATTTACTTATAAAATGTGTTATTATTTATAAATGAAATAGAGTGTTATTCCCAATAAACCAATAGTATAAAAAGTGTCAATAAAAACCAATCAAATCCAACTTTATGTAATTATTAAAAAAGTGTAATATTTTGTGTCTAATAAACGATAATATATATATTTTATATATAATATATAATATATAATATATAATATATAATATATAATATATAATATATAATATATAATATATAATATATAATATATAATATATAATATGTAATATATAATATAGTATATAGTATATAGTATATAGTATATAGTATATGGTATATGGTATATGATATATGTTATAGTATATATACCATATAGTATATATAGTATATATCGTATATACAATATCTATTATATGATATAGACTATATATATCCTATAATATATAAATAATAAGATAATATAATAATATAATAGATAATATATAAAGTATATATAATAATAGTATAATAATAATAGTATAATAATATAGTATATACTATAATATAGTATGTAATACAATAATAGTATAATAATAATAGTAGTAGTATAATAATAGCATATGCGTGATATATATTATATATATTATTATATATTATTACATATATAAGATTTTTAGTATATATATATATATTAGACACATGGTGTCTAATAAACTTCCCATTTGCCTTCTGAGACCCCAACCTCTGAATATCACTTTATCCACGCATCCCTAACACAACACCAGCACAGAGGCGATGCTTCCCCTGGAGCCTCAATTTGCAGGAACAACCTCACACTCCTGGATCATTTCCTCGGCTCTGCTGAGCTGTCAGAGCCCAACAAAACAACCCCAAAAAACCTTTTCAGAGCTTTGGAAAGGAGCAGAACCCCCTTGTCCCCATTTTGGGCTGGGATAATACAGGAAACACAACTATAGATATTTGGCGTAAGGGGAAATAATGAGCTGGAAAATGTAATTATGTGAGGTGTTTAAAAAAAAAAATCAGCTTTTTCAGGGTCTCTGTGTTCAGCGGTGTGATTAAAGTGAGAGTCCTGCAAAGTTTCCTTGGAACAAATCCAGCTCAGGATCTTTTTGGGGAGTGCTGGGGGTGAGGAGAGTCTGAGAGTGGAACAAACACACCAGGAGCGAGGAATAAAGCACATTTCCAGGTTTGATATTGCTTAAATACCTGAATTGTTTGAGAACCTGAAAGAGCTGAAGAAGGTGGAGAGGGAGGATTTCTGAGGGATGGAGCACACGGGGAATGGATTCAGTGTGACAGAGGGCAGGGCTGGGTGGGATTTTGGGAAGGAATTCCCAGAAAAGCTGTGGCTGCCTGTTATGTGATAACATTTATTTAAAAATAAAGCAAGAATTATCTAAACCATTCACCTCTTTCATAAATCACCTTGCACAAACCATTAAAAAATACAGTAATAAATTCATACATTCTCATCTACTTCAAAACTTAGCTTTCACAAATCCCAACAAAAAAAAAACCAGACACATAATTAATGCCTTCCCTAATCCAGCACCAACCTTACCTCAAATAATAAAAACTTAAAACAAAGTGAACACTCCTCAGCTGTCCCTGGGTCCTGGCAGTGCCCAAGGCCAGGCTGGACAGGGCTGGGAGCAGCCTGGGATGGTGGAAGGTGTGGAAAAAACCAATTTTACATGCTGGGAATTCAAATACTGGGAGAGAAATTGATTTAAAAAAAAAAAATCAATAAATTGATTTTAATAAAAAAGAAATTGTTTTTAATTGCATTCAGTTGGCACCCAGGTTGGGATGTGATCCAGGAATGTGTTTCCAGAGCTGTGTGTCTTTTAGGAAGGAAAAACAGAGTTTAAATAAGCTAAGGGAGAATTGAGTTAAAATGTCTTGTGTAGTACTGGGTAAAGTTTGATATTATGGAAGGATTTTAGTGGCATTGGTTATCGGAGCACCGCTGTTCTCATTGTGAGGATAAATGCAAAGTCCTGCTGGATCTTATGGAGGTGCTGAGCGAAATTCATATTTCTTTAGGAAATTGTATTTCTGGAGACTCGCTCGTTATTTCCCTGCCTTAATGAGGCCTCCAAAAGCCCATTTATTCCTCAGCTCTCGGCCAGGTGGGGAACCCAGCAGCCTCCAGCTCCTCAGAGGGCAGAGATGAATATTCAGCCCTCATTTCCAGCTGGGAACGTGCAGGAAAAACTGGAATAAAGAACAATCCCTCCTTCGCCAGCCCTGCCTCCAGCCTGCCCGGGGTTAATTGCCCTTCTGGCCTCCACACTTGGCTGCACCAAGGTTTCACAAATTTCCACACAAAAACCTTTCCTTTTCTTCTTCTAATTAATCAAAATTGATACTAGCAGCAAAACAAAAAAAAAAAATGTGGCAAAGAAATGAATATTTGAAGTAAGAAGTGTGGAAAGTTTTCAGCCCAGGATTGTGATTCCCATCTCAGAGCTGGAATCTCTAATTAATTTGTTGTCATTAATTAACTGCTGAAAACACAAACTGTGATGAGTTTTTGCTTTTGCAAAAGCACAAATATGGATTTTTTTTAATGCCCTTTCAGCTGGGGAAAGCATGACCTGAAATTAGCTTTATAATTTTGTTTATTTGTGCTCCTGGAGCAGCTCTGGCCATGGCTCCTCCTGTAACCCTCTGTTAATCAAGGTCAGAGCCAATTAGCAGAGTCTGTTTAAATTGCTCTGGGCAATAAAAGATAAATCCTTTAGGTTTTGGTAAATTTTGATAAATTCTTCAGGTTTTTGATAAATTCTTTATGTTTCTTTAGCCCATATTCAATATTGTCAGGGATGAGTTTTGGAACACAAAATTTAACATCTCTGGCAAAAATATGCGAGTTTTATGTCATGATGAATATTTGTAAAATACCAAATATGATTTATGGGCAGATCTATTTTTCAGCTGAGGATCTTCCAGGTACTGGAATATTCACAGCAAAGCCATCAAACAGGTGCTGAATTGATTTCGAAGAAAACAACTTAGTGCATCACTAAGCAAACCCCTGACATCCTGCTTAGTATCTTAATCATAAAAAATGTCCAAAATATACCTGACTTCCCCATAAAAACAAATAAAATTGAACCTAATTTCCACCCCTTCTTTAATTACAGGTGTTTAGGAGGTTTAATGCATCTCTGAAGTGCCCAAATGCCCTGAGCAGTGATCCAACATCTGCAGGCTGTAATTTCTCTCTAACATCAAACCATTTACCAAATTATTGTAGCAGCAAACAAATTCACTTCATTTGAGGTGTCTGGGTGGTTTGTTTATTTCTGGAGGTGTTTAAATATTGCACACAAATTTTCCATTGTGTCCCCCAGCCAGAGCTGGGTTTGTTGTGCCTGCACCAAGCTGCTGGCAGATGGAGAGGGAGGCACTGCAAACTCCATTAATTTATTAAATATTGTGCAGATTTTTGGATGTTGAATCCTCCAAGAAGATGGAAAACAATTTTCTTTGGCCAAGTAAAGAGAGAGACATCACATATATATGGATTGAATATGAATGATACATGAATTTACAGATGGGTTATATGGAATTCTAGATATAGATTATAAAAATCAGTGGGATTTTTTTTTTATTATTTATTTTTACTTTGTATTTTCCCTCTCTATTTTCCCATATTTGTCCCAGGAACTCCTCAACAAAGTTCATCTCAAAGTCCTTTTCCAGCTTTTCATTAGAGGCAAAAAGTTTTTTTTTTAGGTCATGGTATTTGTTAGGTTGTCCTTCAAAATTCCTGTAGTCAGTGAAATATGAGTTTCCAGTCAACAGCCCCTGAAATATTCTGTGTCTGGGTAAAAATTCCATCCTGACTTTGTGAGAGTGAGGAAAACAAGCCCATCACAACAAGGAGTTCTGCATCTTTGAACTCTGCATTGGCTTTGATAATGACCAAATAAATCAGATGTGATCTTCCCGAGCTCATCAGCCCATTAATAACAGGCTGCCCTTTCTTGGGGCAGATCTGATGATATTTGGTGATGACCAGTCAGGGGAAAAACATGTTTAATGTACTGACAGCTGATTTTATTATCTCTGGGAGCCATCCATTGTCTGCAGACACTTCTTTGAATCAGAGCCAGTTGTGCGTTTCCAGGTCTGGGCTGTGGCAGAATCCCAGCATTATCCCCAAAATCCACTGGGGAGACAAAGCCCAGTGCTGGGGAGAGGAGAATAATTCACCATTCCTGCAGAAACTCTCTTTAATCAGATTTTGTGCTGCTGAGCTCCCCAGTGCGGGCATTTCCCTGCTCAGGTGAATCCATTTCAGGGCAGATTTTCAGAGCTGAATTCCTAATGATCACAAACTCTGCTGTAAATCTCTGTGCTCTGAAACCCCCTCTTCAAAAAGATGTCTCCATCTGATAGGGTGCTAAATATTTTCATTTTTAGAGGTTTTTTTGTGGACTTCAGTCACTGTCCAGGATAGTAAATTTTCCCTGGAGTTCTCATAAAGATGACAGAGAGGTGCCTTTGAAAAATAACAGGGGACCTTGAATTCCACAGATATTTTTAAAAATAAAAGCTAGCTATATATATATATATATATATATATGTGTATATATATATATATATGTATATATATATATAAAATTATAAAATATATAATATATATAATATATATTACATATTATATATTATATACTATATATTATATATTATATATTATGTACTATATATTATATATTATATATTATATATTATATATTATATATATGTATATATAATATATAAATATATATACATATATATTTATATATTTATATGTATATTCATATATTTAAATGGGTTTGTTTATTTATATTTATATATTTACATAGATTGGTTTTATTTGTATAAAAATATAAAACGTTTTAATAATTTATAATATATATTTATAATTTCTATATAATATATAGTCTATATTTTTGTTGATGTAAGTTATGTTATATAGATTTTTTAAAATTTAGATCTAAAAATATTTTCATATAATTTATAATATATGTGTATAATTTTATATAATATATATTTTATATTTTTGTTGATGTAACTTATATATTTTTATATGTATTTTATATATGTTTTATTTATATAAATATGTTATATATACATATATACATATATACACACACACACACACACACATATATATATATTACAAGCTAGTGACGTAAATAATAATGAAATAATAATGGTCCTAAATTGTGGAGAAGCTGACACACACCTGACAATAAATGGGATATGTGCTGAGGAAGCTGTTGACTTTCTTCTGTTTGCTTTGTGCAGAAATCTTCATAGATAATGCCAATCCTAGAAATAAATCGCTTCTTTCCTTTTTGCGTTTCCTAATTTTGTTTTTTTCCCCCTCAAAAAAGTTTGCTTTCTGGCCCAAAGTTTTAGCTGGGGTAGACATGAGTGTAAAACTCATTAAAAGGGGATTTACTAAATAAATGTCAATGGGCTCCTCTAATAAAATCCTGCAGGGGCCCAGCAGCCCAATTAATGAGGGACCAGAGCAGCTCCTTGCACACAAAGATTTGGTTTTCAGCGCTGGAAGCACAACAGGAAGGTGCCCAATTCTCCCAATTACCTCCCAAAGAATTCCCTGAGCTCCTGGTTCCTTCACAGGCTGCAGTGAGAACTTTGGGGTGGATTTTATTTTTCATGTCCTGTTTGGGAAATGCCAAACCCTGTCCGGGTTCTGCTGCACATCTCTCACTCTTGATTTTAATTTTGTTTTAATTCTCCTTTAATTTTCCTTCTGTTTTAATTCTCCTTGATTTTAATTCTGTTTTCATCCTCCTCCAGTGCATTCCCAAGGTCCATGGAGAGAGCTGTGTTTTACCAAGCTTTGCCAAGTGATCTTCAAACAGGACCTTGGAAAATGTTGGGTTTTGCTCTCTTGGAAACATCTCCCTGCAAAGAGCTGCCACCAAAATGAATTTACCCAGCAGAAGTCACTGTATTCAAAATTCAGTCTGTCCCAGTGCTGTGGTGTGGGATTCTGCCCTTTTCTGACCCAGATGGGGCAACTGAGAGGTGTTTTAAATTCTGTATTTTATTTTTAGTCTTATGACAAGGGTGAGACAATACAGGTGTTATAATTCACACCATCACAATCAGAAGTTAACTGTTTATTAATTACAATATAAGTGTTTCTTGGCCTATCAGCTGTAGCCACGCTATGTTGTAAATGCCTTGAAGATAATAATTAGTTATATAAATTATTTTGGCATTTTTCCCTCAGATCAGCCTCTTCAGCATCTTTTATTCACTGGTAACCCCAGTGGGCAAAGCCAAGCCCGGCTCATTGATTTTGTCACCTTTCATGGTGTGAATCCTTCCAGGGGAAATTCCCCTTTCCAGGGGGAAATTCCCCTTTCCAGGGGGAAATTCCCATTTCCAGGGGCAATTCCAGCTGGACAATCACAAACCACTCCATTACAAATCCTGCATCCCCCATGACAGACACCTGAAATCTGCATTTCCAAATTCAGCCCCTCAGCAATGTGCCAAAGTCAGCACTGAGTTTGAAAAAAAATCCCTAAAATCCTGTGTCTGCTCCTTTGAAATGATTTGTAATGGTTTTGCAGCTCTTCAGGATCTATTTTGTTTTAAATGAAACTTGACATTTACATCATACCAATATTTGGTTTTTACACAGCCAGAACAAGAGGAGCTGCAACCCTCCAATCATCTGCAGAGCAGCAAATTGGAATTATTTATGAGGAAAAGTGTAATGTTTCATTTTCATATTTTCAATTAAACTGGATTGAAAGCAAAGCTGTCCAGATCAATCCAGGGGAAAAGGAATACACAGGCTTGGGTTTAAAAAGCCCTGAAATGAAACCTTTCATTTGTTTTATTCCTTTTTGTGTGTCACAGAGTTTTTTTTACTCCAGTAGAAATGCAAACAAGGCAAAAAAAAGAAAAGAAAAAACCAAACAAAACACAAGGAAATGAGAAACTGAACTTTTATTTAAAGCATTATGAAAATATTTAGCACCTCTAGCTCAGTGCATCTGCAGTTAATGACCCTGAAAGGCCTTTTGGAGGACAAAGGGTGAATTTTGGCCTCCTGACTTCAGTGTGGAGCAGAGCCCACCCAAATCTGACCCTGCCACCCCTCCTCTGTCCCACCAAAGCACCTTCCCTCCTTTGGCTGCACTTTTTAATTAAAATCCACAGTTTTGGCATTTGAGCAATCCTTTGTTTGCTGAACTTGGGGAGTTCTGAACCTGCCCTCAAATGTCAGGGAGTCCATCCCATGTCTGAGTTTCATATTCTGCTGCACATTCCAGGCCACCTTGGGTTTGTCCCTCACTCCTGGTTCTGCTGCTTCCCACTGACCAAAACTGGCGCAGTCCCATCTGTAAATGAGTTCCTCGTGCTTTAAATCTTTAAATGCTTTAAAAGGGTTTCAGTCTTTCCCTGCGGGAGTTGCCAGGCAGCTGCCACAAAAATTAACTCACCTGCATTAACTCCTGGCTCTGTCCTGAGCCCCAAAATCCCACCCTGACCCTGGGATTTCCTGCTGCGGGTGCAGGGGACAGCTGAATCCATGGGAATTCACGGGAATTCACGGGAATTTGTGGGAATCCGTGGGAATCCGTGGGAATTATTGGGAACTCATGGGAATCCGTGGAAATTCGTGGGAATTTGTGGGAATCCGTGGGAATCTGTGGGATTCCATGGGAATCCATGGGAATTTGTGGGAATCAGAGGGAATTTGTGGGAATTCTTGGAAATTCATGGGAATCCATGGGAATTCACGGGATTTTGTGGGAACATATGGGAATCCATGGGAATTTATGGGAATTCATGAAGTTTCCATCTCTGGAGGAGCAGCCCCATGCCCCAGGCCAGGAACAAAGCTGGAACAAAGCTGAGATTTCTTCTTGCTCTGCTTTTCCTGACCCTGAGCTTTGGGATCTCGGAATCCTGGAGTGGTTTGGGGTGGGAGGGACCTCGAAGCTCCTCCAGCCACCCCTGCCACCACGCCAGGGTACCCCAGCCCTGCCCAGCCCGGCCTTGGGCACTGCCAGGGACCCCTGGGGCCTTGCCCGAGCTCCCCTCATCCATCCCAGCCTGTGCCAGCCCGTTCCAGAGCTGGGCTTGACTTCCCATCCTCAGGAAAAGCCCAGGCTCTGTGTGACACCATCTGACATGGGACCTTTCAACCAGTTCAGTTCTGATTTCACCAACATTTTGCCTTAAAAAGAAAAAAACAAACAGCCTCAGCTTGCATCACAATTTTGCTGAGCACTGGGATGGATCATTCTTTATTCCAATGAGTAAAGCCCAGCCTGAGGGTTTTACCTACTGAAATAATTTCTTACTTAACACCAAGCACCCATAAATAATATTTCTCATATTCCCACCAGTATTTCATTTGTATACTAATTATCCAACAATGCAGACCTGCAATCATACTTAAAGTTCTTAACGGGGGGCTGCTGGCTTTAAATTTAGATTTTATTTTTATAATTTGCTCTTAGACTTACCCATAATCATAATTTCACGTTGCTCACTCAGGTTCCCAGCAGTGCTCCTGGATATTTTGCTGCACTTTCACAGCCACATTATGATGGAGAGAGAGCCATTAAAATGGATGTTCTGTATTACCCAAGGACTTCTTTTGGCAAACATTCCCTGTAAAGCTCCAGGTTCTCTGCAGGGGTCTGTGTAGCAGCTCAAGACTGAGCTCTGCTCTGCATTGATTTTATTCTGTAAATCAAAATTTCCTCCTGTAGTGCATCATCAGAGCTAATTTCATGAATTCATTTAAAGAATCACCACAGCCCGGATTTTGCCAGGCACTGTGCAGTTCCTGCTGTTTTAACGTGTCACATTTACTTTATTTTCTTTCTAACTGGTTAATGTCAAAAAACCTGGGGTTTTTTTCCACTCAGTCAATGAAGCTAATTTTTCTCCTGAAACAAATGAAAAATTCACACAAATTTTGCAAATTGAATATTTTTTAGCATGTTTGGGAACATTTATCATGTTGCAGAACATTTATCAGGTTGTTTTCAATCCTTTTATTACCTTAAAAAAGACCTGAGTGAATTTGGAGAATTTGATTGCTCATTTTTATTAAATTTTGTCTTAAAAATGCCTACCAGGAAATTTTCTGAAGTGTTTCAGGGCTTTGACTTGAGTGTGTGCTTTGATGCGTTTCAACAGGTGTAGGGAACAGGGAAATAATTGATAAATAAAATGTTTTCCTGCAAAATTAGGAGATTTAAGTTATCTACCCTTCTGATACAGAGTGGAAATGGAAAAAAAAAAGACAGAACTCAGAAAAAAATTCCAGCTGATGATTTCTTGATGCTTTTCTGCTTTAAATAACCCTTCAGCTCTGGGCAGGAGGAAGGGGGGCAGAGAGAGGCAAAAGGTAAAGAAGGAAAAATGGGGAAAGGAAGGGAATGCTGAAGGCAAACTTGTTGAAATACACACTTCATCTCTCCGAAACCTGCAGCTTTGGGGAGTTCATTCTGTCACTCACAGAGACGCAGCCGCAAGCCCCAAAGGTCAGAGATTTCCTCTCCAAAGAGTTATTTATGAGCTTTTAAGCGCAAGGAGAGAAAAATGTTTTTATTAGAGGGAGGCTGCCGGGAGGGGAATTGATTCAGAGGCAGCAAATCCTCCCCTCCGTGGGCAGCCCAATTATCCTGACAGAGATGGTTTCACAAACAGCTGAGCAGTGGGGCTGGGAGGGAGAGGGGAGGGCAGAGATCCGGGGGATTTGGGCAGGACGGGATGGGAAAGCCCTGGGAGGAGCAGGAGCAGCCCTGGGGGCCCTGCAGGTTTGTGTGGCACGGCACCCCCGGGTTTGCTCACAATGGGATGGATGGTTACGGCTCCTGGCTCAGAACTGAATCCTGAGCTGCTCCTGCAGCTCGGCTGAAGGCAGATCTATACATCTAAAAGGGAAACAGTGCTGCTTTTCCTCAAGCCTCGCTGGAGTTATGGCATTGCCAATTTGCTCCTGAACTGCCTTTCCCGAGAGGGGATTGATGGGCTGGCACCACAAGGGGCTGTAAGTGCCTCAGTGGCAGAAGACGCCTTTAGCCTGATTTCTTGGAGATGTTTTGCCACAATTTCAGAATTTCCATTGACCAGAGACCTCCTGGGTGAGGCCACAATCAAAAGAGCAAAATCTCTGCAAAACAGCAGAAGTGTGAGAAAGGGTGGAGATTAAAAATGTAAGCAGGACAAAGCTTAGGAAGAGAGAAAATAATATATTTTTATAGAATTATATATATATATATATATATTTATATATGTGTGTATATATATTTATATATATTTATATATGTGGGTATATATATGTGTATATCTATAATTACATGTATATAATTACATATATATGCATATATATAAAAATACATGCACACACACATATATATAAATAGATATATATGTATGTATGTATGTATGTATCTATCTATCTATCTATCTATCTATCTACCTACCTACCTACCTACCTACCTACCTACCTACCTATCTTTTTTTATTGATATATAATTAATTTTTTTGTTTGAGCTGAGCAATAAATCTCCAGGGCAGTAATGGCCCTCCCCATTCTCACTGAGGTGTTGATGAAGTTTTCCCCTCTGACCCTCGAGGAGATTCCTGGCTCTCTGTCGCTGCTCAGGCTGTGAAGAGGTGACTGAGAGGAATTGGAGCTCATTTGATTGCTGCTGTGCTAATTGGGAGTGCCATTTCTACAGGGAGCAGAGAGATCCTGGAAGCAAACCCAAAGCACTCCAGGCTCAGCCAGCCCAGGATCTGACCTGATCTGATCTGATCTGATCTGAGCAGGGGGTGCAGGGGGGCTCAATCCATGGAAATCCACCCAGATCCCCCTGCCTCGGGCTGGGCTTTACAGCAAATATCGATCCTGCCTGCAGAGCTCCAGCCAGGAGGGGAAAAGCCAAGGAGAGCTGATGTGTGACCCCAGGAGCTCTGTGAGCTTCCCTCTGCAATAAAGTGAGTGTTTGCTTTGCAAGGAGACAGGGGAGCTTCTCCTTAACCTCTAGGAGACCTCTTGAGCTCAGGGATTTTTGTGGAAGCAGGGCAAGTACAACAAAATCCAAAAGCTTTTGCAGCCAAGCTGCTGAAACCTCAAATTGCTGCTTCTCACTCCTGCAATGTGTGAGTGAGAACATTGCAGCTGCCAGGGAGGAAGGATTCCTTAACAGCTGAAATATTCTGAACCCTCAGTTTAATTATATTATATTATATTATATTATATTATATTATATTATATTATATTATATTATATTATATTACATTACATTACATTACATTACATTACATATAGCATATAGAACATAGAACATAGAATATAGAATATAGAATATAGAATATAGAACATAGAACATAGAATATAGAATATAGAATATAGCAGGCAATGCTCTGCAGGCCTGATTACAGACAAAATTACAAACCGGTTACAACCAAATGCTCATAAAAGTGAGAGCAGGAGCAGCAGCAGGTATTGATTCTTCACTAGTGGGTTTTAATGGGTTTTGAAAGATATTGGTAGAATTTTAACTAAGATTCCTTCATATTTGTTAGGTTTTTATTGGACCATAATAATTTATTGGTATATAATTGAAAGGAGTGTTTTTTAACAGTTGGTTAAGAACTTCCCTATGTATCCAGCTGAATTTATTTTTAATTATTTTCATCATGCAAGCTTTAATTCTATTTTAAACTTAATCTCCACATAAAAAAAAATCCACACTTTTAGTTGTTTTTTTCTCTCTCAAGTGCAAGTTCCCACTTGTGGATTTTATATCAATCAATGGGATGATCAGGACTCTCTGTGAGTTCTTCATTATTGATTTGAGGCTCTTTTTTCCTTCAGACAGCCCTGAAGCTGTTTTATTTCCCTGCTATGTGTTTGTTGCCATGATTGTTCTCCCAAATCACTGCTTTCAGAGCACACACTTCACCAATATAATTTAAAAGACAGCGTTTTGTTCACTGCCTCAAGTATGAAGCACTTTACCTTAAAAACATTTCCAATTCAATGATTGTTCAGATGGAGGGTCAGAGGAGCAGAATATGATGAGACCAAAACTAAAAATATCTGCATATTTGCACCCTCAGAGAGAAGCATCAGAAACACTTGCAGATGTTGCACAATAAATCACTTTGAAAGGAACTTTACTGAGGGAATTATGACCAGTCCTGACAGGGAAATTCAGAGATTCTCTCTGTAAATATTTGTCTTGCTACTTACTCCTCCAGCCTGGTTTTTCTGTGATTTATGGGGTCTGTTCATGGGATTTCTGAGCATTTAATAGATGAGATTTTGTCCTGAGCAGTCCCTGATCAGCTGTGAGAGTGAGAACAGAGTAAAATCTGTGTCAGCCCCAGCACAACAAAACAGCTTTTTCTCCTCAAACTGCTGCTGGTGAGGCAAGGGAGATTTTAATTCTGCTTCTTACTTAAAGCACAGCTGGAAGCAGAACTGGCAATAGATCGTTTTAATGAAGTCAATACCCAATTTAAGAACAGAGAGCAGCCTCGGCAGCACAATGATTGTTTATTACAGGGCCTGTGAGGGGAACAAACATTTCACTCGGTGCAAGGAGTCAGCTCAGCCTGGCCTGGGCCTGCTCCTGCTCAGCTGCAGTGCTGGAGGTCAAACTGCTCAAAAACCGTGTGGGATTCCTCAAAAGCATCTCCTGGAGCTCCTGGCTGGGCTCTGGGGGGAGCCGCAGTCTCTGAGCTGGGGTTTGGTGGGTGAAATCAGCTCAGCTCAGAGCTGGAACTCTCATTTTACAGGGAATTTTACAGAAGTTTTACAGGGTATTTTACAGGAATTTTACAGGGTATTTTATGGGAATTTTACAGGAAATTTTATGTAAATTTTACAGGAAATTTTACGGAAATTTTACAGGAAATTTTACAGGAAATTTTGCAGGGAAAGGTCTCTGGGAATCACTTGTGTGGTGCCTCTGCTGCACTCAGAGTTCCAGGGATCAACATTGATCCTTGGCAGCACTCTGAAGGAATGGAGAGCAGCATTAAATCCAAACTAAAAAGGGACCTTGGAACACCCATGAACACCCTGAGAAACAGAGCAAGTTTATTTTATCCAAGTTTTATGTGGCTGAAAACCACAGCATTTGGACAGCTCCAGGCCGCAAACAAACCCGCTCCAGGTGAAATCAATGCACAGATCTGATCCCTTTTCCAGCTCCTAAACCCAAAGTGACCCTGACTGAAGTTTCCCCTGCTTTAATTAAGAGCTCCCCATGCCCTTGTGCTGATTTGCATTTATCCTGAACAAGGGGTGGGAGACAAACTGGGATTTTGCAGGAGATGTTTTGCATTTATACTGAACAAGGGGTGGGAAATAAACTGGGATTTTGCAGGAGATGTTTTGCATTTATCCTGAACAAGGGGTGGGAAATAAACTGGGATTTTGCAGGAGGTGTTTTGCATTTATCCTGAACAAGGGGTGGGAAATAAACTGGGATTTTGCAGGAGATGTTTTGCATTTATACTGAACAAGGAGTGGGAAACAAACTGGGATTTTGCAGGAGGTGTTTTGCATTTATCTGAGCAAAGAGTGGGAAAGAAACTGGGATTTTGCAAGAGGTGTTTGTGCAGCCAGCCCTGGGAGCACGGGCAGGTTGGGGAGCTGATTTTGGTGGAATTTTGGTTTTTGGGCAGGGGAGAAGCCAGGCTGGGCTCCCCAAAGGCCAGGAAATTCCCCTGGGATTGTGGAGGCTCTGTCCTGCTGATCCTCTGGTGGGAATGAGCCCAAAAATTCCTCTATAAATTCACTGGGTTCTGACAGAATCGTTCCTAAATCCCGCACAGTTTCATCCAGACTTGGATTACAGAAATGGAGCTCCATGTGAGGATTTAAAATGTCATTTAACAGCTTGATTATCACTCACTATTCCCTAGGTCTGCATTCAGTGATATATTCATCATTTCCTCAGTAAATGATTCATTCTCAGTACCAACCCCCAAAATTTGTTGCTATTCTTTCCTGCTGCTTCTGTTCTGAAAGAGGTTAAATTTTAGGTGTTATGGCAGTTGGGGAGGGAAAAAAAAGAAAGCAGTTTATAAGTGCTGTGCTAAAAGCAATAACATTTGATTTGCAATAAAGTATATTGTATGAAAGTTTCTGGATTATTGGATTCCAGCCCCTGCATTAGTGACTATTCACCTCATCTTCCCACTCTGTAGGGAAAAATCATTGACAATTGAAGTATTTTGATTTGTGCTGTTTAGGCAGTCTGGGCAGGGATGCTTTGAGCTGCTTGTGCTGCCTGGTACTGATGTCCTCGGGAAAAAAATTCTGCTCTGGGAGAGAGGGGACTGAACTTTCCTGTGCTTTAAAGTCTGTTTATGAACACATTTTATGTTCTCTTTATGAGTGCATTTTTTATAGATTCTCACAATTCAATAGTGCGGCCCAACTCACACCCTTTAAATCTGTCTAATAAGTAAATTTAATGAATTTAGCACAAATTTAGCAAGGAAAAAGCTGTGTTTATTACTGTGATTAATAGGCTCCAGTGATATAAACAGGTCTCTCAGTCACAGCACTCAATCTGTGCATGTAAAATTTTGCTTTTATTTACTGCTATTTCCATATTTTTGCTGCATGTTTCAAACTCCTCAGGCACAAAAAGTGTGAAGCTTGCACGATCTTTTAAAATAATTGCATTATTTTAAGGTAAGGGTTGTAGGAGAGGCATCTCCAGAAGGAATTACTTCTATCCCAAAAGAATACGGACAAATCTCCCTCTAGAAATGTTTATTTTTCCTTTCTCCATTGACTGTAGAGAATCCTCCCTCTGCTCTGTGCTTTTCTTCAGTGACCAAAGTGACTGAATTAAGGAAAACAGAAAATTCCCACATGATTTTCCTTCTCTTGCCCAGAAGTGTTTAGGATTTAATGTGTTTTTAGCAGGCTCTGCAGGCAGCTGAAAGTGGATTTTTAGGGCTCCACGCTGGTGCTCTTTGACACCCCTAAAACACCTCTATAACCTGCCCCAAAGCAAAATCCACTGCATTAAAAACAAAGCTTTGAATGCAGGATGGGCAGGGAATCTGTGCTCAGCTTGGCCAAAGTGAGAGGCACCAGCACAGAAATGTCATAAAGATGTTAAAATTAAAAGATTTTTCATGTTGGCCTTTTTCTCACCCTGTTCCCCCTAAAATTTCAACCAAATTGTCAAGGATTTGTGGTTCCCCTTGGGAAAATGTGAGGAATTCTGGCTCCCTGTACCCAGTGTACACCTGATTTTCCTCTACTGCCTGATTTGGAATCTGGAGCGTCTCTATTCACAAAATTCACCACTCTCAATAGCTGCAGGGGGTTTTTCACCTCAATATTTGCTTTGGTTCCTTTTCTCCAAACTCTCCAGTATTTCAACAAAAGCCTCAATCCACTCTAATTCTGTCTCCCTTTGCTCACCCTCGTTACTCATCCCCAATTAGCAAATTGTGCTAAATAACATTGATCTTCCCCAGCCCCAGTGCAGAAAAGAGCCTTGGAGAACATTTCCCCCTGTAAATTCTGTCTGCTGGAACTCAAAGTGACACAAAGAAAGTTGTGCTGCACTCTGGGGACGTGAATGGAGAAATATTTGATGAGATCCAGACTTGCACTTGAATGGATTCCTCAGGAAAGAATGTTTCACAATGGGAATTCTTTTATCCTGCCATGGTGACAGAGCAAATGGGATTTTCAGAATTAATGAAAATACAATAAAGCAATGTTTTTATTTCCAGAGCTTTTAGATTATGCACAAGTGATTCTGAAAGCATGTCCCAAGCAATTTGAATAAGTTATGAAGTCGAATCCATAAATAAACTTCTTTTCCAAGACAGAATCACTGGCTGCTTATACCATGAAGAGTTTAATTGACACAACCTTGAACACACACTTATGAGAATTGTGGAGAAATGGTCAGTAAGAAAGCAGAGAAATTTAATTTTATCCTTTTTTTTTTCCACTCTAGCAAGGCTGCATTGAAATCAAGCAACCAATTTGCACTGTGAGAAATAAAGAAATATTCCTGAATAAAAGGCACCAGCCAGTGGGGCAGAAGGGTTGACGTGAGGCGATTTACCCTTCCCGTGCTGGCTGAGATAATTGCAGCAATTGCACAGCTCATTTTCATACAAAAGCCTGGAAAGTGCTTGAAATCAGTTTAATCTGCAAGAAACAACAAAGCTTTTCAGGCAAGCAGCTTTTGTTCCACCAGCAGCCTGTAAAACAGAAAGCTCTGAAGGGCTGCCAGGTGGATGCAGTGCAGAGCTCATCGCTGGCTCAGGTACAAAAATAAAAGACATTTAAAGGAAAAAACCTCCAGGATGTGCTGGAAAAATCAGAATTTCTGTATCAGGCTCGGTTTTCAGGCCAGTGGGATCACACAGAGAGCAAATCCTTAATTTGGGATGGAACAAGAGAGCTCTTTAGGTGAGGACAGGAGTGTCAGTGATTAAGAAAGAACCAAAGGATTTATTCCATCCTGGTGTACTGATCCATTACAAAAATGAAGATCTTTCACTGAGATAGACTTGGAACCACTCCATGATTTCTTTTTTCACTCTTCCAAATGCTTTCTTCTTCCCTGTTTCTAAGCAGTTTAATTTAAAATGCAATTACCACAAGCACAGATAACTGAAAGAAAAGGTATTTCTCCTGTTTTCATTGAGTTTGTTTTAAATGAACACCATTTAATCCATATTTTCCTCTTTAGATTTTCCCCTCTGAGAGGTTTAACAGCAAATGCTGTTTATTATTTATGAGGTTTCTTTTCTTTTGCTGACAGACAGGTGGGGAGAAGGTGCCATTTGTTACTGGCTTTGGAAGATGAAATATGAAACAAGTGCTGGCTCATCCTTGAGCTTCCCACCCGACCTCTGCTCAACAGCTGCATGTCAGCAAGTTAAAATAAATAATATAAAATACATCACATAATTAGACAAATTTGTCAGACCAGCCTTGTTGACTAATGAAAGGACAAACAAACTCTTCCTCACACAAATCAAATCCTGGAGCCATAAAATCCTGAAGTGTAAATCCTGGAGTCCTTGGGAAGGGTTGTGTGGAAGAAGAATGTATTTTGGGTTTTTTTTGCTCAGAGGACAAGCAAAGGGACTTTATAGGAATTACTGGTGTGTGTTTTATGTCTGGTAGAGGAAAAATAAAGGAAAATTACAAATATTAGCTATTAATTTAAAAGTAGATTGATCTTCTGAAGATGATCAATGTGATTATCTGATTGAAAACCTGCATTAGGAATAATGAAAGTTCTGTCTTTTTGATGCATCTTCAGGAAGCAGAGGCAGAAAAACACTTTTAAAAGCTGGAATTTGGCCAGTTTTGATATCCCCATGTCTTGGTGCACAGATGGTTGGAGCTGGGATTGTTGTTGAAGGTGCAAATTGTCTTGGGGATTGAAATGCTCCTTGAAACATCCCCTTCAATGGGAAAAGAGCACTCGAAGCACAATTATTTCGGGGGGAAATTATGTGGTTTTTCAAACAGCTGAGTCGGTGCTAACGGCTTAAAGCTCTCCAGAGTGGATGTGACCCCCTGGAAAAGCTGAAATGGAAATTTTCCCTCTGCCAGGCTGGAGATGTCAGCTCCTCTGAGCTGGAGGAGGAAAAAAAGGCAATTGGGTGATTTCACTGGTTTCAGGGTTTTTTACTGGCTCAGGTCTTAAACCTTTTAAGTGAAACTGGAGCAGCTTGATGGTGCTGCAGGAAACCAAAATGGGACTTGTCAGGGTGGCTGGCTTGAGCGTGAAATTGTGTTTAAGGGCTCTAAACAACACTTCAGGCTTGGAGAAAATTCCCATCTGAGTTAGCTCAAAGCAAAAGCAAATGTTACCTATTTTAAGGTGTGGGTAAGGGATATTCCAGTCACACCCCAGTGCTAAAACACACTTTGTAAAAATTTGGTTTCAGGAGAAGGAGAAGGGAATAAGAAAAATGCTGAAATTGCAGAGGTCTGCCAAATGCAGGCTGTATTTCCTGGGTGGTGTCTTTGTCTTTCAGATCAGCCCAAATTCAAAATCACCACATGGCAACTATGAAAATAATTTTTCCCATTTTCATAACCATAGCATAGGATTGTAGAAGATATTAAAGATAGCTACTTCCAGCTAACAGTCTTTTATACACACAAAATTCAATTCATAGCCCAGAAAAATTCTGGTTTTTTCCATTTTCCTGCCTGGAAGGGCTGGGCAAGGACTCACTGCCCTTGGCAATATTCAGGGATCCTTTTCTATATTAAACAAAAACCTTGGTTTTCAGTGTATTAAATGCATAGATTTTCCTGTAAAATTACCCTTCTCTCCAAAGATTTCAATATTTTTCCTTGGCGTTCCTGTGTTCCCCAGTTTCCATTTTGAGGAGCACCAGGGCAGATGATGGAGTGAATTTGGTGATGATTTCATCAACACCACTCCCATGGGCTGGCAACAAATGAGTGACACAAACCAGGGTCACTTTGGGCTTTAGTGAACCCAAATTGCCAATTTTCACCTTCCCAAGAGCAAATGAATGTGATCTCCATGCACCTGATGTGTTAAAATAATAAAAAAATAAAAGAATATTCTGAAGTGGGATGAAAAATCTCCTTTCCAGCCCAAAGCCGTGCTCCTTTTACCTGGGAGTGCTTTCAGAAGGGCTGCTTCTGTTTGATATTTGGATGAAATGTGTGCAATGAAATGGGGAGCACAACTTCAAATGCAGAGGATCCAGGCTCTCACAAAGAGCCCCTCCACTGCCACAAGAGCCCTGAGCAAAGGAAGGGTGTTGGGCAGGGAAAAGTTTATTAATAAAATCTTTGTTCATCTGCAAAGCCACGCTCTGCCAGTTCGCTCCTAATGAACAAGGCACCACTTTGATTCTTCTGGCTCGGGCAGAAGAGAAAGGAAAAATAATTTCCCAATATTTGATGGAGCCTTAGGAGTGGTTTTAACTTTTCCTTACGTCAGGTTTCTGGTAGGTCTTGATCCAAACTCTCTTTTACATTTTCTCTCTGGAAAAAGGGCAGAAACTGCCCCAATTCCCAGCTCAGCCAGCAGAGATGAGGCATCTATTTCCTTTTTCCTTTTCCTTTTCCTTTTCCTTTTCCTTTTCCTTTTCCTTTTCCTTTTCCTTTTCCTTTTCCTTTTCCTTTTCCTTTTCCTTTTCCTTTTCCTTTTCCTTTTCCTTTTCCTTTTCCTTTTCCTTTTCCTTTTCCTTTTTTCCTTTTCCTTTTCCTTTTCATTTTTTCCTTTTCCTTTTCCTTTTCCTTTTCCTTTTTCCTCCCTCAAAGTGTCCAAGGAAAACCTGGATGTGGCACTCAGAGCTTTGGGTTTTTCCATTGAAAAATGGCTGTAGAGAATTCTGTGGACAATAAATGTTTATTGGGAAACAAATTCTTCAAGGTCCTTTCCAAACTTAGGCTGCATAAAGTCACAACAGGAAAGAGCTTTCGGAGGAATAAGTCATGAACCCAAATCCTGAAAGGAAAAGGGTTCAAAGCAGGGCTTGGAACAGGAAAGAACAAAGCCATGGATTAGCTGTAACACAAATAAACAGTTCAAAGGCTCAGGATGGCTGTGGGCAGCTCAGCTGATTACTGGAGCTGATTTAAAATGAGAAAAAATAATATCAATAATTCCTTTGGCCTCAGGCTGAGGGTGCTGCTCTGAAGGGCAAATCCCAGAGGATCCCCAGCCTTGCACTGATGCCTGAAGAGGTTTCTGGGTTTTGTACACAGAGTGTAAATACACAGCAGGTGAATTAATGAAAAATGAAACGGCAAATTTGCTTCCTAGCAAGTGTCTGCTTCTCTTAATGGGTATTGATAAATAAAATTTCCATTTATTCCACTCTATTAACTACCAAAATTGAACTCTGAGGCTAATATTAAAACAAACAATTAACAGAATGTGGTGGCTTTAATAAAATCTTTTATATAATCTGTTATAAAGGTTGATTCTGATTCGAAGAGAAAAGCCTTGGTGCCATCTCTGTGTTTCTCCTTTGTGTCCTGCTGAGGTGGCTGCACCTGCCTGGGCCTCCCCTTCCCAAATTCCACCTTTGATCCAAACTCCGCTGGAAAACAATTCAACATCTCCAGTGCTAACCAGACAACTGGGGCTACAGCACATTGCTAAACTAAATTGTGAAACCGTTTTAAGGAACAAATGCACGAGAGAAAAATCCCAATCTGATTATAGATACTGCAAAAGGAAGAAACCAAATTAAAGCCATTGGATGAATCATTAATTGGGAATCACTTTCTCAGTGCTTGCAAGCACCACCTCGGGGTTAAATATTCTGTAAAACTTCAGAGGGGAGTCACAGCATCTTCCCTTGGTTTCTTTATAAAAAGTTTGAAGGATTGCAGGATTCCCAGCATCTTCCTTTGGTTTCTTTATAAAAGTTTGAATGGTTGCAGGATTCCCAGCATCTTCCCTTGGTTTCTTTATAAAAGTTTGAATGGTTGCAGGATTCCCAGCATCTTCCCTTGGTTTCTTTATAAAAGTTTGAATGATTGCAGGATTCCCAGCATCTTCCCTTGGTTTCTTTATAAAAGTTTGAATGATTGCAGGTCATTGGACGCCTCCTTGGAGTTATTCCAGTTTCAATTCAAGTGGCAAGAGCAGAGGGATTGAGGGTAATGGAGTTGTTCTCCCACCTTGAAGGGGTCCAGAAAGCTTCCCGGCTCATGGGTGTGCAAAGCAGAATTTGACTTTAAAAAAAAAATAGATATGTCTTTAAAAAAATGAGATGTGTAGAAATATGCTGCCTAGGAAACAATTATTGACCTTCTAGGATTGAAGGCACAATCCTCAAGGCTTGTCAGACACTCAGGACAAGGACTTGGAGCTGAAATGAGAGAACAAATGGCTGATTTGTGCCGTCCTGAACCTGGGTTAATTGCTGAGCTGTTGGACAGGCTGAGGGCAATGCTGGGTACAGAAATCCCCAGCTAACCCCTGCTCAGGTGCCTGCAAAGAGCAGGGACTCCCCATCCATTAAACAGGGAATAAAATCCCAAGGAATGTGTCCGGGTTTGAAATCCAGCTGTGTGCTCACATCTGCAGGAACTGAACGCACCTCTCACTCTGCAGCTCCTCAGCACATCCCTGTGCTCTGCAGAAATATTCTGATTAAAATTGAAATAAAACAGCCAAACAAAGCTCTGTGCTCTCATAGAAGGAAAGGAGGAAAGGTTTTGTTTATTAGTTTTAAGCTCCATGTAAATTATATAGAGGGATTATATGCAAGAGTCTTAAAATCCTGAATTCTAATGAAGGCCAACCATACTTCATGGGAAAATTAAGACATCAAAAGCTGCCATTTCAGGAGCAGATTTGTAAATATTTTTGATGGTTTCATTAAAAACAGCATAAAATAGCATGGAGAATGAGCAAGGAAATATTTACCAAAATATCCAATACACCACATTTCCATGAACATTAATCCATGTCAAACACAGCCCGTAATTACATAAAAACAACACATTCAGGCAAGCTCTGTGTCATAAATATTCCAAATATTACCTCAGTCTGGTAATGCCATTATCCTGAACGGCTGGCAATGAAAGCACTGCCCACATTATTACAGAGAAAGCTAAAATAATACAATTTTTGTGGGTTTTGAGGAAGCCTTTAGTGTTTGCAGTACTTGACCTTTGAATACTTGATTCCCCCAGCTCTGATTTCCTTCTTGACCTCCTTTCCCATGGGAAGGCAAAACAATTCATTGACAAGAAGTCAGAATGAAACATCCCCCAAATATCCATTTCCCTATCAAAATGGTTTTCTGTGCTCAGAGAACTGGGAGATTTTGGTGGCTCCGAGCTTCTGTTCTCTAAATATTTACCATTATTATTATTATTTGTACCATTCCCAAGGATTATCCAGGCTGTTTCCCTCTCTCAGCCTCAGCAGCTGCACTTTGGCAGCTCCACTTTGAGCTCCCCAGTGCTCATTGAGGTCTGCACTGCTCCCTTTCCCTGGGAGTGACTCTCAGCTGATTTCCCCTGAACTCCTGTCCACGATCCCGCTCTCCTTGTCACAAACTGCTCACACAAACCTGGCACACCAATGTAAACACATTAATGGCCTACTGAGCAGGATATTTCAATGCCAGAGCAGCGTGTAGGCATGTTTGTGCATGAACATTTGTATTTCAGAGGCCAGGGTTTGGGGCAGACAGGCAGTGGCACTGCCATAAATGCTGATTTCATCAGGGATGCCTGCAGAGCATCCCTGCCCTGCTCCCTGCAGCCCCACTGGGTGTCCCAAGGGAAGAGGGGCATGGAAAGCTCAGGTTTTAGAAGGAAAACCTCATTTTTCCCTGTGAGACCCTGGCAGGCATTTCCAGGGCTGGGTTACTGCACAGGGCATGTAAAAATCATCTTTGCAGTGACCTCCCCACCCAAATGGATCATTTCAGAGCAGATCTGCCTTTCTAACAGCAGCAGGGTGAGGTTTGCTAATTGGGACAGGATGCATTTGTCACCCGTTCTTGTTGTGCTGTCACAATTTGTTACCATCAATAGGAAGCCATCCAAACGCCGGGCCAGGATTGGCTCCAATTAAGTGATGAAAAATGACATTTTTGTAAATGCACAGTGCAAAATCCTCCCCATCTATCTGAATACAGGGCTTGCTCCTCTCCCAGACAAGCTGAATTTGAGGGATGGGGTGGATGCTCCCCAAATTAATAAATAAATTTTTTTATTTTTACTCTCATAGCGCAGAGGGATGGGTCTGTGCCTGCTCAGGGGGGCAGGGGATGATAAATGCTGCCTGTCCTGGCATCTGCAGAAATAATGGCACTGCATGGCAGCAAACAGCTCTGACAGCACAAAATCATCCCCAAGTACAATGATACCTGCTGCTCTATCATTTATTTTATTTTCAAAATGAGAAGGATTTTAAAAGTGTTTCTCCATTCATGGTTAACATGGGGGTGTATCTGTATTTATATGGAATTATTTGTATCTATTCATAACACGTTGGCACAAAATAATGAGAATTTTTTTGTTATTGATGGCTCTGATTATTTCAGCTTAATGTTCCCCCAGAGCCTGAATAGAACGTGGATTTAGGGGTGGGATTCTTTGAATGGGTTTCAATCAAAGCACCTGAAAGTGGAACAGAAACAAATTAAAGGGCTGAAAAGGAAATGTGGAATTCAATTTCCTCCCTTCTGTTCCTCCCAGGAGGACAAAGAGGGCTCTTGGTCCAGGTTCCACAGGGAAAAGGGGAAAACTCAGGTTTGAGCAGATCCTGGTGGACAGGACAAGGGAAAAGTCCTTGAGTCCCACCAAGGGAGGCTCAGGTCGGGAATCAGGAAAAATTCCTGCCCTGGGGAGTGGAAAAACGTTGGAACAGACACCCCTGAGGCTCTCAAAAAATGACTGGATGTGAAACTTTCCCTGGATTTAAATATGGGAATTGTCTGCCTCTGTAAGTGTGCAAACCCAGACCCCAGCAAGAATTTAAACACAGATTTTCCTCCTGCTCCATTCCACCCTGTCCGAACTCAAGTTAAAACTGTAGAAAAAAAAGAACTTTTCTTCTGCCTCTTTTTATATTTACGGATGAAACATCCTGAAGAGAAGTCACATTTATTTGCAGCTAAAATACCATCTGCTCGTGTGTGAAAAAAATGGTGAGTCAGATGGATTTGGGGTTAAAATGCTACATTTAATGGTGGCAAAGTAAAAGAGCAATTTGCATTTAGAACTGGCAAATTTCAGTAGAACTCAATATTTGATTTGATGCCATTTCCTGCGAGTTCAGAACGTGACTTTCTCCAAAATTCAGGGACATTTGGAGGAAAATTGTTGAGAGGCTGCATTCAGGAAGCAGAACAAAATGTGGTTTATCACATCCCCATTGTGGCTGCTAACACACACTGGGAAATTCTGGGAAATTTCCTGTCCTTTCCTCATTCCCATTTCTGTGTCCTTTATCAGTGCCTGCCTACCCTGCTGCATAACTCAGTCCAGATTACCCAAACTCATTTTGAGAAATCAAATTTAGTTTGGAATTTTTTCCCTTTTATTCCATTAAGGAAACCTGTGCTGCACGTGGCCCAGCATTGCAGTTGGGCTGAATAATCAGAATTATTTTCCTTGTTCTTCCATTCCATGAGAAATCTCTGCTGTTCATCCCAGCCTGGTTTCTCACAGACACACACAGGGCTGGCATGACAGATAATTTCTTTATGGGAAAATAAAAAGTTGCTTCAGCACTTAACAGATGTTCCCATTTCTGCTTAGAACCAAAATTGCTCTGAAGTTGAGAGTTTCCTTTAATTTCTCTGTGTGAAAGTTTCTTGATTGTTTCGATGAATTTTTGATGAACTTTTCAGCCGTCATTTCTCCAGGTTCCTCAGGTTTTATTCTTTATTACTCTTGCCATCATTTCTCCATGTTCCTCAGGTTTTATTCTTTATTTCTGTTGCCATCATTTCTCCATGTTCCTCAGCTTTTAATCTTTATTTCTGTTGACGTAATTTCTCCAGGTTCTTCAGATTTTATTCTTTATTTCTGTTGTTATAATTTTTCCAGGTTCCTCAGGTTTTATTCTTTATTTCTGTTGTTATAATTTTTCCAGCTTCGTCAGATTTTAATCTTTATTTCTGTTGCCGTAATTTCTTCAAGTTGCTCAGATTTTAATCTTTATTTCTGTTGCCATCATTTCTCCAGGTTCCTCAGGTTTTATTCTTTATTTCTGTTGCCATCATTTCTCCAGGTTCCTCAGGTTTTGTTCTCTGTTCCTGCTGCCCTGGCCTGGCTCCATCAGCTCTGCCGCTCTTTTGTTCCCTGAACGTTTGGCCAGCAGGTTCCCCTTGCTCCGTGCTGAGATTTGTTCCAGTTCAAGCCCGTTTTTCCAGCTGAATAAAGGACGATTCTTTTGTTGAGCTGCAGAATTTTTAGGTGTTTTCTCCTCCAGTTTAACTCCCACTGAGTCCCTCTGAGATTTCTCCATCACTTCAGCCCGTGCCAGCTCGGATGGGAGCTCAGGGCTGAACAATGGCTTTTCTCACTGAAAAATGGCTTTTCTCACTGAAAAACCCTCCCAGCCACCCAGAGCGCCTCCAAAGAACAAGCTGGTAGATAAAACCGCTCTTAATAAGGTGGTTTTTTAATAATTAATTATTTTAATTCAAGTATGGTGGATATTTTTGCAATGGAAGTTGGAAGCACGGCCCTGGGACCAACTTCCCTGGAACATTGGGGCATCTCTGGGTTCAATTCCTGCCATAAAAAAAGCCAATGGATGAGAACTCAGACAGGTATAATCAGATTTACAGCTAATATTGGGGATAAATGCATTTTTGAATCTCTTTTATACATGTCCAAACCTTCTTTATTGAACCTCATGCAAGTCCTCTCTGGGACAAGGCAGCTTTGTTGTTGATTTTGGGGGTTTTCTTAAACTGTATTAATTAAAATTCTCTGGAGTTTTTCCAGCTGATATGGGAATATTTGTCCAGATTTTTCAGATGTGGGAATTCAAGGCACAAACTAGCAGAAACTGCCTGAACTCTATTTATTTGTAAATGAAATAGTAACTTTTATTTTGAGGAAAAGGAGGGAGGAAGGGTAGAAATGTTGGTGGCAGATGTGTTTATAATTGATAATTTTTTAGAATATCAAAAATAATTCATTTCATACAGGTTTTTCCTTCTTTACCGCACTTAGCTTTCATTTTCAAGCACTATTCCTCAAATTTCTATGCTACAATTCATGGCCAGCCTGCTTTGCCCAACTTCAAAGAAAACTATTTAAAGAAACCAAGAATTGGAGAAGATATTATCTGGGAAAAGAATAGAAAAAAAAGAAATCCCTCTGAGTTTCTTCTTTTTTGCTGGCACCACTCCTTGCTGATTCAAAAACCACATTATTTGAGCCATCCTTCACTTATTTTTTTTTGCAGAATTTCAGCTTTTGGGGGGTTTTCTCTTTCTCTTTTTTTGCTGCTGTATTTTCCTGCTTCTCTGTGGGTCTGGACCTGCCTTGGGAATCTGCCACATCCTTTGTTTTGTGTTCCAGCCCAGCTGGGCAGCAGAACCAGCTCCTCCCAAAGCATCCCTGTGCTCCTTGGTGGGCAAGCTGCAGGGATTCCTGGAGGAAATGGCTTCTGCACTTTATATTTAACACAAAGATATTTATTTCATTTATCTCTGAGGAGCGGTGGGCCCTTGATCTCTTCCTGTATCACGTTTGTTTCATTAAGATCAGTGCTCACATGTCCAACGTTTAATACAAGCTCCCAGCCATGTCTGAATTTAGTCCCTGAAAGGTGATTTTGATGTTCATTTCTTGGATTTTCCTTCTTGGTTTAATGTTCTAAGTTTTCCATCTATGGTTTAATTGTAATTGAGGAAAAATCGTATTTTCTCAATTTTTGGTTTATTTTTGCAGATGTAACAACATAGAGCCACCCTAAACATGAAGAATCTTCAGAGTTTGTCCTTGTGAGAAGTTCCAGAAGTTCCCATCTGTGCCAAGTGAAGCTGAAATTTGGTATAAACACCACTAAAATTGCCTCTTTTTGAAAGGACTGCTCAATCTCTGGCAGAGATTTAGTAATAAAGGAGCTGACACTAAACAGGGCTGAAATTCTCCACAGGTAAAAGCTGCATCTTTCAGAAATAAACTCTCCCCTGAATTCGCAGCTGAGCCTTCTTTCACTCAGGGTCAATCCCATATTTTGCTGGGTTTGCACAAGAATAAAATAATGCAAATAAAAGTCTGGCTCCTTCTCCTATCGCCTTCCCCAGGCTTGCAGAGTTTCTATAAACTCCCACCTGTATTTTGCTGGAAATTGAATGCTTTCAGGAGGCTTTCACACCGTGCTGGATGTTTGGGGAGATTTCCCCTCCCAACTGCAGCACCCGTGATGAAGCTGTAATTGCCTGCGATCTTCTGCTCCCAAAAATTGGGATAAAACTTCTGTGAAGGACTCGGACTTCAATTCAGCTCAGAAATGGGGAGAAGTGGAGGAGACAGAGTGTGCTCAGCAGGAGGAATATTGCCTTTGAAGAGAAATTCTAAATATTTTCAGTGTGTGCAAAGGGGTCAGTCCTCGCAGGGCATATTCTGGCTTTGGTTTTGGATGAGGTAAAAGGGTTTTTTCCCAGATGGAAAAACATTGATGAGAAATTCTCTGTGATCTTTGCTGCTGCACCAGAATGAAACACTGGGAGGAGCTGCCTGGGTGGGTGGTGGAGTGTCCATCCCATTTTGATCTCCTGGTTTTGAATTTAAACAGTGAATTCAAACACATCAGAGTGACCAAACCGTGTCTGGCCTCAGAGCAGAATTCCTCAGCTGCACCAAATGCCTGTCAATGCATTTGCCCCACAGCAAGGTCAGGGTGTAAATACCCTGAGCAGGGTACAAATTAATGTATCTGTGGCACAAATTAATTAATGTACCTGTGGCACAAATTAATCCTGTGGCACAAACTGATGGAGCTGCAGCTCATGGGATGGGGCTGATCTGTGCCTGTGGGGTTTGGGAGGGAATTCACCTCTGAAAGCTGATTGATCTCTGAGAGTCCCTCACAGAACCCTCAGTAAAGCTGTGAAAACATCAATGTTTCATTCATGGTGACTGCAGATTTATAACACAGCCCCAAACCCCTCACAGCCTCACCAATCCCAATCCCTTCTCCTGAGCTGAGAACCTGTGCAGAGTGGGAGCTCATTCTGAAAAACCCAATGAGAAGTGAGGTACTGCAGCAGCAGGTCTGATCCACGTGGATACAGATCTCCCTGCAGCAGAGCTAAGACAGATTTGATCTTGGGAGGCTGTTCCCAGGTAGGGGATGTTTGATAGGGCTGAGGCTGAGCCAGGCTGTGTGTGTGGTGTCCAATTCTGCAGGAACAGGAGCAGGTGACACTGACACCAGTGGATACGCCCAGCAGAGTGAAATTGCTCTGTTTGTGCTGCTGGCTGATCACAGCCCTAATTAATGAGCGTGGGCTTGGTGTTTAGTAAATGAAGATGGAGCAGCAAATTGCTGTTGATGCTGTTATGTCGGGGAGTCGTGTAATTAGTGTTCAAATTCTCATTTTAGTGCTTCATTCAGCTGCTCCTCCCCGTGCTAATGAGAGCATTCCCCGGGTGCAGACAGGATCCCCTGTGCCTGCTGCCTGCAGCACTGATGGATGGGATGGATGGCCCCAGGAGCTGCTGCAGGAGCTCCTATTGCACCTTCATTTCCTGGCAGAGCCCTCTCCAGTGAATCCTGATGCAGGCAGAGCAGGAAAACTTTCCTCAGCAGCATCTCCTCAGCAGCAGCGTTTGTTCAGCAGCACCTCTTCATTAGCATTTCCTCAGCATTCCCTCATCAGCATTTCCTTCTTATCAGCATTTCCTCAGCATTTCCTCATCAGTTTTTCCTCAGCAGCATCTCTTCATCAGCATTTCCTCAGCATTTCTTCCCCAGCATTTCCTCATCAGTTTTTCCTCATCAGCACCCCCTCATCAGCATTTCCTTTTCAGCAGCATTTCCTCATCAGCATTTCCTTCTCAGCAGTTCCTCATCAGCATTTCCTCATCAGTTTTTCCTCATCAGCATCCTCTCATCAGCATTTCCTCAGCAGAATTTCTTCATCAGCATTTCCTCAGTGGCTTTTCCTCAGCATTTCCTAAGCAGCATTTCCTTCTCAGCAGCATTTCCTCATCAGTTTTTCCTCATCAGTTTTAGCTCATCAGCTTCTCCCACCTGCTGTAAGCAGAGCTGATGAACACCACACAACTCATCAGTGCCCACTTAAAGGATCAGTGTTGTACATCCATCCCTAATTACCTCTTGCTCTCCATCCCTAATTACCTCTTCATCTCCATCCATCCCTAATTACCTCTCCATCTCATCCCTGATCCCTTCCCTGGCTGTACCCAGTGCCTCCCCTCCTGCCCTGTTGCAGACAACTTTTATGGAAAATCCTTTCCTTGGGATTTTTTCTTCCTGAGAAGCTGGGAGGCCTCAGGAACAAAATGTGAACATTGATTATCTGCTGCTGTGGGATGCAACAGGTGCATCTGTGATTGGCCTCATGTGGTTGTTTGTAATTAATGGCCAATCACAGACAGCTGTGTTGGACAGAGAGTCTGAGCCACAAACCTTTGTTATCATTCTTTTCTTTCTATTCTATTCTTAGCTTAGCCAGCCTTCTGATGAAACCTTTTCTTCTATTCTTTTAGTATAGTTTTAATGTAATATATATCATAAAATAATAAATCAGCCTTCTGAACCATGGAGTCAGATCCTGATCCCTTCCCTCACCCTGAGACCCCTGTGAACACGGTCACACAGCAGGGGCTGGGTTTTATCCTAAGATGAAAGGAAACTTTTTTTGTTCCTGTTTTCCAGTTTTGTTATTGTGGGGTGAATGCAGCCAGGGTGTGCAGGGGGCTGGCAGTGGGTGAGGAGCTCCTCACACAAATCACAAATCCCTCACCCTCTGTTAATGGGATGGGGAGTTCCTGCTCCTCTCAAATCTTCCCAATTCCATTTTAATTGCTCAAATATCTCAGGATTTTGCCAGATTATTGCGATGTCAGTGTACAAATTCATAGTGGAAAGCATAAAAACATCCAATCCTATCAACAAACCTGACAAAATACGTAGGATTTCACCAACTTAAGTGGAGCTAATGTGATGGAAATAGTAAATTATAAAGCTGAAATATCATGTTTGAATTAACTGAGGGGCATCAGCATTGCAAAACATCCCACTTGCAATGCACTCAGCAATGCAGAGCATGGAGGCTGCAAATGGCATGAAAGGAATACAAATTATTTACCCAAATGCCACAAATCTTACAAGGCAAGTGTGGAATATGCTGGGTTTGCACAAGGATTGAAATTAATAGGCATGACCTTTTCCTGCCTTGCCTTTCATCCTCCAAAATTCAGCATGTTTGCAGAACAGGCTCAGTGGGATTTGTTTGTGGGGGTTTTTTTTAGATCAAACACAGCAAAACTTATGATCTTCTTCTTTTTTTAGACAAATAATCTCTTAAATAACAAATATTGTAACAAGCTGCCTCTGAGTGGTGGCAATATTGGATTAGCAGCAAGATTTATTTACAAGCAAGCATCCAGCCTTGGATTAGCTTTTCCTGCAGATAGACTGCGTTTAATTCTTGGGCAATGGTGACTGGGGAGCCAAAACAGGGAAAGGTCAGTGCATTGGAATAGGTGGTGGTGATTATTTTGGGTTCAGAATGCACCCAGGAAGGGACTCCTGGCTGATTTTTCATTTGTTGTCCTCAGGGGAAAAAAAAATGAAAATAAACAAACAATATTCTTCCACCTCTGTCAGCAAAAATAAACCTGCGACCACGTTTTTCAGGTTTTCTCCCTCTAGGCATCAATTTCTGGCAAAGTGCCACAATAAAATTCATCTCCTCCATCCAAACCATATCCAAATACTGAATTGCAGAGGGTTTTTTGGAGCTGGGGATGTGGCAGGCCAAGGAAAACCATCAGGAAATTCCTTCTGAGGGACGAGTTTGGAGCTGTGTGCTGCCCTGTTCTCCTCTCTGGAGAGGGAGACACACACAAAACAGGAGAGGGACATCACTGGAGCCTTGAAATATCAGCTTTAAAACTCCAGTTTTATAAATGTCAGCTTTAAAACTCCAGTTTTAAACCAGAAACTCCTGGGTGCAGGGTTAACTTAATTTTCTGATAAAGAAGTTGTGACCTTTTCAAATATTCTGAGTTAAGCTCGGGTCTCGCAGGGTTGTTGGTGGCATCAACCCCTCCCTGAGGATTCTGTGGTGTCTCAGCATTAAAATATTGCAGAGCTGTGGCTTGGGGGGCTGTGAAATGCTTGGGAGGAAGAAACTTTCTTAAAAACATCATTTTGTTATGTTAGGCCATACCTCAGACATTTGGGAGTGTCCAAGGCGTGCAGTTCATTGGAAGATCGGTGAAAATACAGCTGTGGTGTAAATTTTGTTAAAATCTCATGTACAATAACAGAGCAAAGGGCGTTATCACATTTTTATTCCACTGCAAACCAAAGAAAAGATGGAGAGCATCTTATATTTAAGGAGTTTTGGTGTTTGCCTGCACCAAAAGCGTCGGAGTGAAAGGGGAAATGAATTGCACCAGCAGTCAGACACAAATTAATATGGAGCTTTGAAAGTGAAAAAGCTCCTCTGACTTCAGCAGCAAATGAATCAAACCTTGGACAAGGTGTCAGCGGCCAGAGGAGCCTCTCCTGACTTGTTCTCCATGCTGAGTTTATGGAAGATTAAAAGAAAAGTTAAAATATTTGCCACTCCACGTGTGACCTCGATACGGATTTCCCACCCGGGCTTTCATTAATTCAGCGTTCAAGGCAGCGCTGCAGCAGTTCTTGTGTTAATTACTGTGAGCAGCGGCCTTTCCTTGCCTAATTGCTGTATTGTGAGTTCTCCTGGCAGCTGCTGTGTCCTGAGAGGGGCAGGGGGCAGCTCAGGTTAATCAGGGGCTGCAGGGACCTTTCAGCTCCTCCTGAGTCCTGACAAAGCTCCCGGCCCAGGAGAGCTCGCTGCTGAGGTGCTGCTGCTAAAATAAATAAATAAATGGTTTCTGAGCCTTTCCAAGCACATCCAAAGGTAATGATGGATCATATGGGTGACATTTCTCTCTGCTGAGGTGTTTATTTATTTTTTATTTATATTTTTATTTATTTTTTATTTCCTAAACCTGTGACGTCGCTACAAAATTGAGTCTTCTCTTTGAATACTTATTATGAAGGGTGACAAAAATAATTTTGCAAGAGTTAGGGAACACCAGCATTAAAATGCCAATGCAATTTCACTTTGGTCCTTTTCTCTCTCACAAAATAAAATGCCACAGCTAATTATAGACTCTGTGCTAACTTCTTCACAGGGATTTGTCTTTTTCAGTGCCTGCATGGAAATGATGTCTGAGTCTTCCGTCACAGACAACTTTTATGAAAAAATCCTTTCTTTAGGATTTTTTCCTCCTGAGAAGCTGGGAGGCCTCAGGAACAAAATGCAAACAATGGTTATCTGCTGCTGTGGAATGCAACAGGTGCATCTGGGATTGGTCTCATGTGGTTGTTTGTAATTAATGGCCAGTCACAGTCAGCTGGGTTGGACAGAGAGTCAAGCCACAAACCTTTGCTATCATTGTTTACATTTGGACAGGGGGAGGTGAGATGGGAGTGCTGGGTGTGATGGAACCGCTCAAAAACCCTGAATTCATCTCCACAGGGGCTCCTCTGGCTCTGTGCCAGGAGAAGATACTCAAGTGCTAAAAAAAAAAAATATATATATATATATATATATATAGGAAAATGATAAATGAAAAAGAAAGGATTGCTGCTGTTTTTGGAAATGTTGTGTTGTGGAGGCCTTCCAGGAGGGCCAGCTCCTGCTCCTGTCGCCTCAGGTGTCCCCAAGGCCAAGCAGAGCAGGGATTGTCCCTCTGCAGAGCTGCAAGGACCTCATACAAGGACAGGGATATTTATTCAGGAATATTTATTCACCAGGCTGTGCCAGTGCCTCTGGCACTTCTCTTTGAGGTGATGGCATTGTGTTCATGGATTCCTGCTAAGCACATGGATAAATTCCTTCCTGATTGTTTGGAAAGAGCTGAAAGCTTTTAATGCGATTGCTGGTTGATTTTTGAAGTAAAAATCAGTCAAGCCCCTGGAGGTGAAATGGAAATTCCCATTTTCCCTATAGACCATCCATAGAAACCCAGATTAAAACCCCTGATCACCAATGACCCTTTTCACTGCAGGAAATATTTCTGTGGGGTGCCAGCAGCTTGCAGTGACTTAGAGGAGACTGTTGGGAAACAATTCCTTTCAAACATGTCACTCAAAATGAGATAAATTCCTATGGCTGCTTCTGTGCTAACAGTTTATACAAAAAGGCTAATTCCTAAAGAACCTCAGAAAATCAGGCTGCTGTTAAAATCCACAAGGCTCCATCTGGCATCCTGCTAAGGAGAACTCTGCTGTGTTTCTATTCATTAGCTGTATTTTTAAGAATTGACAACCACCAATTACACACAAATAAATGGTGCAAGAGGTTTTGTTTGGAGTTTTTTATTAGCTGTGCAATCTTAACCAAGATGTTTGCAGTCGTTTTCTTCCTTCTTCCACCTGCTGATCAAAGAGGAGGTTTGGACTGATTCAGGATAAAATTTTGCTGCTGTGCAATAGAATTGAGATTATTTGCTATTGACCCAGAGCATTTAAAGCCAATAAGCTGAGGGGAATTCTCACTTGGTAAAACAAGCATGGAACAGAGGAACAAGCCAGGCTGGAGCTCTGTGAGAGGGGCTCTGCAAAGGGAAGGAGCTGCTGAACAAAGATCTGAAATCAGATGAAAGCCCAGCCAGCCTGGAGAGGAGCTGTGGTGGTGTTTGCAGGGGGGCCAGGATGAGGGAAGAGATGAGGATCTGACTCCATGTTTCAGAAGGCTGATTTATTATTTTATGATATATATTATATTATATTAAAACTATACTAAAAGAATAGAAGAAAGGATTTCATCAGAAAGCTTGAAAGGAAAAGGAATAGAATGATAATAAAATCTTGTGACTCTCAGAGAGTCCAAGCCAGCTGACTGTGGTTGGCCATTAATTACAAACAGCCACATGAGACCAATCCCAGATGCACCTGTTGCATTCCACAGCAGCAGATACTCATTGTTCACACTTCATTTCTGAGGCCTCTCAGCCTCTCAGGAGACAAAACCCTAAGGAAAGGATTTTTCACACAATGTGTCTGTGCCAAGGAGCACCAGCTCTCAGAGCGGGAGCCGCTGGATTTTCTGTGGCAGAGCTTCCACTCCTGAGGCTGGGCTCCCCCGCCATGAATCACAGCAAACAGGAGCAGCTGAGCAGTGGATTTACCCCTTGTTTGCCAGGCAATCACCAGTAAAACCCAGCTTGGCCACCTGAGGTTGTGTTCATTTCCAGGATGGATTTCCAAGGTTGGGCTCGTTAATTAGGAGGTTGAACTTAGAGAAGACTTTGGTCAGTTCTTTGAGTCAGCAAGAGATTTGCTCTGCCTGATTCACAGTTAAAATGGATGAGATGTGGTTTGTTGGGGTTTCTTTTTAATTTCAGCAGGCTTTCAGTTCTCCCTCTGCACCATTTCCATGTATTTACAACACTGCTCTGCCACGGGTCTGACATTGCAGCTCCTGAAAGGTGAAGCCTGAAAAGTTTCTGAAAGGTGAAGGATTCAACATCTCCCCTTTTCTCCCCTCTGCAACAGCATTCCCAGGCTGCTAATAATGGATAAGATGGGGGCAACTTGACAAAAAATCAATGTATCACCAAAAATGATACTGGTTTGGAGTGAGGGAGATGTTTCTTCTAACCAGGGGAGTTCATTTAATTTTTAAAAACTGGTAACTTCTGTCAGCAGCTTTATTCAAGTCTTCCAAAGGTAGTTTTGTGCCTGGCTTCCTTGGCTCCTCGTTAGGAAATGGTCAGGAATTTATTCCAGAGGCTGGCATCCCTTTTGGGGAATTTCACTCTTTTAAACTAAAGAATTTTTCCTCTGGTGCCTCCTGTGTGCGATGGCAACAGTCAAGAATGGGTCCCAAAACATTTACCTTGCTCATAGGAACCAAAATTCAAATCCATAACTCACATACACTTCTTTTTAAAATTTCATTAAGCAAACAAACCTCCTCTGATTGCAGTAAATTTTCTGTATTCGCTGCTAGCTGAAATGTTTCTTAAATCAAAACAGCTCTTATGGATTTTTTTGATATGAGGAAATTAAAGTAAAATAAAGCACCTGCATGTGGAGAAAGGAGCTGCTGGGTCAAGAACAGCTTGGCTGGGAGTTCTCAGGATGTTCAGGGCATCAATCACAACCCTCAGCAGACAATTCTGGCTTGGGAATTCTTTGTTGGAATCTCCCCACATGGAAAAAAAGGGCTTTAAAACAGAAAAGAGGAATTGCCAAACTGATAGTGGGGGTATTGAAGCGTGGGGAGCAGAAAAGGGCTGGATTTTGGGAAGGAAATTCTGGCCAGCAGGGCCAGGGGAGGCAGCTGCAGGTTAAGGGGACAGGTTAGATGGGATACTGGGATTTTGGGATTTTGGGAAGGAATTCCTGCCTGTGAGGGTGGGCACAGGGGCCCAGAGCAGCTGTGGCTGTTCTGGATCCCTGGCAGTGCCCCAGGCCAGGCTGGAGCCCCCAGGACACTGGAAGGTCCCTGGGGTGCAATGGGATGAGCTTTAAGGTCCTTTCCAACCCAAAGCAGCCCAGAGCATCCCTGGCTCTGCCACCTGCACCAGGATGGATTTTCTCATCACCTTTGTGTGCAAACCCAGCTCAGCTCAGGGCAGAGCAGGTGCCTAAAACAGGAGAGGAGACAAAGCTGCCTGTCTCCCCCAGCCTTAAAATATTCATGTATTTACAGCAGTTACAGCTACCAGCTGCATGGGTATCTGCAAATATCAGCCAGGGCTGAGCAGAAATGAGAATAAATAACCAGCAGGGCTGGCTGGCAAATCCAGATCAGTGTTGAACATGCACAGTGGGATTCAGGGTGAGCGTGGGGCACTGCATTGCCAAGCAGCTCACGATGCTCCTGCTGCCTCCAGCTGCTCAAGGAGCCTCCCCTGCTCCCTCCCAGCTCCTTTTAAAGAGTTTTTTCTGACTTTTATGAGGCTCTTTATGTTAAGTAGATCAGCTCACTGAAAATTCTGCTTTCATGAGCTCGAGCAGATCTGTCTGGACAGGTCTGTTTTATCCTGGGTAAGAAAAGGAAATGGGTTAATTTAAACCCACACATTGGGTTGGATTCACTGTATCTGTCAGAAAAAGCAGAAATCAGAGAATTCTCACTGTCTTTTGTGCCTGGAGAGAGCACAGAAACTGTAATAGCAAGAACCAAATACTCAGACTGTTCCTTTCTCTCCTGGAGCTGCTTAACACAGCGGCAGAGTCTGAATCTTTATTGCTTTTGAACAAAGCCAGTGTTTTATTTTGATTGCCATCTTGTCAGATTTTAATAGCATAATCTATGTAGCTGAAAGTACGAGAGTGTAGGAATAGAGTCTTTTATCTACTTTCATATTCTAATTCCTATGAGTATTTTTGTAATAACTGCAAATCCAGGAGGTTTCTGAGACACATTCATGAGCAAGGCATTTCAGAGCCATGAATGCTCACTTCAAAAGGGCCTGAGAGACATCTGAGAAGCAGGAGATGGCATTTTCCTGTGCATTGTCCTTTCCCTTGGCACTGCAGCTCCTTGGGGACCCTCTCGGGCCCCAGCACACCCATGGCATCACAGAAAAACCCTTTCCTTCCTTTCCAGCAGGGCCAGGGATGCTCAGCAGAGCTGGAGCCGCTCTGGGCTGACAGCTGGGAAAGGTCACCAGGTTCAGTCAATCCCTGTCATTTCCAGGGGAAGGGAATGGGGACGGAGCCAGCAGAGCCCTGGGAGGGATCCAGGGTGAAGCCCCCCAGGATTTGTCAGAGCTGGCCCTGCTGCTCACAGGAATGGGAGGATGGATGGTGGCTGGCCAAAAAATGGGATTTTTGTGGTGGCAAAGCCCCAGGGGGATTCACAGTTCACATCTGATCCATCAAAACTGAGCTTTCCTGAGAAAAGTTTATCTGGGGAGGGGATTACTTCAGCCAGACTTGCAATCCAGAGGAAAAAAAAAAATCCATATTTTGAGCTCAGCGCCTTCTGTTATTCCTTTATTCTGCCAGGTTTTTGGCAGAGAGCCACAAGGGCTGAAACTCCCCAAGGAACAGAAATGTGAAGCTCAGTGAGAGGTGAACTCCAAACCAGAGAGCCCAAGACCCTTGGATCAGATACCCAGGTGTTCCTGCAGGGCATCCTGCTGAAATCCTGAAAAATGGCACAGCAAAGCCCCACCTTGGGCTGCACCCCTGGAACTCATCACAGCTTCAAGGAATTGTGAAGGGGCTGAAGAAAAGCCAGGAAAGCTCTGCAGAAACATGAAATAAAAGTGAATTCTTTGCTGCCAAGTGAATTAAACCCACCCTTCATGGTTTCCATTTTCCCTTCATTTTCTGTTCCTTCACGTCCAAACCATTCATTTTACACCCAAAACCTGAACGATCATCAGTTCATTGTAAAGCTTTCCTTGAGAGCTGTTAAAATCCAGGATTTCCCTAATTTAAGGGCCAATAAACCTTTCCTCTCTGCAAGCATTTTAGGGAGTCTCAAGCTCTGCTTACACTTCATCCTCTGGATGTTTAATCTATACTCTTTTAAAGCAAATATTTTTTAAAATAAATGACATTAGTATAATAACATCACTTCCTAATCAAATATTAATGCTTTTCTAAATATTTATTATGTTGTTAAATTAGATTATTTCTATGCACGAGCAGTACAGAGACTCCCATTCTGCAAAAAAAACGGTGTTAAATCAAATATTTGGCCATTTAGCAACAGTTTCTATGCTTTCTCTTCCCTTTTAATTTCCTAAAATTGAAAGGAAAATCACAAGAAAAAAAAAATTAAAAAGGGAAAATATGGGAGTTTTTAAATTTATTTTGAGGAGATGTATTTAAGTATAGTTTATCAGAGACAATAATTTCACAGGCGCAGTGCTAATGAAAGAACCAAGAGCTACCCCTGGCTCTGAAGGATATTTCCCACCAGAGGCTGGGATTTGCTCCTTGTCAGAGCACATCTCCATAAATCCCTGCAGAGTTTAGGGTGAAGCCATCAGCTCTGGGTAATCCCTCCTGCAGGCTCAGGGTGACAAATGCAGCTCCCCTGCAATGGGTGACTCTGATCCCTGCTGGCTGCAGCGCCAGCTGATGGGCTTCATCTGGTTTTTAAGCATTTTCACTGCTTTGAGACGCCGCCATGAGTTGTTTGGAGCTGCCTTTATTCAGAGAATCTCAAAGAATTTCAGCACCAATTACAGCGCAGACGAGCCGCTGAAATTGTTGAGCTGGGGCACAGGGGGCACGTTCCTGAAAATCCTTTTGTTCTGTAAAACAGCTCTGAAGACAATAAACAGGGACAGAGACAGAGCAGAAGGCAGGAGATGAGCAAGGCAGCAAGGGAAAATCAAGCTGAGTTTATTTCTATCTCTCATTATTTGCATTTTCTTCCATTTGGGAGCCTGATTGCTCTGGAAATTCAATCCAGTTGCCAGCTCCTTTATCAAAATTGTCTTCAGAGCTACAGAAATTCACAGAGAGCTGTTAAGATAAAGTTGTTTGGAAGTTGTTATTGCCCAGCACAAAGCACTGCCTGTAGCACTGACAATGACCCAGGAGAATCCCGGTTTGGATGGGGAGCAGAGGAAATTCCAGCACTGACAATAATCCAGGAAAATACTGGTTCAAATGGAGCAGAGGAAATGCCAGCACTGACAATAATCCAGGAGAATTCTGGTTTAACTGGAGAGCAGGGAATACCAGCATTGACAATGACCCAGGAGAATCCTGGTTTAAATGGAGCAGAGGAAATGCCAGCACTGACAATAACCCAGGAGAATCCTGGTTTAGATGGAGACCAGGGAATGGTGGCACTGACAATAATTCAGAAAAATCCTGATTTAGATGGAGACCAGGGAATGGTAGCACTGACAGTAATTCAGAAAAATCCTGGTTTAGATGGAGAGCAGGGAATGCCAGCACTGAAAATAATCCAGGAGAATCCTGATTTAGACGGAGATCAGGGAATGCCATCCAGAGTTTGAGGTCCTGTTGAGGAAGTCCTGCAGGTTTGGCACCAATGGGTGGCACTGAGGATTTCCCAAATTCTGCAGGGGCCAAGTCATGGGGAGCTGGGGTAAAATCCTCTTTTTGGAGGGTTATTAACATCACCTGCCCCTCTGGCCATGCCTGACTGCTGACAGGTGTTGTTGGACACACTTTAGCTTTGATTCAGATCTCAGGAAATCTCAGCAGAAAAAGCTGAATAGTCCTGAAATAATACAAGTAAAACAAACCATGCTGCTAGAAAGTTTTGGAAGGGTTTTTAGAACATTATTTTAGCGAAACAAACCATGCTGCTAGAAAGCTTTGGAAGGGGTTTTTTTATTATTATTATTATTAAGCATTTTTGCTGTTAAAGCAGTGCTTGGTTTACTGCAACATAATGAAATAAGAACTTCACTAAGAGCCATGAAGAGCTGGGGGGTCCTGGGTGGCATTTTGCTCTGCAGCTGTCCTGCAGGGAATGCTCAGAACTCCAATGTTGAGACAATATCTCAGCAATGATTTGATGAAGGCCTTTATTGCTGCAATAAAAATCTGCTCCCTTTTTTTTCAGAGCACATCTTCAAAAAAAGCACTTGGGTTTGTTCTAGACAATGTTTGTAGCTGATGGGACTTTTTTTCCCTCCCCTATTTTCAAAGTGATGAGCTCAATTTCCAATATCGTTGTTGCCACCATTGATTTTTAAAAGAAGAAAATGAAAAGTGAGTTCAGGTGGATGTTTTCTCACCAACTCATCCTGAATCAAGCACTGGATGTAATTTATATATGTGGTGTTCTGAAGAAAGCATTGTCTGTCTCTGGATAAATAATTTATACTTTTTAATATTTCAGCACAATCAGTACAGCTGATGTTGCTTGGAAAAAAAAAAAAACAAACATTTTCCTTATCCAAGCAGCAAAATGTTCCTCAATTCAACATATAGAAAGGGTTTTTTAAATTGTGTATATAGAGGGTGATGCTGAAAACAATGAAATAGCTCTCAGATGGGAACTTGTGCAAAACACTTGCAGGAGTGGGTTTAATTATTAACTAGTGAGGTAAAAGTTGGTAAAACATCAGGAAACAAGTTTAAAAAACCTGAATTCCAGAGAGAATTTTCAGACATTTACCTGCATTTAAATCGCCGGGTATTGTCACTGTTAGGGATCTTTATTTCAACATAAATCCTGCTCAGTTTACATTTCCAGGTGTGGGATGTCCATCAGGACTTTGTGGGATTTTGAGGGGGGATTTTGAGCCTGCCACAGGTGCTGGGAGTATCCAGTATTTGGTTTGCTGTGGCCAGGTGGTGAAATTCAGTTTTATAGATCCTGGTGCCATCCCTTGTGATCCTGGTGTCCTGTGACCCAGAGAGTGGGGTTGGTGCCATCACCTGTGACCCTGGTTCATCCCTTGTGACCATGGTGCCATCTGACCCATAAATTTGGGGTTGGTGCCATCCCTTGTGCTCCTGGTGCCATCCCTTATGATCCTGATGCCCTCTGACACACAGATTTGGGGTTGCTGCCATGCCTTGTGCTCCTGGTGCCCTGTGACCCACAGATTGGGGTTGGTGCCATCCTTTGTGATCCTGGTGCCATCTCTAGTGCTCCTGGTGTCCTGTGATGGACAGATTTAGGGTTGCTGCCATCATCCGTGACCCTGGTCTATCCCTTGTGACCCTGGTCCCTTCTGAACCACAGATTTGGGTTTGGTGCCATCCCTTTGTGATCCTGGTGCCATCTCTAGTGCTCCTGGTGCCCCATGACCCACAGATTGGGGTTAGTGCCATGCCTTGTAACCCTGGTGCCATCCCTCATGATCCTGGCGCCATCTGACCCACAGATTTGAGGTTGGTGCCATCCCTTGTGACCCTGGTCCATGCCTTGTGTTCCTGGTGCCATGGTGCCAGGGAGGGCTGCTGCAGTAAAGCTGGATGTGGTTGCAAGCTCACCAGGATTTACCATCATTTCCTTGACCCTGTGTGTCTATATGTGACCCTTTGTGTTTATAATTATACCCACACATTGCATTTTCTAGCAGCTGAAGTGCAGGATGTAATAATGGAAGAAAACAGAGACAAATGTGATTTTTGTGTTGTTGCTGTTCTTTTGATGCAGAATTTAAAAAGTACAGCTGTGAGATCAAACCAGGTTTAGGTTGCAGGGTTTGTTTTGTTTTTGTTGAAGTTTTTTTTCCTCAATAAAGATGTTCAGGAAGTTCTTTAAATAAGGACCTTGGGCTGTACATTTGTCATGCAGATTTCCCAGCAAGCAATTAAAGCTGCACGTTCAGAGGCATTAGATGAGGCAGATGAATTCCTGGCAAGGGAAAAGCAGCAGATCTTGAGGGATGCTGACAGTCCTTTATCTTCAGACAGGAAAGAGCCTGCCTAGGAAGCCCTGCAGTAAGTAAATTATTTACTTCATCGTGTGCCACTTAACAATTCTGTTATTTGATTGTTGAGGACTTGGTATAGGAGTGAGAAATCCCAATTTGTCTTCAGCACAGGTTCCCAGGGAAGGAGATTGGGTTTGTAAGAGCATCAGGAAGTGTTTTCATCCCTTATCCTAATTTAAACCAAATTACTGGAGGTTTTTTCCCTCTCCTAATGGCAGCAGATCTCCTATAATGTGGAGACACTCAGCAAAGCAGCGCACTGAGGTTGTGTTGATGGGATTTGTGCCAGAATCCATCAGTTTATGTCCAGGGAAAGGAGAAATCCAGAGAGTGACCTAGATAAAGCTGCCCTATCTCACAAGGGTCTGTGGTGACAGAACGGCTTCAGACTGACCCAGAGCAGGTCTGGATGGCATATGAGGGAAAATTCTTCCCTGTGAGGGTGGTGAGGCCCTGGGATGGAATTCCAGAGGAGCTGGGGCTGTTTTGCATCCCTGGCAGTGCCCAAGGCCCAGCTGGATGGGCCTGGGACAGTGGGAGGTGGCCCTGCCATGGCAGGGATGGGATGGATTATATTTAAACTCTCTTCCCACCCAAACCATTCCCTGATTCTGTGATATTTCCTGGGATTTATAGACAACCCAAACTTACTTTCATTTCCATCACAAGCCACAGGAAATCAATGCAATGTTTTCAGTTTGCTGTGCCCCAGCAGCTCCTGCTCCTCCTCTGCCCACAGCCACTGCCAGGGCCTGCCCTGGTGCTGCTCACAAATGCACTCACACCCTCCTGATCCTGCACAGTTCAAAAGGGAGCAGACAACACCACCAAACCCAGTTATTTTTCAGTCCCATTTATTTTTCTTTGTGATTAAACCCAGCTTTTGATATTCCAAAGCATGAGTGCATCTCCCTCACCCCGAGCTAAAGAAAACCAAACCAAACCCAAGCCCAAATTCTTTCTCTGGTGAGCAGTTCACTAGAGGGTCACCCAGGAACAAGCTGAATGTGATCTGAGCCTTTCCAGCTACTCCCCAAGTGATCAAAAATTCATATTGGCCAGGTCACTTTGGTGGAACAGAGAGATGGGAACCCCCTCTGTGCTGGAATGTGAATTGGCTGCACTCCCTCTGCACTGGAGTTCTGTGTCTGCCTGGAAAAGTACTTTCACACAGCTATTTCTTATTTCCTGGGTGAGGGAGTCCATTTGGCTTTAAACCTCCAGTTATTTTACACCATTGCAGGGAAAAATAGGCTTGTTTTTAAGAACAGTCTCCATTTGAAAGTGCATTTTGTTGTATAATGAATTCTCTGATTTGTGGCGGCCTCAGAGGCTGTAAAAACCCTTCCAGCTTGCAAACCTGAAGTGCTATAAAAGTTTGAAGGCAACAGATATTATTCAGGGAATTATTGAAAATGGTGTTGTTGAATGGCTGAAATGGGGGGAAGCAAAGTTTGCATTGAAAACAAAGAAAAAGCAAGAAGGGAGCTGCCAGGGAGCTGCCAGGGGAGCAGAGAAGGAAGAGCTGGCCAGGGAAGGGCTCAATCTTATTTTAATATTCAGGGTCACCTGTGCACAGTTTTATCAGGGAAAATCACAACTGGGCACACGTGCAAGGGATATATTGAATAAATGCCAATTTCCCCCTGAGTCCCCTCTGTCTCTGGGGGTAAATTCAGGTTGTTGCTGTTTGAACACACACACACACATTCCAGGCCTTGGTTAGGACGTGGTGTTTTCCTCCAGGACTGAGCAGAAATCATCATTTTATCTTTGATTGTACCTCTGGAAACACTTGGGGTACAAATCCATCCAACTGATCAACCATGGATGTATCATTGATCTAACCTGGACTCATTTAGTGATTCCTATTCACTAATTCTGGCCATTTGACTCCAACACTGCACGTGCTGTTTGTGCACTGATTCTTGGGTAGAAATTCCAAATAATCAAATTCCTGCCCCACATTTCCAACACAAACCACTGCCCTGGTCATTCCCTAAGGACTCTGAGTCTCCTTTGTCCTGCAAGTCAATAAATTAGTCATTCATTATCCTGATAATGAGTTACTGGCCTGGAGAAGAGACTGTTGTGACAAGAAGGAGCCAACTCAGTGTTAGCAGCACAAATGCAAAGCTTGGAATTAAAGCAGAGCTAATATTTAATCTTGCTCTCATTTCACCTAAACTGTTTGAGATCAGGATGCAGCTGGAAATCACTCCCAGTGAAAATTCTGTGACAAAAAATAAAAAAAGTCCCAGTGACCAAAAGGAAAGATTTGAAATTAATAATTCAGAGTGGCAGAGATAAAGCAGCCACATGATGCAAACAGAACTTTAATCAGATGGAATAGTTCTGTTGAGTAATAAAAGCAAAGAACTTTCTTGTCTTAGGGCCAATAATTCATTTGACCTGACAGTTATTTCAGAAGGCCTGGATGGCTTCAAATGGGAGTTTCTGGGGGATGCTGTGCACTGATAGATTTGGTATTTGGCAGCTATCACAGCACTCTATTCCTGAAATAAAGGTTTTGTACTCCAGGCACACAATTAGACAGAAGCACTGCATTCATCTCCTCTAGCCTAACTTCCTATCATTATTTGTCAAAATCTTTTCTCACCATTTTTTTGGCCCTGTCAAAACTGGATTACTTTTCCTTTAGAAAGTGATTCAGCTCAGCTGAAGTTAGTAGGGTTGATTTTTTTCTCCATCACTTATAAGATTAGCTCTGATAATGCTGCTTTTGCTGCAAGCACCTGCAGAATTCACAATGAGTTAGCAGGGCAGGGTTCCATGTCTACATCATCGTTTTCTGACACACTCTGTCTTGTCCTTCTCCTCCTGCTCAGCTACACAATGTTTCTATATTGTCATTTAATACGAAACAATATTCAGAGGGCGTATTGCAAATTGAAAATATCTTCCTCTGTGCTAAGATCAAGAGCATGACAGAGCATTTGATTTATTTTCACTCCATAGCCCTGTCCATTCTGTATTTATCCCATAAAACCAATTTACACTGTGCTTTAATGTGTTGCTTGGGTTTGTTTTTTGTTTCTTTAATCAGATATATCAGAGATATAACAGCTGACAGAATAATGCATTGGGAAGATGTTTAACTAGGAAATTATTTCCTTCCATTTTAACTCTTTGTGAATTCTCCTCAGAAAAGTTAGAGTGAAATGCAGGACTGATTTTTTTCCTTCTTAAGTGATCATTTAATGGTGCGGGCAGTTTGAGAGGAGTGATGCTGGAATCTCCAGACACAGATTACATTTAATTCTGTGGGCAGTGTGGTTTGATGGGAGTGATGCTGGAATCTCCAGACACAGATTACATTTAATTCTGTGGGCAGTATGGTTTGAGAGGGATGCTGGCAGTCTCTAGACAGAGATTGCATTTAATTCTGTGGGCAGTGTGGTTTGAGAGGAGGGATGCTGACAGAGATCCGTGCTGTGCCTGACCCTGCTCACTCTGCCAGCCCTGGGATTTCCCTGGCAGCAGCACAGGGAGGGAAGCCCTGCTCATTTCCCTCAGCCAATTCCAGCAGAAGGGTTGCACACCATGGAGAGCAGTAAATCTGGGCAGGGCAGAGGGGATGGCAGCCCTGCCCACAGGATTATTTGCAATAATCCAAATAATCCATGGGTTCCTGCTGCAATTTACTGCTCAGCACAACCAGATTTACTCCCTGCACAGACAGCACTGATACCGTTGGGGGCTGCTGATAAGCAAGGGAGAAGGAAAGTCCATTCCAGCATTTCCAGGGTCCTGTCTCCCATAAAATCAAAGGAAGAACAGTAATAATGCTGAAGGTGTTTGCTGTGATGAAGGGTTACAGTGCAATGAATTCCCATGGGAAATTACACTCATTCAGAGCCTGATTCCACACAGCAAATGCTCCAGGGGCTTTGCTGTGGGGTTTTGTTCTATTAAAGATCTATTTGCATTAATCTCAGGGTGATCCCATTCTGTGCATCCACAGAAATGTTGGGGAGCAGGGAGGGCCACAGGGAGTGAGCTCCTGCCTCGTCTCTTGGGGAGTTCATCACACTGATCTGAACAGACATTGCACTGATTTGTGGCCAAATGAAAAGATTTCAGGCACAGGAATGGCTCTAAAATGGTTTTCAGCCATTTTTTTGTGAATGGAGCATCCACCAGTCAAGGGGATGGGTCAGGGTGGTCTCTGTAAAATGTGCTCAAAGGTTCCCAAGGAGTGAATTCAGTGTGTGGTGCCTGTGATGCTTTGAGAGGCTGAGCCAGAGCAGGACTGGATGGAGCTACAGAATAAAGCAGGGATTTATCCAAAGGATCCCCTCCATGGATGCACCTTGGGCAGCACCAGAGCCCAGCCAGGGCTGCACCCAAGATGAACCAAAATGGCCCCAAAATGCACGGCTGGGCACAGGCTCTGTCCCTGGGATCAGTTCTGCTCCATTTGCACCTTGCAGTTCATTGTCCCATTCCAGCTTTAGCCCCTGCAGTCCCATCCTTGTTTTTCTCTCTCCAGCCCACGGGGTTTGTGCTCCTGGGCTGAGATTTGGGTCATTTGTCCTTGGTGCCCAGCTGGAGCAGGAATTGTTTTGTGTCCCTGCTCTGTGCACAGGGCTCACCATCCCCTGATGTGCACCCAGACCCACACACTAAAGCAGCACAGAATCTGAAAATAGAAAAGCCAAACCTGCCAAACAAAGCTGAGCCTCCCTCACCTCCCCCTCATAGGGGTGCTGCCTGTACCATCAGCAGGATAAAACCTGAATAATTGAAGGGGATTGAGCTGGATCTCCAGAACAAGAGCATTTCCTGAGTGCTCGCAGGATAAATCACTGCTCCTGCCTGTAATCACTGACAGCCTCAACAGGCTCAGCCTGGCACATTGGAAAAGCCAGTGCAGAGAGTGAGGGTGAGTTTCCAACATCAAATCCACTTTATAATTGTTGTTAGTTACAGCTGCAAAGCCCTTTGTACCTCAGAGCAAACCTGCTGCAGCAAGGCAGGCAGGTGTTACCTAAATCAAGCTTTAAGCTTGTGTTAACAATGAGAACTGTAGGATTTCTGATTTAAAACACCATTTCCCCCACGCTGGGTTATGTTGCCATAGAAAACAAAGGCAGGTTTTTGCTTTTATCTCCCAAAATGAGCAGTGCAGCTTTCAAAGGTGAATATTTGCAGCACTCTGCTTGGTGTATGGGCTGCTGAGGATAGGTCAGATAATAGGATTATAAATTTGGTGGGTTAAAATTATGATTTTACAACGACAGATGGAAGTTGATTGTGTTTTTCAGCTATGGAACAACAGCTACTGCTGGAAATGTGGGACCCTGCCTGCATTTTCCAAGGTCTGGGTGCCATGGATGTGTGTGAAGCTTCCATTACTCTCTCAGCTCTGTCTGTCTGTGCAAATTTCCAGGCTCAAGTGATAAAAAAAAAAAAAAAAAAAAAAAAAAAAAAATATATATATATATATATAAAACCCCCAAACCTTTGAGCTCGTCCAAACATTTCTTAATTTTATTTTCATTTGCAACACTGAAAGCTTTTGTTGAGAGATGGTTTCAGCACAGTGGATCTCCTGTCAGGAGTGGAAAATGGGGTGGGTGTTGTTGGGTTGGGATTTTAATGGGATTTGTGCTATATTTATAGATTGGCTCAAGCATTGCCACACTTTGTTTTACAGATTTTAATGTATTAAGAGCAATTTTGTCAGGTCAGAGCTGTGTATGAATGGAGCTGTGTTTTGTCTCATTGTAGGATTTTCCCTGGGCTCCTCCTAAACATTAATTATGTGTTTAATTATCCCCCTTGGAGCTCTTTAGGCTTAATATAGGAAACAAAACTCGTGCATTCCAGTGTGGGAGTAATTCTGGATCCTTCAAGGTTATGGACAAAGTGAAATTACTGCACTGTGGATGTGTCACCAGGGCCCAGCCCTCCCCAAAAATCTGCTGCTAAAGCTGGGCTGAGGCTCAGGGCCAGCCTGGGAGAAGTCCCCACAAGTTTATTGCCAGGTAAACCTTGTAAGGAACATCTCCAGCTTCATTGTGATACAGGAACGTTCCCCAGATTAAAATCTGTTAAATGGGGAAATAAAATTTGCTGCATCAATCACCAGCAACTGAGAGCAGCTCAGGCCTGGGGAAATAACAGGTAATGAAATCAGTCTCTCATAGACTCTGAGAGTGGCATTCTGGGCCAATTTTACCTTTTCTACTGCCCTGATTTCCTGTTTGACTTTTGCTGCCAATTGCTTTAGCCATTGATTGGGAAGGGGAGGATGGGAGCACAGCTCTGAATGAGGGTTACACATTTAACTCTGCTGTTAAATATGAATTGCAAACGGCAGCAGGCAGGATTCACCTGGCTGAGGCAGGAAAAACCCTGGAAAAGTCAGAGGAACGGGAGGGCAAATGGGAAATGCTGGGAATTGGGGAGCGCAGATCCCTGAGCGCTGCTCCAGCAAAGGGCTCCAGTCTTTAAAGTAAATGAGCTTGTTAAACCTGAATATCCCTGTCAATTAATTGAAATGGCCATTAATTGTTAAATAAAGTGGATTGTACCAATGGGCTGCATAAACTGAAGAATTAACACCTCAAACTGTAACAATCTTTCTGGTCTGAGGTCCCATAGAGAGAAAAGGAAATGAACAAAAGGAAGAAAAAAGGTAGAAAGAGGCTGTAAAATGAGTTTGTTTGTTCCACTCAGCTTTCCTTCACTCCTGTGTTCACCACAAAAAAAAAAAAAAAAAAAAAATTGCTCAGTTTTTGGAAGATACAGAGATTTTTTTAGGTGATTTTTGGGGTGACAGCACTTTTCCTACTTCTCTTACTGTGATTCAGGATCAGTATTTCAATAAATTCCTCAGTCACTAAGACAGTTCAAAGATGAAGAGAGAAGAAGTTCAATAACCACAAAGAATTCAAAATTATGTATTATAAGGATTAGGACAGTGGAGGGAAAAGGAATAAAACCTGTGAAGTTTCAGGTCTGTTTCCAAGCAAAATTCCTCAAGGGAGCAGGGAAAAAGTTACGCTGCAGCTAAAAATGAAAAATGGCAAAATAAAATATACACAAAAGGTGAGAATCAGGTGTTAACTACAAAATTCGATTTTGTGCTTTCCCAGGTGGAGAATTTGAGGGATTTGGAAGAAGATCAGAAACCAGAACACAGAGAGGGAGAAAGAGGAAAGAGGAAAGAGGAAAGAGGAAAGGGGAAAGAGGAAGGGAAGGTGTTGGATGCAGAGGGTTTTCCATTTATAGTGAGTTTAGGGTGATATTGCCATTTGTGCTGTGAGAATTGGGAACTTGGTACCATTTTAGTGCTTTCCTGATTGATTCCTTACACTCCAAACACCTTTTCTGATCATTCTGACTGAATCTTTACATAAATCACTCAAAGAGGGGACACAGCACCAGCCAGGCTCTGGCTTGGCTATTAGGAACATTTGCTAGAGGTGCCTCATTTGCATTTTCATTGCATATGCAAATGTTTGTTTTATTTATCTCATAGATGACAAGGCAGGCGAGGCTGTGCTAATGAGCACTTCAGTACAGCCACAGAAAATGCCACCAAAACAGCAGAAATAAATAAAAAAGCATCACACCCTTTTCCCTTCTCACTCCACACAAATCCAAGCCCCAAATTATCAATATTTTTAGGACAGAGAGTCCTGTGAGGAACTGGCAGAGGATTTATCAGAAAAACCCCAGCATTGGGGTTCTGCCTGCTCCCAAAAGCTTTGCTGATCTGGGCTGTGAGCAAAACTGTTGGGCAAAGAGTTCTTCACACAAAATTGTGAACATCAGTGGAAGAAAAGAAGAAATACCCTCACAACCCTGCATTTTCTGCCTCAATTGTCATCTGTAAAACTGAAACAGGCCTCTCTGCTGAGGGTTTCAATGAGCTGGGATATTTTAGGTCTGAGGTGCTGGTTCCTCTTTGAACAGAGCTCCTTTCATGGGGAACACCAAAGAGCCCCCAGGTGACAGCAATGCTCCCTTACAGCTGGGCTCTTCTTTATCAGCTGCTGCAAAACCTGAGCCAAACCACTCAAACTGCATTTTCTGGTTGTTATATAGACCTGAGAGGCTGAAACTGCTCTGGGCAGGAGAAACAGAACTGTTATAACCCCGAAAGAACTGTTATAACCCTGAACAATCTGTTATAACCCTGAAAACAAAAGGCCTGCCCAGTTTGTGCCTCAGACTGGGAGCCTGTAAATTCACATAGAAATAGATCAGTTCTCCAGGTGTCAGGGATGCTGAATTAGGTGGTTTTAAGGGAGAGTTTTGTGCCATTTTTGAAATTTTTGGGGGCATTTTGGGGTCATCTTTGAGGCAGTTTGGGGTTGTGGTCACTCGCGTCGCTCAAAGTTATTTTGGGCCATTTCTGGCCCATTTTTAGCCAATATTTTTGGCCCATATTTGTCAATATTTGTGGATAATTTGGGGCTATTTTTGGGCCATTTTGACCATTTTGATCATGTTGGTGACCTCTTAATGGAAGGAATCCCTGGTGCTGTTTGTGTTTGTTACAGCCCCAGGTGGAGGAAGGCCCTGTGGGCCCACGTCCAGGGCACAGGGAGGGTCTGGGGACACCTGTGGCTGTTTGGGGACACACAGGGCTCTGGGGACACCTGTGGCTGTTTGGGGACACCTGTGGAGCTCAGCCCTTCCAGGGCAGCAGGAGAATCTGGATCTCCTGCACCATCAGAGCATCTGCCACCGATCCCTTGGTGCTCCTGGGGACACCCTGGCTTTCCCACAGCTTTATTCTTTTCATCCCAGGGCTGAAATTCACTGAAATTCCACCCCAGCCCAGGTTTGCAGACCAGGAAAGTCAAAGTTTGGCTCAAATGGGCGATGGGGAAACAGCAGGGCTGGGAAATCACTGCATGGATGAGCTGTCAGCTGGGACATAAATCACATTTCTGTAAACCAGCCTTCAGCTGGAGCTAAGTGCCAGACTGGGCCTTTTTTCTCTCCTGTCTTCTCCCTCATAAATCTCCACGCTGGTTTGTATTTATAGGCTGTGGAGGAGGGAGCAGGAGTGGGTTTGGAGGCATTTTCCTCCAGCTTGGCAAAGCTGGGTGGCATTTCAGCAGAGATGTTGTTACCCAGCGCTTGGAGAGCACAGCAAGTGTGAGGAATTCAGCAGGAATGGAGAGAAATTTTTATTGCTATATACTGAGCTTGATTTACCCCAAAATTCTGCTTTTAAATAACAAGACTTAGGCTGTGAGACCAGGATTTTCTTTAAAGTGAGACTTCACAACATTTGTAAAATATGGAAGATAAGACAGAGTCTGCTTACAATTGAAGTGTTGTGTGGAGCATAATATTTACTTTAAGCCCTAAATAGAGCACAGAATCTGCAATAAAAATATTTTAAAATACTCCAGCAATAAACAAGGAAACAGAGGGAAAAGGAAAATAAATTCCAAGGGAGTGTATTGGTTTTTTGTCAGCAAGGCAAATACTCTGCCAGAAACACTCCTAAGAAATCCAACAGTCTAAATTAATTTTGATTTCTTCTGTATTAAGAAGAAATCAAGATTTTCCAAGATATTATTCTTGGAATAAGAAAAGGAAAACCTTGATGTTTCTATAAACATCCTTTTTGTTTCACTCCAGGAAAAAAAATACTTTTAGCATTCTATTGAATATAATACTAATATTTATATAACTAATATTATACATACTTTTAGCTAAATACTCAGGATGAGTTTTTTCCTGTAAACCAAAGACAAGAGGGAAGGAAAAATGTTGCTTGTAGATATTCCCCACTGTGGGAAATCCCAGGGCCAGGAATATGCAGAGGAGATTTTCACCAGATTTCTCTGCAGATTTGTGGAAATTGAAGATATCACTGGTCCCTCAGTGCCAATAACGTCTCTGAGAGTATTTTCTCCCCTCCATTTATTTATTTATTTGCAATTATCAATAAATCAATGGGAGCTTTCATATTTTATCAGAGTCGTTTGAGTTTAAAGCTCCCAAGAGAAGCACAGAGAGAGAGAGTTTAAGTGGTTTTATCAATAAATTGCTGGGATTTTTATCACTCTTAAAACATGGCACAAATCTTCTGCTACAGGTGTGGTTTTGCACTGTGAATTTTCATTTACCGATGAATTTTACTGATGCATTCATAACAAGCAGTGATTTATAGGCATTTTGTTCCCAAATACGAAGATTTTGAAGCAGGATTAATTCTCATTGAAATCAGCACAGAAGTGTTGGGATTGAAATTCCTCCGTGGCTGTAATTAGTTATAAATCACATTTTCACTTGATTGCTGCATATATTAAACAGTGGTGCTTGGCTGGGAGGGGTAAATCAAATCTGTTACTTATTGGGCCAAGAACAGAGAGAGAATGAACATTTTAAGCATTTTAAATTTCCAGTTTCTGCCCAGCAAGCACCAGGCAGGAATCTGGAATTAAACCCTCCCAGGGCCCCGATTTTCTCTCTCAGTTTTGACCTCTGGGGACCAAGGATTTGCCTTTGGGCTGAATCACTCAGGGAGGTGTAAAAGATAAATAGCTTCAGTGTTATGCAGATTTTCTGCAGAATTTTACAGACCAGAGATCCTGGGGAAGATCCTGGACCCTGATGTTTTAAATTCTGTGTGCAGAGGTGCCCCTGAGGAAAGGTTCATTCCTCACCCAGCAATTAATTGGAGTGGTTGTGCACACACAGTTTGAACAGTTCTCATTGAGTACAACTTGGAGTGAAGCAGGTCTCCAAGGTTTTGGGGCAGTTTCAGCACATTTTAGAGAAGATTTAATTTCCCTCCTTGTCAGCTCACAGTGAAATCTGAAATGAGCCTGTTGCAGTGGATGAATGGCTGGAAATGAAAAGACAGAAGTAGAAAAGATTAAATGACTTGGGCTCTTTCTTTCTCCCTCTTGCTCTCTGTCACAAGTTCTACATTAAAAGCCCAGATCTCAAAGTTTTGGATATATTTAGCACTTAATTACTTTCTCTTTAATTACTTGGCACCAACTAAATGCAACCTCATTAAATTTTAATATTGTTCTAATAACAATTACTAATTTGCCCTCGAAGAGACATCTCAATAATAAAACTGTGCCCAGTGTTGACAGTGCAGTAGAACATGGACAAATCATGGGGAAGGGAATTTATAATCTCTGCCTGTAGGTTCTAAGATCCTTTACATCTCAGTAATATCACAGAGAAAAAAATAATCTAATTGCATTCCTAACATTTTGTGACACTAAAGCCTTCTATCATAAAATCATTTGGGATTGACAAAACTGTAGCTGAAATGAGAATTCACCAAGAAAAAGGAGTTTTGCCTGAATAAAGTCTGATTTTTTTTAATCAGTGTGAAGATTTCAAAAGAAGCAGTGTCCCTAAATCACCCATTGTATCTGCAAGAGCTTCAATAAAGAAAATGAAAAAAAAAAATCCCCTAAATAGAAATGTTTGCTAATGAAAAATGTGAGATATAACAAGTCTTCAAGTTTAATCAGCCCTTTAATTTAATGAATCATTTGCTTTCCTTTTATTCCTTTACCTTCACACTCTCACCTCCTGCTTTTCCTTCATGCTCCGAACCATATAATCAGAAAAACTTTGCAATTTAATTATCTTACCTCCAGACTTCCTTTGTAATGTGTTGATAATTTGTCTGTAACAGAGAGGAACATTGGACCCATTCAATTTGATTTTTTTTTTTTTTTTCAATGCTTCTCCTTCAGTGCCTCTTACAAAGTGTGTGAGGAGCTCCAGAATTCAATGGATTGATTGGCTGGGCATTGATTAATCATCAGCCTACACTGGGGAATAGTTAAACCCTCAGCCAGCAGATAAAAATGGGCATTTTGTAGAGTTTAAGGAGTGTAAGGGAGTTGTTTCATTGACCTGTGCTTCTCCAGGAGGTTTGATTTGGGGTATTTCGTGTTCTTCAAGCAGCCTGGGAGCTGTGATCAGCACCAGGGCTTTGCTGTGTCACTCCTTTGCTCCTGATTTCAGGGACATTTCTGCATCTGGCACTGTCCCAGCTCGTCCCTCTCAGCTCATCTCTGTCTCTCTGAGGCAGAACTGATGGATGCCCCACCAAAATCTGCACATCTGGGCAGATGTGCTCAGTAGGAACACTGGCTTCTTTTCTCCATTTCATGGGGCAGGGTCTGAAGCCCAAACTTCCTTCCCCAGCCAATATCCAATACTGGATATTTGATATCCAATGCCCTGTGCTGTGGCACCCTGTAGCCCTGATTTTTGCTGTAAGGACTTTGTTTTACTGAGGAGAAATTGGCATTTAGCCCAGGCAGCCCCAGCCATGTCCCCAGGTGAGTCCAGCAGGGAAGGAGTACCTCCAGCCCTGCTGCTGTGAGCCAGAGTCAATTTTCATCTCAGAGCTCATTGCACAGCACCTGAGGACGATTTTGGAGGTAGATAAATCTGGGATTCCCCCTTATCAGCACTCTCCAACCACTTTGTGAGCTGAGGTGCTGCTTTATCTCTGCCACCAAAAGTCACTCAGGGCACGTCCAGGAGCAGGGCTGCTGAAACCCAGGGCTTGGAGGATTAGAAACAGCAATCTGTGCTCAGAGCACCTGAATTTAACACCAAATGTTGCCAGGGTTTCAAGATCTGCTGTGCTTTTGTTTTCCAGTCCAGAGCCATGCAATATTACAAATATTTTACTGCAGAGTGGTTTGTAGCTGCACACCAACCTGGGGAGGAAACTCCTGCCCTTGTGCCCTGCAGGTTCCTGCTGCCCACAATTAACAGCAGAATTAATTGTAAGTAATTGGAACACTGCCCAGCAAGCACAATTCATCCCTTCATTATCACAAATCTTCTCTGTCACCTCCTAATCCACCCTTCCTTCATAATTCCACTGCTTCTGGCCTGTTCATGTTCCCGGGGTGATTGATGTAAACACACTTCATGCTCAGCAGCTGTTTTGCATGAAGATTAAAACTGAAGCAGTTGGTGAGTCTGGACAAAAAAGGGGCACAGAAAAAACAAAATTCCCAGGACTGGCATCTCAGAAGTAAACGTCTTTCATCCAAATTGTCTCCTTTCCTGACAAATTCCTTGGGAATAAATTTAAACCAGATTTTTCTGATTTTCAAGGGCAGCATTATATTATTATTGTATTTTTAAAATATATTATATATATTAAATATATTTTATATATTCAACATATATTGAATATACAAAATATATATTATATATATTTTATATATAATATATATACATATATAATTATATTTAATATATAAAACCAATATATAATATATATTTTGTATATTATATATATTTCATATATAATATACAAAAATATATAATATTATATTTTATATTGTTTTATATATTTATAAATATATATTTATTGTTTATTATATATTATTATTTATGTATTATATATTACATATAGATATATTTTTATATTTAATATTAATATATTCTATATACTATATAAATATATTTTATAGAATATATATTAATATATATTACATAAAATATATTTTTATATATTGTATATAAATATTTTTATATTTAATATATATTTTACATAATGTATATTAAATATATTTTATATATTTTTATATTGTATTTTTTATCTATATACATTTCATAAAACTGTTTTCTACAAATGAAGGAAAATTTGCCCTTCTTGCTCTGTCAAAGGAAAACTGAAGGAGGCTCTACATGAGCAAGGCAAGGGCAGGAAAATTAACTGCCAGCACTTTAGAAAATTCCACATTCCACATTCACAGGGATCTAAAGCAGCAAAAATCCTTCCCTGGCTGCTGCTGGACTGGAGTGTGAGTTCAGCACTGCCAAAATTCCCCCTGCTCTGTGCAGGGAAACCCTTGGATCAGCAGCTGCTCAGGAATTGCTGCCCCAGCCCCAGTCCCCAGTGAAAATCCCCAATTTTACCCTGCAGATCCACAGAACGATAGCAGTGTTCGCTTATGCAAATGCTGAAGTGTTTTCTCGAGGATTGTGGAGAATTCATTCATTACTCTTTGTCAAATATGGTTAAGATCCATATGTGTCACCTTAATTAAAGCCTGCGTGGAGAGGAGAGGGATAAAGGGGGATGAGCAAAGAGACTTTTATTGGCTGGGTGAAGAAACAGAGCTGTGCTCTGCTGCCATCACCTTTAATAAACTCTGAAACTCTGATAGGGCCTAATCTGGTCACAGAAATTGAAAAAAGGCATGATAGCAAGAATGAATAAGGAAGGAGAGCACCAGGAGGCAGAAGCATAATTAGAAAAGCTTCCTTTATCTAAAAATTTCATTAAAAACAAAGCAACACTCAAACACACAGAGATATACAGGACATAAGTTTTAATTAAAAGTGCAGCTGCTGCTTTGCAGGCTCAGCACAGAGCACAGGTTTCCCTCTCCCAAACAATTCCCTGCCTCTGAAATTCCACATTTTGCAGCAGCTCTGGGGCTCAGGTTACCAAAATTCACAAGGAAATATAAAACTGGTCACAGCTCTGAGTTCATCACATCCTGGTCTCGTTGGTCACTGGGTCTTTACAGAATAATTCCTCCTCTCAAAGGCTGCATGTGGGAATTGGACAAACAGAAACTTCCACTGGCGCTGAAGAGTTTGATTTACAGTCTGAAAAGAAGCTTGGGTTGAGGTAAAAATACAATACACAGACATTGGGCAGGAAAATCATAAAGTTATGTTTCTATAGTTGTAAGTAAGAATATGCCTTTACTATTGGTAAAATGGTGAAGGGTTTATAATGTAGGAATATGGTTGTATGGAATGAACTGAGAGTTTGAAAGTCATAATAGAAGCGTTTGTGAATCAGTGTAAAAGAAGCTTATTAGACAAAAGCATCCACAGTGCAGCAGAATTAAGTAAAAGTGATAGGTTAGAAAAGCAAAATAAACCCTGTGGCAGCTTCCATTGGGTTAGGAAGTTCTGTATTGCCCTGTAACAAAGAATTTGTGACCGCTCTGAGCTATGGCCACTGCCTGCTCCTCTGCAATCTCACACATCTGAGACTGATGTTTATCTGAGCAATAAATCATTCCTAGCCCCAAAACAGCCCCATCCCTCATTATGAGCAGTGATAATACCAGTTGTGCCTCTGGGCCAAAAATCACCAGCAATGAAAAGAAGGATTCAAAGGATTCAAAGATAATTTGCCTTTGCACACTGAGGAGGGTTAGGATGTTTTAGGAATGTTTAGGATGTTTTATCTTCTTCTTCTTCTCCAGGTCAGACTTGGGGATTTTCCCTTTTTTGGACCAAACCAAGCCCTCCCACATTTCCATGCCCAGAGGGAGCAGGGTGAGGCCTCAGGGTGATTTTTGCCCCAGGGGTGATGCCCATGGGCATTCCAGGAATTCCCACCCGAAAAACCTCGAGGACTTCACTGGAGCAGCTGCAGAGGAGGAGGAAGCCAAGTTGGAGTCACATAAATTTTATCTCTTCGCTTCTTTTGACACTTTTAATTGTTTTATTCCACATCACTTAATTAATGCACACTCAGAGCCCTGAAGTTATTGCTGGGAACTTGCTTGGAGATGGATCAGAAGAATTTTGAGATATTTTCCAGGTTTGATATTTTATTTCTTTATTTTAATGCTTTATTTTAATGCTTTAATGCTTTATTTTAATGCTGTTTATTGGTTTTCCCCTCTGTGTTTTTTGCAGAGGAGATCTGTCAGGAGTGTCCTTCATAAACCCTCACCTCTGGTTTCTCACATAAATCCCAACTGAAGAATTGTTAAGGAAATATTAACGCAATTTACATTTCTGCCAAGGATCCTCACCTCCCCTCTTCATAAACAGCACAAACGTGTCAAGGAAAACTCCAGAATCAAGGCAGTGTGTTAAAAAAAATAAATTTCCTGCCGCCTACAGACAATGCTGATGGGCTAAAAAGGAATCATTTCTCTCTGGTGTACTTCACTTGGCAGATTTTCACAGTGAGAGCCAAGGTCAGTGTGCTCCAGAGCTGGATTGAATCTCTCTCCTTGGCTCTGACACAGGAGGAGACACCAGGAAAGAAGAAAAGAAGTGAAATTCAGAATTGTCCTGCCTGTGGTCATCAGCACCCCCAAAATGTGAATTTTCAGTTCCAGGGTTCAGGGCTGTGGCAGCTGTCAGAGAAAACCTTCCAAAAGAGTTATTTATAAATATTTCCACCTGCACGACGTGTCCATGAGAATGAGCACTTCCCAAATGTGTGCTCCATCACTAACAAGGGACTGAGGCTGTCGTTCCCATGTCCTGACCTTCCCTTTACCTTCATTTCCCCTCCTGCTGGAAGCAGTGATGATTTTGGGCACCTCAGGCTCTTTTTGTGCCCCTCAAGGCAGGGGACCCCAATTCCTGCTGCTGTTTGGGCAGCTCAGAGCCCACCCTGTGTCCCCACGTTGGGATTTGGTGCCCAGCATTTGCTCAGCCCCATTGTCACCCCTTGGGTGAAAAATTCCATTTGATTTAATTTGGAAACATCAATATTTTTGCTGTTTCCTGCCACAGAGCAGTGCAAGCTGCATGTCAGGCTGGGAGGGGGCTGCTGGTGGATGCAGCACCCCGAGGATGCTGTGAGACACCAGAGATCACAATTCTCTCCATTCCTTTCTCTCCCATTAATGCACTGCACAGCATCCTATAAAATCCCTCAAACCATGCCCCAATAGAAGCCTCAGTTGTGGTTTTGTCCTCACATCTTGGCCAGCAAACCGAATTTAATCTCATTTCTCTGTTCTGGTTGCTCTCAGTGGCTTCCAAAATGAACATTGCCCACCCCAGTCACAGAAAGGAAATAATGAAAATGAATTTTGCTGTTGACAAACATCCCTGGTGGTGCGCCAGGGTTTGTGGAGGTCACTGGGGAGCCAGGCAGGGATGATTTCATTTCCTCAGGGGTCTGATAGGGATCTCATGCTGAGCTTCAGAGCAGGGACAGTGTGACAAAAAAAATGGATGTTTGTCACTGAACCAGCTCCCACCAAAATGGGAATCGTTTTTATTGGCACAGTCCTCCTGTCTGAAGTGTTTTTCTTTCGAGGTGAGTGCTGGATAATTAAATAATCTGCAGCTGAGTTATGATACATGAAAGTGTTTGCAATATCTGGATGAATAAAATAATGATTCCCATGAAAAATGGAAAGACCATCAGTCATATATTGCACAAGTCAGAGTCTTTACAATTAATGATAATCAATAAGAAATAAATAGAGACAGACAGGTAATGTGGTTTTTCAACGAGTTTGCATTGTTGATCATGGGACTTGGCTTACCCATCATTGACTGCAGTGCCTCACAATCTCATTTCAGAGAATATCAGCCTCCAAAAGTTTGGAGAAGATTCTCTCCTGGTGTCAATATTTCCCACTGGGCATTTTCTCACTCCAGCCTGGGTTGTTTCAGTTCTTTTTCCACACTGAGAGCAGCAAGGTCCCAGTGTGGTCCCTTCAAGGTTCAGTTTTTTCCCAGGATTTTGGGAAGAGCTGCTGCTCTCTCAATTCCCAAGAGGGAAATCAGGAGCAGTCTCAATCTCTGGCACTTCCACAGAACTGCAGGGTGGTTATAGTAAATTTTTATTTCCTTTAATTAGCACAGGGAAATTGCCTGACAACTTTTTTTTTTTTTTGTATTTTTCCTGAGACAGAAATTTCCACTTGGTGTAATACCTAATTTCCTTCCCCAGGAAAGTCTCCTACAGAATTCCCAGTTAGTTTGTAATTGTTTTCTTTTATCTCTGTGACTAATGAAATGCCCAAGATAAAGGGCTGTGCTGAGAGGCAAATGGGGATATTAGGAGTTTTTCTATATCCCAAGCTTTATATATTCAATGTGGAAATTAAATTAAGCTTCAGTCCCCTGGAAATTTATATCTTGGCCCTTGTTATATTTTATATATTTAATTAAAATGATAATATATTGGGCTGTGGTTGTAAAATTATTTTAAAGGAAAGTGATCTCTTCTGGGGCCTTATTTGGGTGGTGAATTAGAAGATGTGGAGATGCAGGAAGAATAACAAGGTCTGCTGGGAGAATGCTCAGAGACAATTGGTGAGAGTTTATTTAGACCTCCAGGAAATTCAGATTAAAATGTCTCCCCAAATGAAGCTTTGTTGGGATTGTGGCTGCTGCACTAACATGGAAGCAGAAGCATTTTCCTGCTGTTTTCCCTTGTTTAGCTGCTACAATTGGAGCCCCAGGACCTGGGGTTCCATAAACCCCAGAGCACCCCTATAACATGTCCATTTTCTTTGTTTTTAGTGCAACCAAAGGAAAACTGTCCTTTCCAAGGCACTGGGCTGCAGTGACTTCTGCTGACCACCTCCAATTTTCTCTCCTTGTAAACCCTGTGTGGTGTTACAAAAACAATTCCTGGGCAGATTGGAGGTGCCACACGTCTCCCCTGACCTTTAAATCAAATTTAGCACTTCACTCTCCAGCAGGCCACCAAGGAAAAGCTGACGGCTTAATGAAGTGGAGGTTTTAGGCAATAAATCCAAGCAATCACGAGAAAAGGGATCAAAGCTTTGCCTCGTTGTGGAAATTCCCAAACAAGAGCTCCTGATGCTTGGCTGGAATAAAAACTTGGATTGTCAGGAGTGAATTCTCCTGCCCTAAATAATAAATCAGTGTTCTGCCTGCATGGCATGGCCCAGTCTGGAAAGGGGGAGACTTGCAGCAAAGCACAGGAAAATCTGCAAATAGGAAATGAAGGGGATTCAGCAAGAGTAGGACAAGGACCTACACCCTTTATTTTAGTGGGAGCTGGGAAAGAGAAAAAGAAATTAAAGCAGAAAATAAATTAAAAAAGAAACCAACCAAAAGCACCTTATTTCATACAGAAAATAGAAGTTTTCTGTCAACCTTGCAAATAAGAGAAAAGGGCTTAGGTTCTTTCTTTTGGACATAATTCATGGAGTAATAACAGATGACTGTGCTCCCAAAGTCAAGATCTATTATTTCAAATTGCTCCTGTATTTAAATATGAAACAAGCTGGCATTCTGTCACGTCAGCTAATGGAACTGCTGGGGAAAATCTGAGGATGAAAAATAGACAATTAAATGGTTCCTTGGAAAACAAAGGAGGGATTTGCATATCTCTTTATAATGATGAGTTTGCAGTTCTTCCCTTCCAGGGCTGCAGCAAAGTGTAAATCTGAGATGTGGGATCCAGAGCTGCTCAGGTTGCTGGGAAAGAGCTCTTTGTGCTCTGCTACTACAGATTCCTGTCTGTTTTACCTTTAAATCTGCAGGGAATTCTCTGCTTTCCAGGCAGAGCCCCATTCTGCATTCCAGGCAGCATTCCCTGCAGAGATACACAAACACTGGGGGTGTCTCAGGGATATTTCCTCTCTTTTTTAGCCTGGTTCCCTAAGGAAACCCTTCTGGTCTGGGTGTCTCAGGGATATTTCCTCTCATTTTTAGTCTGGTTCCCTAAGGAAACGATCCTGGTTTGAGGGTGGCTGGGAGGTTTATGCAGATACATCTGTCCTTCCCCAAATTTCCATTGTTTGGTTCCAAAAAAGGGAAAATCCCTAAGTCTGACCTGGAGATGGAGCTTATTCCTGAAACAAAAATTTTTCCCAACAAGTGAGAAAAAGGCAGAATGGGAGAATCTGCAGCAGCCAGCAGAGCTGGAAACAATTCCAGATTCCTAATGCTGAGAAAGATCCACCAGAGATGAGAAACCTGGAAACAATTCCAGATTCACAGAGCTGAGAGAGCTTCACCAGGGATGAGAAACCTGGAAACAATTCCAGATTCCCAGAGCTGAGAGAGCTTCACCAGGGATGAGAAACCTGGAAACAATTCCAGATTCACAGAGCTGAGAGAGCTGCACCAAGGATGAGAAACCTGGAAACAATTCCAGATTCCTAATGCTGAGAAAGATCCACCAGAGATGAGAAACCTGGAAACAATTCCAGATTCACAGAGCTGAGAGAGCTGCACCAGGGATGAGAAACCTGGAAACAATTCCAGATTCCCAGAGCTGAGAGAGCTTCACCAGGGATGAGAAACCTGGAAACAATTCCAGATTCCCAGAGCTGAGAGAGCTGCACCAGGGCTGTGTGCCCAATCCCAATAGAAATTCTCTTTTCTCTGTCTCTGCATGTCCAGTCTCAGCTGGGCTGCAAGGGCTCCTCAGGCTGGGGTGGTTCAATCCTGGATCAGAAAAGCTCTCAGTGCCTCACACCTCTGGGACCTGCTGTGCCCATCCCAGACATTAATACCAAAATTACAATAATTCCATTAAAATGATGCTCAGTGCTTGGGCTCAGCTGCTAAAGGCAGACCTGGCCCTGAGAAAGCGCCATGGAAAAAGGAGATGCTGGTAATTCCCTTCCCTCGGCAAATATATGAACCAGCCCAAACTCCTCATAATTACAGCAGGTAATAGAGATGCATTTTAATAGAAGGCAGTAATGGTGGGTGACACTTTTACAGAGATGACAGATGATCTGTCCCTGTGCTCTGCATGTCTTTGCAGGAGGAGGAAGGGAAAACCTCTGATTTGAGGCACTAAATCAGTTATGAGGAAGCAATAAACCCCTGGCTGTGGCTTTAAAAATGTTTGTCCTTTTAAAACAAATGCTCCAGGGACCAATGGGGAGGGATCAGGCAGGAAATGCTCCAAGCCCAGCAGGGTTTGTTCTCTGTCCCTTCAGTGTCACTACAGGACATGAAATAACATGATATGGACTCACTGCTCTTTTTAAAGTGAAAAAGAATCTTTATTTTTCTGACTCCAACATGTATAGATGCCCAAAAGTGAAAATGAATTGGAGGGTGAAAGTCAAAAAGGGATCTTAAGGTAAAAAAAAAAAGGGATTTTTATTTTCTGACTCCAACATTTACAGATTCCCAAAAGTGACAGTGGGTTGGAGGGTGACAGTGTCACCTCTCCAATGACAGTGGACAAACCAACAGTCCATCAAATTTCTCCTCCTCCATAAAAGAATGCAAAATATATACATAGATAGTTATATATATATAAAAGTTAAATATATAAATAAATAAAATAAAAAATTATATAACTGTTTCTATGTTTAATATAGAAATAAATATATATAATATATAATATATAATATATAATATATAATATATAATATATAATATATAATATATAATATATAATATATAATATATAATATACAATATATAATATATAATATACAATATATAATATATAATATATAACATATAACATATAACATATAACATATAACATATAACATATAACATATAACATATAATATATAATATATAATATATAATATATAATATATAATATATAATATATAATATATAATATGTGAGCTCCATTCAGGGAGCTGGCGCTTGATAACTTGTCAGAAAATGGAGGAATAATTCTGCTGGAAGGGGCTGGCTCAGCTTGGCAGGCTGGGCAGAGCTGGAGCCAATGTTTTGTCTGGGAATGAATTTCCTTCCGTGGCAATTGATGCTTCCAGATGGCTCCAATGGTTTACGGATCAACATTTTTATCCTCCTCTGCCAGGGTCTGGGTTGGTTCATATTGACCACGTTCCTGATTTTGAGTTGCAGAACTTTGAACAGAAATGCTCTGAGCTGAAAGCTCTGTGTAATTTGGGCTTTCATGGTTTGGAATGAATAAATTAATTACTGTACCACCTTTTCAGCCAGGAGAGTATAATTAAAACAGGAGAGCAGTTTAATTTCTTTGGTTTGAAAGCATCCAGAGAACACTCCAAATGGCAGCTACTTTCAAAGATCAAAAAACTTCCTTAAAGCTGTTTTAATTCTCTATGATTATGATCAACTTTTCGAAAAAAAAATGCAAAACTTTTACCACAAAAGGTTACTTACTCATTAAAATGGTGAGAAAATGGGAGTATTTTTAACAAATGCTAAAAAAAAAGTTCCACTCTGATATTAACTATATTTAATCTTACCTTTCATTCCCAAACAGAGCCAGATTGCCTGAAGGGAAGGGCTGGCACTGCTCCGTGGAACTCACTGCAGATTCTGTCACTTCCAAGGGTTCCATCCATAAAAATACAGCAGCATTCCAGAAACCACGAAAAACTGAGAGACATTTCTGGCCCTGCCTCCAAAACACTGCAGTCAGGGCAGCTCCAGCTCTGATTCCAGGAGATTTCTGTGTTTAGGTGATGATTTCCAGCTCTTGGTGTGTTTGTTTTCTGCATTAGCACTGCTGTGGCTCAGGAATTCTCTGCCTCGGAGAAATAATAATTTAAACCCCTTTAAAAAGGATTTCTTTGGTTTTTCCCAGCCATAAAACTCTGAAATTGGTAAAATTAGAAATGTAGAAAGATCTTCTGCAGCTTTGATTGGTGTTGGCTCAGTCTGGGGATGGAAGGGATGGGAACCACATCAGACATCCTGGGTCTGATGGGTGATGCTGGAACCCAAGGAAACCCCAACATTGATTCCAGAATGTTCCCCACCAGGACACCTCCTGCTCCAGGAAGTTCCCCATTAAAAAATAAACTCCTGATTCGTTAAATAGATTTTATTGTAAGATGGATGATTATGAAGCTGGGCAGGGTTATTATAATTTGTATCTAAAACTCTCCATTTGTCAATTTGCCTGCAAGAGGAAACAATAAAAGGAGTTTCTCTGTCAATATTTATGATATCAAATATTTAACAGTGGTTTCTTGGGAACTGGAATGTAAAACAGGACTGTTGATCTTGGATCCAAGGCTTTGTTTTATCAGGCTACCATTGAAATCTGCAAATGTCAAAAATGGCTCTTAAACAACAGGAAAATTTGTGTACCAATTGCTGCACAATGAGGAAGCTCAATAGCAGATAATTTTATAAAAATAAACCAGTTTTGATTGTGAAAGAAAAGAAGCCTAATCCCTCATGGAATGCAATAAACATCATGAAATGGATTGGTTTGCCAGTAAAGCACCCTTTGGTTGGATGCTGCTTTGTTTGCATCTTTGTGTTATGAATCTCTGTCTCAGCTCTGCAGAAAGATGATTTAATTCTCTCTCTCCCTCTTCCCCCTGCACACTCTCCCTCAGCACCACCCCAGTCCCTCACATCCCATTAGAGGCTCCTTTTATTCATTTTATTTATAATTAACCAGAGATGCAGTCATGTGCTGTTTGTTTTGAAGGATATTCTCAGCTATTTTGGAGACTTTAAGCAGGGTGCATTGAGGTTAATTACCCAATAATTTACAGTATAAAACACCCTGGCAGGCACTTTGATCTCCACTAATTGTGGCAATGAGCAGAGTAAATAAGAGTTTGCTCACACTCCAGCAACGTGCCCGTGGAAAAAGCCCTTTATGGGATTTATGGTGCCCTTTCCTTCTCCTTGGCTTCAGCGGGCAGGGAATGATCCAGAGGAGTGGAATCTCTTAATATTCATTTCAGAATGATTCTCTCCACATTCATTTCACTATGATTTTCCTCTCTGAGCACAATTCAGGTGTCAAATGTAGAGCAGCTGGCTTTTATTGCATTATAGGATATCAAACATTATATACAAACAGGGTTTGATGTGATGGAAAGGGGCTCTGAGGGGCTCAGGACCAAGAGCAAGGACAGGAAACCAGAAGCATGGACTGAAATTCAGAGGAACTCCTGAGCAATGAGATTTTCCTCTTTCCTGGGGTATTTCCTGCTCTTTTTCTGCTCCAAAAACATCTGTTCCCAGGTCTCCAGGTGGCAAAAATCTGCGTGGCTCCACTGAATTGCTAAAAATGGGCAGAACACTCCAAACGAGGGCAGAGAGGGTGAATTGGGAGAATCCGGAGCTCTCAGCTTGGATGTTCTGTGTCCCCGGGGCTGAAATTCCTGCTCAGCCTGGGAGTGATTCCCAGTGCAGAGGGAGCATTCCCAGCTCCCACTCTGTGTCCTGATGGTGCCTTTTTTGTGATCATTCTGATGGCTTTTTTGTGATCCTAGTGGTGTTTTTTTTGGTTTTTTTTTTTTTTTTGGTGCTGCTGGTGGCTTTTTTGGTGATCATTCTGGTGGCTTTTTTGTGTCCTGCTGGTGGCTTTTTTGGTGCTGCTGGTGGCTTTTCTGTGATCATTCTGGTGGCTTTTCTGTGATCATTCTGGTGGCTTTTTTAGTGCTGCTGGTGCCTTTTTGTGATCCTGCTGGTGACCCTTCAGTGCAGCCCAGCTGAGGCTCCTGAGCCCAGCTCTCTGTAGGGCAGCACAAAGCAAAGGGGCTGGGGCACAGCAAAGGCAAAAAATCTCCAAGGAAAGGATGAAACCTGTGCGCTGCCAGAGCTAAAGGGATATTTTTTCAATTTTAGCACCACCATTCTGCCCTGGCACTGAATTTCTGCTTTAATCTTATATAAAGCCACGTTGGGTAATTAAACCGGCACCCAGATCCCCCATGGAAATGCCCCGTGCTGTATTTAAAGGCCCAGAATAAAGTAAATTATGAATTTAATGCCCCGTGCTGTATTTAAAGGCCCGGAATAAAGTAAATTATGAATTTAATGCCCCGTGCTGTATTTAAAGGCCCAGAATAAAGTAAATTGTGACTTAGGCTGCCACAAGCCAAAATTTTCTATGCAAAGCAGCTGCTCCTAAATTTCTTTAAGGAGGTTCTTTGTTAAAGCCACGCAGTTCCTCAGAACTAAAAACAACCTGTCTGACCTGTCAGAGATACTTCAATTATCTTTATTTTACACTGTTTTTCTTCTGGAAATAATAATAAAGAAGGTGCTCAGGCTGCTTTTATCTGAAGCAATAAACCTCTAGGATGTTCAAGTGTAATTAATTGCATTGCTTCAAAGTAAGGGCTTCCAGCAGAAAACACAAGCCTTGACATTTTTGTTATGCATAAACTCGATTAGGCTTATGCCAGAATTAAGCTGCAGGATTATATTTTCATTCCATTCTTAAATTCTCATTAAAACCAAAATAAGGGAAGCCTCCAACAAAAGCTACACTTGAGTAAAAAGTGATGACACATTCCAAGGCTGGGGGATGTGAGGATTGAGATCGTCGGGACATAAATGCATTTCTTTCACGTTTGTCAGTTGTTAATTGACATTTTTAAAAAAGGCATTTTAAATGCTCCAAAAGCAGGGTTTGAAAAGAAATAACAGCACAGCCTTCTTTTACAGCACAGTAAATCAGCTCCATTTGCTGTGGGTTATAAAGAAATTAAATGTCCTTAGGATGGGTCCAGCCCAGCAGGGTCCCAGGGGGTTTCAGGGAGTTTCACCCCAAAATCTCCTCTGGGGCTCAGGGAGGATGGGACAGTGAGAGGAACTTTAGGACAGCTCAGAGGTGATTTGGTGTAACTTTGTTCATCAGGATTAATTTTGCCTCCCTGCTTTGGTTGGAGAATGGACAATTAACAATCAATTTCCTTTCATCAAGGAAATTTGTTTGAATTAAAAAGGAAATTGAAAGGAAATTTCCTTTACTTTTCCAAGCTGTGGTCCCATTAGAAGATATTTCCCTGTGGCCATGTTTTCAGGCTGTTAATTTGATTTCTGTTGTCTATAACTTTGCAAAGTTGCAAATAGAAAATCCCAGAGTGGTTTGGCTTGGGAGGGAGCCTAAAGATCATCTCATTCCAGCCCCTGCCACCTTGCAGCATCCCAGGTTGTTCCAAACCCCATCCAGCCTGTCCTGGACACTCCAGTGTGTTAAATATACAGGAATGCAACAAGAATGAACCAAGCTGAGGTCCCAGCATGAAATATGCATGATTTCCTCCCAGGGTTTCTGCAGAAGCAATTCCATTTTGCATTTGGACGTGACTTTTACTGGGATCTCGGGGGTGAATTAGGGCTCTGCGTGTCGAGTTCTGTTCCTGCACCCCTGGAAATCTGAAATTCAAGGCTGCAGCTTGGAGCTCTCCTCACACACCACTCTGCAATTTCTGTCATTTCCTGCAGGAAGTCTCCTATATCAGGAAAGAACTTTTCATTTTAAGGATTTGTTGGATCCATAGATCATCTGCTGAGCAGATCAGTTCTGGCCAGACCAATGCACTAAAGCAGAATTTTTCTTCCTTTTGCCTGCTTGAGGTCATATTCAACAAAAACTCATATTCCACCCGGACCAGCAGCAGATGTTCTTGTCACCTCATACACTCATTTTAACTTGCTGCATTTGCAGTCCCAGACTCTCAGTCAGTTCTGCTCCAAAAATCCCCCCAAGGCTGGCAATGCTCTATTTAAATGCAGAGAATAAAGGAAATTATAGCAAATGATGGCAAATTTCCTGCCCAAGGTGAGTGTGGGTGTGTTCTTCTGCTCTTCCCTCTGACCTTTTCCAGGGCCCAGCTCTGGGCTGGGGCAGCCCCAGGTTTGCAGCACTTTGGGGCTCTCTCAGGGCAGGAATGGATTTCTGTGCTCCCAGCTGCTCTGGAGCCTCCAGAAACCCAGGAATGGGCACAGAGCTGGGGAATTCTCCAAATTTTGTGTCACATCCCTTGCCTTGCTAAAGGCCAGCAGGGTTTTATTTCTCGTTGATGAATTTTAAGGAGATTCACCCTGATTTTGGCTTTGGAGCCAGAGCCAGCCCAGTGCTGCGGTTCAGGGACTCTCAGCTGAGAGCAAAGCCCAGCAGAGGAGTTTGTTTGGCTGCTTTGCACACCAAATCACCTCTGAAAGCATTTCCTACCCTGGAAAATCCCTGCAGCTGCTGCAACAAAGAATTGAGCATTTGCACAGCTCAGACTTGGAAAAGAGTGATCCAAAATCCATGGATTCACTTCAGAATTTGGCTCTGGACTAAAGATCCATGCACTGCCTGCTGGGTCCTGCCCTCTTTCCTGATGGAAAGACCCCTCAAGATCTGATTTACTCTTCTAAACATCTTTTGGGATCTGTTTAGAGTCTGTTTTCCATGGCAGAAATCCTGTGATCCTCAGGCATTTTTCCTGGTTTGTCTCTCACCATTCAGGAGACACCAATAATGGCCACATTTCCACGTTCATTCCAGTGGGATTTGGGCTGCCATCAGTTTCTATCTCACACCAAAATTCAATCCATCTTCATTCAGCTTCAGAACGTGCTAAATTGTTCAGATATTTTAAAGCTCTTCTTCCTTAAGGCTTCTGAGTGAAATTCTACATTTATTTAATAAAGCAGCCAGGATTTACTACACCAGTGCTGGTAAGCACTTTTTACTCTCCTCAAGATAGATTAGAGTTGACTGGAGACTCTTTTTTTTTGCTACAGCTGCACAAGTTTACAAGTCACAATTGAATTACCAAACTGAGGAAAAGAAAGATTATTCCTGTGGGTGCAATGCAGGTTGCAGACTTGTTTTCTTTTAAAGAAGGGTTTAAAGAATTAGCAATAAATGCTATCAGCTGCAGCTAGAAAATGATGCTGACTTATTACTTTGTGGGGACCCTCCTGGGCATCATGAAAAGCAAATTCCTTAGCTGAGCTTTCCAGAAAAAAAACCCCAAAAATTCCCTTTTAGCACCTTAAACTCAGATCTACTACAGAGGAAAAATCTCCGCTTAGAGGCACCCCTGGCTTGCCCCTGAAGCTGCACAATCTGCAGTGCTTAAAGAGTTATTGATTGGTTTATGTATTGTTTAAACATTTATTTATTGTTTAAACATTTATTTATTGTTTAAACAATGTGCTCCTGTTGTGATTTTTGGAATGCTATTTCAGCAAGTTTTGCAGGTGCTGTTGCACATCAGGCTTTGCTCTTTATTCCTGCACCTAAAAATAATTAAATATTGCTCGCCATCACTTTTTTTTTTTCTCTCCCCAAAATGTGTTAGCTGCGTTTTGTGCTGCTCTGCTGAGCAGCCTTTCACTGCAAAGCCTCAGATCAGTGACATTTCTCCTGTCAGGGTGAGCTCCTGACAAACCAGCAGAGTTTAGAGGTGCTCACAGCTGTTCTCCTGGCTGCTGTCATTACTGGAAACCTCATTTGAGCCACCCTCCTGTCTGAGGCAGCTCTGACACCTTCCAGCACAAAAAAGCCTTTTTCACCAGAGGGATGTGCAGGGTGTGACCGTGTTCACAGGGATCCAAGGATGAGGGAAGGATTTGACTCTGTTTCAGAAGGCTGATTTATTATTATATATATTACATTAAAACTATGTAATATATATCATAAAATAATATAAAGAATAGAAGAATAGAAGAAAAGGTTTCATCAGCAGGCTGGCTAAGAATAGAATAGCAAAGAATGATAACAAAGGTTTGTGGCTCAGCTCTCTGTCCGAGCCAGCTGGGTTGGGATTGGCCATTAATTGCAAACATCCAACATGGGCCAATCAAAAATCCACCTGTTGCATTCTACAGCAGCAGATAATCAATGTTCACATTTTGCTCTTGAAGCTTCTTAGCTTCTCAAGAGGAAAAATCCTGAAAAAAGGGATTTTTCATAAAAGCTGTCTGCGACAGAGGATATTCCATCCGGGTGCTGAACACCAGAGTCAGGCTGAGAGCTCAGCACAGCTCCTGCTCTGACACTGATCAGAGCTGCAAACCCTCAGAGACCTGACAAAAGCATCTTCTGCTCATTGAGGGAGTCATTGCTGCACAAAGAGGAGCTGGCAGCTGAACCCTGCCCACTGAATCAGGGTTTGCAGCAGAACGAGCCCAGACTGTCTCACTTAACCACTACTGAATTCCAGGCAGCAGAGATGGATGGGCTTGCAGTTATCTCCTCCAGAAGCCTTTATTATTGTGCTAGAAATCCATTTAAGCACTGCACAAAAAGTGAAACACTCAGTGCTGCTGGAGAATTCATTTCTTGCACAGCCCCAGTGTTCCTCAGCATTGCTGTGCTTTAGGTATTCATTCTTCACGTGTTTCCATTATTTGGCTTTCTAGAAACGAGCCAGAGTTTATTTCTCTCCAAGGAATGAGGGATGAGGTGTCCTCAAAGAGATCTGTAGCTCGTGTTATCTCCTGTTCTGCCTCTAAATCTGGGTTGCACTGAGCAGTTCCACCCTGGCTCTGATCCCTGCAGCTGCTCCCTGGAATTATTTCCATTTTCATGGTATTGAAGTTTTCAGTGTCTTCCCTCAGTGCCCAGGGAGATTTATTAATGAAAATAAAGGAAAAAAACTCAAAAATTGCACAAATTTCATAGTGTTGGGTAACTGAGCTGAGTTGGTTAATTTGTACCAATAAGCGCTGAATGTTTATCAATATTTCAATATTGATTTTAAATATTTGTGGTTGTCTGAAAGTCCACAGGGAAGGGAAGGGAAGGGAAGGGAAGGGAAGGGAAGGGAAGGGAAGGGAAGGGAAGGGAAGGGAAGGGAAGGGAAGGGAAGGGAAGGGAAGGGAAGGGAAGGGAAGGGAAGGGAAGGGAAGGGAAGGGAAGGGAAGGGAAGGGAAGGGAAGGGAAGGGAAGGGAAGGGAAGGGAAGGGAAGGGAAGGGAAGGGAAGGGAAGGGAAGGGAAGGGAAGGGAAGGGAAGGGAAGGGAAGGGAAGGGAAGGGACATTTAGAGCTCCTTCCATTTATTTCTCTGTTCTAAAACCTGCTTGTAAAAATGCTCTGTGTGCAGGTGTGTTCCTCTGGGGGCTTAAACAAAGAGTTGGCAGCTGATTGGGGAATTTCTTCAGGCACCTCACACTCTTCCATTCATCTTTCTAGGATTGGTATGTAGATAAAATATGGAAGGGGAAAATGCAGCAGAATTCCATTTACTCCAGAACCATCCTTTGTATTTTAAAAAATGTCCTATCTCAGAAAAAGAACTGATCCAGCAAACTGAACAGGATCAGGATTGGATGTGCTGGCACCTGGGAATCATTTCCCTACCCCTGTCCCCATTTTCTCAGCTGGTTGCAGCACTTGCTGAGCCATAAAAAGGCCAAAGTGATTGAATTAACTCTCATAAAACGCTCAGACACTGCTAGAAAATGATGTAACCACACATAAAGCCTTGTTAAAAAAAAAGGGGGAATATGTTTTCCTTCTCTGCGTTTCAAAGTTGGTTTTTCCTTTTTATTTAGTGACAAAAGAGCTTGTGAAAATTTCAAAGCGACCTCGGTAGCTTTTCAAAAATACTTTTGCCACCAAGGTCTTTTGAGCAGGAATTTTCTGGGCTCTGCAGTTCTGTGGCTTGTGCAGCCCAGATTGCTGACAGCACAAGGATCCAACAGACAGAGCAGATTTCTGCACTGGGGGAACAGAGGCAGGCAGGGAGAGCTGGGTCTATCAGCATTTACATCCCTGAGGAGTGAAAGAAAGGAGAAAAAAAGAGAGGGGATTTCCCCTTATTTTCACCAAAAAATATGGATAAAGTATGAATAAACCAGATTTTAAAAGTAACAATCCTGCTCTTGTTCATAGAGAAATCACTGGTAATAAAATAAATCTCTGATTCTCAGATAGGAACTTCTTTTTTTCCTCCTTACCACATGTGGCTAAAAAGTTTTCTGGCACAATGAGCAAAGTTCCTGCAAAGTGGGTGAGGGATGAGCGTGTGGATCCTCCCCTGGTGCAGCAGGGGCAGGATTGTGGATTGTGGATTGTGGATTGTGGATTGTAGATTATGGATTGTGGATTGTGGATTGTGGATTGTGGACTGTGGATTGTGGATTGTGGATTGTGGACTGTGGATTGTGGATTGTGGATTATGGATTGTGGATTGTGCCCTCCCCAAAATCAGAGGCTGCTGGAGCTGCAGAGCATCAGAAGTCAGCTCCAACCCTTACAGAGCAGCCCAATGCAGCAAAACAATTAATTGGCAATTCTGGTTTCAGAAGGTTTCCTATCAAATTGAATCCCTTTAGTGAATAACTCCCCAGTCTCTCCAGCTCGAGTTTAAATAAGCATTAATGACTTGGAAACCAATCAAACTTCCAATTATAAATACCCCTAAAAAGTGAAATGTCTCCTGCACTGGTGCCCCTAAATGGGAAAATGCTGTGGCAGGACATGGGAAGGCAGAAGGAAAATGAATTTTGTTTTCCAGCCTGGCTCATCCTCTCTTTTGTGAGCAGGGCAGATCGGGCAGCTCAAGTTGTGTCTAAATTAGTTGTGTCTAATTTTGTTCTTATTTAAATGTTCGAGTGTGACCTGCCTGGCCCCAGAGGCACCTCTGTGTGATCACAGCAGCTCCATTGAAACCTTTCCTTTAGCCAGCAAAACAATTAATTGGCAATTCTGGTTGTAGAAGCTTTCCCATCAAAATGAATCCTTCAGTGAATAACTCCCCAGCCTCTCCAGCTCAAGTTTAAATAAGCGTTAATGACTCTGAAGAAATCAGAAATGTTTTGCTGAAGGGCAATCAAAGCAATATTGAGGCAGCTCAGGACTATTGCTGGTGCTCAAGCGGCCTTTAGAGCTCATGTGCTCGCAAATTAAAGGAGTTAAATACATTTGATCATTCAGAAATTATACTGACACCTTTAATGCCATTTTTCTTCTGTCTCGGTAGCAACATTTCTTTTACATTACAGATATATCCATGGGCAGGGGGAGATGGCAGATTTGACCAGTTTTATACAAAATACCGATGCTCCCATCTGAAATAAACTCTTAGGACAAGTAACCTCTTTATAACATCATGCAAACTATGATCTGCAATTCCAGGTGGTTTAAATACACATATATTTATATACACACATTTGGGGGTACAGCAGTAACACATTTTGATTGGTCATCACAACTTTTTGGGATTTTTCAGCAATGTAAATCATTCATCTTCTTGCCAGGTCCTTCCACTTCTTCCCCAGCTGCAGTGGTCAGTACAGCAACAAAACTGTACGTAAAAAATCACCTTCTATCTGATTTACAGGAGTGCAAAGTGCCCACCAACCCTCCTGAAACAGCCCAAAGTCTCCTGTGGGGTGGGTGAAAAAATCAGGAATTTGGGCACAAAGCTGTGCCACCAATTCCCTGATACCTTCTCAAGGAGCGGCCATAAATCAGATTTCCAACCAGTGCAATACCGACACGACACACTGCACTCTGCCAACAGGGGAAGGAGTTGGAAACAGATCCCAAAAGGGGCAAATCCCAGCCCAAAGTGGCTTTCAGGGAAGCTCCCAGGTTGCTGCAGATGCTTCCCACACACACATTTTCAAATATACAGAAATTTTTGATTTAGAACCACATCCTTCATGATATGCAAGGCACAAAGATCCATCAATTCAGTGTATTTGGGGCATGAGGGATGAAGGTTTCATTAGCAGCTCATGTGAAAATCATTTTATTGAATATTGAATATTGAATATTGAATATTGAATGTCAAATATATCAATCTGATGGCACTGGAGTTTGATGCTGATGGCAGAACCTAAAGCGGAGGTTTCATCCAAAATCCTTTGGAATCAATGTGATTCTCAACACCATCTTCAGTGAGGCCAGGATTTCTGCCTAAATTCTATTTTTAAATTAAATGCATAGTAATTTCTAGATCACTCTGATTACTAACTAACTCATGGCAGCTTTTCTGCCTCCCGGGATATTTTCTGTGAATCCCAAAAGCTTCCATTTTGCATATAATAATTATATCCAATAAAAAAATAGTATGAAGCGAAAATCCTCCCAAAATCCAAATGTCAAAAATTCAGCTAACATATATTAATCTTTATTATGGAACAATATGACAATAAATAAGTTTATGAATTCACATGACCTGTACAAAAATCTGGGAAAGTTTTGCACCAAGTTAGGTACCAGTTATTTGCCTTTTATATTTGTTAAACTAATGATCTGAAATTTTATACACCTGTGGAGTTAAGGCAAAACCAGATAAGACCTTGAACACAACAGAAGGGCTGGAAAATACACAGAAATACAAACAAGGGGGATCTCATCTCCAGCTGACAAAGTGGTTGTGTCTAAGGAAGGAATCCCTCGGGAGCTGAATAAAGCAGTAATTATCAATCAAGTTAATTAAAATTGAAGAACAGGTGTGAGGTGTCCTGCAGGGCAGAGCTGTTCAGCAAAGCTGTGCCTGCACGCCCACCAATGGTTGGAATCTGATTTTCCTGTTGGGAATCAGTGCGAAAGAGGAATCCCTTCCAAACCCAACCAAAGCACATCCACGAGCCCTCGGATTCGCGGAGCCTGGACTTGGCTGGGACTGAGTTAAATACTTGGGTGAACCATCCAACACACAACACAGAGAGGAGTGCTCAAGGCAGCCCTCAGGAACGGGAATGACCTCCCTAGGACAGGGGAATGGCGATGGCAGTGCAGCCCAGGACACAAACACGGCCAAAACATCAACACGGCTCTTTGGCAGAAACGCGCTAACTCTTGCTTGAAGTCTGAACTCAAACCCTCCTGCATGAAAGACTCGGTGCCAGTCTTTTCACAGTTAAAGGAAATCCATTTCTTCCCCGAATCCAGGGAGGGAAATTGGAGTAAATCTTGCAGGCAGCTCTGGGCTGAAACCTTAAGCGTTGGTGTTTATTGTATGCTTTAGTCTCAGGCCAAAGATATCGCGTTTGGACACACAAAATTCTGTGGAACTTCTGAGCAGTTCAGATGGGGCCAGAATCCATGGAGAGAATCCAAAACCACCCACGAGGAAGCAAGAAAGAGCTATCACTCCATGATGACAGAAAAAATCTTCATGGAACAAGGACGAGTCCACACCTGGATGAACGCCACGGGAACATGGACTTTACAGGGGGAAGACCAGGAAGCCAGAGAACGTCGAGTACTGCCACCCACCAACCAGATTTCCCTTCTCCAGCTTCAGGTAAACCTTGTCCTCCTTGTCCAGGTAGAGCAGGACCCCGTTGGTGGCGGCCTCACGGGTGACGTCCTTGTCCCCAGCGAAGGCAGAGATCACTGGCTTCCCATTCAGCATCAGGTTCACCTGCAAAACAGCCCCTGAGAAGCTCTAATTAACTGCAAAACACCAGGAGCTACCCCTGAATACTAACCACGGTGCAAGGGCCCAATCTTCAGTGATTTTTGGGCTGTTTGAAACTAATAATGACATTTATTTGGCACAAGAACTTGGATGTTCATGAGCTGGACCTGCAGCTGAGTGAGGCATCACCTCGGTTGGTACCACTTTGCCTGTCTCAAGGGTTATTTAGTCACACAGGAAAAATAAATAAATATTTTCAAGAAATTTGGGAACCCAGAGGTGTTATACAAGGTGCCAGAAGCACCACAGTGGGCTGGGAGCTCACACTTCACTGGGAACAAAATGTGTGTCCCTCTCAATACTTAGTTCTGAAGTTTAGAACAGATTTATCTTTATAAACTGGCTCCATTTTTTCTATAAAACACTTCTGCAGGCAGCACAGCCTCTGCTCTGAAAGCAGCATCCCCAAATGAAGATGGGCAGGCCTGGGGGAATGGGCAGACCCAGGCATTTTTCATTTCTCCCATGGCCAGCTCTCAGCTTTGCTGCCTTTCCTTTCTGAGCAGCCCTAATGCAGTCACGGGGGGTGAATTATGGCTTGCTCACCCACATCCACTGTGCTGGCCCTGCATATGGCCCCGTTAATTTTAATGGGAGGCACCACAGAATAAATTAGTGCTCAGCAGAAGTCAGGGCAGCAGGGGCTGGTATTTATTTGGGACTCACCTGTCTGGGAAATCCACTTAATCAGGTTCTCCAGGGAGCCAGCTGCAGTTTAATGATATTTAATGGCTCTAACAGATGTTGGGGGGGCAGAGCAACATCCCTTGTGTGGGAGCCTGCAGGTGATTTAGTGGGGTGGATGTGGCTGGGATTCAAACCAGTTTGATGCACTGCAATGGTTTCTGGTTCTCCTCCCCATTTACCCCACAGGAAAAGGGCATCAGGGCTTTACTCATTGCCTGGCTTTGGTTTCTCACTCTTTCTGCTCCATCAGGTTCCCCTGGAATCATCTGACAGGGATTTAATCACACCAGCAGGCACATGGCAGGTTTGCAGGGGATGGTCTCACACTGAGAACTCTAAAAGGGGCCAAGCAAACCCATCCATCACCTCAGAACCTCTTATCCATTAAAGATTTTGTGTTATGAGCAACAGGCTGGAGCATTCCCTGCCACAAACCCCAGAATCCCAGGTCTGAGCTCCTGTTTGTGAAATTCCAGAGCTGGACTTCCAGAAGCCAAGGCTTGGCATCTTTCTTGGCAAAGGGCATTTTAAATCCACTGAAGGGGCTGACATACACTTACTCAACCTTCAGCATGCCAAGGAGTGAAAAGAGCACTTTTTGAGCACATTAAACAGATTGAAAGCTCATTGTAGAGATTTTTGTGAGGTTTTTGTTCCACTTAAGGCTTTGCCATTGACCTGATTGGAATCAGGATTTTCCACTGCGCACTGAAGAGGAATTTCCCCAGAGATGGGCTCGTGGTTGTCACCAATGTCAGGAGATGGGGCTGGGGCTGTCACCAATGTCAGAAGATGGGGCTGGGGCTGTCACCAATGTCAGAAGATGGGGCTGGGGCTGTCACCAATGTCAGGAGATGGGGCTGGGGCTGTCACCAGCTCTCTGGAGGGCACAGAGGGATTCCTGAGCACTGTTCCTGCAGGAATCCTGCTCAGCTCAGCCTGGGAGCGCCCAAACCCCATCCAGGAGCAGCACAGAGCAGGGAAGGGCTCAGACACCTCCAGGAGCTCTCCTGGGTGGAAATGAGAGAAGCCACAGAGAATCCTGCAGCTCTGGAAGCCCGGAGGTGTCACAGCAACTGCCTGGCCTGGCAGAGAGGTGAAGGAATCACTCGAAGGAATTTGCTGTTGGCTCAGCAAGGGGATGCTCAGGAATTTAAAGGAATTCAAAGGCTTTTCCCTCTGGTGTTTAATCAGGCAGCTCCGTTGTTATTAAAGTGCAGAATTTCCCCTTTTCCCTAATACGTCACACACCTTTTATACATTGTGTGATGAACAAAGGAGTTTAAATTGCTGTAAATGTTCCCTAGAAGACATTGCTATAGGGACATAACCAACCCTGGTCCTCAGCACACTGAGGGCATAACCAGGCACCTGGCACCAGATGCCAGGGCACAAATTGTTCCAAACCCACTCAAATCTGGGACCCAGAACTCCTGTGGGTTTAAAACACAGTGAGTTTAATCTGGAGCCAAACGTGACTCTTCAAAAGCATTTCAGGGAAATTCAGCGCTCTCTTTTACTCTTGGATCACTCGTTCTGTGGAATGCTTTATGTCACCCAGATATTCGTGGCATGGAAGTGAAGTTGTGGTGATTTATCTGAGGTGAGGCTCCTGCCTTATTTCTGTTCATTGTAGATTAATGGACTCTACTGCCAGCACGTCAACACCACATGTTGCTGTAAACAAAGCTATTTTTTCCTTAAAATCATATTAAATGCTCCCATGCTCAGTCAATATTCTATCCTAAACAAACCATTTAAATAAAGATTTTATAATCATACTCATCAACGTACCTGAATTGTTTGACTCTGGTAGACTTTAATTACGTGGAAATTGAAGCTGTAAATTCCCTTCCGTGGTGATACGAAGACAGACTCCAACGTGAAAAAATTGCCCACATTTACAAGGATCTACAAACAGAAAAATAGAGCATGGGGATTAGTACAGGTAGTGAGTGCAAAAGAAAAATACAGACTGTTTACTTTACAAACCATTTAAAGGAAAATTTAATTTACAACTAAGCGGCTTTATTCATCTTCTCTCAATTACTTTGGAATTACTCATTAAATGGGTATGCAGTTGTATTTATAGAGCAACTTTACTACAAATAAACTAAGATGGGAATTATTTCTTACTTTGCTACTACACTATCCCCTCAAGTCCTTTCTCCCACACACGTTTTTAAGGAGGCATTTTTGTTCATCATGCCCCAAAATGACATAAAAACACCAGTTCTGGGAGTGGCACGTGGATTTTGGCTGAAGAGCAGCGGCCAAGCCTTCCCAAGGAGCCAGGTGTGAGCAGGGGCTGCAGGAGCCAAACCCAGCTCAGCCAGGCTGGGCTCCTGGAGCACCAGCACAGCCCAGCAGAGCCTGCCCGGGAGCCCTCAGCTGCTTGCACCAGCACTAACGACAATTTGGGTTTAATTAAACAGAGAGACATGACACGGGGGAATGTACAAGATGAGTGCATCACCCATATGCTTCATGTCCTCTGTATTGATTGTGTTTTGCTCCTTACCACCTAATTATGCTTTATTTTTAATGGATATTCCCAGTCTTTGTGCTGGACAGAGCCCTCAGAAGCTTCCAGGACTGTGCATGGAGTTTTGGGGTGATTTTTAATGGGTATTTCCAGGCTCCTCAGAAGCCTCTAGGACTGTCCATAGAGGTTTTGGGGTGATTTTTAATGGATATTTCCAGGCTGCTTTGTACCAGGCAGAGCACTTGGAAGCCTCCAGGATTGTCTATGGAGTTTTGGGGTGATTTTCAGTGCCAGCACTAAGCTGTGGGGCACATCTGGCTCCAGCTGCCACCACAGTTGACAGGGACAAGAAGAGCCATCAGTCTCAATGACTCCAGGAGCTGGGATTAAAGCGTGTGCTGGTACTGCCCGCTAACATCAGCGCTGGGCTGAGCTGGACCATCAATTGTGCCGAGAGAGTTGAAGGGTTTTCCCTCACAATCCTCTCTCCTTCCTCCCTCAAAAGCTAAGCCCAAACCCTCTAAACCATACCCAGGTGCGCTGAGCCCCCTGTCCCAGCCCCTCGGGGCGATGTCACCCCACTGGTGTCACCAAGCGCTGCTCCCACGGCACCTACCCAAAATCTCAACCCTGCATAGGCTGAGCCGCCTGTCCCAGCCCTCGGGACGATGTCACTGCACCGGTGTCACCGAGCGCCGTCCCTGCGGTGTGTACCCCAAATCTAAACCCTACACAGGCTCTCCCTTCCCCCGGCACGTACCCGAAATCTAAACCCTACACAGGCTGTCCCTTCCCCTGGCACGTACCCGAAATCTAAACCCTACACAGGCTGTCCCTTCCCCTGGCACGTACCCAAAATCTAAACCCTGCACAGGCTGTCCTGAGCCCCCTGTCCCAGCCCCTCGAGGCGATGCCACCTCCGCGCTCGGTGCCGCTTCTCCCGCAGGTGCGGAGGGGCCGGGGCCGCACCGGGGAACCTGTGCGCACCCGGATCCATCTCGCCTGAATAAACCTCGCCTAAATAAGCCCTGCCGCTGTCCCCGGGGCGGATCCCGGCTCCGGGATGCGGGAAGGGCACCTGTTGCTGCGGGGGCTGCGCTGCCCGGGGGACGCTCACCTGGTCGAAGTAGATGATGCGCGTCTTGTTGCTCATCTCGGAGGGCTCGTGGTTGGTGCTCCGCACGGCCGAGAAGGCCACCTTGGAGTTGGCGGCGCGCACGGAGATGCCCAGCGGCGAGGAGGAGGAGGAGGACGAGGAGCCCTTGGCGTCGGGGGCCGGGTTGGAGTCGCACACCACCAGGCACTTGCCCTCCAGCACGATGGGCTCCGTGTCGTTCTGCGCCGAGGCGACGCGGCCGCCCAGCGCCAGGGCCAGCAGCAGCAGCCGCCAGCCCATGGTGCGCACCCGCGGCCGCTCCGCGCCCCGCGCCGGCCACCGCGGAGCCTCCGCGCTCCGCTCCTCCTCACACCGCCACCAGTCTATGCCGTCTGCTTCTTTTTTATTTATTTTATTTTTTTTTTCTTTTTTTAAAATTCCTTCTCTCTTTCTTTCTTTCTTTCTCTCTCTCCTCTGGCTCTCTTTAAGCTGCGCAAAGAATTCCGCGCCCCGCGCCGGCCACCGCGGAGCCTCCGCGCTCCTCTCCTCTCCTCACACCGCCGTCGCTCTATGCCGTCTGCTTCTTTTTTTATTTATTTTCTTTTCTTCTTTTCTTTTTTTTTCTTCCTTCCCTCTTTCTTTCTTTCTTTCTTTCTCTCCTCTGGCTCTCTTTAAGCTGCCCAGGGAAATCCGCGCCCCGCTCCGGCCACCGCGGAACCTCCGCTCTCCTCTCCTCCCGCCGCCGCTTTATGCCGTCTGCTTCTTTTTTTCTTTTTCTTTTTTTTTTTTTCCTTCCCTCTTTCTTTCTTTCTCTCTCTCCTCTGGCTCTCTTTAAGCCGCCCAGAGAAATCCTCGCTGCCCACAACGCCCTTTCCTCCCCTCTCTCGGCATCAAAAAAAAAAAAAAAAGCGAGGCGAGAAAGGGAGGTGGGGAGAAGCAAAGCCCTCAGGTGAATGAATTATTGCCGAGAGGGAGGAAGGAGGAGCGGCGGAGCGATGAACCCACGAGGCGCTGCCGCGCCGATTCCAGCTGCGGGAGCGGGATGCTCGGAGCGGAGAGCGGGAGCTTCGCAAAGCTGCTCTGCCAGATGTGCTGTGACAGCAGCGGCAGCGCTGCACACTCCCCTCCCCTCTCTCTCTCTCTCTGTGTCTCTCTTCCTCCGCTACACAAATGCACAAATCCCCAATCCCCCCCTCTGCAGCGCTGAGCTCACAGCAAACCTGCCCAGCTCCCACCCCTCGGGGTTCCTGCTGGAATATCGGGGGACACCAGACAGAGGATGGACTTTAAACCTGGTCAACATAAGAGATCTGATACCAGGATGCCTTGGGGAACTTTGAAAATTAGACATGGATTGCAAAAAGATTAAATCAAACAGGTTTACCGAAAAAAAGAAAATCCCATTAAACTCTGCAAGCAAGAGATGTTGTTTTTTGCATAAGTTTGTGATTTTAACCTAATTACTGTAGTACTCATTACTAGTCTCTCTGAAATAGTATAGAAGTGTTTGGTGTGGAGAGCTGAGGGTGAAGCATTCATTCTGCAGAACTCAGCCAATCTTTCTCAAAGATTGCTATGAAGCAGCCAAAATTCTTAGCGAGCATCAAACTCCCTAAAATTCAGGAGGCCAAACTGAAATTTTAAGGAATCCCATTGGCCAGGCAAGAGGCAAAAATATTTCTGGTTTTAGGAATGCATAGATATCCTCTTGCTCAGCGACACAACAGAGATGGATGGAAGGGTCCAGCAGGGAAGGAGGATTTACTGCAAGGAAAGGAAACAAATACTAGAAATCAAATAATACAAGAAATCAAACAAATACTTGCAGCACAGCTTTGTACCTCTTGTAGAAGCTTGATCCGCAGATTAAAAGATTCACTCCTGTGCACATGAGGGCTCCAAAAAAAAACAAAGCTATGGCAAAAATATTTATTGTAATAAATAAATAAATATAAATAAATGTATAAACAGTTCCACACTATTTCAACATCTCCTGCTTCAAACCTCTTCTGACCCTGGCCTTTTAACACTGCACCAGCAGCAGCAAATATAATTCCATCTGCACAGAAATGTCAATTGGAACTTGAAACTGCTGATGACTTGGAGAGATCAGTGGCTTGTCAGAGATTAAAAACTTTATGATCATTTTAGAAACCGGGTTTTGATTTTGCTTTGTTGTGGACAATCACATCAGGTGTCTCTATAGATATTCCTCCTAAAATCCATTCTAGTCCTGCTCCCTGCCAGTTTGAGGCCATTCCCTGTGTGCTGTCCCTCCATCCCTGTCCAAAACTTCTCCATTTTCACTGCAGGCCACCCTGAGCTCACCCCAAATCTTCTCCTGTCCAGGTGAGCAATGCCAGCTCTGCTCCATCCCTCTGCCCATCCTGGAGCCTCCTCTGGACCATCCCCAGCAGCTCCAGGTCCTGGATGACTTTCAGTGGAGTAAAATGGGCTGGAATTTGGCCCAGGGACCCCACAGGTGGAGCAGTGGCCATCAACTTTCTCCAGGTGCTGCTCCAAGAGACATCAGGGCTGTCAATGATATCCCTGATCCACAAATCCACACCTAAGGAGAGTTCCTGTCACCAAAATACCCAATCCACACCAGGAAACACCTCCTCCTTTGTCCCACCCAAACAGAAGGAGGAGAGCTGCAAGGCTGTTGGTTAAAATCCTTTTTTGGGTGGCTGAGCTGGGCTTTAATTGCTGAGGAAATGAGGGAAGTTTGCAGGGGATGCTGAGGGAGAGGTGAGCTGAAAAGTGGAGATTGCATTTAATTCATAAGCAGCAAGGTTAATCACTGCTCTTATTTCATCTGACAAAGAATTCCTCAGTATTGATCCAGCTCCCTCTAACAGGGATTTTGTGTTTCTTGCTTTGAAAGAAAAATTAGTAAAATAAATAGCAACAGCACACAACAATGGAAATTCAGTTAGATTAAGCTCCCAGCTTCTTTCCCTTTCTGGACACACACTGCGTGCCTGAAACTGCCTCCAGTTGGGAGAATTTTGCATTTTCACAGGAGACTTCCAGCACTGAGGCCCTTTCTGACAGAGGGAAGAGCCACAGGATAAAACCCCATGTTTGCATTTACATTTCCTTTAACCTCTCGCCTTGTAAACCTGCATTAAATACAATTTCTGTATCAATATTGCATGAAACCTCCCCAATCTCTTCTGAAACAGAACATCCTGGTTTGTATAATTAATCATTTGCCTTACAAAAGGGAGGAATAATCTGCCTCAGACTTCCTCTCACAATTTTGAGCTTTGTGCCTGGAGGCCTTTGGAATTTTTCTAACCCCTCTGTAACAGAGCCCTCCTTCCTCTCCTGGCTTTTCTTCTTCAGCCCAATTATATTTCCCTTCTCTTGCTGAGCCTGGAGATGTTTTAGCAGGGGGCTGAGCCCCCCCAGCCCCTCTGGGTCCCCCCATGCTCTGCACGGTGCCGTGCCCACCCTGAGTTGGCCAAAGCCAAGGCAAGCTCAGCTGCCCAATGAGGCCCTTAAAAACAGCCTGGAAATGTTTTACAAAGGAAATTTCACTTCATTTATAGGAGCATAAAATGGAAACAGATAGTTTAGGAATAGAATGAAATCTCCAGCTGGACAGTCACTGCAATGAGTCAAGGTTTTGGTCTGTGACCGCGTTCACGGGGGCTCCAGGGTGAGGGAAGAGATGAGGATCTGACTCCATGTTTCAGAAGGCTGATTTATTATTTTATGATATATATTACATTAAAACTATACTAAAAGAATAGAAGAAAAGGTTTCATCAGAAGGCTGGCTAAGAATAGAATAGCAAAGAATGATAACAAAGGTTTGTGGCTTGGGCTCTCTGTCCAACCCAGCTGACTGTGATTGGCCATTAATTAGAAACAACCCCACGAGACCAATCCCAGATGCACCTGTTGCATTCCACAGCAGCAGATAATCAATGTTCACATTTTGTTCCTGAGGCCTCTCAGGAGGAAAAATCCTAAAGAGAAGATTTTTCATAAAAGATGTCTGTGACATTGGTCTTTAGTTCTCTCTGATGCAGAATCAAGCCTAGATTTTCCTTGCTTTATTTTAATCTAAAATCCAATTTTCCTTGGTTTTTAAGTAAACTTTTTTTATACTTTCCCTATTTTAATGCGCCTCACCTCAGTCCATCCCATCTTCAATAATGTTTAACTTTCTGCAGCAGCAGAACAGAGAAAACAATAAAAACCAATTTCCTTCGTGCATTTGTTGGGCTGCTTTAGCTTCCCTGCCACTCAGCTATGATAAATCTGTGCTCTGATGGCCTCCTCAGGAAAGGGAATTTTCGAGCTGCCTGTGAATTTTGGAGGTGATTAAGAGAATGAGTCAGCAGGATGCCTGCATGTGCAAAGGCAGTGCTGCTCAGATCTGCTGACAGCTCTGGCACCTGAGCTCTTTATTCAGCATTTCTGAGCAGCCAGCCCTTCCCTCCGAGCAAAGCTGAGCACAGTCCAGCAGCAGGTGGAATCTGCGCTTTGAAATCCTCCCAGGCAGGTGCTGGGAGCAGCAGCACCCACTCCTTGATGGATGTCAGGGAATATTCCGGTTTTTCTGCTGCTCTGGGTTTACATCAGTGTAAAAGTGAGAGCAAAGTGTGACCCTGGAAGTTCCTCTTGCTCCCCCTGAGGCCCCAGGTAGGAGTCAGTTTGCAAATATCTTTATTAATCTTCACTAAACTACCCACAAATAGCTTGAAATTTCTCGTATTTTTTGTTTATTCAAAATATATATTGAATATATTTATTGAATATATATATTGAAATATACATTGAAATATATATTGAATATGTATTGAAATATATGTATATTGAATATATATATTGAATATATATTAAAATATATATATTCTATATATTTTTTTCAATATATAATTATATTATATTATATTATATTATATTATATTATATTATATTATATTATATTATATTATATTATATTATATTATATTATATTGCATAAAATATATATGATATATACTATATTATATATTATTAATATTGTATATATAATATAGTAATATATAATAATAAATATATATTTAATATATATATTTCAATATATCTCTTGAATATATATTTCCATATATATTTAAATATATACATTTTTCAATATATATATTCAATATATATTTCAATGTATATTTCAATATACATATTCAATAAATATATTCAATATATATTTTGAATAAACAGAAATACAAGAAATATTTACATGTTTAACCCTGCTGTAAAAACAGAGGTCAGGTGGATTAAGGCAAAAAACCAAGTACACACATGAACTGCTTTTAAAGCAGGGATTTGCATTTAAAACTTGTTATGAACCAAAATTTAATTCTTGGTTTGCAATTGTATTTCTGTTATTTCTTGCATTAATTCCAGCCTTTGGGGAGGGTGCCAGCAAAGCTTTCCTGCCTGCAGAAAAAGGATTTACACACCTGAACCACGAAGTTTTGTGCATTTTGGGCTGAGGAACTGCAGAGCTGCTCCATCCCTGCAGCCTGGAGAGCAGGGGCACCAGAGCAGGGCTGTCTGTCCTTCCACAGGGCAACTGCAGTCATTCCATCAAATGAAGGTCTTGGATGGGGTTTGATTTTCCTAATCAGCTTAATTCCTGGCAGCAGAGGAGAGATCAGATTGTTCTGCATGGCAGATTCAGTGTGGGCATTGGTGACAGCAGCTTGGGATATTGTCTGGGAGTTATTTACTGACTGAGAAAAGTTCCTGGGCTGGAATGGAGCAAATTTCTCTTTATAATTGCATCATTTCAGGCCAAGTCCTACAGAGCTCATTCAGGAAAATTTCTAGGAGCTACAATAAGAATTTTGGTATAAATCTGCTCATCAGTAGCTGATCTTTCTGGACAATAACCTTTGGGGTTTTTTAGGTCAGTGCTTATGAGCAAATGGCATTATCATAGCAGAGCTCATCAGTTATTTCCCCTTATGCAAAAGTGTCAGTGATTTCTGTTTCTAAACACATTGCAGCATTCCTAAACTGCATCCAGGGACTTCAAATCTGCATCTGAAACCTTTTGTTTCAAATGTCTCATTTGTTAAATGAGCTTAAAGCAATATTTAGCTACTTTGTGGCTTTCTCTCGTTTAATTACTGCTGACTGCCATTGTACAAAATGTCCCCAGCGGGAAAAATTCATCCCTGGGTGAACAGGCAGCCAGTGGAAAGGCTTAAAGCTCATTTAGCAACGCCTGCAATCATTTCTGTGCACTCCCAAAACCTCTGTGCTGCTCACACACAGCACACCACGCTGGGAGGTGAAGGATTCAAGTCAGTGCTGAAGGAAATCTTATTTTCACCAAGTGTTCACCCCTGAATTAGCTGGAGCCTTCAAATCTCTCCTGCTCTTTGTTAGTCTGGGAATAAAAGAGCTGGTTCAGCTTTCAGTACATTCTAAACAGCGAAAAAATTCATGTTTGCATTGAATGTGGGGAGAAAACTTACCAGGTGAGCACTTTGGCAGCCCATTCATGCAGGGACGGGAGCCTTGTACCTGTGAATATCCACACCCCAAATTCTGGCAGTGAGGCAGGGCAGGAGCTCTTTGGGTCACCTCAGCTCTGCACCACAGCACCCCTGGCTTTGGAGTTTCCCACAATTTCTTCTTTTAGATGAGCAGTTTCAAACTTGTTAATGTATTTTTCTGAGCCATCAACTTCTTGAACACAGGAGGATTTTCTGAGAACTCTTCCAGCTTTGGTTGTTGCACAGTGAGCGCCCAAAAACCCTTTCAAAAACCCCACTTTTATTCTCTTTATCTAACAGCATTTCCCCTCCTCCTAAAACTGGTTTGGATTAGAAAGGCATTAATTCAAGCAGAAACCAGCATTCATAAGTGATGTTAAAGCTTTTCTGCACAGAGGACCTTCCAGGTGACCACAATTTTAATTTTACTGCTCATTTATACAAATTAGCAGCAGCACTCTGCCGGGTGCCTGCAGTTCAAATAGGAAAAAGGAAAACAAAAAAGAGGAAAACTGGAAAGCAAAGTTCAGCCCCTGCCCTGGGATGTAACTGTCCATTTGTGGAAGTTAAATTTTTTCCAGTGACTCCAATGCTGGAAAATCTCTGCTCTTTGCATCATTGGTTCGAAACCCTGGCAGAATTCTGCCCCTGGGGGAAGATATTTGTGTTTAAAGCTGTGAAATACAAATTTCCTGAGAAGCCCTGGTGGCCCTGAGGGAGCTCAGATCCCTTCAGTGAGCTGTGCCTGAACCAGCTCCGTCCGTCCCTCCAGCATTTTCAGGAGCAGGTTCAGGTTCCCTGAGACACTGAGAAAGTCAGGGATTTCCCTGGGAGCCCAGGCCCAGGTGTGGGGCTGCTGAAGGCATTATTGTTGATATGAGACACAGAAATTATCCTCCCTGCCAGAAATGAGCATTTGAAGGATGGAGAGAAATCTCCTTTTGCCCCTGGAGCAGTGGCTGTGGCACTGCTGAGCTGCCAGCAGGGGAAACTCAGGGCAGGTTTGACCCACAGCTCCACACAGGCAAATACTGAGACTGATTTCAGTGACCAGAACTTCTTACAGCACCTTCACTAAGGTTTCATATTCCAGAACGTGACAAAAATCAGCTCTGTGGGAAAAAAAAAATATGTAAAAATGTAAAAAAACATGTAAAGATGTAAAAATACTGCAGTTCTGGCAGGTCAGATTGCTCCTAAAGTGATATTTTCCACAAGGAGCAGCGTCCCCCAAAGCTTTTGTGACTTTTGCAGGATAAAACCATCACCTGCTGAGGAGGGAATCCCAGGACATGATCCACAGGGAGACTTGGAGCTTGTCTACAGCATCCCAAATAAATGCTGAGGTGTAAAAAGCATTATTCTCTATGCCACCAAAACACAATAACACAATTTAACAGACCTGAAAAACCCCAGCCTTCTGCTACATAAGTTAAGAAATAAAGAATGAGGTAGGGAGCAAGGTTTAGTTATTTTTTACATCTAAACCAGGATGTCTCAAGCTCCCAGGCACTGAAGGAGCAGCTTGTTTAGGAAAATGGAATCAGCTCCCACTCCACAGAAAAGCTTTGTGCTCTCTGAAGGGGATAGAACTTCATGCCAAGAAGGTACTTTTCTAACATTTTAATTTTTTTTTTTTTTTAATTAATGCTCCAGGATGTTCACACAAAGGCACAGATATCGACCACTGGGCAGGATATATTTTTAATTGGCAGAGGCCTTGCCAGCTGAGCTATAAAACAAGAACAAGCTGTTAAATAGAATAATGGAGAAGAAAGACTTGGGGGGGGGGGGGGGGGGGGGAAATGAGAGAAAAAAAAGAAAAACCAAAGGAAAAAATCTTTAGTTGAAAGAGACTTAGCAGGATTTTGGAGCTGAAAATCCATGAAATTTATCATGAGCATCACGACTGCTGCTCAGGGATGCAGGGATCCTGATGCCATGGAAATGGCACTGGGATCCAGGATTACCTGACATGAGTCCCATGTAAATGAAGGGAATTTTGGAGCTGTAATCACACTCAGCCAAAGCTGCCAGTGCTGCTCTCAGGGCAGCTCATGCACTGGGCAGGGCTGCAGGAATTAAAAGGGAGTTGAATTTTCCTCCCCCAGGCAGAAATGAGGGGTGGAAGCTGCAGATCCTGTGGGTGTCACTGCTGTGGTGCTGACCCGAGGCAAACACAGCCAGCTTTGTGTAAAATTAAACACCCGGATTGATTCTGCAAATATTTTGATGTAAAATAAGTCTCAGGGGTGCTGATTTCGGTTCTGTTTCATTCCTTTTGCCTCTGAGGAGGGTAACTGGGAGGAGGTGTTGGGAAGCCCAAATGTGACATTTTTAATGGAAAAAATCTCCCATCCCCACCTTCCAGCAGCGCCCAAGTGTCCCTGGTGGTCACCCTTGGCCCTGAAATTCTCTGTGCAGGGGCAGCCAGGCTCTGTCCCCGAGCTCCTGGGGTCCCACCTGGAGAGGAGATGTTGGAGGTGGAGAAGGGTTAAATCCCAGTTTAGAGAAGGGTGAAATTCCAGCTCAGAAAAGGGTCCAATCCCAGTTTAGAGAGGGGCTCAATCCCAGCTCAGAGAAGGGTCCAATTCCAGTTTAGACAAGGGTGAAATTCCAGCTCAGAGAAGGGTCCAATTCCAGTTTAGACAAGGGTGAAATTCCAGCTCAGAAAAGGGTTCAATTCCAGCTCAGAGAGGGTAAAATCCCAGCTCAGAGAAGAGTTAAATTCCAGTTCAGAGGGGTTAAATCCCAGTTTAGAGAAGGGTTAAATCCCACCTCAGAGAGGGTTAAATCCCAGCTCAGAAAAGGGCTCAATCCCAGCTCAGAGAGGGGTCCAATTCCAGTTTAGACAAGGGTGAAATTCCAGCTCAGAAAAGGGTTAAATCCCAGCTCAGAGAGAGGGCTCAATTCCAGCTCAGAGAGGGTTAAATCTCAGCTCAGAGAAGGGTTAAATCCCAGCTCAGAAAAGGGATAAATTCCAGCTCAGAGAAGGTTAAATCCCAGTTCAGAGAGGGATTCAATCCCAGCGCAGAGGGGGCTCAATCCCAGCTCAGAGATTGAACCCTTCCCCAGCTCAGAAAAGGGTTACATTCCAGTTAGGAGAAGGGTTAAATCCCAGCTCAGAGAGAGGTTAAATTCCAGTTCAGAGCCGAGTGTGGCCGAAAACAGCCGAGTTTCACCGAAGAGCCGAGTGTGGCCGGAAACAGCCTACTTGAACCGAAGAGCCCAGTGCGGCCGAAAACAGCTGAGTTTACACCAAGAGCCGATGAGAGCCGAGTGTAGCCGACTTGAGCCGCATTTAGACAATGTGCCGAATACGACCGAGTTTAGCCAAAGAGCCGAACTGAAACAAGTTTAGACCAAGAGCCGAACCAAGCCGAATTCAGCCGAGTTTAATTAAACAGAACCGAACGACGCCGCAGCGCTCTGCATGCAGCGCACCTGTGCAGACGGCAGGGGCCGCAGTATAAAGTATAAAATATCAACTATCTATAAGAAGGAGTAAAAGCTCTATGTCATGTGCAGCAGTAGAAAATTTCAGGCTCCCAGGGAATGAATAGTTTTCTTTAAATCATTTTCGTTTTGGAGTTTTTTTTTACTCCCAGGTAGCCTGAAAGTTACTGCTGCTGCTCTTTTATTCTAAAGCTAGAAAGGAAAACCAAGATTAGAAATGCAGGGAAAGTAAGAAAGAAGGAAAAAGAAAAAAAGGAAATAAGGAAAGGAAATGAAAGGAAGAAGGAAGGAAGGAAGGAAGGAAGGAAGGAAGGAAGGAAGGAAGGAAGGAAGGAAGGAAGGAAGGAAGGAAGGAAGGAAGGAAGGAAGGAAGGAAGGAAGGAAGGAAGGAAGGAAGACAGACAAAAAAACCCAAAAACCAGGAGGGCAAGGAGAAACCTAGGGAAAAAAAAAAAAAAAAAAAAAAAAAAAAGAAAAAGAAAAGAAAAAAAAACCAAAAAAAACCCACAGAAAAACCCACAGAAAAAAACCTCGGGATGGGTGAGAAACCCCCCCCCCCCCCGAAAAATCCAAGATGGGCAAGAAAAGTCCCAGAAATACCACAGGAAAAAAAACAGGAAAAAAACAAAATAACGACAAAACCAAAAATACCCATAAAACAACAACAAGGGCAAGAAAAAAACGCAGAAGAAAACCCCAAGATGGGCATGAAAAAGCCCAGAAAAAAAAAAAAAAACACAACAGAAAAATACGTAAGAAAGGCAGAGGAAAAAAAAGAAACACAGAAAAAAACCCAAGATGGGCAAGAAAAATCCCTGAAAACAGACCAGAGAAAAATCCCAAGATGGGCAAGAAAAAAAATCACAACAAAAAACCAAGATGGGGAAGAAAAAATCCAGAAAAAAAAACCCAGGAAAAAAAAAAAAAAAACCTGAAAAAAAAAACCCAAGGGGGGCAAGGAAAAAATCAGAAAAAACACCAAGATGGGCAAGAAGAATCCCAAAAAAAAATGCTAGATGGACCAGAAAAAACCCCGGAAAAACCAGGAAAAAATAAAACAGGGAAAAAAAACGGAAAAAAATCCCAAGATGGGCAAGGAAAAACCCAGAAAAAACCAAGAAAAAAAACCCCAAGATGGGCAAGGAGAAGATCTACGAAAAACCCAGAAAATCACAGAAAAAAACCCCAAGAAGGGCAAGAAAAAACCCAGAAAACACCCACAGAAAATCAAGGAAAAAGCCCAAGATGGGCGAGAAAACTCCCAGGAAAAAAAAACAAGATGGACCCGCAAAAAACCTTAAAAATCCAAGAAAAAAAAAAATAACCAGGAAAAAAAAACTGGAAAAAACCCAAGGATGGGAAAGAACAATCCAGAAAAAAACTCAGAAAAAATCCCCCAAGATGGGCAAGAAAAAACCGAGAAAAAAACACAGAAAAAAACGCCAAGATGGGCAAGAAGAAATCTGGAAATAAGCCCCCAAGACTGGCAAGAAAAAAACCAGAAAAAACGCCAGGATGGGCAAGGAAAAACTGTCGTAAAAGGTGCCGTAAAGCACGACTGTCGTAAATACTGCCGTAAAGCGCGACTGTCGTAAAAGGTGCCGTAAAGCACGACTGTCGTAAAAGGTGCCGTAAAGCACGACTGTCGTAAATACTGCCATAAAGCGCGACTGTCGTAAAGGGTGCCGTAAAGCACGACTGTCGTAAAAGGCGCCGTAAAGCGCGACTGTCGTAAAAGGCGCAGTAAAGCGCGACTGTCGTAAAAGGTGCCGTAAAGCACGACTGTCGTAAAAGGTGCCGTAAAGCGCGACTGTCGTAAAAGCTGCCGTAAAGCGCGACTGTCGTAAAAGGCGCCGTAAAGCGCGACTGTCGTAAAAGGTGCCGTAAAGCGCGACTGTCGTAAAAGGTGCCGTAAAGCGCGACTGTCGTAAATACTGCCGTAAAGCGCGACTGTCGTAAAAGGTGCCGTAAAGCGCGACTGTCGTAAAAGGTGCCGTAAAGCGCGACTGTCGTAAAAGGCGCCGTAAAGCGCGACTGTCGTAAAAGGTGCCGTAAAGCGCGACTGTCGTAAAAGGTGCCGTAAAGCGCGACTGTCGTAAAAAGTGCCGTAAAGCGCGACTGTCGTAAAAGGCGCAGTAAAGCGCGACTGCCGTAAAAGGTGCCGTAAAGCACGACTGTCGTAAAAGGCGCCGTAAAGCGCGACTGTCGTAAAAGGCGCCGTAAAGCGCGACTGTCGTAAAAGGTGTCGTAAAGCGCGACTGTCGTAAATACTGCCGTAAAGCGCGACTGTCGTGAAAGGTGTCGTAAAGCACGACTGTCGTAAAAGGTGCCGTAAAGCGCGACTGTCGTAAAAATGCCGTAAAGCGCGACTGTCGTAGAAGGTGCCGTAAAGCGCGACTGTCGTAAAAGGCGCCGTAAAGCGCGACTGTCGTAAAAGGTGTCGTAAATCGCGACTGTCGTAAATACTGCCGTAAAGCGCAACTGTCGTAAATACTACCGTAAAGCGCGACTGTCGTAAAAGGTGTCGTAAAGCGCGACTGTCGTAAAAGGTGTCGTAAATCGCGACTGTCGTAAATACTACCGTAAAGCGCGACTGTCGTAAAAGGTGCCGTAAAGCGCGACTGTCGTAAATACTGCCGTAAAGCGCGACTGTCGTGAATACTGCCGTAAAGCGCGACTGTCGTAAAAGGTGCCGTAAAGCGCGACTGTCGTAAAAGGCGCCGTAAAGCGCGACTGTCGTAAATACTGCCGTAAAGCGCGACTGTCGTAAATACTGCCGTAAATCGCGACTGTCGTAAAAGGTGCCGTAAAGCGCGACTGTCGTAAATACTGCCGTAAATCGAGACTGTCGTAAAAGGTGCCGTAAAGCGCGACTGTCGAAAAAGGTGTCGTAAAGCGCGACTGTCGTAAAAGGTGCCGTAAAGCGCGACTGTGCGAATTGTTTTGAAGAGCCGAGTGTGGCCGGAAACAGCCGAGTTTCACCGAAGAGCCGAGTGTGGCCGGAAATAGCCGAGTTTACACCAAGAGCCGATGATAGCCTCTGAGGAGGGTAACTGGGAGGAGGTGTTGGGAAGCCCAAATGTGACATTTTTAATGGAAAAAATCTCCCATCCCCACCTTCCAGCAGCGCCCAAGTGTCCCTGGTGCTCACCCTTGGCCCTGAAATTCTCTGTGCAGGGGCAGCCAGGCTCTGTCCCCGAGCTCCCGGGGTCCTACCTGGAGAGGAGATGTTGGAGGTGGAGAAGGGTCCAATCCCAGTTTAGAGAGGGCTCAATCACAGCTCAGAGAGAGGGCTCAATCCCAGCTCAGAAAAGGGTTAAATTCCAGTTAATAGAAGGGTTAAATCCCATCTCAGAGAGGGGTTAAATTCTAGCTCAGAAAAGGGTTAAATCCCAGCTCAGAAAAGGGATAAATTCCAGTTTAGAGAGGGGTTAAATCCCAGCTCAGAGAAGATTAAATTCCAGCTCAGAGAGGTTCAATTCCAGCTCACGTAAGGGTTCAATCCCAGCCCAGAGAGGGTTAATTCCCAGCCCAGAGAGGGTTAATTCCCAACCCAGAGAGGTTCAATCCCAGCCCAGAGGGGTCTCTGAGGGCTCCTGAGCCTTTCTGGGCTCAGCCCCAGCTCCTCTCAGTGCTCAGGGCAGGGACAGTGTCCATCATTCCCATCAGAGCCTAAACACAGGGCAGAAAGCCCCAAAATAAATCACGTAACTCTCCCAAAATAAATAATTTTCACTTTTCTCTCAGCCCACACTGCTTGCAAACCTGGGAGGGGGAATGCCAGGTGTTATCAATGCCCTTTTACAGCTGTTTTCTGCTTTTGATGTCAAACACACAATTTTGTCTTTTTAGGCATCTCTATGCCTCCTTCTCCTCCCACTCATTGAGCTCCAGCTAATTATTCTAATTAAAAACATCCGAAAGCCAACACACACAACAGAAACTTTTCCTCTTTTGAAAACCATGGATAATTCCCTCCCATATCCATTCCTTAGATGCTTCATGACAGATTTTTATTTTGCTGCTCTGACATATTTCTCTTCCTGCAGTGCAAATCTCATATATTGATTAAATTGCATAAATAATTGTATTTGTGGCAAACACATGACATTTGCCATAAAAAGTGCTATTTTTTCATCCTGCTTAGTGGGGCCAAGGCAAAATAAAACACTCAGCCAGACACTTCATTACATAATTAATATGAAATGTTTTAATAGCAAAATAAACAAGACTTTGTTTAAATATTCTCCTCTGTGGGTAACAGCTCCCCATTTCGTTATAAAAATGTTGAAGTATTCTTTAGAAATTTAGAAATTAGAAATTTAGAAATTAGATCACCATACAGAATAATGAAAGTAAGAATTAAAACTGGGTCAGAAGCTGGGGTTTTCAAAGGAAAGGAGGAATTATAAAAGGTCAGAAGTGGTTTTTTTCAATATATGGGAATCTCAAGGTACAAAAGCACAAAACTGAGAGGTTCATCGGCGATCTGGGATATAGCAGGTTAAATATCACATAAAATTACATATTTGGAATTGAATGTCTCTCAGAATCAAGGTGTTGTGCTGCACAGGTGGGATTGGCAAGGTGCTGCTTATTGGTGAAGAATAAACCAACTAAAAATTGATTCCTGGGCTCCTCCCTCCCTCACCTCCGTGGAATGCGTGTTCTCATGGTGTGAGCTCATCACACGCCTTCCTGAACTCACAGATGAAGGAGGAGATCCACCCAAAGAGCTCCTGGGAGTCCAGGTCTGCCGGCTCCCCAAACATCACCTGCAAATGGAAATAAAAATATTGAACTTGTGCACACCTGGGTGATCCAAGGAGCTTGGCAAAGCCTAAAGGGCAGAGAAAAGTGAAACACCTCCATTATTGTTAATGTAAAGAGTAAGAGGAATAAGAGGTACAAGAAGGAGGGGAAGAGGAGGAAGAAGCAAACTTTGAGCTGGCTGAAATCTCCAGGGAGCTGAGACCCAAAATACCCCAAACAAAAGTGATCTGGGGAGCTGTCACTGAACCACCTCAGTGACCTGGGTTAATCTCTCTGGCTGGACCACAAATCTCCAGCTGAGGAGGAGAAAATTCAGCAAATCCTCAAGTTTTCTGGCTCTGAATAGATGAATCTATTAATAATGAATAGATGAATCTATTCATTAAAGAAAACTTTTACAAAATATCCCAATCCCAGAACAAGGATATTCCAGTTCCAGAGGTTATCACTGCATTTCTGTCCCTTTCCTTAAGATCTCTGACCACTGTTAAATATGGGATTTTCTTTCTTTTCCTACAGCCAGTGGAAATATAAGGCAAGTGGAAATTTCTTGCACTCCTTTCCCCTCCTTTCTTCCCTTTTAAAAAAGAAATTTGGCTTTATTTTCATTGCATTTCAATATGATATGTACCAGTACGCTGCTATAAAGCTTCTTCATTTCTTCACATCTTTTTGACAGCTGGGAGAGATCCCCTTCATATTTCTGAATTAAATCCTGTAATAAAATAAAACTTCTTAATTTGCTGTAGGAGCACAGGATTAAAGCAGGAATTAAACAGCAGTGAAAACAAAATCATTCAGGGCGAAATTTTCTTGTCATAAAAATTTCACATTTCACAAAAGAGGAGCACACACATTTACTTTCAAGAATTAAAACATCAAAGACAAAAAATAAAAAGAAATATTAACGTTAGAGAATTTTAAGTGTATTATAAAATGACAAAACCTAAATCCATTCAAAGTGGCAGAGCCAGAGAGGCATCACAAGGTCTTGATTTCCAGAATATTTGGCTTTTGTGCCTGCACAGCAAACACTGCTGGTTCCAGGTGCTTAAGGGGCAGAAAGAGGGCTTTAGAAATAAGCCTGGAAATAAAATTTCTTCATTTTGCCTTGTTTGTAACACCCACATTTTCAATTGTTTTCTTTTTTAAATTCTGAAAAACATTTAAAATTATGATAAAGTATTGGGTTAAACTATGGAGTGCCTGGGAAGGGAAAACAGGAGGTGCAAAAACCCTGAAAGCCCTTCCCAAACTGCAGATTACAGCACAAAACACCCTCAGAAGGGAATGAAAATCCACTTTCCTTCAAATTCTCCTCATTCCCAGGGGTCAGGACTAACTCCCAGGTTACTCCTCCCTTACTCCAGCCCACAGGGAGGTTGTGGTGGGTTTACCTTCAGCTCCTTGCAGAACTGGGACTCCTGGGCTGTTGCCTTGCTTGCCCTGGGTTTGAGGAGCCTCCTGCTCCGGATAAGGTTCTCCAGCTCTTTTTTTAAAACTGACAAAAGGAACAGAAAATGAGGAATTTCACCAGCAGGAGGAGGTGAATTCCAAATTGCAGTCCAAAGGGCTGCAATTGTCTCATTTAGGAAAACAAAAGAGACTGTGGGTCTGCAACACATTTATCCAGGAGCATTAAGCTCCTGGTGGGAGGTGGAGCTCCTGAAAGAGGAATTTTCTCAGGGAAAAATGGGATCACATCCCTGCAGGTGCAGGAAAATTAAGAGATTGAGAGTGTGGGGCATAAATCTGCCCTTCCCTTCCCTAGGCTGAGCACTGGGATCAGCCATGGAAATGAAATCCTGGTTGGAAATTTTGGAGCAGGATAAAACACATTGCAGGAGCCTCGAGCTGCTTCCAGGGCCCAGAAGGGGTTCAAGGTTTGCAAAACCAAAGGTGAGAGTGAGCATCATTCAGATCTGTTACCAATGGCTGAAATTGACAATATTGGCCTGGAGTTATGGCAAACACCCACCTTCAAAACACAGATTGTGATAGATTTCAACATAATCAACATCATTTCCACCCACCGGCATTCTGCTGTCAGCTCTCAAAGGGGTCAGTGTAAAACCCACTGAGCTCACAGCTCATGGGACTGTTCCATGGGGAGATGGAAATCCATGCTACAAAATCCATCCCACAAAATCCACCCCACAAAATCCATCCCACAAAATCCATTCTATATAATCCATCTCCCAAAATCCATCCCACAACAACCATCCTGCAAGATCCATCTCACAAAATCCAGCCTACAAAATCAACCTCACAAAATCCATCCTATATAATCCATCTCCCAAAATCCATCTTACAAAATCCATCCTACAAGAACCATCCCACAAGAACCACCTCACAAAATCCATCTTCCATTTGAACAACCTCGTTCTGACCCTCCTGTTGACCTCACTGGAGTCCCTTTCAGAGCAGGAACCCAGTTTGTTTCCAGAAAGTTCTTGAACCCCTGGAAGTTTCTCCTGCTGCATTCCCACTCCCAGGGACTCTCCCAGCCATCCCTGTGATGGAGCACTTGTCCCACTTAACCTCTGTATTTTATGATAAACTCTATTTACCGTGGCCAGCACATTTTTTTACATTTCCAAACCACCTGGACACGCTTCAATATTTCTTTTCTTTTTTTAATTCCTCACAGTAACAGGGTAGGTTAAGCATCTCCATGGCAACTCTTTCACCTCAATGTTTTGAACCTTTAACTCTCTTTACAAGCCACAGAGGTGCAGTGAAAACCTGTTCCAAATGACTGCACAGAGCATGAAATGTAGAAACCACATTTACATACCATCAACTTCAGCACTGAGGCCCTTCATGGACGCTGGAAGGGAAGAGAGAGGGGGAAAAACATATAATAATAATAATTATAATAATACCTATAACTATAATAATAAATGAATTTTAAATCATATTATCATTATAATAATACTTATAATAATACATTAATAAAATTATACAATAATAATGATAATGATATAATAATAATAATAATAATAATAATAATAATAATAATAATAATAATAATAATAATAATAATAATAATAATAATATCTATAACTATAATAATAAATGAATTTTAAATCATATTATCATTATAATAATACTTATAATAATGCATTAATAAAATTATACAATAATAATGATAATGATATTATTATTATTATTATTATTATTATTATTATTATTATTATTATTATTATTATTATTATTATTATTATTATTATATTTTACAGTGATAAGCATAGAAGTTGAAGGACTTCGTTTTTTATTTGTTAGTTATTTTCCCCCCTGCCCCCCTCTCACCATCAGGAACAGTTTCAAACTCGGTCAGCTCCTGGGGGAAGGTGGCCAGCTCGGGCTGGTGTGACAGGATCTGCTCCACCAGGGCGTGCAGGAGGGTGAAGGTCCTGTCCCTGCCCCTCAGCAGGGAGAGCTGCAGCAGAGCACAGCAACAGCACACCCTGAGCTACCAGCCCTCAAAAAAATAAATAAAACATGGAAAAGGAGCGGCAGAGATGCTGAGAGACCCAGGTACATTTGGCAAGAATGGAAAACAATGAATGAAACCTCTCCTTTTCATGCTGCTGTTTCACACACACATTCCTGGCTCATACCTGGTGTCTAACCAGGGCCTGCAGCTCACACAATTGTCACAGACATCTTTTATAAAAATTCCTTTCTTTAGGATTTTTCCTCCTGAGAAGCTGGGAGGCCTCAGGAACAAAATGCAAACATTGGTTATCTGCTGCTGTGGAATGCAACAGGTGCATCTGGGATTGGGCTCATGTGGCTGTTTCTGATTAATGGCCAAACACAGTCAGCTGGCTTGGACTGTCTCAGACACTCACAAGTCTTTGTTATCATTCTTTTTCTATTCTTAGCCAGCCTTCTGATGAAATCCTTTCTTCTATTCTTTTAGTACAGTTTTAATATAATATACATAATAAAATAATAAATCAACCTTCTGAAACATGGAGTCAGATCCTCGTCTCTCCCCTCACCCTGGGACCCCTGTGAGTACAGTCACACACAGTTCCTCATGCCGAGGGATTTTGATAGCAGGGCAGGCAGCATTTTGATGCTCTGCCTCGTTAGAGGCACAGTGTATTTATTCAGCAGCACAAAGGCAGAGCTGCTGCATGAAGGGGGGGACACAGCTTGTGATCACAGCCACCAGAGGATTCAGGGTTCAGCAGCAGCTTGGAACCAAGGCCAGGTGGTAAAATGTGAGTTCCTCATTAGGAATTATTGCCTCTCTCCACACTGAAAATAATTACATTTATTATTTAGTAGTGTTAATATGCTAACAAACATTAGCATATTATTGCTAGCAAACCTTAGGACAGGATGACTTCAGCAGCAGTTTGTAACCAAAGCCAGGTGGTAAAATGTGAGCTCCTCACTAGGAATTATTACCTCTCTCCATGCTGAAAATAATTACATTTATAATTTTATAGCATTAATATGCTAATATTTGTTAGCATATTAATGCTGGCAAACCTCAGGACAGGATGGCTTTAATCACAATGAGATATTTGCCCACCTTGGCCAGAGAGGACAGTCGGAATCCTTTGGCCACCTCCTTCCCAGCTTTTTCATTCAAGTGGTTCCCCATGGCTAAAATGTACTCCAGGACAGCCACAAACTTGGGGCTGGACTGCAGCTGCTTGCTGGCTTGGATGTTCTGGGTGATGAGCTGGAACACACAGAGCTCCCTCAGACAGGCTGAAAATGGGGATAAACCCATGGATTCTGTCCTTCCCTCCCTGTCCCAATCCCCCAGGGATTTTCTGCAGGGCCAAACCTCCAGGACCAAGCTGGGCTGGCACAGATCCCCCTAAAGGAGTCACACCCTCCCTGGCTGCCAAACCAGCCCTGCCACAACCACCAAGCACAAAAAGGGTTCTGCCCAAATTCCAGGGGTCAGGGGATGCAGAGCCTGGAGCTCCGTCCCTCACCTCCCTCCTTTCCACTTGCACCAGCTCCATGCTCTTATCAGAATTCTCAGCACAGTTTCCCCACAAGGAAGAATAATAATAATTTCCTGTGCTCAAACTCAGTGTAATTCAGTTTTCCCAGGGAAAAGCCACCTCCCTTCTAGGGGTTTAAGCACAGAAGGGGATTTTGTTTTGAGTTTTAAAATCTGCATTTTTTAGCACCACACCTCTTTTCATCAGTCACCAACACAGAAATTTAAAAACAGGAGAGGATGAAGAACTTGGGTGCACTGAAAGCTTTTGTTAAAGCATTCACAGCCCAGCTCAGGGCCAGAGGGTGCCGAAAGCCAAAATTCACATTGTCCCTTAGGATTTCAGGTGTATATTCTGTGCTTTAAAAATACGTGTTAGCATGAGTAAGAGCACACTTAGCCACTAATTAGCTCTTCAGTGAACATTAAATATCCATCAAAGCAAACAGTGACTGGAATAACTTCCAGAAATTCAATACTGGGCTTCAGTGGAGGACAGCAAAGGTGCAGGGTCAGGAGTGTCTGCACCTCCCCTGTGCTTTCCATCTGCTCCTCTCCTGGGCTCCCCTCGCTGCTGCTGTGCTTTTAATCACAGCCAGGCAAAGGACGGCAACTTGCTCTCACAGAAATTCCACATTTTGTTTTCATTCCCGTGCAGAACGAGGGCAAAACCTCTGAAACATTTGGGTGGCGTGGGAATGCTTGTTGTGAATGGAAGCGTGGACAAAACCTGGCAGGTAAAGGAGGGTTTGGAGCAGCAGGGTCCGTCGTGAGGCTGGCACTGGTGTGTTTGGGTCATGCTGGGGAAAGGCAGAGAGGGGCTGGAGCTCTGGCTCCCGAAAATTCCAGCCCAGAGCTGTGATCCTCAGGGGGAGCAGCTCCTCCAGTCTGCAGGAAATAATAAATCTCTGGGAGATTTGTCCAGTGAACTTCCTCCTTGCCTTAGACTGGTTCTTTCAGCTCATGGGAACAGAACCTCCCCATGAAGGGAATTGAATTTTAATGGTGAAATTCACTTCTGGCTTATCCAAAGAAGGAGGAAAGTTTAATAACTCCAAAGAAAATGTTGAAGATATTTTCCTGTTCTTTTCTCTCTCTCTTTTGTGGAAGTCTATTCTACTGCCATGCCCAATATCCTGAACCTTGGTGGAATAAAGATGATATTAAACACCTAAGTGGAAAAAAAACCCCAAAAATAATCCTCCCAAACTAGAGAGCCTTGAAATCTGCACTGAGATGATTTTGGCTCTCTTATCAAGCTGCCAGGATCACAAACACCCCAGGAGGGGCCCTGTACTCACAGGCTCCAGGTCTCTGATGCTCTCGGGGAGCTCACGGACGCTGAGCAGCAGATCCAGCCTCTGGCCCAGCTGGGGGATTTTACACATCTGCACACAATCAGGCAGAACCAGCATTAAAACTCACATTCATACCAAAACATGCAAATTCCTTTCATTATTTACTGAGCAATTCAGCTGTGCCATTGTTTGCCTAATTTCTGTGCTCATTTATTAATTTTATTCTGGGCCTTGACTCTGCAGATACACTCTGGCACAAACCTGCAGATTCACTGTGTGCTCCTGGGCAGACATGATTAAAATCCATTGCAATTCTTTCTTGTGAGCAGAAATTGTTAAATACCTATAATTCTATAAATTATGGCTTCTAGATTTTGGGAATCTAGATCTAGGTTAGGATAAATACTCTGTACGAAGAGGAGAGAGTGTGACATGGAGACACAAAGGGATCCATAGTTCTTGTTTTGTTATCCCAAGTCTTCATCAGAATAATCCTTTTATACTGATTCTGGGTGAGATTGTAAATTTAAGTGCTAACCAACAGCTTCTTGCAGTGGTTTTAGCTTGGAGAGTGCCCTAAAAATAGGATGTGGTGTCTTTTAATATTGCAACTCCTCACCTCCAACATGAACTGGTCAACCACGTGCAGCTCTGAGCAAGGCCCCTTGAAGGACAGGTACCTCTCTGCATCTTTGGGTGTGGGCAAGTATCTGGAAAGAGAAAATTAAAATTCAGGATCCTCTTCATTCGGCATTCTGATGAAATAATTCTGCCATTCCTTGCCCTGGAATCTCCTGCATTTTGTGTGGTTTATGTGTTTCATATTTACTGCTTATCCTTTGGAGGCATTGGAACCACCTGGGAGATGGGAAGCAAAAGTGATCTGCAGACACCTCTGGATATCTGGAAATGATTCCAACAGTCAGAATGCCCACCTGCAGATATTCAGAGAATTTAGAATGACAGAATAGCTTAGAAAATGTGAAACCATGAGACAGAGGAGGTCAGGCCCTGATTTCCAAAGAGGTTGGACCCTTTCTTATCTCTGTTAATTCATAAATCACAGAATATCCTGGTCTGAAAGGACCCACAGGATCACCTCTTTTATCAAAGATATTATCACAGAATCACAGAATATCCTGGGCTGGAAGGACCTACAAAGATCATCTCTGTTATCTCATAATCTCAGAATATTCTGGGCTGGAAGGACCCACAGGATCATCTCTGTTATCAAAGAATATTCTGGGCTGGAAGGACCCACAAGGATCATCTTGGTTAATTCATAATCACAGAATATTCTGCGCTAAAAGAGACCCACAGGATCATTTCTGTTATCAAAGACGTTATCACAGAATCACAGAATATTCTGGGCTGGAAGGACGCACAATGATCATCTCTGTTAATCCATAATCACAGAGTATTCTGGGCTAAAATCAGGACCGTCCTGTCCCTCCTGGCCCTGCACAGCCACCCCAACAACCCCAGCCTGGGGGGTTTATCCTCTTCACCTTGATTTTTACAGGGTTTTTCATTGCCGAAGCAGTGACGGCACAAAGCACAGACCCACAGCTTCCTCACAGGGTCCCAGAACATCCTCCAGGGCCACAGATTTTGAGAGGATTGATGTTTTCAGATAGGCCTCCTCTTGGAAAAACAAGCACAGCAGCACAGCTGCCTTCCTTTGGAGATGTGCCTGCCTGTGTGAGCCACCACAGGGGGAATTCACAGCTTTTCTTCAGAAAAACCAAACCCACGGCACAGCCCGCATGTGAGCAGTGTAAAGAAGCTGAAATAAGTATTCAGGTCTCCTCTCTTCTCTTTCTCTTAAAACAAACCTCTAAATTTGCAGCAGGAGTGATTAAACATTCATGGGCAGAGCTACACATTTCCAGTAAAAATGAGGGAGTTTACTCAAAGATGGAAAAAACCAAATATTTTAGCATGTTAAGCACAGGACAAACACCAAGATTAATTTTACTGTTTTCAATAATTAATATGACATTTCAATTGTAAAATTGCTGGGGGTTTGAATGAACTCTGGATTGTAGCAGATGAAAATGCAATCCTTTCAGCCCACTTTACCATCAAGGAAAAAAATGAATTTTCATTCAAAAATAAGTTAGCTGTTGGCAAATGAAAGGGTGTTTACTCATCATTAAAAATAGTTTGAGCTTTTAAGCAAATTCATAGAACATATTTTAAAAGGTGACAGCAAACATCTTCATTTAATCAGAAGTCTGATACCCCATAAAATTCTTTAGCTGCATTATGCACAGAAAATGGAAATAACAGATTATCTGGAAGGTTTAAAGCTTAAAGCATTAAACAATGGGAGCCATGAGAAAGGAGGCACAAAACCACGTGCATGCATTCCATAAATATCTTTGTACATGAATGCGGCTCTAATGGAATTTGCACAATGAAAAAGATTCCCATTTCTCTGGAAAAAAAATTAAGTTTAGAGAGACATGGAGTGCTTTGACGGTAAGACATGAGGATAAAGAATCATCCAGAGATGGAGAGGTTTCTGTATCAAATTCATTCCTGAAGTTCCCAGTGATATCCCACCACTTCCACTGGATGCATGAGTAGGACACTCTGCCTTGAAAATGGAATTTTCGCTTTGACTTTAAGTATTTTTCATTCTCCAATAGTAGGATTTTGACATATTTTAAGTAATTTTTACTCTCCTGATGTCTCAGCTTTTAGCTTTTCTATTTTCAGATTCTGTGCTGCTTTAGTGTGTGGGTCTGGGCTCCATATCAGGGGATGTTGAGCTGTGTGCACAGAGCAGGGAGACAAAACAATTCCTGCTCCAGCTGGGCACCAAGGACAAATGACCCAAATCTCAGCCCAGGAGCACAAACCCCGTGGGCTGCAGAGAGAAAAACAAGCAGGGTGGGACTGCAGGGCTAAAGCTGGAATGGGACAATGAACTGCAAGGTGCAAATGGAGCAGAACTGATCCCAGGGACAGAGCCCGTGCCCGGCCGTGCATTTTGGGGCCATTTTGGTTCATCTTGGGTGCAGCCCTGGCTGGGCTCTGGTGCTGCCCAAGGTGCATCCATGGAGGGGATCCTTTGGATAAATCCCTGCTTTATTCTGTAGCTCTGTCCAGCCTTCTAGATCAGCCTGCACAAGGCATCACTCCAATAAAAGGATTTTGACATCCTTAAGTATTTTTCACTCTCCAGTGGTAGGATTTGGACACTGTGCCCTGGCTCAGACCCCCTGACAGGTACAATTTGCACTGAGAGCAATTTTCCAGCCCTGTCCTGTCCTGCCCATGGGTGGAGTGCTGAGTGCCCTCCTCGTGTCCTGCCAAGCCCACCACAGAGCCTGGTGCCAGGGGAACCTGCAGTGGTGATGCTCCAGGAGAATTCCTGCTCCTGCCATTCCCCAGCACCCTGGGAATAATCCAAGATCTCATTTTGGGATGAATCTCAACTTTACACTCAAAACTCTTGGGGTGGAAAAAAATTCTGTTTCCTTTCAATGCAAGATTCATCGATTTTGGCAGTAAACAACAATCCCAGGGACAGAACCCTTGAAGGCAGATAGGATGGTTTGAATCCTTGAAATTATTCAGCAACAGAGCAAGACAGCAATCGATATCTCTTACACATTCCACTGCTGGGAGTATTCCCTCAGCACCATTGCCATCAAAGAAAGACTTCAAGGGAAAAAAAATATGATATTTCAAGCTTCATTGCCATCATTATTATTATTATTGTCTGATGGCAAAGAGCCCAGAGGCCATAAATCAGTGATGCCACAGCAGTTTCAGCAGCCTGGAGAATCCTGGACTGAGCCTGCAGCGCCAGGACTGAATCCTGAGTGTGATAATTCACTTGTGGGGAGTTTTGGAAGGAATTTGAGATGGGACTTTTGAGTTGATTTTTGATGATGCTGTTTATTTTTCTCATTTACTACACAGCTCAGCTCACATCAGTGCATGGCTCAGAAGGTCACAATGCCCTTAGTTACAAGACCCTTAGTTACAAGGAGTTTCACACCAAGCTTCTGCATGTAAAAATGTTTATTAAAGTGGCCCAAGTATCACGTGGGGACTGGGATGGAACAGATCCCACTCCACGACCCCACTTCTTTCCTTTCTTTCTACATCTCAACCTATCCAAAAAGATAAATTCCAGTGAATTTCACACACCAGTCGTTTGCTCACACTGAAATCTGTCCAGCTACAGAAATCTCCACTCTGCTCTAAACCCCAATCCCTGCCACACAAATATTCCCAATATCCCACAAACCTCCTTTAACTCTTGTCTGCCTTCCTCCTCTCCAAGCCAGCTTTCCAAACTTCCCTTCACTTGCAGAATATTCTGCCTTCTCCAAAAGGCCCCAAACCCAGACAATTCCCCCCAAAATTACCTTCTCAGTGCTGTAATCTGCTCATCTGTGAGCCCCCCACTCTCCTCGTGGACGATGAAGAGTTTGTCCTTCAGCTCACTTGGTTTTACACGGAAACTTTTAAGGAAAATGTCTGGAGAAAAAAGATTCTGGGGTTACTTGGAAGGAAGTGCTCAAGGCAAGGGAAATCACTGAAGTATCTTACCTATATTTAGCAGAATTAAAAAAGAAAGGAAAAAAACCCCAAACAACCAGAATATAAAATATTTAGCAGCCGCTATTATACAGCAAAATCTCAGTCTTCATATTTTCTTTAAATTTACAGAGCAATCATCATGAAAAAACAAATCTCAGGATGATTTTCTTGTCTCTTACTGATACCTGCTCCCTGTGTGGCAGGAATTTCTTTTTTCAACAACAATCCACTAAAGAACTTAATTTTAATTTATATTTTCTCCTACACTGGCCTTGAATTTAGTATGGAAATGTCTCAGAATTCTCATTTTCCTCTGGTGTTCCACTCACAATCTCCAGAATTTTGAACCTACTGGCATTTTCAAGCTTCATGGTTTTATTCATTAATTTAAGGACTGTGGTTTGCAGCACTTGCAGGAAGATTAATCAGAATTCTCAGGATCAAATTAACTTTTGATCTGAGCACTGTCCATTATAATAAGGATATGCCAAAACACACACTGATGAGGATAAGATTAAGAAAGGGATGTAGAACATCTCTGTGAAAAACGCTGTGAGAGGAACAGGATCAAAAGGAGGAATTGTGCTATTTGCAAAGCAAAAGAAAGGCATTTCCTCAAAGAAACTGCAATAATTTAGTAGATAAAAGTGCTATTACAAGATTCTTTTATCTGCAACAGCACTTTGCCATCACTCTTCCTTTTAACCCTTCAAATTGTTAGTCAAGGGATGCAATAATTCTGAGTTATCTTCATTTACATGTCCCAATTAAAACTTTACACGCTCTCCAAAATACATTTTTTTCTTATTCATACTAATCAAGATGAAATCATTAAAACTTCAGAATTGACTGCCCCAAATTCTTTACACATGTAACCATCTTAAAGCATCTCCAGGTTATAGAAATTTTTAGGAGAGGCATCTTTGCAGCAGAAACCGGGGTGCCCTTTGAAGAACAATTACTGAATTACTGCTGCTCCTTTAACATCCACCACTTCTCGTCAAGGGAATGAAAGAGCTTCACAATATTCTGTTAGGAGGAGCAGGGCTGGGTGCTGAGCTGCTTCATTAGCTTTGAGAGGCTGTTCCAGGTCAGGCTTTGGGTGGAACCTCACCTGAAGGAGGAGAGCAGAGGGCTGTGCTCAGGAGCAGGATGCTGAGCCCTCGGACAGGGAGAAGCCAAAAATCCCTGCCTGGAGCTGCCCCAAAGGCTCCTCACCCCATGTACAGGATCCTTGACCCCACTGCAGCTCAGCACTGCACGTTCTGCCTCCCAGCCTGCTCCTGGGGGCTTTGCAGCCCATTAAATTGGAAAAGCCTTTGCAGTCAGAGGCTCAAATTGACTCCACAGGTGTTGAGGATGGCTTTACACATCTGCCCCAAGACAGCAGCATCACAGCTTGTCGCAGACATCTTTTATGAAAAATCTTTTCTTTAGGGTTTTTCCTCCTGAGAAGCTGAGAGGCCTCAGGAATAAAATGTAAACATTGATTATCTGCTGCTGTGGAATGCAACAGGCGGATCTCTGATTAGCTTATGTTAGATATTTGTAATTAATGGCCAGTCACAGTCAGCTGGCTCGGACAAAGAGCCGAGCCACAAGCCTTTGTTATCATTCTTTGCTGTTCTATTCTTAGCCAGCCTTCTGATGAAACCTTTTCTTCTATTCTTTTAGTACAGTTCTAATGTAATATATATCATAAAATAATAAATCAAGCCTTCTGAAACATGGAGTCAGATCCTCGTCTCTTTCCCAACCCAAAACCTCTGTGAACACGGTCACAACAGCTCAGTGCCACAGCCAGGTTTGGATTTTAAACAAATCAGCTTGGGGGTTTATCTCTACAGCAAAGAGCCCCTTTGGAGCAGCTGAGCCCTGGGGTCTTGTACGAAGAGAGAAGCACTGAATGAAAAGAGGATTTCCACCCAGCCTCGATCGCTGCCTGTGAGGGGCAGAAAGCACAAACAGCAAATGTAGGCAGGGCTCAGCCCAGCTCCCAGAGAGCAGCTCGCAGCCCCTGCTGTGCATCCACTCACTGAAGTTGTGCGCAACTTTTCTGTCCAGCAGGATGTGCTGATTCACCGGAGGCTCGCTGCCCAGAAGCACTGCTGTGTCCTGGATCTGGAACTGCTCACACAGCCTGCACACGTCTATTTGCCTCTTGCACGGGTCACACGATGCCCAGACAGATTTTTGGATCTAAAAATACAGGAGGGACACAGGGTAAACAGCAAGCCAGGAGAACAGAGGCCCTTTGTTCCATGCAAACACAGAGAGGGGCATCCAGGTCATTTTGTGGCCCAGCTGCATTCTTATAACTCCCCATGTCACATGGGCTACAATATTTAGGAGTTTTTCTCTTTAACAGCTGCCTGTCCCTATAGGACATGAAAGAACACAAGCTCACAATGCTGTTCTCAAGGTGAAGAAGAAAAAAGGAAGTTTATTTTCTGACTCCAACATTTATAGTTTTCCAAAAGTGACTGTTAGATTGGAGGGTGACAGTGCCACCTCTCCAATGACACCGGACAGACCAACAGTCTATCAGATTTGCCTTCTTCTAGAAAAGAATGCAAAACAATGAGTTATTTACAGAAAGTGCGTGAGAAAGTTGGCTACAGGAATGTCAACATCAGAAGGCTGAGAAAATTGTAAAAACCAGGGTGACAGCTGCCCTCAGTTTCACCCTCACCTTGTCCCAGGGAACGAGATCCCAGTGGAAGGCCTTGGTTCTCTTGGCTGCTGGAGGGGCACTGCAGGGCTGTGGCAGGGCAGGAGGGGCTGGTGGCACCTGAGCGCTGCCCAGGGCAGGTGGCAGAGCTGCTGCTTGGGCTGCCTGTCCCTCTGCCGGCTCTGCAGGCTTGCTCGGGCTGCTCCTTGCGGAACCCCCATCAGAGCGGGCGCTCTCCTCTCTCTGCTCGCTCGGAGGCGCCACGAACTCCTCGTAGTCAGCCTCGGGGATGCTGCATGCCGCAGAGCCCTCCGTGGGCAGGGCGGCCGCGCTGCCGGGCTGGCAGTGCCGCTCCAGCAGGGACAGCCACTGCCCGAGCATCCTGCCGGCCTCATCGGGGGAGCGCCTCTGCACGCTCAGCGGCACCCGCAGCCTGCAACGGGAAAACCATCCAGAAACAGCGGCAGGAGGAAAAAACCACCCAGAAACAGCGGCAGAAGGAAAAAACTACCCAGAAACAGCGGCAGGAGTGAACAGCGTCCTGCCCAGCACAGGGTAATCCAGCTGATTCTGGTGGCCTCATTCCTCCAGGAATGTTCTTTTACTCTGGGCCATCCTGAGCTGGTGTTGCAGCACCTCTGTAGAGTATTCAAAGCAACCTCCATGGCAGGGGGGAATGATGAGGAGTACTCCATTGGTATCAGAAAGCTGATTAATTACTTTATTATACTGTATTTATCTATATTTATATTACACTACATCTAAACTGAATCTGCACAAGCACTCAACTCCTCTGAGCAGAATCTTGTGGCTGTCTGCTGACCAACAGTCTGGAGATGCGCTTGGCCCTGACAGGCCAAGGAAACAAAACCCCATCACTCTGGGTGAGCAATCTCCACATTGCATTCTACTTTGGCACAAACACAGGAGCAACGATATATACCCAATATTCTATTATATATATATATATATATACATACATATATATATATATATATATATATATATATACACACACATACATATATATATACATATATATACATATATATATACACACACATATACATATATATAAATATTATATATATAATATTATATATATATATTATATGTATTATATATATTATATATTATATATTATATATTATATATTATATATTATATATACATATATATATGTATTACCAAATATGAGAAAATAATTATACTATATTACTCTATATTACATTACACTACATCTAAACTATATATATAATAATACTATTATTATATAATATATAATACTATACATATAATATATTATAATACTATTATATTATCTATAATAGATACTATATATATAATAATACCATTATTACATAATATATAATACTATATAAAAATAATAACTATATATATAATACCATATATATATATATATAAAAAATACATATATGTTTTACCAAATATGAGATAAGAATTATACTATATTATTCTATATTATATCACACTACATCTAAACTGAATCTGCTCAACCCAACCAGATCTCGTGACTGTCTCATGACCCACAGGACACAGCTGGCAGAGATTGCTCAAAGAAACAAAACCCCATCACCCTGGGTGAGCAATCTCCACGTCGCATTCTACTTTGGCACAAACAATGAAATGAAAATGTTTTTTTCTTTCTCTGAGGCTCCTCTCTGCGATTCCCAGCAAACATCCCTGGGAAGCGGCGCCCTGCTTTTCTCCGTGGGGAGCAGTGCAGCCCCGGCTGTGCTTTGGCAGGTCTTTAATGCGCAGCTGTACTCACAGGTAGCGGTGGTCCCCGGCGCGCAGGGAGAAGCAGCTGCAGGCGCCGTCCCTGCCCAGCCCCAGGCTCCCGGCTGCCAGGGCAATGGTGGCTGCAGGGCTCCTGTGCCCCAGGCTGTACAGGGTCAGCTCTCCCTCCCGCAGCTCTGCCAGGCACCTGAGGGACAAGGGATGCACACGCGGCTCATTGGTGTCCTCTTCACGCAGCCCGGCACCTTCCCATGGCAATAAATCTCCACATTCCTACAGCATTCTCCGTGGAACAGTCACAAAAATCAATAGCAGAGCGTAAAATCTGTGAGGTGTTCTTATCTGAGAGTTTCTTGCTTTCGTCTGACGCCCAAATAAAGTGTGACATAAAATCTGAACAGCCTGCCATGCCCAGTGAGAGCTAGAATTAAATCTGACCATCAATTCAGAATGACACAAGTCCTGTTAATTTTTCAGCCATGCTCTGTCCCTCCCTCTCCATTTGCTCCTTTTATTTATTTGGGGTACTGGATCTTTGGGACTCTGAGCTATACAAGAATCCACCTGTGACTGAGTAGTGCTTAAGGCTCCAGGGTTTGTGTGTCTTCCAGATTTCACTCCACCAAGCTATAAACAAATCACCAAATTTAGTTCCCCATGTTCCAGCCCAATATCCCTCTCCTGGAAATCCTGTTACTCCATGGCAGCTCATCCTGGATCTTCTCATTCCCAGGAAGGAATGCGTTAAAATATTCTGCTCTTGAGGGCTTCCAGCAAAGTGACTCTGCCAAAATTTGGGGGGAAAAGCTCTTTAATTTATAATTAATCCTGGAGGAAATGGCCTGAACATACAGAGCTTCCATTCCATCAGAGTCCTGTGCTTCGGCCTCTCCTCTGGAATTCTGCCCTGCTCTTTTTAACAAAGGTCCCAACAGGATTTTGGGCTTTACCGTGGGTTTATTGCTATTTAACATTTTCCTTCTCCTTTTTCTGGAAGGTTTCTGCCTTTCTTTATCATTGTGGCAGTTCTACAAAACTCTCCCTCCACTGTTTCTTCCAGGTGTGGCTGGTTGATTAAGGTGCTCTGTGAAGAATTTAAGTAAATATAGCTGCTCCAGAACAAATTAAACATAAAACAAAAATTGCATCAATTCCCATACAAGCAGTCAAAGTGATAAGAATTGTTTAATGGAGCTGGCAGTGCCATTGATCTCTCCTTTCTTCCAGCAGGGACTTATGGTTTAATCAAATCTCCAGGTGCTCCCACCATCACTTACTTTACCAAGAAAAAAAAAAGAAAAAAAAGGAGGAAGAGAGAGGATAAGTACCAAGAAGAAAACAACCAGGGGTTTGAAGATAAATAAAAATCCATTTTTGTTTGTTAACAACCCTGTTCAGTGTTGCAAGGGAACAAATCCTGGACACACTGGAGGATAGTGTTTACAACACATACAGTGGCAGCCTTTTAAAAGCAATTAAAATCATTTTCTGTGAAGTGCGAAGTCTTTTGAGATAATTATCCTGTGCAGATAATTACAATGTGAATTTTTTTTTTCATTAGCTCGACAGAATTTTTTCTTCTCTCTTTCCTTTGACGCTTTAAGAAATTTCCAGGTGTTTTAGGAGCTGTCTCAGGTTTGTTTGCAGAATGGGAGCAAACCATGGAAAACCACTGGGTTACTGAGAATCGAGGGAAAAGTGAAGAGAGAAAAAAAGTCCCAGCATCAAATTTGTTCTGAGCACCATCACCATTGGAGATTTGTGCAGCCAATGCTCCTAGCAGGCTCCAGATCACAACTTTGGTTTTTTGGGTACCTCTATTGCCCTGACAGGTCATTGCAGTGCCTCCATCTCATGCAGACTGGGCATCTACCTTTGCACTTTAAAAAACAACTACATAATAAAGTTCTTATCAGCACATTCAAATCTAAATGCATCTACCAGAAGTTTCAAGGAAAGCCAGAGCTCATACTTCACCCATTCAGTGGAGGTTAAGGTGTTCTCCTGCAAATCCAGCAGCCCTTCGTGGATCACATCACATTCTGCAGCTCTCCCAGGCCAGGACTCCACTGGTCTCTTGTAAGAATTGCTCTGAATAACTCTGCTCAGCAGGTAGATTATCTAGATAATAAGTGGCAGCAGAGAAAAAAAATATTTTCCACGTTAATTCCCTTGAATAAGACATCAATATTTGGATTTTACAAGTACAAAGTCACAATCAAATGGGTAAAATAAATCAACATAAGATAGCCCAGGTCTTTCCATGATGCAAAACTCCTTAACTGCAATTTGGTTTTATGGCCACAATTCTAAACCTGTCCGTCTGAGGAGAATATAATTTTACTCTGAAGGGGTTACTGTAAACCAGAACTCTGGTTTACAGTAACCAGAGTTATATATACCAGAACTCTGTAACCAAGTATATATATAGCATATAATATAATATTATATATATATATATATATATATATATATATATATATATATATGGGATAGTAATTGTTTTTTTCTTTCTCTGAGGTTCCTCCCTGCGATTCCCAGCAAACATCCCAAATATCCTTGGGAAGTTGAGCCTTGCTTTTCTCTGTGAATAGAATTGCAGCCCCAGCTGCCTGCACAGTGCCTGGGTCCTGCTGGGCGCCTCCATCCCAGCTGTTATTCCCCTCAGCGCCGTCCCAAAGCCAAAGCCAAAGCCAAGCCCACCTTCCTCTTGTCCTCCAGGGACACAGCCTCCAGCTCGTAGTGCTGCCTGCCGTGGAACAGGATGCTGAAACGCCTCCTCTCCGAGTCCTCGCAGCCCCTGACTTGGGAGAAAGGGAACTGCTTCCTGATGGTGCCTTTCTCGATGTTAAAGATGGTCCTGCTGCTGAAATCCAGCTGCAAGAGGAAATTCTGCATCACCCGAGGACATCTTTGTTGAAAGGCAAAGGCAGAAGCCCAATTGTGTTCAGATAAAAGAGCAGAATAAATAAAATTGAAAAATTACATCCCGCCACCAAAATATTGCCCAATGTTTGTTTTAGTGACAGATATTCTTCATTAGCTGTGTTTCCACACGTCTCTTTTGATGAATATGCATAAATTCATCACTCTGGAATATTATTTCTTTTTAAATTGTCCATATCTCAAAAGCCAGTGCAGAAACTTCCCCTTCAGCCCAAACAAACAGCAGAACCACTCATCCAGTTCCTCACTCCTTCAGCCTCTGAAATGCAGTTCTAAGTTAAAAGTTAAAACTTGTACAGACCACACCACCAAATGTGGCCTTTCCCTCTGTCCTGTTTATAGCAGGGAACCTCCAAAGCAGAACCTTTCTCAAGATTATCTCTGACTTTTGAAGGCTGCTGGTAATTAGAGAACTGAAATTAAACTAATCCAGATTCCCAGACTGATAACTTCCACATCTGCTACACATCTCTCCCTTTTTCCACTTTATGTCTAAAGAAATAATTTTTTCATTCCAAAAAAAAGGGTGGATAGTGCTGGAAAAAATTCCATTTTGTACAGTTAAGATGTAGTAAATAAAATCCACCCTGTAGCATGCATGATTTGGACTTGTTCATTAACAAATGCTGTCCAAACTACAAAAGTTTTAGTGAAATCCAGGAAAAAAAACCATTAAACCTTAGTCCCTGACTTCATGAAAGCAGGAAATCATCATCAGGTGTTGTTGCCAGAAGCTGGCTTTGTTATATTGTTATACACTGCACCAAAGGTGAGAATTTTTAGGGTTACCTGCAGAATCCGTTTCTGCCAGCGGTAGTGTTTGTATTTGTAGATAATGAAGTTAAATTGGGACCCAGTTAACAAATCCTGGGGATCCTGGAAAACAGAACAGAAATCAGCAACACATCCCACACTGGGATAATGTTTGGCCACCCAAACCCTGCTGTGCTCGGCTGAAATCTCTCTCTGTGAGCAGAAACAGCCCTGGAGCCCTGCAGGAGAATTCCACGTGGAGACAGATGGAAAATCCCTCCTGGCTTTTGTTAATCACCTTAATGAAGGCGGAGAGGGACATTATTCCCAAAGGAAGGGATAGGACACAGGGAATGGCTTCACACTGCCAGAGAGCGAGTTTGGATTGAATTTGGGGGAGGAATTCTTTACTCTGAGGGCGGAGGAGAGAAGCCTTGCAGTGCCTGGAGGAGCTGCGGGAAGGATGGAGAGGGAGGATTTGCAGGGGATGGAGGGACAGCACACAGGGAATGGCTTCACACTGAAATTGAGGAGGGTTGGACGGGATACTGGGAGGAATTCCTCCTGAGAGGGTGGGCACAGGGTGCCCAGAGCAGCTGTGGCTGCCCCTGGGTCCCTGGAAGTGTTCCAGGCCAGGCTGGACAGGGCTTGGGACAGTGGGAGCTGCAGGGAGGTGGAACAGGACGAGCTTCAAGGCCCCTTCCAACCCAAACCAGAATGGAATTCTGCATTTCTGGGATTCTGCCCCACATTTATTAATGCAGGACTTGTCGCCACCCTTGGAATAACAACCCTTGTGTGGGTTTGAGCTCCCCAGTCCAGGCCATGCCAGCATTTCCACGGACCAGCCACCACAAAGGGCACAGGCAGCACAGCCAGCTGCCCCTGCCCTGCTGGGTTGGGAATTGGGCTCTTTGTGACCCCCCAAACCAGGACTGTGTCCCTGAGAGCAATGCACACACCCTCCTCACTCAGCAGGGCTCTCCAGAACATCTGAACACATCACCAGACACATCAAAGCAGCCGCCTCACCTTCTCAGCATACCCCTCCCTCTGCGCCAAATGCAGAGCTCCCTCAATGCTCACTTCTTTGTTTTTCACCATGTTCATGATTTTGAGGATTTTTTCCTGGCTTAACTAGAAAAAAAAAAAAAAAAAAAAAAAGTCAATCAAATGCTTTTAGAGCCTGGTTTTTCATCAGGCTGTGAGGATACAGAGTGCTTGTGACACAGTCACAGCAGCTGCCATAAAATTACAATTTCACTCATATTTTATATTCTACTGACAGCCTGCCCAGCAAATATAATCTCCCTTTGAAACCTGGTCAAAGTCCACAAGACATCAAATATACAGGGGCCTTTACAACTTGAGGAGACGTGGTGGTAATATCTGGAGATAGAACTGCCAGGGGGAAAGCCTTTTGAGTCAGAAACCCTGGCAAGAAGTGCAAACATCAATTTTGCATGGCAGCCTGCCTCATCCTGAGTGCAAAGCCCTGCACACAGGACAACACGAAGGAAAAACCAGGAGCATTTGAAATGTTCAGGGTGAAGAGGGGGCAAACTGCTGCTGGTACAGGGAGCTGCAGCTGCCACGGGGACTCGGTGAAGCACATGAACAGCCAGAGTTCCACTTCCCCTTTTTCTCTCCCCAAAACAGGAGCTTGATCTGTCAGTGAACTCACACAGGAGTTTGTGTCACTGCTGAGTGCAGCAAGGCAGTGCCAGGGGTTTGGAGGGGAAAAACCAACCCTGCTCTGAGCCAGAGCCTGTGCGACAGCCATTCCTCAGCAGAGACAGAGCTTGGAGGAGCCTGGAGGTTTGACCAGCACAGCTCAGGAAATTGGAAATCTTTTATCCAGACTCCAAGATCCAAGTGGCTCCCTGTGCCCTGAGAATGGCTTCACCACCTGGAGAGATTCCAGGGGTTTCCAAAGGTTCTTCCCAAACTCTCCAGGTGGACAGCCAGGTGCAGAGCCCAGCAAGGCTGCACGGGAGCAAGGGAAGGGCAAGAGGGTTGGGAAGGGGCCAGGAGGGTTGGGAAGGGGTCAGGAAGGTTGGGAGGGAGGCAAAATTCCTCTATTACAAAGCAGGCACATTAAGGAAATACACGAGATTGTGTTAATAATGCCCTCACTTACCTGCCAGGCTACAGCAGCTTGTTTAAACCAGATTAAATTGTCATCACCCTCCCCAAACTCAGAACAGCCACACAAGTGCTTTGAAAGAATTCACAATTGAAGGAAGAGCCTGGGGCTCCAGACATTCTCTGGAAGGAGAGGTGAGGTTTTTATACTTTTGGCCTGGTATAAAATGTGTTTAGAGGGGAGAGAGGAGATTTCTGCCCTGCCATGGCCCCTCCCAGGCCTTCCTGCCTCTCCCATTTACCCAAAAGGACCCACCAGAGGGTTTGCATGTAGGAATTTCACTGGGAAAATCCCAGATCTGCCAAGACTCCATGAAGGAAAATGATGTGGTTAAAGCCACACCATCCAAGTGGTTCTTGGTCAGGGCAGAGGGAGCACCCAGCTTGTGGGGCACTGCTCAGGGGTGAAACACCAGATGTGCTCCTCTGGCTGCTCTCTCTGCAATCCAGAGGGTCACAGGGTGGCTCTGGCTCCTGGGCACCCCCTGAGCTCTCTGGGTTTCTCCAGGGCACGATCCAACCCTGCAAACCTGCCCTGCCACCTGAGAGCTCTGGCCTGCCCTGCCACCTGAGCAACTGGAGCCACTTGTGGCTTTTTGTTCTCATTCCTCTGATCCCACCCTGCCTGGATCCTGTGACCGTGCTCACAGGGGTCTTATGTTGAGGGAAGAGACGAGGATCTGACTCCATGGTTCAGAAGGCTGATTTATTATTTTATGATATATATTACATTAAAACTATACTAAAAGAATAGAAGAAAGGATTTCATCAGAAGGCTGGCTAAGCTAAGAATAGAAAAAGAAAGAATGATAACAAAGGTTTGTGGCTTGGCTCTCTGTCCAACCCAGCTGACTGTGATTGGCCATTAATTAGAAACAACCACATGAGACCAATCCCAGATGCACCTGTTGCATCCCACAGCAGCAGATAACCATTGTTCACATTTTGTTCCTGAGGCCTCTCAGCTTCTCAGGAGGAAAAAAATCCTAAAAAAAGGACTTTTCATAAAAGATATCTGTGACAGCATCCCACTGCAGAAATGCTCCTGAGATGTGTGCACTGGAAATGTGGCCCCACAACAAGAGATTTCCATCCAGCCCCCCAGAATTGTCACACACACTGGTGTGACAGGGACACACACCATCCCAGGCACACCTGGGGATGCTCACAGCTCACCCACCCCAGAATTGTCACACACGCTGGTGTGACAGGGACACACACCATCCCGGGCACACCTGGGGATGCTCACAGCTCACCCACCCCATCTCTGTCACCTCCTGAGACAGCAAAGCCCAGCCATGCAGAAATCCTGCTCCCTGCACCAGAGAGGAGAGGTTTTCATTCAGCTCCAATCAGGTTATTGAGCATTCCTGACTCGTGTCCTGATGAAACATTGAACACCCTCAGCTGCTCTGGCTGTGCAGGATGCAGGGAAGGGGCTGGAAGCGCTTGTTCCAAACCCTCTGCCCTCCAGCAGCTTCTGGAACTTTCCCCTCTAAGGAAAAGGATCAGGCCAGGCCTGATTGCTCATTTACAGAGAGAAAATTCATTAATTTTGAGGCATAAATCTGACTGAAGTTCACCCTGCCTGCATGCTGAATGTGCCATTTAAGTGATTTTCAGACAACAGACACAATCTGGATTGCCTTAAAGCTCCAGCCTGGTGTTATCAACCTCCCTCCCCTGATTTATTCACTTTCACCAGGTTTGAACTCAGCCCAAAATGTTCTGAGTGCTCCCAAGCATTTCCAGGGCAGTGGTTTTCCCCCAGGACTGGGGTATCTCCAGTTTCAATTTCCATGAAACCTCAGCCCAGGTGACTGATGTGGCATTTTTATGTGGCACTGCCACCTCCTGTAGCCTAGAGACAGACTGATGTTATTTGTCAAACAGAGCTGCTATTCATCAAATAAGTTATCCATCTGTAATAATGTTTTGCATTATTTTTGCAGATCCATATGTGGCTGAATAGCATCTGTCAATATTTATTCAAAAGAGAAGGGATTCATCAAGCAGGAGTTGATTTCCTTGAAAACATTGGAAATTCTGCCACTTCCAGGAGGAGCCCAAAGATATTTTATTGTAATTTATTTCTCACTGGTACAAAGGCATGGAGTGATTGATTGCAACAACACCAAAATCTCCAAGAACAGCTCTCAAAACCATGAAGATATAAACTGCTGCCCAGTGGTGTGTCCATAGCACAAAACCAACAATTTTAACTATTTGCAATATTGAAAATATCACCATATTGAGGAATCTCAAAGCCTTAACGTTTCTTAAAATTCCCTCTGAAAAAAATGACACTTTCTAGGTCTCACTCTTCAGATTTTCCCTCAATCACCACCATGGAGCCTCCTGCTCCATCAGCCCTGAGAACTCACCAGGAAATGACACTTGGGAAGTAATTTCACTGCAAAAATTCAGGATAAATTCAGTGTTTGCACAGGAGACTGCTGTAGTTTTGTGCTATTTGAGCACTGTGATCTGCTGAAGGACTGGAGATTATTTTTATTAAATTTGCAGATTTTGATGGGCAGCTGGAAAGAACCGCGAGGGGGATTTGAATTCCAAACAGCCTTGACAAATGAGAACAGCAATAATCTATAATTCAGCAAGCAGAAAAAGGGGGAAAAAAAAAATCTGGATTTTTTTTTTTTTTTCAGCAGGAGCTGCCAGCTTCACAAGCACTGGCTGAAACACATTTTGTGCAGAAAAAGCCCAGAAGTTGGAGCAGCTTGCAAAGTGACAGCAGCTCCCACCACGGTGCTGCTGCAGTAAAAGGGAATTTCCCTCGGGGAGATCCCAGACAGCAGCAAAACACTGAAATCGGAGAGCTGAGCACTGACAGGGGATCCTGCTGGAACAGGGGGGAGGTTTCCGTGCCACAAGAAAAGACCTGGATGGGTCCAGATCAGGATAATGGGAGCAATAATGGAAAAATGGGATTTCCAAGGGAAGGATTGGGATTTCACAGCCTGGGGAAGGCACAGGGTCACAAAGAGCTGCTGCCAAAAGGGAGGAGCAGGAGGGTCCCTCTGGGTAGGGGTGAGGAGAAATAGGAGGGAAAACTACAGCAAGAGAGAGAAAATACAGCAAAAGAGAGAAAATACAGCAAAAGAGAGAAATTACAGCAAAAGAGAGAAATTACAGCAAAAGAGAGAAATTACAGCAAAAAAAGTGAAATTACATTACAGCAAAACAGAGAAATTACAGCAAAAGATGTTCTTCTGAGATGTTTGGAAAATATAAGGATAACACTGAGCCATGCAAGGAGAATGATGGGGTCTCCTGCCACTACACATCCTTAAGAAGAATTAAACAAATTAAACAATTAAACAAATTCTTCTTGAGAAGAATTAAGTTTTGGCCCATATCTAACCTTGTTCTGCACTTTAATTAAGTACAAGGCTGCAAAGGCCTGAAGGCTCAGTTTTCCCAGGGGGAAGGGGCAGGCAGAGATTTAAAAGTGTTGGAAAACTCCATCCAGCCTGAGAGCTTTATTTCCAAAAGGAAATCCTGGGAATCTCCTCCATTGCTGCTTTATCAGAGCCAGCCTCAGCATCACCACAGCCTGTGGCCTGAACATTTTAAATTAGATTTGATTTCAGAGCAATCCTTCAGTGTGAACTCATCCAGCAGTTTCCTGGTGTGCTGAGGGACAGTTTAAATGCTCTGCTACAAACTGGACTGAAATGGAATAAAGGGGGTGGCTCACACAGGAGCATTTCAGTTTGCTACTGAAATAATAACATTCTGTGCCTTTAGTGATGGTAATTAAAATAATCCACAGAGATAAGAAGCATCAAGGATTATCATATTTGTGAGAATCAGGTTAATTTTGTGACGAAACAAAGATTGCTGGGATACTTAAGAGCCACATCTCAGTTTTCTGGAGAAGAACATGCATCCTCCTGCTCACAGTCTCACCTTGTGCCCCTCATGTCTTGTAAAAGAAAGATTAATTCTGGGCTGCTGAAATTGCTAAATGCTGAACAAGAGGTTTCATCTGCTGCAGGTTTATTAAATCACATTAACAATTAACACCTGCTCAGCAAGAGGGATGGGGAGTGACAGAGAGGAAGCAGCTCTGATTTCATGCGTGTTTCACTGAGGGGCTCCACCAGTTCCCTGTTAATTAGCTGGAACGTTTAATGAACAAACCCTTCATTATGTTCTAATCAAAACATGGACTAAGAGCTTGCAAAAAAAAAAAAAAAAAAAAAAAAACCCAAACCAAAAACTAAAAACCCAACGAGCATCCATCTGCTGATGTATCATTTCTGACCTGGCTTTTCCTGGGTTGTTGATAAATCATCCTAGAAAACTATTGAGGTAAATTTCTCCTTGTCCATCTCCTCTGAAACTCTGACAGATTCAGCAGGATGTGATCCTTGTCTCTATAAATGGTTTTGTTCTGTTCTCAATACTTTAAAAATACACTATTAATAATTTAAAAATACACTATTTTTTCCAACAGGCAGATTCCTCAGGATCAGCTACCTGGATGTCTATTTAAGCTGATCTTAAAGTCAGAAAATAACTTCTGTTCAAAAAAGGCTTGGGGATTTTCATCATGCTCCCAGGAGAATGAATATTGGGAAATGAATATTGGGAATATTCATTCTGCCACTTCCAGAAGGAGCTGGAGGAAAAAAATAAAATTACTATATAAATAATATTAAGATAATAAAATACAATAAAATATCCAAATATATTTTATTGTATTTTATTTCTTACTGGTATATGAACATATATTTTATTGTAATTTATTTCCTACTGGTAAAGAAATAAATTACAATAAAATATATTTTATTGAAAACAAAAGTGGTAAAGGTATGGAGAGATTGATTGTAACAACATCAAAGTCCCAAAGGAATTTGGGCAATACTGAGAATGGAACAAGGAGCTCCAAATGGCTCAGGAGCAGGAAATTTAACTTTTTTTGGAAACTGAGGGGGACACACCTCAGGATGTCCCTCAGGGGTTGCTGTCAAGGCTGGATGCACCTTCATGAATACACAGGTCAGAAAATATGGAAAATATTTAAATAGAATTGATCCCTTGGTAAGTATACAGTGAAAATCCACCTTAAGCTACCTTAGAAAAGACCAAGGAAATAAAATAAAAAAATAAAAAAAAAAGGGAAAAAATCAATCATCTAAGAGAAGTGGCCTTTAAGAAAAAGTCTAATGAAAATTGTAGGGGAAATCCATGGGGATAAAGCACTTTAAAGCAGTTGATTAAAGCAAAGCAGGGTGGAAGAGCACCAGGGTCTGACCTTGCACCGTGATCTGAGCAGCTCTCAGATGCAAAGCCCCAGCAAGACATAAAGTCTGCCTTTCAGAGGAGTTCACAAGCAGTTCAAATCTCGATTTCTCAGGCACGGTTTGTGTTTTTTGTGGGTATTTTGGTGTCCCTCAGGCTGAGCAGTGCATGTGCTTTGCTGGCGGTGGCACTCGGTGACAAGTGGCACGGCCTGGCCGCGGTTTCCTGCTTGCCCTCGCTCAGCCAGCATTTGGTTATTTCCACTCCCGCGCTGCCCCCGACCCCCCAGCGGCGCAAAGGGAAGGGGAGAGGCTGCTGAGCTGTCTGTGTGTCTGTCTGTGCCAGGGCGGCAGGGAGAGGGCAAACCCTGCCAGGGTGGGACTGCGCCCTCCCAACCCCAGCAGCTGCCCCAGGGCGATGGCAGCACCTCAGCACCTCCTGCAGCAGCGCCAGGGGCAGTTTATGGCTCTGCAGGTGGATCAGCTGATGTGTGCAAGCTCAGTAATTCACTGTTTGCATCACCCATCCCTGCCCCTGCCCTTCTGATTTTCCCCTCTGCCTCTGCTTGGAGTAGGAGAACTTTCAAAGTGTGCAAGAGCAGCCCGTGCCCTGTTCCCCTGTGACAAACCAAAAAGCCAGAAATAGGGTTTTGTTTTCCTCCTCCTGTTTGTGGGATTGCTCTGGGGTTTGCCAGAGCCTGGACTGGCAAATCTCTCACTTGGGGAACCAAGCAAGCAAGGCTGGATCCTCCCCAGCCCTCAGCCCTGGCCAGCCAGGGGAGCTCAGAGCCTGCACACAACACAGCCCTCCTTTTGCCTAATTGCTCTTTTCCCTAACTGGTCTTTTCCCTGATTCTTCTTTTCCTTGATTGTGTTTTTTCCCCGATTCCTCTTTTCCCTGATTCCTCTTTTCCCCGATCCCTCTTTTTCCTAACTACTCTTTTCCCTGATTTCTCTTTTTCCTGACTGCTCTTTTCCTTAATTGCTCTTTTCCCTGATTGCTCCTTTTCCTTGTTTCCTCTTTTCCCTGACTGTTCTTTTCCCTGATTGCTCTTTTTCCTTATTCCTTTTTTTCCCTGATTCCTCTTTCCCCTGATTCCTCTTTTCCCTGATTCCTGTTTTTCCTGACTGCTCTTTTCCCTGACTGCTCTTTTCCCTGATTTTTCTTTTCCCCTGATTCCTCTTTTCCCTCTGCCAATCCCATCATCTGTCCCAGGAGCTCCCCACAACTCAGTTTTCCAGGTATTTTAAAACAAATTTTGGAACAAGCAGGATGCTCCAAGCCTCTGTGTGTGGCAGGCTCTCAGACAAACCCACAGTGCTGCAGGCTGATGTATATTCAATCCTGGCACATCAATCACCTCAGATTCCAGCGGGATTATCAAAAGGCTGCTTTTGCCTGTAATATAAAGCACTTTTTTTTCTCCCCTCCAATTACCTTATGGAAATTTTTAGCACAGATAATGTAAAGTGTTAATAAATCCTCTCTAGCATGGCAGGAGAAAGACAGATCTCCTCTCCTTGTATCAGGAAAACTTTTCACATCTCAACTTTCTCAAGAATAAAGCACATGAAAATGTTGTCTCCTGCCCACCTTCTGCAAACACTCAGTGATATATCAGAGCAGGCTGAGCTCACATCACATAATAGCCCATTACACCAAACCCTGCTGCAAATCCCCTGCCAGTAAAGCACCAAGTCCTCCCCAGCTCCTGATGAACCATCTCAGCTATGCACAGCAAGCAGCACTTCCACACCAGCCACAGCACTTTGTGCTTTACCTGTGAAAAAGTGTCTGCTGTTCTCGTATTGTCCATGCCTGGGGAAATTCTATTTGTTTCATCAGTATCCCACAGGGTGCCAAGGAGCAGCTTATTCATGAATCACACCTGCTCCTCCTCAGCATGCTGCTCCTCTCTCTCTCTGCCTCTCTCTCTTATGAGATCTTGCAGCCAGTGGCTTTTATTAAGTGTTACTTCCTTTTATGCTGAGAACTGAAAGAAACAATAATGATGCTTGGCTTCCTCGTGGCAGCTATGTGGAAAGACCAAAAAAATGTAGAAGCTGTTTGTTTGCTTTTCCTGAACTGATATTTATGTTCCCAGTGCCTTCCTGAAATCACTGAGCCCTCAATGCTGCAATGATGATTTATTACTGTTTATTAAGATTGATTACACTGCATCTGTCTGAACACCCAACATATGTCAGTTCCCACAGAAATTCCATGTAAATGTAAGGGAGTTTGCCTGAGGAGCTCCAAACACAATGCTGGACGTTCCCAGCAGTGTTTTTATGCACAGCAGCAATTTTTAACACATCTCCAAACTCCAGCATAGGGGGCTGCAAACTGGAAGTAAGCACCTGCAGATTAATGCTCAAGATTCCTCTAAAGATAAACAGCATTTTAAATCTCTTTATCTTTAGAGGAATCTTTGTGCATTCAGAGGAATCTTGTGCATCTTTAGAGGAATCTTGTGCATTTAGATGCCCTTTGCTGTCCGTACTGGTGGAGAGAATTGTGATTAGGAGAGGGAATTACCAGCAAAGCATTCCTGAAATCAAACCCCAGCCCTGACTAAAACCGTGGAAGGTGAAACTTTCACATTTTGAAAGTTCTGAGGAGACACAGCTGGAAAGTCAACTCTTCACATTTTGAAAGTTCTTCTCCCCCAAGCAGAGGCGGAGGAGAAAAATCAGAGGCCCTGAAAGCGTCAATGCAAAGCAGAGTTTTTAAGAAGCAACAGGAATTGAAAACGTGTGGGGTTGGTGACGGGTGTCCTTCCTCTGCTGCTCTAAAAGCAGCTTTGTAGCAGAAACAAGGCAGGAAGCTGAGGGGTCAGGGCAGAGCAGGTGCTCTGGTCACTCGGAGCCCAGGCTGGGCTCTGGCTCAGTACAAATCCCATCCATCAGTGAATGCAGCAGAAACGGGAGAGAAAGGATCAGGAATTAACTCCCCCAGGTCACCCGAGGCTCTGGAAATTAAATGGAAGGTCAATACTTGCTGATATAACCAGGGTTTAATCGTTTGAACTGATTTAAAGTGTCTTTGATGGAGTGTTAGCCTAACACAGCCAATACTGTAACAGGGCCTGATTAAATCCAGGTCTTCTAAGGAAATATTTAATAAAAGATTTTCTTTCAATGCCCTAATTCTGAGTGCTCTGTGTCCAGCGTGGCAGATGGAAAATTTTCACTAAACTAGAAAAAGGATTAATGAGAAACACATTTCTTTGACAGCCATTTGGTTAAAATAAAATAGCAATTAATTCACTCAGAATCACATTTCTAGTACTGGCCTGTTCCCCCTTAGAATGCTCAGCCCTTGAGGAACAAGGATTTTCTTTTGAAAATTAAAGAATCCCAAGGAACTTCTCTTTCTAACAAGATTGCAGCAGCACAGAACATGTGAGGGTGGGGAAATGACAGGATTCTATTTATTTTAATTATTTTTATTTAATTATTTTAATATGCAAAACTCTCTTTTTCATTCCATCAAGAATTTCCTAAAGAAATCTCCTAAACGTTTTCACCTAAGGAAAGAACACCATGAAATAAGTTATTTCAGGTTTAAAAAAAAAAATGAGAGCTGAATGAAACTATCCTTTAAATAAATACACAAATACAGCATGAACTTCATAAACACATTTTTGCCTCTCACTCAAGCGTGAATGTTCCAGCAGGGCTGGAATGCTCTCACAAGGAATTTCAGAGTTGAAAAACAAAGCCTTTCCCTGAAAACTCACTGCACCTGAAAATTGCAGCCCAAACCTGCTTTATAAAAGGGCCCTTTCTTTATTTTCCTGTGGAAATGGTGCTGAAACAGAGAGGTGAGAGCTCCTCGTGACTTTATGGGGGTTTGACCTCAGCATTCCTCTTCATTTCCCACAGTGGAGACTCCAATGGGATCTGAACAAAATCCAACCAGACAGAAAGAAAGAAACCCTGTCCCAGGAGGTTTTGCTTTTTCTGTCTCCTCAGTGCTGATCAAGCACAGAAATTGATGGTACTGCAGAATCCAGCAATTTCCACTTGGCCTAATTTTGATTCTGGTTTTAAGCATGGAAAATTTTGATGCACGACAGTTTGTGCTGCACTGAACTGGAAGATGCATTAAATGCAAGGGGGGAAGAGGGGAGAGTATGGGAACAGAAGATGAGTAATTTAAAATTTAAACTTCTGTGAAACTAAATTCAGGTTGAGGGTGACATCTAGTGATGCTCAGTAAAATTCTGCCCATTTTTGCAGCACCCTTGTTCAGGAAGAAAATTTAAACTTTTATATGTTTCACCTGATACACCATAAAAGAAATATTCTCCCACAAAATGTGAGTCATAATTTTTTCGGGGTAATATGAGTTTATTCTTTAATTAATTCAATATTCTGGATGCATAATGGGAGGATCCATAAAAAGAAAAGAAATAAAAGTAGGAACTTGGAGAAAATACATTACGATGAAGAAGTTGGTACATGAAGTCTGATTGATGGAAGTGTCATTTTTTGGCTTCTTTAGTTATTCTTCACTTATTTGTAAAATACGTCTGCAAAGCACAGTGGCAGCTTGACACATAAATAAAGCAAATCAGTAATTAGCAAAGGGGCTATCAGTAATTCCCTTGACTGATAATGCACAAGGGACTCAGCTGCTTAATTTTGAATACAAAATTGTCCCCAGCAGCTTTGGCAGTGGTTCATGGTCAGCATCAAGGGAACGGACAGCCCATACATTTCCAAAAATAACAATTCTTCATCCTTTGGGCAGCAAACAGCAATAATGGAATCACAGAATCTCTGGGTTGAAAAAGAAATTTAAAGCTCATCTCATTCCATCCCCTGCCATGGGACACCTTCCACTACCCCAGGTTGCTCCAAGCCCTGCCCAGCCTGGCCTTGAGCAATTCCAGGCAAAGCCAAAGCACCAATTCATAAATTAATCAATTTTTCAAACTCGTTTCATGCAGAAGTCTCACCCTCTCACCCTCCCTGGTGGTCTCACCGTGTTCACCCTGATGCTGCACCCCAAAGCCAAGAAGTCAAACCCAAAATGTCCCAATGCCCAGGGGAAGTGGCAGCGGCACAGATCTGCTCCTCTGGGACACAAGGTGGCACCAGAAACTGCCGCAATTCCAGGCTGCTCAAAATGGATCGGAAAGGAACAACTTGGAAGGGTTTGTGGGTTTAAATGAGAGGAGTCAGAAAAGCAGGGACACTCAGTGACTGTGGCCAGGGAATGGCTCTGTAAAAGTGGATTATAAAGGAACAAGTTTGAAGGGTTTGTGAGTTTAAATGAGAGGAGTCAGAAAAGCAGGGATTCTCAGTGACTGTGGCCAGAGAATGGCTCTGTAAAAATGGATCATAAAGGAACAAGTTTGAAGGGTTTGTGAGTTTAAATGAGAGTCAGAAAAGCAGGGACACTCAGTGACTGTGGCCAGGGAAAGGCTCCTGGGGATGCTGGCACTGTTCAAAGGAGGAAATCCATGGAAATCAGCCTTGCCTTTGGGCTCAGGGGCTGGGGGAGCATCCCCATTTGGAGAGAGGGGGTTTACATTCTCCATGTCAAGGGAGCCTCCTGTCTGCCTTTTCAAACCAAGACAGATTTACATACAAAAATAATTAATAACTACTAGAGGGCAATAATAGAACACGGATTCAAAGGGGGGGACAAGGAGGAGTAGGAGGGGAGTGAAGGGTCACTCTGCCCCTCTGCAGTGGGCTTGTCACAGAAGGTTTTGTGCTCCACAATCTATTGCAGCTCCTCAGGTCAGCCTCGATTGCCTGGGGGTTCTGGCACCTGCGTCCCCAAGGCTCTGCCTGGAAGAGCAAGGCTGCAAAACATTTTGGGAACTTTCCAAGCAGCCACAAAAGTGTGGAACCAGCTGCAATTCCGTCATTTCTGCCATCAGAAGTGGTGCAGGATGAGTGACAGATGGAACCTTTTCATGGCAACCCCTTTTCTTTTTCAAGACAATATTCAGAGCGAACAAAACTTTAACCTCAGCTTCTCCTTTTGTGCCAAACAGGAAAATGTGCCATTCAGAAACACCTAACTATAGATTAGGTTATTATTAAGAGGTTTATGTTATTGTTATTATTATTATTATTAGATTATTATTGAACTCAAAGATGTGTAAATCATCTTGTAGACTTCAAGTGAAAATAAAAAGAAGGAAAGAAATGGCAGAATAAGTCGTTGTCACTTCTGTTTTACATAATAAATTCATGAAAGGTTACATGAATCATGTTGGCTTTCCAAATCTACTTTGCTTTCTAAATTAAGGACCTTCCGTTTCTGACAGAAAATATTCTGTATTGACACCCAGTAGTCTGACATTACTCAAAACAGCGGGCTCACTTTGCAAACTGCAGAATCTGGGGGAAAAAAAACAACTTCTCTAAACCTGAAGAGCATTTAAAGCCCATTTTATTGTTGAGGAGCAACATTTTGGAGGGTAGGAAATTCCTGGTTATCCCCAAACCATAACAAATAACCAGCCTTTCTCTGTCCTGGAAGTTACTGGCAAAAACAACGCAGATAAAAGCACTGAAGTTGGAATTTTTATAACCCACAAAAAGAATAGAGCAGGAAACCCTTGGACAAAATTAGAAAGGCAGCAGTTGAACCTAACTGGTGAATAAAATTAAAGGATTGGGTCTGGTTGTGGGGCTTTTTTCTGTCCTTCTTGTCATGAAAGCAGCAACACTGGACTGCGAGTGCTGCAACAAATTGAGGAGCTTTGAGCCTTTAGCAGAGCAATTTCTCCCAATATCCATCCACCCACAGCATCCACAGCTCAGTAAAATCATCTTTAAACCTTGCCAGCCTCCGAAATCCTTCCGCTCTCTCTGGTCCAGGCACGAGGTTTGAAAATTTGGCATTTTCAAACCCCAGTGCTGCTGCTGGGGTTCGAAAACGCCGAATTCAGCCATCCCCGAGCCCCAGCAGCACAGGGCAAGGGGGTTTCTGAAGCTTCCAGGGAGATGGGAAGGTGTTCCAGGGGTGTTTGGCCCTGGTGAAGCTGAAGAGCAGAATGCAGCTGGATCAATCACATCTGCTTGTCTCTCACTCTGCAAACCAGAGAACAGAGCTGACACTGAGCATTATCGGTGTAAAACACTTCAATTCCCTTTCACATGAGAAGCACCTGCAGGTGCTGGTGAGTGTTTTGCAATCAGGTCTGCTTTGTCTCCTCTTACGCAGGGATGGGAAGGAAAATTGTCCAAAATGTCCCGAAGTTGAGGCTGTTTAAATTAACCTTTTAACTGGCAGAAATTATAGAAATCTTCCTCTGAGAGCCCCCTCGTTGCAATCAGGATTTGGTGCTCCTTCCCCTCGCTGATGAAGGAGCATTCAGGGGATAACATCCCTGAGGATGCAAACTCCTGGGGCTTGGTTTCAGCAGGGACTCAGCCCCTTGCATGAGGTGAGGATTTGCCCTTCCACTGTGAAAACCTCTGCCAGCAATGTGGTGCAGGCAGATTTAACATCTCTGACCACAGCTGATGTCAGATTCATCCTTGCCTCAGACTGGAAAATAACATTATTAGCTCTGGGCATGATGGGAGCTGCAGGAACCGCAGCTTCTTGGAGGAAGACATGGAAATCTCTCCATTATTACATCCAAGACCTGGTGTGGCATGGGATCCTGAAGCCTGTGACTCTGAGAGGGCAAAAATTGCTCTTGGAAAGCTGTCTCCTCAAGATATTGAAGAAAAACACAGCATTTCAGTAAATCACTGTGTCTTTACTTTGGTTTCCTCACCTGCCAGGCTCTTGTGAGGCTCCTATGTCCAGATTTTTTTGAGCTTAATAAATTAGAATTAGAAATAATTTTATATATATTTTTTATATTTTATAATCATTTTATACAATCATAGAAAATGTCCCAAAGTGTGTTTCTGCTCTTTATCATAACGAGTGATCTATCCATGTTTCAGTGAAAATTATTAAAGAGATTTTTTCTCGAAGTCAGTAGTCAAGCGGTTCATGTTGTACAAATGCTGAATCAGATCTGAAGTTTCCTTTATTTTGTCAAATATTTCATTATCAGAAATTTAAACTGTGCTGAGGCAGCCCCTTCCAGAAATGTGCACAGAATTCAAAATCAGCATTGTTTGCTTTGCTGAGAGAAAATATTTCAACTTTTAAGACCTTTTCCATAAAGAACAACACAGAGGAAAAGTCTTTGAGAGGTTTTCACTCACTGGTTTGGCTACTGGAAACTTCAGGACAACAATAATTCCCTGCTGCACGGGAGGAAATATCTGCTTATTATCCTCTAATTTCCTTTAAAATTTCCACTTTTGTCTGGTAGAAACCACTGTTAAAAAGAGTGAAAATAAAGGAAAGTGATACACATTTATCAGCCATTATCAGCCCAGTCTCATGTCAGGCGTTAAACAATAATTTCTCTTAGGATATTCCATGATCCACATTTAGCAGTAAATGCTACTTTCCCTTTACCTTTCCCTGAGGATTAAATAGTTTCACTAGTGAAGAAACAACTGAGCAATAACAGCATTAAAAAAATAAAATCAGCCTTGCTTTTAACTGCTTTGTAAAACACGGCAGAGGTTCCTACCTGGGAAAATTGTTCATTTCTGCTGGTGGATAAAACAGCCAAACCTTTGCTTTGCCTTCATCACAGCCAATATTTCATTAACTGTGCTGACATCCTCTTATTTACAGCTTATTTTTCTTAGAAAAGGAGTTATTTTAGGACAGAACACAAATGAGAGCAATGTAAGAGACATCATCATCAATCTAATTTCCGCATTTAACCCGCTGCATCTCTGTGGGCTCAGGGCAGGTTGTTCTGACCTCTATTTAAGGGCTGCTCAGGATTCTTTGAGGGACCCATCTGCTGTGATTGAAGCACACAAAACTTTGATTGGAGATTCTGGGGCTGGATAATAATTTCAAGTTTGGAAGGCTCAGACAGCGAAGGGCAGAGAAGCAGAGATGGTGGCAGGGCTGGACCAGAGGCTGCTGCTGAAGGAAAGCTCTAGCAGTGCAAAGCTGACAAATCCATCTTTGTGCTCAGGAAATCTCATTTTTTCTGGCCAAGAAAGGAATGGGAATTGGGTCCTGCACATCCAGGACACAAAAATGCACCGCAGCACTGGGGTGGATGTGAGAGCAACCTGCCTGCTTTGCAGTCATTGCAATTGCCATTGGTTTTGCATTGCAACAATCCCAGTCACTCCCTGGATCCCTGGACATGAAGCAGGAACGGGCAGCTGAGGGGCAGCAATTTATTAGATGAGAATATAAAATATTTTGTGACAGATTATGGGGGTTTTCCTGTGCTGAGCAGAGAAACCCTTTGGAAAATAAGGAGAATACAAAATATTTAGTGACATTTCAGATCACTGAGGTTTTCCAGTGCTGAGCAGAGAAATCCTTTGGAACTAAGGAGAATACAAAATATTTAGTGACATTTCAGATCACTGAGGTTTTCCAGAGCTGAGCAGAGAAATTCTCTGGAAACAAGGGCTGCCATGTTGCTGTTTTTGGTGCAGACACAGCCTCTCCCCCCTCAGCACTGGCCTCAGAGCCAGTGTGAGTTTGCTGCCACGCAGGAGGCTCCAGCCCACTATTTTTAGTGCTTAATGGCAAAGCTGATGGTGCCATTAATCCACTTGGGTGTACGAAATTCCATTTCCACCTCAAATTGCACCTCAGTGCAAATGGTAGCTTGTCCTGCTGTCACATACGTTCAGAAATTCATGATGCAACACATTTAATGACTTCCTATCCCAGCATATTGCCTGTGCAACTTGGTAATATGAGCAAATCCCCAGCTATTTATTCACTTTAAACTGCTGCACTGGACCCTGTCCTTGTAAATCTGTCACCTGCAGGTTAAATTTGAGAAGTGCTGCCTCTTGGTATTGAATTGTGGGTGCAAGGCAGTAATTCTGTGAGCTCACCATGAAACTGGGAGAGATTTGTGACTTTTTTAAGCTAACAAACCTGCAAGAGAAGCCCCAAACATTAATATAAGTGACATTGCACTTGATTCCAAAGTGTTTCTGCAAAGACATGAGGTGGGAAGGGTTCAGACATCAGCAAGCGCTTTTTAAAAATCAAACTAAGAAAATTGCACCACAGAAATACACAAGGAATGAAGCGCAAGGAAAATCTGCCTTATGCTTGCCTGCTCACATGTGATAAATGAAAATCTCCCCAGTCCTGCCGAGGTTTGAATGGGAACAATCCCAGTTCAGCCCGGTCCTAGTGGCCACCCAAAGGTGCACGGAGGGTGTCCGAGCACCAAAACCCTGCCACGGAGCGGGCAGGAAGCGTTTCGGGATGGATTTTTGGTTTTCCAGAGGGATTTTGGGGCAGGTCCAGGCTGCTCGGGCTCTGCAGAGGGCGCCAGACGGTTTGGGATGCTCGGGATGCCGCTCCAGGTGCTCCGGCTGTCACTCACCCAGGTGCTCGCTCTCAATGGCCAATGCTCCGCTCGCACGCTGCAGGAGGAGTTGGTTTTTTCTTTCTTGCATCTATAAATCCCTTCGTTCTCGGCTCCTTCCTTGCCACGGAAATAGCAACAGATGCTGGGCTGAGCTGCAGCATGCTGGCTGCCCCGGCAGAAGGGGAAACTCTCTGCTTCTCACCACCAGGAGAGCTGAGCCCAGCCATGTCCTGCTGCCGATTCCTCCCTGCAGACACAGCTGTTTGCTGCCCACGGGCTTGGGAGATCGCTTTCTTCTAAAGGAAAGAGCAGCCTGGCATAGAACCCACTGTAAATGCAGATTGTTTGATGTTTGCCCTTGTAAAAGTGACTAAAGTCCTGCTCGATCGCACCCCACATGCACAGCAGCAGCTTGGAAGGACCTGCTTTCCATTTTATATTTTTTTTTCTCTTTTTAACCTGTGCTGCCTCAGGTGCCCAGCCAGGGGTGAGCCCAGCTGCTGTGCTGGCCATGAACACCACACGCTCTGCATTCTCCTTGCAGCCCCTGCTGCTGAACGCCAGCGAGGACCTCAACGACTCCGTCCCCACCAACCGCAGCGGCGACGGGTTCTGCGAGCAGGTCTTCATCAAAGCCGAGGTCTTCCTGACCCTGGGCATCATCAGCCTGCTGGAGAACATCCTGGTCATCCTGGCAGTGCTGAAGAACGGCAACCTGCACTCCCCCATGTATTTCTTCCTCTGCAGCCTGGCCGTGGCAGATATGCTGGTGAGCATGTCCAACGCCCTGGAGACCGTGATGATCGCCATCCTCAGCAGCGGCTACCTGATCATCGACGACCACTTCATCCAGCACATGGACAATGTCTTTGACTCCATGATTTGTATTTCTCTGGTAGCCTCCATTTGCAACCTCTTGGTCATAGCCATCGACAGGTACATCACTATTTTCTATGCCCTCCGTTACCACAGCATCATGACGGTGAAGAAAGCCCTGACCCTCATTGTGCTCATTTGGGTGGCGTGCATCATCTGTGGCATCATTTTCATTGCCTACTCGGAGAGCAAAACTGTCATTGTGTGTCTCATCACCATGTTCTTCACCATGCTGCTGCTGATGGCCTCGCTGTACGTGCACATGTTCCTGTTTGCCCGCCTGCACGTCAAGCGCATCGCGGCGCTGCCCGTCGAGGGCGTGCCCGCCCAGCGCACCTGCATGAAGGGCGCCGTCACCATCACCATCCTCCTGGGGGTCTTCATCGTCTGCTGGGCGCCCTTCTTCCTCCACCTCATCCTCATCATCTCCTGCCCCATGAACCCCTACTGCATCTGCTACACGGCGCACTTCAACACCTACCTGGTGCTGATCATGTGCAACTCCGTCATTGACCCGCTCATTTACGCCTTCAGGAGCCTGGAGATGAGGAAGACTTTCAAAGAAATCGTGTGTTGCTGCTATGGCATGAGTGTGGGACAGTGCATGCTGTAAACACCTGGTTTTGGGTGGAAAAAACACGGCGTGGGTGTATAAATATAAATATATTTATGTAGATGTCGAGATGCAGAGCAGCTCACTTTAAACACAGTGCCTGAAGGAAGGGTGCAGGAAAGACAAAAGCCTCCTACATGATGCCTTGTTTCCTACTTTTTAGAGTTAAAACCGGTTTCAACTGAATTATTTGAAGTTTTTTAAATGGTTATAATAGAAAGAAATCCAGAGTGGTAACAAAACACTTACTGGGAGAAAGGAATCCTGAAAGGGAATGCCACTTTCTAGAGACTGAGATAACATTCCCTCTAGCATTCGTTTGTGCCTGTTGCTTTATCTCAGTGCCACTGCCAGCAAGTCAGTGTTTTCTAAAAGATTTCATTAGTAACCTCTGTGGAAAGCTATTTTTCCAAACACCAGCAGGTAACAGCATTGTTCTACACCCACCTTTCAATGAAAGAATAGACTGGCATTTTTGCTGATTGCCATAAAGCAGCCTGAGTACAGTTTTCAAAGGGTGAAAGCAAACAATTCTATTGCTCTGAAATCAGTTATCACTACAGTGTCAGTGACAGCGTGGCTTCAACAGCTGCCTGATAGGATTGACTCATGTGAAGGCTTTTGCATTATTTATTGTGATATAAGAGTATTATGCCCTTGAATTTCTGATTATTTTTGTAAAGCTGGAATGCCCTGATCAATGTAGTAATTGCTACGTTTGTAAAAACTCTTAGAAGCCTCCTTTTGATAAACCGTCACTAATGAGATCCACGGATCTGAACAGCGGAAAGAGCTAAAATGCAAAACACTTTGAATGCAGCTTTGTGTAAAATCTGCAGGGAGTCCTTAGAAATACCCACCTCTAAGTTCAGCAGCTGGAAGGAGTCAGATGTGTGTGGCAGAGAGGAGAAATAAATCTCCTGGGGCAGAACAATAATAAATGTCCTTCCTTCAGCTCCAGGCTGCACTCAGGGGCTGGCGGCTGCTGCCCTGGGCACAGGAGAGCCCCAGGGCTGTGTGCCACCCTCTCCAACCCCTGGGTGTCAGTGCCATGCACAGCAAGCTCCTGCAGCTGCCCCAGTTCAGTCTTTGCTCTCTGCAGAACAAACCCACAAACCCTGCAGCGCCTTCAGCCAGCTCAGTGTCCCCGAGCAGGGGCTGCTGCAGACACAGCACGGGCAGTGACACCACCAGTGCCAGGCTGAGAGCGCCCCGAGCCATCCCAAAGGCTGCTTGGCACCTTGCTGGTACCTCGCTTTCAGCAGGGGGGCATCCCCAAACCCTCAGAGCTGTCTGATGCTTTCAAACGTCTCAAAGATCTCATTTGGCTTAAAACTCTCCGGTTCATTCCTTCTTGGTTTTGCTGGGTTGATGTTTTTTTTCCCCCTGGCACTCTCCTCTGCCAGGTGAGAATCAATTGATGCACGCAGAGCTTCCCCAGCTCCCGTGTCCCCATTTCTGCCCCACTCTGGTGCTGCTGTTTCAGGGGCTCCAGACCCAGCCCTGCTGCCTGTGGGGAGTCACATTTCCCACCCTGCACCTCCTGGCCCGTGTTTGATCCTCAGCATCCCACAGGAACAGCCCCATTTCCTGCTCTTATGGGCTGGATAATCCTCCTGGGGCCAAGAACCAGTTCTCCTATCCCAGCATATTACCTGTGCAACTTGGTGAGCAAATCCCCAGCTATTTATTCACCTAAAACTGCTGCACTGGAGCACTCTGTGCTCCAGCCACAGTCTGTCCCACCACAAACCAACCTCATGTTCCCTATTTCTCCTTTCCTCTGATCACACCCAAAATTCCTTAATTGAGTTCTCACTTCCTCTCATAATCACATCCTCCAGACTTCCCCCTTTCCAGCACTCCTTCTGTTCCAGCACTTACCCAATCCTACAACCCTTCATTTTAGAAAGGTCAAATTAAAATAATAAAAAAAGCAAAACCTCACTGTGGAGCAGAGCAGGCACAAATGGAAATTCTCCCTGTTTCAAGAAGAGACCAAAGACAATGCCACTGACTGGCAAAGCCGAAAGCTTTCAGCTTTGTGTGTGTGTCCCCAAGCCCAGCTCAGCTGTGTCCTGCTGGCCAGCCTGTCCCACCTTGCAGCAGCTGAGGTGGCACAAGGAGGTGAAATCAGCACAGAGAGCCACAAAACTTCTGCGGTGTGCACGGACTGTGCCTGCCTGTTGTAAAAAACCTCTGCTTTTCCTCAGTCTTCTGTACCCCTACACTCTGGAGCATGGTTTGCCACGATGTTCTGCCTCAGGTTATTGTGTACTTAGCTCTTGTTGCACCTGATGTCCTCCTTATTTCTCTGATGTCCTTCTTTTTTCTCTTTTAAAAGCAATTTTAGCAGGACTGATGCAGTGCTTTGCCTCTAAGCAAAACCTATTCTGCTGAATAAAATCTGGAGAGATCACTGGGAATCATGTTTGCTTCTGTCAGAGCACCACACACAGCAAACCAGTCTGGGGGCTCATAAAGCTGAAAACAAAGCCTAACGCTGGGGAAAGGCCTCTCAATTCAGAGAATCATGGAATGGGTTGGGCTGGAAGGGACCTTGGTTAGGCAGTGCCATGGCAGGGACACCTCCCACTGCCCCAGGCTGCTCCTGGCATGGAAATCTTCACAAAAATGAGGGGGGGAAAGCCAAATTTTCAGTGCCATGCGCAGGAAGAGAGTCCATAAAAGCCCCCAAAGACCCCTGACCCCTTGTGGCACCAGGTTACCCAGGAGAGGGGTGGGTTTGCTCAGCCCCAGGGTTTGTGCACACCCTCAGCTCTGAGCCTGCTCTGGAATTCTGTGGGGCACTGATGGACCCAGGGATGCAGGGTCACAGCAAGGGTGGCCCTGGTGGGAAGGGAAAGAGGGAATGTCCATGGGGCTGAACCCCAAAACAGCAGCGAGAGAGGGAATGCTCACAGCTACAGAGCCAGGGGTGAGGGAAAGGGAAAGGGAAAAGGGAAAAGGGAAAAGGGAAAAGGGAAAAGGGAAAAGGGAAAAGGGAAAGGGAAAAGGGAAAGGGAAAAGGGGAAAGGGAAAAGGGAAAAGGGAAAAGGAAGAAGGGAAAAGGGAAATTGAAGGGGAAAGAAAGGGAAATGGAAGGGAAAAGGGAAAGGAAGAGGAAAAGGAAAAGGAAAAGGAAAAGGAAAAGGAAAAGGAAAAGGAAAAGGAAAAGGAAAAGGAAAAGGAAAAGGAAAAGGAAAAGGAAAAGGAAAAGGAAAAGGAAAAGGAAAAGGGAAAAGGGGAAAGGGGAAAGGAAGGGAAGAACAGGGCTGCACTGCAGGCAGCAGGACAGACATAAACATGTTGATGAGGAGGGAGCCCTGAAGTGATGCTCAGCCACCCCCAGGGTCAGAACTCCAGCAGGAGCCACCCAGGAGCACCCAGAGCAACATTTCCAGCTGGGAATCTGCCCCTGGGACTTCAGGGCTGCAGGGAAATGCCACCACCTGTATACCAACATGTAATCACCACCTGTATACCAACATACAACCTGCTCATAATAACAAATGTTTCTTCCTTGAGGAGAGTGCTGGGCTGAACAAGATACGTGCAGTTTCCCCCCAGATGGTCGAAGAAATGGCAGGCTAAATTATATATTTTGCCTCTAAAGGTATCATTATTATGGATTTATTCAGTCAGATTTTCTGCAGGAAAATCGAGAGGTTCACAGACATTGTAGGATTGCCATTTGCTCAAAGATGTGTTAGGAAATCCTCATATATTTAAGACAAATATTTGAATTCCTAAGAACAGGAGTTATCCTGCTAAGTCAACTCCACACAGCATATTCTGCCAATTACAGACAGATTTGTTTCTTTCACATTAAATTCAGCACTGTGCAGGCAATTTCCCCATCAATAAGTGTCTAAATATTTTATAATTGACAGCATTTGTATTAATGGGCAAATAACCAAGTCAGGCACAGAACTCTGCAGTCAAACAAGGTCATTGTTCAGGCCATTGGTACAAACACTGCATTGCCACTGAAATAAAAAGCTTCTATTTGTTGGTGGCTGGGTGGGGACCAGGGTTTGCTGTTTGGTGGCTTCACCTAAACCTCAGTTTGGGAGGAAGCCACAGATGGGGTGTCACAAGAGACACGGGGAACCCCTTTGCTGTTTGCAGCCCGGTCTCAGCTGCAGAGCCCTGCACAGCACAGGGACACCAGGGGAACAGCAACTGCCCCACAGCTCCCTGCCCCACTTCCAAGGGGAAAATCCACTCTCATGGGATGATTCAAGTCTTCAAAGTGAAACAGAGGGGGTGAAATGGGATACTGGGGAGGAATTCTGCCCTGGGAGGGTGCCCAGAGCAGCTGTGGCTGCCCCACATCCCTGGCAGTGCCCAAGGACAGGGCTGGGAGCAGCTGGCACGGTGGGAGTGTCCCTGCCATGGCTGGGGTGGCACTGGGTGGGTTTGGGGTCCCTCCCAAGCCAGAGCACGCCAGGATCCCCCAGCCCTGCCTGCAGCAGGAACGTGAGCACAGCACAGCTGCTCCTGGCAGGGCAATGCAGACTTTCCTCAACACCTCAAAGGGAAGATCAGGTAAAATGAGAGGCAGGAGAAGGCTGGGTGGGCACAGAGTGTGAGCAGGCTGCAAACAGCCCTGGGTGCACCTGGGGATGTGTGAGGTGTGGGAGAGCCCTGAGGGTGAGTATCTGTGGTGCCAATCAGGGTACAACCAGTGTGAAATCAAGAGTCTGCAGCTGATTAAGGCAGACACCATCCCTGTTCCTGTCTGATCTCCCAGAGCCTGCACGTTACTCCTGTCTTCAGCCTTCAAGACCAGAGAAGCTCTTCACCAAGCCCTTGTCTCTCACAGTGAGTCTGAGCTTATTCCTCGCTTGGGCAGAGCACCAGCCCTTGCACCCCCAGCCTTTTATTGCCTCTGCTTCCAGTCAATTATGTGCTGCTTGTGAACAAGTTTGCCTTTAGTAATCTTAAATTTGTACAGCATGTACTTGGAAAGGTCTAAATCTAAATCAAGGACTCGTAATTTCAGGGTTTGAAATGGCACAGGGACAGTAAATAAATGTCATCTTTCATTTTCAAATTTCTCTGCATGAAAGGAACTGACTTGGGAAATCCAAAACTTTTTGGCAAAACAAACCAGAAAGGAGGCAGGACCGAATATGAGGCGTGCAGTAAATTTATTTGTAAGAAAGTAATTAATGTGTGTGAACATCCAGCTTGGTGTACGAAACTTAACCCAAACACTTCAGTGCTGTCATCACAAGGGAACTGCATTGTCTTGGATGTTTATGTAATAACAATCCGTGTATTTCTCCTGAAGGACAGCAGTGTGTCTCAGTGGAACAGGGGCTATTTAAATCCACAAATCAAGGCAGAACAGCAACCCCTGCATTGTGCTGTGACCTCAACCCTCAGCTCCAGGGGAAGGCAACAGCAAAAATGGACACAGTGCTCATCAGTGATCGCCAAAGGAGTGCTAAAACAGATTTTTTTTTTTATTTTTTTTTTTTTTTTTAAAGCAGAATCAGCTACAATTCTCTAAAATCAGTTTTCCTCTCGGGTTTGTTTAAGCTGACAGGGACACCAACAAGGGGTGGATGAGGCTGCTTTGGGTGTCTGTGCCCCTTGGCAGGCACAGCCCAGAGCTCTGGGCAGGCTCTCTGCTCTCCCCCTGCTCCTCTGCACCGCTCCCAAATGAAACTCAACAGATAAATAATTCCCCCCATCCCCTCAGTAATATTTGACAGTGCTTCCCTGTTTAATGCCGGGAGAACATCTAAAAAAACCCCCAATAATCCATGTGTAACGTGGCACAAAGCTGCCATGCCATAAATGAACCTGCAGCTGTGTGGCTCCAGCTGCTGGGATGTCATTCCTTTCCCCAAAAGCTGCAGATGTGTGCCCAGGAGCAGCTCTGAGCATCTTCCCCTTGGCAAACCCACTTCGGAGAGGCCAGAGGTAAACATTTAAAATCCACCCAGGTAAATTCAACCAGCCAGCATCACCCCACAGGGGATTCTTCATGGAATCAAAGGTCCCTTTGATTAAAATGAGAAGCAGCAGAAAAATGTGCACTGAGACACAGTTTAACAGTTCCTGTTAAATCAGGAGTTGTGTGTATTGGCAGACAAAGGGACAGTTGCATATTTCTGTGGTAAAAAGCTTTTACTAATGAGCCATTGTTCTCTTTGGCTACCTGCATTTAAATTAAAAAACACACAGGGGTTTTGCTTTTAACTAAGGAAGAGAAGTTGAAACTGAAATTATTTCCAACTGAGAACAAGTACAAGTGGACTTGTGGGTGTAATAACAGTGCAAGCATTGTTTCCATCACTGATTCATGGAATTTAGCCTTTCTGTGGATGATCTGAGGTGCAATTTGATAAGTCTATCCTATTGTTATTGCCCAAAATCCATAGATTCTTTTGTTCTTAACACAAATCTCTTTAAAATAGGAACCACACATCATCAATTCTGTTACAAAGATAATAACTACTAAATGCTAAGTTTTAAATGCTGGGAAAATGGGAATGACATTGGAAACAAGCAAAATATCACAGAACAGTACATTTTTATCAAGAGATAAAGGAGTGTTCTTTCTTTTCCATAATTTCTATGAGTGGGTAATAAACAGGTACAAAATCTACTGAAATGAAACCAGGCACACATGGAATCAGACAGGGCACACATAAGTGACGAAATATTCTTTTTACAAACCAATTCACCGAGCAGGAAAAACAAGATGTTCTCCAAGTTTCACTTCATCGCTTTCTTTTCTCATATCACATTATCTAACTTGGTCTGGAATTGATTTCTGCCTTCTCTGGTTGTTTATTTGGCAGCTTCACCAGGGGCTGACACACCACTGTGACTGCTCCTTGTAAGGGGTTTTTTCTCTTGTATTAAAATCCCTCCTTTGCTGGCTGGCAGGAAAAGCTGCACTTCCCATGCTCAGCTATTTCCAGAGGCAAACCCAGAAACGAGGCAAGGGAGCCTTTGCCTCCACCCTGCTCCCTTAGCAAGAAGGTTTTTATATTATTTTATCTACCACTGCTCATTCCCAAAAGGAAAACCTACAAAAGATTCCAGAAAATTTTGCCCTGTGGCTTTGGCCTTTCTATTTTGGTATTGTTAATTTGTACTGGCCAAAAACTTATTGTACTTGTAAGGGTTAAATGACAGATAAGCCAATAATCCTTTCAAACTTAAAGCTTAAAATACAGAGATTTAAAGCACCCAAGAGCAAATAACAAATTTCAATAACAAATAACAATTTTTTTATTTGTTCAAATAACAAAAAAAATATTGTAACAGGTGTCTCAGTTCTGTGTGATAGCAGAAGCACAGTGAAAATCAATGCTCTCCTTCCGAATGGAACTCATTATTTCTCAGGCAGGGTGGGTTTTAAATATCATCTTTTGACCTCGTGCAGCTCCTTAGCAGAATCTAAGAGCTGTTAAACCACTGCCAGGCTGAACCAAGGGGAAATATTCAAGCCCGGCTCAATTATGATGTGCAAAGCAATATGTGGAGAGGTGTTGGGCTTCCCACTGGGCACCTCAGGTTTGCTTTTCTTCAGGAAAGCTGCAGAAAGGGCTTGGCTTTCCCCTGCTTGATGCCTTGCGGACCAAAGTGGGACTTAAGTGGCGCCATGGACAGAAGGAGCGGGATTTCTGATTCAGCCACCAAAACCTGCTGCTCAGGAGATCTCATCCTGCAAGGGGAGATATCAGGGAATACGCAGGGGACCCCACACCTTCATCAAAGTCAAATAATGGAGCTGGAAAAGTTGGCAGGGTGGATATTTAGCAGCACTTTCCACAGAGAGCTCGGGGAGCAGAGTTCCCTGGGAGAGCTGGAGCTGTGTGACAGTTTTGTGCTTTGTTTTCTTAAATGCTGTCCCTTTGGAAGTTCTCCTTAATGAAAAATTATTCAGCTATCCTGAAGTAATGCTTTCCTTTTAATGTGATAATTACTACCAATTTGCTGTCTAACTGCTGAGCAGAAAAGGCAAATAACTTGTGAGGCATATGCACAAATATTGCTATTGGGAAAATTAAATCACTGCTGGACTGCCCCTTCCTTGCCCTGTTGGGAGCTGGAATGAGCAGGACATGCAACACAAGGTCTAATATTACTTTTTCTGAAGAGATGAGTGCATCTGGGCAGCTCTGTAAATGGTGAGCAAGAGCCCTCCATGATCAAAACCACCAGATCAAAGAACCTGGAGCAATCTGATATTCTCAATAAAGGCAAAGATGGAATTAACTAAGAGTGCAGCTCCCACATTGAAGCAGCAGTGAATACAAGGTCATTAAGCCATCTGCATAATCAGTGAGCATGTGTTAAAAGCAAAAAGTAATTTCTGTAAGGGAGAAAAGTCTGGAAAAAGGCCTTTTCTGATTGAAAAGTTGTAATTGTTCCCAAAAAAATTGCTTGGCATGCTCATGTTAATGCTGTAATGAATGGATTTCAAACATCATTTTGTTTTCTTTGTGGTTCCAACAGAGCCTTGTCCAGTGTGCTGGAAGCTGGATAATCACACCCACTCTGGCTGGATATTTATGGGGTGTAAGAAGCCAAAATGGGCACTTTCACATCCTGCAACTGGTAGCTCACAGCGAAAAGTAGCAGCAGAACCTTCCAGTTACCATGAGTTATAGATGCATTTATACATATTTATATATATATATATATATATATATATGCATTTATACCTGTGTATGTACAAGTCATGTTTCATTTTCCTTATGAAGCCACACTTGGAATCAGAGGCTGACAATTCACAGAAAATCTGGAATTACCTGGGTTTTGCAGTCACGTTTGTGCCGTGCTCACATGAAAGCTGTTTTTGTTCGTGTTGTTTTAACGAGAATTTAAGCACCCTCCGTTCTGCTGCCTTACACCCAGCTAGTTTCAATTAAAATGTGGAAAACAAACGAGACCCACACATTTACAAGGGTCATTTGAAGAGAAACTGGCACAAAGCAATTTAGAATTTACTTAGGAAGATGAACCAAGACCAGGAGAAGGACCAGGAGCAGGAGTAGGATCAGGAGCAGGAGCAGGATCAGTATTAGGACCAGAACTAGGATCAGGATCAAGATGAGGATCAGGGCCAAGACCAGGACCACGACCACGACCAGAACCAGGACCAGGATCAGAATCAGGATCAGTATTAGGACCAGAACGAGGATCAAGATCAAGATGAGGATCAGGGCCAGGACCAGGACCAGATCAGGATCAGGACCAGGATGAGGATCAGGATCAGGATCAGGACCAGAACCAGGACCAGGACCAGAACCAGGGCCTGGACCAGAACCAGGATCAGGACCAGAACCAGGGCCAGGACCAGGGCCAGGACCAGGACCAGAACCAGGATCAGGATCAGGGCCAGGACCAGGACCAGGCTCTCCACAAAGGCCCTGTCCTGCAGGAGGGCCTGGTTTTAAGCAGCTCCCATCAGCAATTCTGCTTTCTCCACCTGGCCACAAGTGTTTATGGACTCAGTGTTTCCCTGAGATTCATGCTGATCAACTCAGGAAGGAAATCAGCATTAGGAAGCAGAACAACAAATAATTGCCACAGACCAGTACTGCAAAACAGCCAATTTGGCTGAGATTCAAATGAAAAATTACTATTGCTCGGCCTTCATTTGCTATCTGCTGTATCAGAAGCTGTTATTAATCATATTCCCAGTTCAGACTCCAGAAATCATACAGTTTAATACCCAGCAGGAAGTGATACATCCACATAATCACCAGAGTGTACATATTTTGGCTGAATAATTGCTTTCTTTCGAGGGAGGAAGATAGTGGCCCGTCACAATTCTTGTTTTGACAAAAAACTTCATTTTAAACAGACACCAGTATGGGAAGAGTCACTCAAGTGGAAAAATATAAGTATTGGATGGAACAGTGCACATTAAATGGCAATTAGAGCAGTTCCTTATTAAAAGCCAAACCCAAACCAAACCACAAGCCCAAGACAAATTACAAATCAATTACCTCTTGCTGTCAAGCACATGATAATTAAAGCTTGCTTGATGCCACACTGTGAGAGACTGGCAGGGGTTTTCTAATCTGAAAAACGCTGCAAGCTCTGACTTGTTACACTGGCCCACTTCAGTAACAAAAATGCTTGAGAATGCCCAAAAACTGCTCCCAAAATCCATCAGAGGGCTCCCCAGAGGGCTCAGGGTGCTGCTGGGAGCCTCACTGGGAGGAGAACCCCAGAAATGGGACTGGGAGCAGCCACAAGCCACAACAGCAATGCAATGGACCATTGGTCACTGTGTGGTGTGGCTGCTGAAATGCAAATATTTGCAACTCCAAACTCTCCATTTACATTTTCCAAACAAAATCAAACAGCCACTGCTGGCCATGGACATTGAAGGAAGTGCCCATGGGGGAAAATAATTTCCAGTGCATCAGCACCTCTTATATCATCAGTAGTTCTGTTCATGCTGCTTTTACTGTCCTGGATGGAGGCAGTGGCACCTTCCCTGTGCTCCCTCAGGAAGCAGATTTGTGCTTTGGTTGTCCCCTGTGCTCTCGTTTGTGACACGCTGCCACAATTCCACATCTGTGCCTCTCGTTCTCCTGTTCCTGTTAGAAAATTGGGGTTTTTGGACAACAGATGATTGTTCTCTCTCTGGGGGGCTCCTGCAAAGACAAAAAAAAACAGCTGTGAGGCTCACAGTGGTGTTTCTGAACAGTGGGAAGAGATCATCCCAGAATTTCACTCTGATTTACCCTGGCTGTGCCGGCCTGATCACATTTTCACTGCAGCCATGCTGACACTTAAAAGTTTGCCATAATGCACCGCAAAGGGATTTTTTTTTTCCTCCTCCAAATAAAAGGAAGGAAGACTGGAAAGTTCCTGCTGCATCTGTAATCAAAAGCAGACTTCACACACTTTACAGCAAATTTCATTACACGTTTCAAAACGACCAAGACAGGATTTTGTGATTACTGCTGCAAGCTCTAGGTCTGAGAAGAGTTAAATAGTTAAAGGAGAAAGGCTTGTGCCACACATGGTAAATATTTCATGCTGAATTTATCTAAGAGACCTCTTTTCCTCAATACCTTGTTCAGCTGGCTGTTTTCCACACAGGTTTGAGGTAACTCCCCTCAGGAGGTGCTGCAGGAGAATTCCTGTTGGTAGAGCAAGTGGGGAGGCCCAAAGCAAGAGGTTCCTCCAACCCTTTCAAAAACTGAAGAATCAACCATTTTCCTGCCCCTTGCCAAGGCTTTTGATTGTTTTTGATGTTTAGAGGTGGACTTTGATGTCTAGAGGCAGTGTTGGGTTCAGAATTAGAAGAGCTTAAAGCACCCTCACCATTATTGATCCATCCTCAGTAATTCCATGGCTCTACAAACTCCCCCTGACAGCTGTTCCAAGGGCTTGCATCCTCTTTGTTCCCCACCCACCCTGATGGTGCAGCTCATGCCAAAGCTTTGCCATGCCGTGGTGCAGCTCATGCCACAGACCAGCAGCTCCACGTCGGAACTGGGAAGAGCTATAATACAAACACTAATTTAATTTAGAGACTTAATATTTCCTTCTCTTCAGTTCTCTTGTCCTCCAGGAGATGAATTCATGTTTTATGGAGGTATTTTTATGCTGCAGGGATAAGGGTGTAACTACAGAGTAAAACAGGACACACCAAAAGTTCCAAGAACCACGAACACTCAGTTCTTTCCTTTCCTAGGACCTATTGGCACAAAAGGATGGTGTGGGGTTTTTTTCATCTTCTCACCTCTACTATCAATAGCAAAGATCATCCTCACAGCAGTTTCAGGGGAGGAGGTGACTGGAGGACATAACACAGCGCTGTTTTCAAGGAAAATTGTTTTCAGGTCCCTGCCAAGCACCATCAATACATTAATCATGGTTGTGCTGACACAGCCAGGCAGGCACAGCCCTCCAGCAGTGCTCTGCTCACTGGCAGGTGCTGGGGCTGCTTGTATCATCTTGAATATATAAATCACTAACAAATATTTCTGGTTTATCACAGAAAAACTTCTCAGTGTCTACCTGGTGTTGGTTACACAATCCAAGACCAGCATGTAGGAAATAGAAGCAAAGACAAATAGCTCCTGCAGATTGTTTTTCATTATGGTGAAAATGGGATTCTTGATGGAAGCTTCAAACCAAGCACTACTTGGATAACCACAGAGAAATTAAAGCTGGGGGAATCTTTGCAGCCATTCAGTTCTGCAGCTTCTACGAGAAACTCGCCTGCACAAGAAGAAAACCAGGTGGGTCCTGGCAGTGGGTGAGATGTGCTCCAGCCTGAGCAGCTGGGCAGGAGCTCGGTTTGGTGGAGCTCTGGGATCCATCCAGGCCTTTGTGCAGGCTGTGAGTGACCCTGCAGGGACCCAGAGCTGGATCCGTGTGCGGGTGGGCACACCTGAAACTCCTCCAGACCCTCTCATCAGCCCCGGCCTCAAAACAGGAGCAGCCTGGTGGCCTTGCACTGGAGAGCTCCCTCCTTGGAGAGGGAACAGGGAGTCCTTGTCCGTGTCTGCTTACAGAGACAGGCACCCCAGCATGCAGGGACAGTGTGCAGGGACAACGTGCTGTGACAATGACACTGTGCTGTGACAGTGTGCAGGGACAATGTGCAGGGACACTGTGCTGTGACACTGTGCAGGGACAATGACACTGTGCTGTGACACTGTGCTGTGACATTGTGCTGTGACACTGTGCTGTGACACTGTGCTGTGACAATGACACTGTGCTGTGACAGTGCTGTGACATTGTGCTGTGACAATGTGCTGTGACAATGACACTGTGCTGTGACAATGACACTGTGCTGTGACACTGTGCAGGGACAATGTGCAGGGACACTGTGCAGTGACAATGTGCAGAGACACTGTGCTGTGACAATGTGCTGTGACACTGTGCTGTGACACTGCTGTGACACTGTGCTGTGACAATGACACTATGCTGTGACACTGTGCTGTGACAATGTGCAGGGACAATGTGCTGTGACACTGTGCTGTGACACTGTGCTGTGACAATGACACTGTGCTGTGACAATGTGCTGTATCCCTTCCTCTATGGAGACATGGTGCTTCAATATTAACCACCAAAACTGAGGAATTTCTGTTATCTTGCTCAAGCTTTTTACTGTCGAATCTACAATCCTTAGCTGGAAATTTACAGCTCTCAGAAACCTTCCAGAATCATAAATATACGGTAAGAAAACTTTTTTGGTTGTTTGTTTGGCTTTTTTGTGTTTTGGGTTTTTTTCTTTTTTTTTTTTCATGATATCTAAAGATAAAATAATTTTTCATGTAGAACTTGAGTGTTAATCCTTCCCCATGTCTTGTAGAGGAACTTCTTTTGCAGTATCTAAACAGGCTTCAAGAGAGCTGGAGAGGGATAGGGACAAGGACAAGGAGTGACAGGGAATGGCTTCAAGCTGGCAGAGGGAAGACTGGGATTAATTACAAGGAAAAAATCCTTTATTTACTCACAGGGTGGGCAGGTGGCACAGGGTGCCCAGAGCAGCTGTGGCTGCCCCTGGGTCCCTGGCAGTGCCCAAGGCCAGGCTGGACAGGGCTGGGAGCAGCTGGGACAGTGGGAGACCAGGGGGTGGAGATCCCTTTAAGCTCCCTCTCAAAGCAAATCGTTCTATGAATGGAAATGTTCCAGACAAGAACATTTTCTGTTTCCTGTGCTGGTGACGTGGATGTTATGGCACACTGCACTCCAAGCACTTGCAGCAACCATTTAATGCTTTCATTTTTTTCATTATATGTAATTTGGGACTCCTGGATAAGGAAGTGAGGAGTGCATGGATAACCAAACCAGCTAAAAGCTTTCAATTAGCTCAGTACATCGTTCAGTGCAATTAACATCAACGGGAGTTTGGATTTATACTTTTGTAAGCCAGTTTCTGAAACAGCTGCAGTGCTTAACTTTTAAAATCATTTCAGCATCACAACAACCTCAAAACTCCTGCTGCACTCAGGCAACTGAAGTAGGCTCCTTTCCACTAAAATTAGTGCAATTATCGCTGCCTTAATGATGCCCCAAGCAGAGTGGAGAGCCTGTGGGCATTTTATTTTCTGTCCAAGAACAACTTAGACGCTATTTCTCCCTCTAAAAGCCTCAGGGAATCAGGAAGTTTTGTGAGAGAAGGAAAGCAGCAGAATGGAGACTTGCTCAATCTCTGACCCAGCATCCTGTGCCACACACAGAGATAAAAGTCTTTAAAAGAGAAGAAGCCAATCCATGCCAGGGTGGAAGATGTGCCCGCACCTCTGGGCACTGCCAGCCCAGCTGTCCTTGAGGATGGCTCCACCCGGGGTGCTGGGCACTGCTGGCAGGGCAGCAGAGCCGTTTGTACAGCCTGGGGGAAATGAGGTCCTCAGAACCCACCTGGAGGTTCTCCTGCAGCTCCTGAACTGCCTGACACGACCAGCCCGAGCTTCTCCTCTCACTGAGAGGGACCAGCCCTGCTCCGAGCAGCACAAATGGTCAGCAAAGCCTCCAAAAGCACTGCTACGTGCTGCTTAAATACTTTGCATTATTAATGAGGAAAAAAATCACAGTTTCATTAAATGCCACTGCCCAATTAGAAAGACCAAGAAACACAAATGCCCAACATTTATACTGCTTTTTTATAATGAGCTGATCCTGAGCATAATGTGGGATCGCTCAGCTTATCCAAAGTGCCTTTTCCCCAGCTGGATCTGTAATTCCTTTTGCAGGATAACTGATCATTTAGCTGCAGAGGATGCTCTGCTTTTTTGTGCTCTCCTCTGGCTGCTGCAAACTCTGCTTTCCCCTCAGAGCAACTTAATGAAGTTACTCTGCATTGTATCCAGCCTGCCAAGGGACACAGGGAGAGTGCTCAGCCTTCATTTGAGCTCAGAGAGAGGCAGAAACAAAAATGGGCAGAAACAGGAATGGGAATGGGAATGGGAATGGAATGGGAATAGGAATAGGAATAGGAATAGGAATAGGAATAGGAATAGGAATAGGAATAGGAATAGGAATAGGAATAGGAATAGGAATAGGAATGGGAATGGGAATGGGAATGGGAATAGGAATAGGAATAGGAATGGGAATGGGAATGGGAATGGGAATAGGAATAGGAATAGGAATAGGAATAGGAATGGGAATGGGAATGGGAATGGGAATGGGAATGGGAATGGGAATAGGAATAGGAATAGGAATAGGAATAGGAATAGGAATAGGAATAGGAATAGGAATAGGAATAGGAATAGGAATAGGAATGGGAATGGGAATAGGAATAGGAGCTGGTGTTCCTGTGAGAAGAGCCTGCAAGCACAGAATTCCTGGCTACAGCTACTCAGGCAGCAGGACTGGGCTCCAGATATCCAAAACCTAAAAAGCTCTTTGGAAATCTGAATAATTTTTTTTTTTTTTTTTTTGTGTGTGTAAAGGAGCGCAGTCTTTAATCCATTTATTGGTTTAATTAACAAGTTATCGTGGCTGGTGGTTTGTCCTTATGGCTCACTGAGAATGGAGAAGTCAGTGGCACCAATGCCAAGGTCAGACCCAGGGTGTGGGGGACAGCTGTGGTGGCTCTGTCACTTCTCTGTAGCTCGTGGCCGCTCTGGATGTCACAGGCAGGAAGAAGAGAGATTTGGCAAAGCTGGAAAATTTTATAGCTGGAAAATTTTGTTGTTGTTACAGAATCACTGAAGATGGAAAAGACCTCCAAGAGCCCAAGCTGTGCCTGATCCCACCTTGTCACCAGCCCAGAGCACAGAGTGCCACATCCAGGGGTTCCTGGGACACCTGCAGGGATGGGAAAGCAGAGGGGCACCAACCCCAAACACATCAAGTCACGGCCCTCAAGTGACCAAAAGTGCTCAGACACGATTCTGTAATTGCCAATTTGTTCCTTTACTGCTCTGCTTCCATTTTCTTTTATTTTTACATGGTGAACCAAGTGCTAATGAGCCTTGTGAATGGACGAGGAAAGGCAGAGCTGTGTCACTTGCTTGGTGTGTGCTGGATTGGAGACTCTGCTGGCACTCAGCTTCGTTTTCTGCTCCCTCCTGATTCCCTGGAGCTCCATGACACGGCAGGGAGAGAACAGGAACAGGCAGGAGCGGTGTCAGCCTCAGCACTGAGAGCTCTTGCTGATCACCAAAGGACTTGTGCAATCTCTGCCTATATTTAGGAAATGGCCCCGTGAATGTGTCAGGTGCCTCCTTCAGGAGAGACAGCATCCGACAGACTGGCAGAGCTTCAGGCTGGGAAATGACACAGGAATGGAAAACAAAGATCCTTAGGAAAGGATTTTTCACGTGGAATGGAAAACAAAGATCCTTGGAAATGGATTTTTCACAAGGAATGGGAAACAAAGATCCTTGGAAATGGATTTTTCACAAGGAATGGGAAACAAAGATCCTTGGGAAAGGACTTTTCACAAGGAATGGAAAACAAAGATCCTTGGGAAAGGATTTTTCACAAGGAATGGAAAACAAAGATCCTTGGAAATGGATTTTTCACAAGGAATGGGAAACAAAGATCCTTGGAAATGGATTTTTCACAAGGAATGGGAAACAAAGATCTTTGGGAAAGGATTTTTCCAGACCTGGTAAGGGCCTGCTGGAAAAAGGAGCAGATCAGGGTAACTGTTAGCACAAGCAAGTTCAAATCTGCTGCCTCAATCCATTTATTGGGCTGCTTGGATGCAAAGCTGAACTAATTTGCATTGATTTGTAATAACTTGCCCAAACTCACTCAGAAAATCCATCTGATGACCTAATATATCCTTATGGATGGAGAATGGCCCATTCTCTTCCCCCTCCCAGTTTCCAATAACTCTGAACTGGGAAGAACAGAACCGTGTTGCTTGAATTTCTGTGGGAGGCTTCTCAGAGTGCAGCATCTGTGCAGATTTCAAAGGTTTCTGAATGAAAAGAATCAGGAGATAAATGAGAATGAACTAACTCATCAGCATAATCAAAATAATAATTTAGTCACATTACAACTCAGACAGAAACAACAGCCCAAATGGGAAGCAGGATATAATTAGCCTCACTTTCCAGCAGTATTAATGAACCTAACAATGTGGTTAACATAACTGCTTAGTAATTGAAGCATGCAAATTTAATGTTTCTCTCGCCATCAGCGGCAAAGAGAAGTTTGAGAGGAAATGACAGAATACGTTTGAATGAATGCTCTGCAAGGTGAAAGGCAGAGCCCTGAGTGCTGTTTTGGCAGCCTGGATCCCAGCCTGATTCATCAGCTCAGGAACAGCTGCAGGACCCGGCCCGACCTGGGGACTGGGTGGGTTTGGGTCCCATCCCCACTGGGGGGAGTCTGAGCTGCCTGGGAATGGTTCAAGATTGTGCTGAATCCTCGGCTGACTCAGGATTCCACATCCAACACCCATTGCTGCTTTTTGGGAGACGTGGAATTGGATGTACAGAATCTTTACATGTTTACAAAGGCTGCTCTGAAAAAGCAACAGAAGCAATCCTGTGTATTTTTAAAGAGCGGGGTTGAATAGGGGAGAAATAAATCCATCAAACCACAAATGAATTTGCCACACAGGTAAAATAAACGTCACTATTTGATCATCACACAAGATTCATCACAATGAAAAAAAAAAGCCAAAACCAAGAATAATTAAGCCAATGTGCATATCAGATTCTGAACTGAGCAAATTTGCTGCACTGAGCCTAGAATTTAAATGATCTTGTCTGTGGATGACTAAAGGTTACTGCTCTCACAGTTCAAATGGAAAAATGTGTTCATCAAAAACATATCTATTAGCCTCACAATAGTAAGCACTCTGTGAATACAAAGAAGTTTCTTAGGAATAGGTAATGCTGAAGGCTTACCCAGAAATGGGGAGCTGCCAATTTTCAGAAACAATTACTCAATTTGCCAGCAAACATATTTTCCTTCCTGGCTCTGGAAGGAGAGGCCTGGTTGTACTCACTCACTAATGCCCATGTTTGCAGCTCTATATACTTCGGTATTTTTAATTTTCTGGTAACTTGTCTTGATATAATTTTAGAGATTCTATTAAATATTTTATAGAGCAGCCCATTGTAAATCAATCTCCGACATAATGTACCATTATTTCCCATAGATCTTTTTCTGCAGCTCAAAAGCATTTCAATAAAGCTCTAAAAGCCCTGGCAATGACAACACTCGGTGTTGTGCATCACCATGGCAATGCTTCAGAAAATAGCTTTGATTTGGGGTCGGAAAGATCAAACATTAGATTAGATTGAAAGTACAGAGTTCATCCTGATACAACCTGAAACTATCATGGCCTAACTGGGCGTTCTCAGCTGCTGAGGCTGCAGGCAAGGCTGGGGCGGGAGGAATCCTGCTGGATGCTGAGGGGATTCAGATCTTCTACAGGACACGGTCAGAAAGTCTCAGAGCAGGGTTGAGGTCCAGTTTCCCAGAGCCTGGAATTCAAAGTTTGAGCCAAAAGGCAAAATTTCAAAAGAATTAATAAGAATTCAAAAGAAGAAATTGTTCTGGATTGTCTGTGGCTTTGTGTATCACTTAACCTTTCACTTAATGCTGCAATGATGCAGCTGGACTGCTCTAAGGTGTGAATGGTGCTTTTGCCTTGGTGTGAGAGGGAAAATAACGTGGTACATTTGAAACTTTTCCTGCTCAGTTGTCACCCCCAGAGCCCTCTGTGGGTCAGCCCTGGCTGTGACAAACAGCCCTGCACAGCCTGGATGTGCTTTGGGTCCCCTGAGAGCAGATCCCAGTCCCAGCTCTTCTGCAGTTCATCCCTCCACACCCCCAAACCCTGACAGAGCTCCCCCAGGCTGGAAGCTCCATGGTTAATCTCAGCCCTAGAAAAGCATAACAGCAAGAAAGGAACTTTTTTTATTATTAGAGGGGGTTGGTTGAGAGGTTTTTCGTGTTGCTTTATTGTGGGCTGTTTGTTTGGTTGTTTGATTTTTTTTAACCACAGATATTTTTTAAAGCACAAAAAAAAACCACAACCAATCCTTGTTTGTGGGGTCAAGGTGGGTAGAAGAAACCCACAGATTGTTTCTTCCTTCTTTCCTCCTCCCCTCATAGGATAACTTCACAACTTGATTCAAAGGAACAGGCGTTGTTTCAAGTCTAGTGAAGTTCCTTCCTGCCCTCTGCCATGCAATATTCTCTCTCCATGGGAAGGATCTCTCTTCAAAACCTCCTCTCACTCTGCCTGCACTCAGGGCACTCAACCTCAGGGTGTCCCAGCACTCAGAGGCTGCTGCACTCTACAGACAAAAAAGTAATCAAGGGCTCCGTGGCAGGAATTTCTCTTTATCACACAAAGGATTTTTAAGGACTCTTCCAGAGCTGGCAACTTGCAGAGGTCAGTTCTGTCACCCCAGGGTACAAAACCACAGGAGCACAGAAAATGGAAGAAGGGGACAAAGGACGGATGTGGAGGAGGCAGGGAGTTATCACCGGGCAGTTCAATCCCAGCTCTGTGTGTGTGATACGGCTGCTTCAATTCAAAAATGGCAAAAATATGTGAAGGGAGAAAAATCCTGTGTTAGTTTGGAGGCTGGGGTGGCCACCCTGGAGAGCCCGTGCAAGGTTTCATCAGTGCCAGAAGAAAATCAAACACAGAGACAAAGAAACAAATGACCTATGAGTGATACAGGGGAGAATTCATCAGCAATGCTTAGCTGCAGACTGAGGGTGACTCAGAGCCAGGATATACAAAAGAGAGATGTCAAAGCATGGAAAAACAAAAGAAAATTTAAAATATTCCCTGGTCTTTCCAAAAGCTTGTGTCATCCATGTACTCTTTTATAAACACAAAAGCAATTGAAATTGTGAGTATTCCATTGGACAGTAAGGCTGTGTTTAAGAGCATTGTCCAGGCTCCATTCTCATCCAGGGACATAAAATGAGACATGGAGCTGCTCATGCAGTAATGCCAGCTTTGTAAAACCAGGAGATGACTTATTTACTGGTTAGTACTCTGCCAGACTATCACTTCTTCCTGGGAAAGCCAGGATTTAACGTGAGCTTTGCTGCCAGCAGAGCTGCAGGATGGGGCAGTCGGCCTGTTCCCTCCCTGGGGATAATTCAGAATATCCATGTGTGAGCCTCCTCTCTGCCTTCTCAGAACCCCAGAATCCCAAAAAGCCCATCCAAAGCCACGGGAAATCACATTTCCTTCAGCTTTTCTTCCACCGGGCAGTCCAAAGCAGCCAGAGTTTTCAAACTGGAAATCATTCTGTTAACTTCAAATTCTTTGCTCATTTCTATGGGCAGCTCTCTGCTAAAGGAGATGAGGTTTTTGACTTCAGCTCCGTGAATTTCAATCACTTCAGCTAAATTCAGATTACCTGATAATGGATGAATCACATCTAGGTCATTAACAGCTGCACCTTCTGGAGCTGGCGCTGAGCTCCGAGGGGAATTTGAAGGAATTGGATGATTTTCTCCTTCACCTTCCTGGCCAAGAGAGTGCCCAGAGCTCAGGAGGTGTCCCAGTGAGAGCCTGAAGGTGCACCAGGCTGCTGAGGCTCTGCCAGAGCATTAATTAGTCCTTCATTAAGGCTCGGGATCTGCATATTGGATTAATGCTCGGAGCAGCTGGCCAGCAAGGAGCTGTCCCACACCCCAGCAGGACACAAGGCAGCTCCAAGCAGCCCTCAGTGCTTGTTAAAAAGCACTTTACAAAAGGATTTATTCTTCAATAAAAACAAATTTTCATGTGAATGAGGAAGCAGCTACGTTCAAACATTTCTGCAGCAGAGGACAAGAGTTGTTTGGGTTTTTTACAGAGATGCAAATACAGCTTTGAAGTACTTGCTCACCAGCAGAATTCTTTTTATGTGCTTCAAGAAGTGTTCAAAAAAAGCCACCAAATTTTTCTGAGGTACAATTAAACCTGAGCCTGAGAGCTCACAGTAGTCTTACACTGAGGTTTAAGGAAGAAAGTGAAGAAGAAATCTGAATTGTTTGCAAACCAGTGACAAATCTGTTAATCAGATTTTTTGCTGTGCTTACACACCCCAAGTAACCCCAAAATCCCAAAGTACAACCAGTATTCATTGCAGGTTATTCATCTGGGTTTGTTTTCTAGTTGCCAACCTCTGAGCACTCAAATGTGCAACCTTCAGGTCCTTTCATATTAACAAAGATATGAGAATGGGAATGTCACAAACTCTGTAACCTTTATGAAACGCACAACTGCATGTTTAGAATAAAATTGTATATTTAGAAGAGAAAAACAGTTGGTGATGTTCCATGATCTTCAAAAAATGTCCAGAAAGTTGAATATTGGACATTCTTGACCTTTCTAATACACAAATTCTCCAGCTACAGAAGAAAAATGTAAAGTTTGCCCCTGGTATTCCACAGCAGGAAATAAAAAGCTAGATGAGGTGAGGTTTTTAAGTTAACATTAGGAATTTTTTTTCCTAAAAGTAAAGGTGCCTTCATTCATTTGGAGCATTTGTAACAACTAAATTAAAAGCATGTAATCATGTAATAGAGACCCTAATTTGTGACCACCTATGGCTGCTGCCTTAGAAATTCAATTCAGATATTGATACCAACCAGTTAAATATAATGCAGGTACCCACAGAAATTATTCCAAATTTTATCTTCACTCCATTTAAAGCTTGCAGGAAATTATTTTAAGCACTTTTTGAAAGCTCCAGTGGCTTGTGCAAGAACCCCTATTGTTAACCTAGATGGGAAACACTTTTCTAGCTGGCATTTTACATCATTTAAAAAAAAAATAAATCTACTGCTGAGCGCGAATATACAGCTTAACATTTCAATTGGATTGGCATTGTCCACTGAAGTATTTCCTGTGAACTAATTATCTCCTCATTCCTTCAACTAAAAATCTGAACAGCCCCAAGGTTTTTTAAGCATTTCTTGCTTAGACCATGGTTTGCTGCAAGGTCAGGCTGTGTTTGGCAGCGTGGGCAGAGGCAAATGTTGCCATGTGCGCCCAGGGTCACATTTTCTGTCTGTTCCAGCCTAAAAGGGAAACTTTCTGAAAGGAGGGAAACTCCAGTTCCTGGTGCTGGAGCTGCTCCGTGCAGAGCAGTTCAGAGGAGCAGGCAGGAGTGGCACAGGGGTGTCACCCTGGCTTTTTAAGATTTTCTCAGCCTTCTGATGTTGACATTCTTGTAGTGAACTTTCTCACACACTTTCTGTAAATAACTCATTGTTTTGCATTCCTTTATGGAAGAATGGAAATTTGATGGACTGTTGGTTTGTCCAGTGTCATTGGAGAGGCGGCACTGTCACCCTCCAATCCACCGTCACTTTTGGAAATCTATAAATGTTAAAGTAAGAAAATAAACTTCCCCTTTTTCCTTCACCTTGAGAACAGCAGTGTGAGCTTGTGTTCTTTCCTGTCCTATAGGGACACAGGGGAGCCAGGGCTGCCTCTCTGCTTCTGGGGACAACATCTGGTTCTGGAGAAACAGCTGTGCAGACAGCTGGGGAGAAACCCTGTTCCAAGAGAAACTGTGGGAGACACCTGAGGAGAACATCTGGTTCTGGAGAAACAGCTGTGGAGACACCTGAGGAGAAATCCTATACCAAGAGGAACTGTGGGAGACACCTGGGGAGAACATCTGGTGCCAGGATAAACAGCTATGGGAGACATCTGGGGAGAACATCTGGTTTCAAGAGAAACAGCTATGCAGACACCTGGGTACAATATCTGAACAGCTGTGCAGACATCTGGGGAGAATTCCTGTTCCAAAAGGAACTGTGTGAGACTGGAGAAAAGAGAAAAGAGCTGCACCAGAGCCACTGTGGGCCCTCTGAACGTCCCCCACTCTGTGATATCAGAGCAGCACAAGCTCCAGACTATTCCTTCCCAATTTCACATGTGTGCACTTGCTGGAGGTGACTCAGGAGCTGCTTTATGTAAGTTATTGATCTGGGGTCTATCAGCTGCTAAAAATTCCTGTCTGCCACTGGTGGGTGAGAAAATCTACTCAGCTATCACAGCTGGATGACACTGTCACCAAAAGCAGAGGACAGCTGACCTGGCTCTTAATTAACATGCCCAGTTTCTATTAATTTCATCATCCCCAGCCCTGGTGGTGATGTCACACTGGAGCAACAGTGACCCAGCTAAAAGTGACACTGCCCAGGCAGTTCCAGTCTCGTTGCATTGATAAAGGACATTTTCTGTAGTCACTATCCCCTGGCAGCTGCTTCTCAGATCATTTCTGTCCCCATCCCCAGCCTGTTCTTTCCCTTCCCTGCCCCTGCAGTTACCAGGAAAGGCAGAGGGTTTTTCCAGGCTGCTTTCCTCCTTTTTCCACTGCCTGTTTACATGCCAGGTTGTTATTCTGGGGTCTCTGTGAGTGCTGAATGCTCTGTTTGTCACTTCAGTGCCATCTCCTCAACTTCAAAATGCACCAAAGGGTTCATAATTTCCTCCTAAATTCTTGAGTTGATTCTGGAAGCAAAAAAGAAATAATCTGAACTAAGCCCAAGCCCTTTCTGCTTGCTGAGAATTAAATATTGATATTAAATACTGGCTTACAAAAACTGCCATGTTCATCAGGAGAGTTCCTCTGCAAGTAAAACGAAGATAAAACAGAATTATAAATGCTCATGAAACTTCTGTCTGCACAGTGTTCTCCTGTCACAAGCATTTAGAAACACTTCACCCCTCACAAAACCAGAATTAAACATTTCTGGGCCCCATTGCATCAGAGTGTGAACTGCTTCACCCCAGCTTTTAGAATCAATTATTTTGGTGTAAAAATCCATAAAAGATGTGTACATTTTTCTCCCATTCTTTAAATAGCTTTTAATGTTATTTCCATGGAAACCACTCAGAAGCACATGCCTGATGTTTGTGGGTTCAAGGATCATCCAGGAGCTCCAAACCCCAAAGGCTGCATCAACAAGCTGAATTCCTAAGGTCCATTCCCAGCAACTGAGACACACTGATGTTTATTTACTTCTCAAGCCAGCAGAAAACAGAGCTGCTTAGCCCAGAGAAGTTTAGAGCAGAAAATGTGTATTTTAGGCCTTTTTCTCCAGTACAATTACTTGTCCTGCAGTACTGTCTGAGGCAGCTGAAAGCTTTCAAATAACAGGCAAAATTGGGTTTTGTAACACCAAAAATGAGGAATTCTTTCTTTTCAGACCAGCAAAATTTGTTCCCACATTGGCAGCAGCAGGACTTCTCCCAAACCAAAGCCTTGGTTAGCTGTGGTGAATGTCACATCCATTAAAAGCTGATTATTCCCCAAACAACTCAGAACAAAGCAGGCAGCACCGGAGAAAGCTGAGGGTTTCTGGTTATTAGCAAACTCTTCAGTTTCTCAAGGGTTTAATACATCTGACACCCAATTAGAAGCAAAATATTCTCCCAATTTATTATTTTTCTTAATTATCTTGAAAGCATTTCTAGAAGGCAAGTGACCAATTAGTCTGTGGGGTGAGACACCACAGAAACCACTTGGGGCTTGCACAGGACTGGATCTGCTCCTCTGTCAGACTGGCAATTAAGGCACAGATCCCTCTGATTTACATCCATTTTATAATTGCAGCACCACTCATGTCACTGAGTAGCACCCAGCTAAACCAAGAGTGTTTGCAGGTTGTTTCTTTAGGATCTTTTGGAATTGGGTTATTTTTAGGACTTATCCAGGTTTCTGGAAAAAGAAGATCTGTTCACAGACAGCTTTTCTTCTCACCTTCCCTTGCACTTCTTCTGTTTCTTCTTTGCCTTGAATGCTTAAAAACTTTGTACAACATTCAAGGTCCTTATAGCTTTCCATTTTTCAGCTCTCCTTTCTGATTCCCCTTTTAAATTCACCTGACTCTATGTCCTTGCTCTTCTTTCCCATTTTACCAGCTCTGGGATCACAACAGTGTAACTAAGAATTTGCCTCAGTGAGCTCAAGCGAGCAGTCTGCGACAAACCAATAAATTTGCTAAATCCATGAATAATAAGTGAATTCTCATGCCCTATCCCATAGGATAACAAATAATGAAGAATGTGTTACTCATTATTAATAAGAAATAATGAATAATGGGATATTGGGAAGAAATTCCTCACTGTGAGGGAGGTGAGATCCTGGAACAGAGGGCTCAGAGCAGCTGTGGCTGGCCGTGGATCCCTGGAATGTCCAAGGCCAGGCTGGACAGAGCTTGGAGCAGCCTGGGGCAGTGGAAGGTGTCCATGGCAGGGGTGGGATGGGCTGGTCTTTCAAATCCCTCCCAACCCAAACCATTCCACTCCCCACAAGGACTGGGCAGTGAGGGTGCTGTGCTGGGGCCACTTTCACCCTGGCAGAGCCCAGGGCCTGTCCCCATCCCTGCTCCAGGATCTGGCTGCCCCAAGGCTGCTGGAGGAGCCCCTTCCCACCGGCTGGTTTCACAGCCAGCAGTGAGTCACAAATGCACTTCACAATTCAGCTCCCCAAAGCAGCCCAGCTGTGGAAAGCCAGCAGTGCCATCCATTGACTGAAGGATGTAAGGCAAGGGCTGGCAGGGCACAAATACCATCAGCAGGCTGGAAACATCCCTCTGGTGCAGGGATCTTGGCAAAGTCTTCCTGACTGGAGCCTGGTCTCCAGCAAGTTCCTGCAGTGCCTGTTCAGGTTTGTTAAAGGCTATGACAGCTGTCAGATATGTTAAAGGATGTCTCAGGTATGTTAAAGGATGTGTCAGCTGTCAGGTATGTTAAAGGATGTGTCAGGTATGTTAAAGGATGTGTTAGCTGTCAGGTGTTAGAGGATTTCACTGATACACACAGAGCATCTCTGCTCACACCCAGTGTGAGGGATGGGCACCTGTGCCAGTGTGACAGAGAACACACCAAATCACAGGTGGGCACACTCCCAGAACCGCAGAGCAGGCTCTCTGCTCCTCCTGAGATCACACAATCAGCACCACCATGAAGCAAGAACAGAACACTCTGGCACTGTAACACAGCTGGGAGCATACCCAGAGCCCCAGGAAAGGTTCCTTGTTTTGTAAGATCTCAAAGCCAACAACCTCAGACACAATGACTCTGTTTATAGTGGTTCTACTTCACCAATTCACACTTGAAAACATGGCATAAATCTTTTACAAATGATAGGTTAGATGCTTTAACAGAATGTTCCCCATTGTTAAATGTTACAAAGATCAGCAGATCAAAAAGCTGCTTAGAGCTGTGGCTGCAATTGACATTGTTCCCTAGCCATGGGCTCATTATAAGCTACTCACATCTGTGAAATGCCTGTATAGATGCAATATTATCATTATTTAGAGTCTGGTTATTCAAGTAGTTACAATTTTTGGTGTATCTCAAATTCTGGCTGAAAAGGAGAGCAGAAGAGGACACCAAAAGAAGGCACCACCTCTCCTGCTGGTGTCAGGACACTCAGAATCACAGAAACATGGAATGGTTTGGGTTGGAACCTAAAGACCACTCCAGCCATGGCAGGGACCTCCCACTGTCCCAGGGGGCTCCATGCCCCAATGCCCAGCCTGGCCTTGGGCACTGCCAGGGATCCAGGGGCAGCCACAGCTGCTCTGGGCACCTGTGCCAGGGCCTCACCTCCCTCACAGACATGAATTATTTTCTAATATCCCATCTAACCCTGTGTCAGGTGCAAGAACAGAGATAAGGTGCAAGCCTGGGACCTCCCCTTGTGCAGAACTTGCTGTTTGTCCTTCTGCAGAGCGTAGGGCTGGCGGGGTTTGAGGACCCCTTGGTCCCTTTCTCCTGCTGTAGGGCTGTTCACAGGTGGGTTTCTCCTGGCCAGTCCCACCAGGACCTGCTGTACAAAGGTGTGTGTCCCTTGGAGCACAGAGTGCGTCACTCCTCCCCAAGGCCGTGTCCCAGCACAGCACCTGCAAGATGTGACAATCTCCAGTAACCTCGGACAAACAGGGGCTAATCACCGTGCCCAGCAATTCACAGCAGCCTTTTGCGAGTACAGATTGAATATTGCATTGCACCAGAATCTGACCAGAATCTCATTATGGCATTATGCAGTGAGAGGTGCAAAAGAGGGAATGTGGCCTTGGCTGGTACTTGTTCCATCTAAATGGACTGACAATTGGCTTTACAGTAATATTGGAGAGGAGCAGAGGGCAGCAAAATCTGCCCTTGGGAATGCGAGTTATGGGCTGCTACAAGAGGATGTTATCAACTATTTACACAGCTTTCCAGCCTGAAGGGGAAAGAACAACTGGCTCTTATACTGGGAAAACAATTTGAAATTGCTGAACATTTAGAAAAACAAACACAAACCACGTAGAATGGTTTGGGTTGGAGGAGAATTTCATGATCATCCAGTCCCACCATAGTCAGGGACACCTCCCACTGTCCCAGGCTGCCCCAAGCCCTGTCCAACCTGGCCTTGGACAATCTGTTCCCTAACTGCCTGGAACATCTCTTGCCTAATTTTTCTTAAGTTCTCATGAAGCTGAATTATCATCAGTAGTGAGAGGAATCAAAAATTAAATCTAAAGTAGAAGCTTTTAAATTTAAAGAAGAATCTCAATGTAAATTTAAAAGTCCATGGGAATCAAATGAGGTGTGAAATGCCTTGGTGAAGCAAAGAAGTTTAAGCACTCAGCTGCCAAATTTGGCCCCATCATTTTTCACCTCACAAAATGCCACTTTGCCTGTGTTAGTGGCAGCAGATGTTAAACAGAACTCAGCACACAGCATCATTTGCAGCCTCTCTGTGTTTAGCAATCAGCACAAGACGCTGCTCTTTTGCTGGGCTGCTCCAAGTCTGAAACTCATTTCTAGAGGTGCAGGTCTGGAGCAGACACCTCACCTCAGAGTGGGCTGCGCTGAATGACAAATAGAGTGGGCTGCACTGAATGATAAATAAATAACCATCAAAAATCTTCTCCAAATGCCAAAGCCCAGGTACAGGAGTGGCTGTTTGCACTTCGGTGTAACATAAATATCAATCTAAGGGTAGAAGATGATAAATTCTTCACAGACATGAGTTATGCAAACTTTGCTGGGTACCAAAATGTGGAGGGATAGAATGTAAGACAATAAAGACAGTGCAGAAGGTGGTCTGACACCTGAGGAGTTGCAGCTGTACCAATCACCAAAGATCAGGAACAGGCCTGCCCTTAATGGGCCACAGCTGTGTCCAATACAAAGAGTCCTGCAAAAGAGTGGGTTAGCTGGGTGAGGAGAGAGAGATGGAGGTTGTTGGCTGTGCTGTGAAGAAGAAGGGGTCAGTGCTGTGGGGAGCTGTCCATGAGAAATCACCAAGGAGTTATGGGACTTTTGCAAAAAGATGACAGCACCAAAAAAGATGAGTTTATGTTACAGCCTGTGTTCCAGTGGGGAATGGCTCCATGGCAAGCACATCTCAAGGAGCCAGCAGTGGGTACAGCAGTCATTGCTCCTCACACGTAGCCCAGGTGAATGGTTTCAGCAAGGTGAGAGCTGCAGTGCTGCTGTGAGGGGAGGTTTGTGTGCCCCAGAGCTGCCAGAGCCGGGGCAGAAGGAGCTGTTGGGACATGGAGCTGAGCCACCCTTAGGGTGACACACGGCGGGTGCCAAGGAAGAGGTTCTGCTGTCACGCCTGTAGTTCAGCTGCTCCGTGAGGAAATAACCTCCCTGCGCTGCCGGGCTATCAATCCCACACCCGGCAGGACGTGATTTGCACTCACACGTACCCAAAAGGCTGCACATCACACCGGCCAAATGGAAAAACATCTCATCAGAGGATCCCTGGCGAGGATCTTGTGGAGAGGAGAATTAATGCTGCTGCCTTGTGTCAACCAAGGTGTTGGAAAATATACCAAGTTTATTTTTTTTTATTTTATAACTTTATTCAGTTTTCGCAGAATCACAGAATGAACTGGGTTGGAAAAGGCTTTTGGTATCATCAAGTACAGCCTGTGTTCGCTTTTGCCCTGGGGAAGGGAATTAGAGTTTCTATCCATGGGCATTGTCTCAACAGACTGAGAGTGGCACAGAAGACACTCAAAGGAGAACATCCATCAACAGCAATTAACGAACCATCAGCTCCAAACAACAGCCTGGGGTGGTCTGAGCACCTGGTCAGGGAAGAAGAGATAAGAATGAGGAGCAAATTAGCATCAGAAGCGATCTGTACCCAATAGGAAACCAAACATTGAGAACTACGTGTCTTGCAACCAATCAACCTTGAACCAATGAATCTCTGTAGGTTTTGACTGCATAAAATTGGTGGAAAATCCAGTCAAATCCATGTGTCACGGAATGATTTTCTCTGCATACCCGGGCTGTGTGTAGATGAAATTATTTCTGTGATACACCCTGGCCAGAACAGCATCGTGGCCAGAAATAGAGTAGGGTTAAAGAGCAAGACCTGCTTGGTAGGGGAAGGTCCCCCTTGTGCAGAGGATCCCACAAGTGATCATGTAAATTTCCCGATTAAGGAGGATTTGAGTTGCACCCACAGTTCCCCTTGCTTGGACAATCAGGGATTCCCACATCTCCAGGACAGGCCCACACAGCCCCGTTCTTCAAGGATTTCCAGGTAAAATAAACAAATAATTCCTTCTTTGTTGTCCTGTTGAGAAGTTTTTCTTGCCCTGAAGTCCTCTCAAAGATGAAAATGCCTGGGCTGGATTTCACTTGATTTAGCAATCCTAGCACTGCAGTTTTCTCCCCAAGAGTTAATGACTTTCTACTGGTTTTGCTTGAGAAGAAAGATGTCCCTGAAAGCTGATTGTATGTACTCAAGGATCCGTGACCCAGAACTTCACTAACAAGTATGTTTATCAACTGCAGATGGATATTCCTTTCCTGATATCATTTTTATTCTTATTCAACTTATCAACTACCCCATTATCTTGTCTTCATGATTCAAACACTCTGGGAACATGATGTGAAAAAGCCAATGTACTGAAGAACAGGGCTACTTAAAACTAGTTCACATGCCATGCCCTTAATTTACTATAATATGAAAAAATTTACCTTAGCTTCTGTTCTAAATGAGGCTCATGATCAGTTCACAGCTCATCTCATTACATTTCCATGCATGACATTACTACATCTGTAATAATGCTAAATGACACAGCTTCCAGCACGAAGAAGAAATTGCCTCCCACTCTCACACAGGAACCACTTCCTACGTGTCCATTAGAAGGCATTAAATTTTGGTGCCAGCACATTCACAATCCCTGAATTATTTGTAGATTAAATAATTCTAAAAACATGTAATGAATCTGCTCTCATGCAATTTAGAAAACTTAGCAGACTTCTAAGATTTCTTCATCATCAAAACATCCTTGTAGGTTGGCTAAGACATTCTCCCAAGCTGTTACTGAATTCCTGATCTCATTTATCCCTGCAAATGGATTTAACCCCTAAAGCTGCTCACCGCAGAGTCCCACAGGCAGCAGTGGTTGTATTTAGCTTGGGCTCTCAGCAAAGCTCAGACTGAACAACTCTACATCCTGGATTTCTGGTTACAGAAATTGTACATCACAGCACACTTCAGTTCTGGCACTGTTCCTCCAGCGCTGTCAAACCACGAGAGATTTTGACTTCAGAAAGTCAAATTATGGAAGGGAAATTGTTATCTAAGAGCTTTATAATAGATATCTTGATAAAGAGTACCCCCTGTGTTACTACATTATACACATTCTGATAAAAACATGACAAACCTTTCTGACAAATTATAGAGGATGGTCATTATGGAAAAGTCTTTGCCTCACAGGAATCCAAATGCATCTCCTGGTGACATTTTACCTACTGCCTCTTCAATAGCTCTCAGCTCAATTCCCAGCTTCCCTTTTACTGATGATAAATAGTGACTGCAATAACACAAATAACACAAAACCGGAGCAGCACTCTCTGCCTGTAGGAAAATTGCAAATGGAAAATAGGAGTTCATCTATGTAGGGACAGGCTGAGAGATGGAACAGGGGTTCAGACAGAGCACAAATGTAGTAGATAAAGTGTGTCAGTAATTTAGGTTTATTTTTAAATAACATATCCCTGAGCCATCTGGAATTGGGGTTCACATCTCCACACCCCACACTTGTGTTTCAGGACACACTGTTGAGATCTGTCCATTATTTTTAGCAGCATGCATTTTGCAGCATGCCTCTTTTCAGTTTATCTTATATTTAGTGCAGACACCAAAACATTTTGAGATGTGTTTGTAAATATGTGTGTCTGTGCAGAAGCCTTTCCTTGAGCTGTTTCTGAAAGCTGTACCTTCTCCCCTTGGTTTTAGTTACAATGAGCAGGACAGATCTAATGTCTTTTTCTTATAAACCATCTTCACATTAAGGTGTCTCCAGCCTGGCTGTTTGCTCCCTTTTCACTGAGCATATATCACTGGCTGTTTATCATATTGTTCCTTCCTGCTTCCAAACAAAACCTCCCACTGAGATTTGGGGGCAGCAGACAGCCAGGCTGTGCATATACAAGTGCCAGCCCTAATGCTTTCATGCCTCATTAAGTGACCTCCTGCTCTTTTCTGCACTTGCCCAGGATTTTTGGCTGTCCAGCAGCAGCCACACATCTGTCACAGGAGAGCAGCTCCGTGGTCTCTGTCCCAGAGAGGCTCTGATGGATCTCCCAGACAGACACAGTGTCCCTGTGCAGAGCCCAGAGCTGCCCCTGACATCTCCTTCGCTGAGACCAGAATTAACTCCTGAGATCTTTTTATTATTTAGAAAGAAAATGGACAGAGCTGTAGTGTGGTCTGCTCAGAGCAGTGCCATGCCAATATCACCTGTCTGCTCCAGTGGTGTTGGTGTGCAAACAGTCGCAGAAAACACACAGCAAACTGCTTTGCAGCAGTAATAAACATTGAGATTGTGTTCTGAGAAGTGTGTTCTTCTCCAAAGCATCCAGAGAGGGGCTGGATTTATGAAGCAAGAACTACAGGCAGTGTAAAGCGTGGAACTGGCAGTGCTGTTGAGACAGAACAGATTGTTTCAATACAAGAAAAGCTCTCAACCTCTCTTCCCCTGAGATCCTTTCCGAGACCCATCTGTTGTGTGGAGCCTTGCACTTGACAGCAGCCACCCAGCAGCACTGCACCACGCCGTGCTGGCCTGTGCAGCTCCACTCCGGGCTCCTGAACGGCAAATTCCTCTTATTTATGGACACAGTCCTCCCATTGTCCTCAGGCCTGTGTGCTCGCATGGCTGTGGAAACACGGCGTGCCTGAAGAGGACAGGCTTTGCAGCTGGCAGAGAGCAGGATCTCATTGCTGGGGCTCCACCTGGGGAGGCAGTGTCAGGGATATTCACCCTTCACCCTGCCATGAGCAGCCGTGTCTGTGGTGGCACAGCAAAATGCATTTTTTTCTGCATTTCAGAAAAATGCAGGGATGAAACAAACCCTTGTGACCACAGTTGTGAAGGCAAGCTTGTGCCAGCTCCCAGCTGTGTCGGATGGTCTTAGAGGAATGGATGGCATCCAGAGGGACCTGGACAGGCTTCAGAGGTGAGACTGCGAACCTGGTGAAGTTCATTCAGCAAGGCCAAGTGCAAGCTGCTGTGACTGGACCCAGGGAAGGGCTGGAGCTGTGCCAGGGAGGGTTAGGCTGGATTTTGGGAAAGGTTCTTCACCCAGAGATGCTGGGCACTGCCCAGGCTCCCCAGGGAATGGGCACGGCCCAAGGTGCACATTCAGACAGCGCTGCCAGGGATGCCCAGATGGGATTGTTGGGATTGTTGGGCTGTGAATTTCCCTCCTCTACATTCGAAGCCATCCCCCCTCGCCCTGTCACTGCAGTTCCTGAGGAAGAATCCCTCTCGTTTATTGGGGAATGTTGGGGCGTTCTGTGCAGAACCTGGAGCTGAACTGGATCATCTTTGTGGGTGCAGCCCAACTCGGGCTCTGTTACAGCTCTGTAGCTCTGTGACCATTTATAAGTGCTTGGAGTGACATGATGAGAGGACATGACTTCAAAATGAAAGAGGGAAGGATTAGACTGGATATTAGGACGAAACAATTGGCGGTGAGGCCCTAACACAGGCTGCCAAGAGGAGCCGTGACTGCCGCATCCCTGAGGAGTCCAATGCCGGGCTGGCCACGGCCGGGACGAACCCGCTGTGCCACACGACATCCGCGCCTCACAACGCGAACGCTGCGACTTTAAGGAGGCGGTCGGGGCGTGTGCCCGGCCCGTCACGCCGCTCGGGGGGCCGGGCCGCTGCCGTGTGCCGGCGGTGCCGCCATGTACCGCCTGTGCCGGCCGTCCCCGCTGCTGTCGCCGCTGCTGTCGCCGCTCCGCCTGCCCCGCTCCCCCTGCCCCGCCTGGGCCGCGCTGCCGCCGGGGCCGGGCCCGCGCCGCGCCCGCGCCAAGGTACGTGAGGGCTGAGGGGCCGCCTGCCCGGCGGCGCTGCACGCCCCGATCTCACCCTGCTCCTCAGCTTTTTGGGGTGTGTTTCAGTGTTTTTAACCTCAATCCCCTCTCCCAGCACCCATGGGATCAATAAATCGTGTTTATCGTGTTTCTGTGGGAGCTGGTTCGCACCTGCTGGTGGGCACGTTGGCAGTGTGAGCTTTAATGTCTGCAGTGTAATTTGCAGCGTGGTTTCTGCTGCCTCGTTGTGAAGGGTCACGGGGTGTTCTAGATGTGTTTTCATGCTTTGAATCGCCTGAATGATGCGAATAAAATCGGCTTTTTAGCTGAAATGTTGTCGCAGAGTGACATGGAAATTGGCAGCGGCTTTACTTGCTAAGCTGGGCATTATTCCCTACGTGACTGCCCTGGGTACTCCAAATAATATCTCTTGAAATGGTTCTTTTTTAATGTTTTGCTTCAATACCATTCCTGGTGTGTGAGCCTGTGAATACAGGGGAATTGGAATGGACTTGAAAGATGAGAACAAACAATTTTTCAGTCCTTATGATCCATCCCAAAGACCCAGAGCTCATGCGTCACAAAAGAAAAATCTAAAGTTTTAAAACGACAAGAATCAGGATAAGCTAAGCTACACAACTTCCTGTTTCTGTGTTTGTATGACTTCCTGTCAAAATGAAATACGAAGTTACACAAATAATTACAAAAGATAAAAACAGCAAACAAATGTGGGGTTAGGGTTTGGGCGGGTGGTGTGCTTGCCTTGAGGGTTATAAGACTGTCTTGTATGCTAATTTACACTCTTAGCAAGTGCAATAATTAATCAAGAATATTTTTCTTCGGGTTTGTATGCCTTGAAACCACAGTGGGACAGTGGTGGCAGGCACCTGGTGGCTCTACCTGTCCTGTGGTGGTGTCACATTGCCACAACTGCTGCTGAGCTCAGCTGGAAAGAAAGGACTTCTCTAATGTTTCCCGACTAATTAGAGACAAATCCTGAGGTTTTTGTGGAAATGTTTTCTTCCTGTCAGTATTTCTTCTCTGGCGAGCATGGGGAGTTTCCCACACAACTGCCCTCCTTTGATTTCTTTTCAGGTTGCTTTGGGATATGGCTTAGTACAAAGTTCTGCACTTGAAAGGTACCCAAATAGAAATCTATCAATGACTTCTGCTGTGACAAATATTTTCAGTGCAGTTGGGCGCTCCACACCAGCCCCGGCATGTCCCTGCAGTTGTTCCCTACACCGTAGCAACAGAGTTACTTGTGGCTGTCAACACTTGCAGTTCTCCCTTTGATCAGCTCATCCATTAAGGGTGATTTAAAGGAGCTTAAACATTGGATCTCTTCCATCGGGGAGCTGTTGTGAAGCGGTACCAGGTGGGCTTGCAGTGCCCCTGGAACAAAGAGCTGTGCTCCGGGGAGTCACTGGGTGAAGCTGGGCAGTGGGTGGAAGCAAATAGCTCTCACACCTCAGTCTCATGGCTCCAGCCGCTGCCTGGGCGTGCCTTGGCACACATTGGGATCAAATAATCTGGTTTGAATTATGAAACCTGAATTGTGTAAGAATTTACACCAAGGTCAGTGCATTCCTTTGACAGGAATAGGTGGGAGAAGGGAGCTTGTCTGGGCTCTGCCACAGCATCTGCTGTGCTGATGTGCAGGAGCAGAAGTGAGTTTCTGTCTTCCCAAATCACTCTGTGTGCAAAACACTTCTTTCATAATTTCAGCTAACTGTAATATGATCTTTGCTTTATGCTAACAAATACTTCTAATTGTTTTCTTTTTAGGATGCAGCTGAACCCCTCAAAAATGCAGCCGCTGATCCCAGTGCTGAAAACAAGAAACTCAACAAATCCCAGCAGCTGAAGCAAGTTTTTAAAGAGTATGGGGCTGTAGGAGTTTCCTTCCATGTTGGAATTTCCTTAGTATCTCTGGGAATCTTCTACCTGGCTGTGTCAAGGTGAGGTTTGTACAGCTGTCTGTCATCTCTAGATAGTGGTAAAAGTAAAATACATTTACCATTGTGCTCATCCCTGACAGGAGACAGGCACTTCATGCCTGTTGGACCTTCCCTCCTGCATTTTGAGTATGGATGGGTCCATAAATGGACCTGATCTCCCATCAGGCATGAGACAGCAGAGTTGTACATGGACATTTTGCACAGGTTCATCAGCAGGGAAAACAGCAGGCACAGCACCACCATAACTGACCAGGCAGAAAATGTATTTGTTCTGCAGATAGCTTTAGTTCTTGTTTGGTCTGGGGAGATAGAGCCATGCAAAAGTTCTCTGGGGCTTAGAGATAAAGGTATTTTTCAGGGTGTTGAACACAGTTTGTGCAGTTGAAGTGCAGAAAATAACAGCCACTGGAAGAAGATTAGAGTGACAATACAGGAGTCAGGTGGGGAATTGTGTGTGGCTTTGTTGGAATGCATGTTACACAAGGTATTCCAGCTGAGGAGACGGGAACGTGTTACTGCCCCAAACATTCCCTGCTGCTCATTCCTGACTCCAGTGGGAATAGGTGAATGCCTCATTTCTCCTGTTTACTACACTGTGGCACAGGGTGACAACATTTTTTTTCCTTCAGGTATGGTTGAATCCCTGATGAAATCTGCTATGTCTGTATTAATGAATTTGGTGGATAATGCCTATTTGAGCTCCTTAACACCTCCTTCAATTGGTAGATTTTAGACAATTTATCATTTTGTAACACTAAGCCCTACCAGCAGATACCTCAGGTGGTTTGTGCTTAGATGATACATTTCCCCAGGACGCAGAATATAGTTTAATATAAATTTGGGAAGATGAAATTCCAACACAGATTCACAGTAACTCTTTAAAAATCACTTTGCAGAGAAACTTCATCTCTAAAGGCTGAGTAGGAATGTGACATGTGAAGCTTTGTGAACAAACCTCCAGCAGTTTATATGTTTAATCCTAACCTAAAGCAGCGTCTCTGCAGCAGCATGGACCTGAGCACAGTGCTCATGGGCTCTGCCACAGCATCTGCTGTGCTGATGGGGAGGAGCAGAAGTGAGTTTGTCTTCCCAAATCATTCTGTGTGCAAGACACTTCTTTCATAATTTCTGCTAAGTGTAATATAGATTCACAGTAACTCTTTAAGAATCACTGCAGAGAAGCTCCATCTCCAAAGGCTGAGTAGAACCGTGACACATGAACCCTTGTGAGCAAAGCCCCAGCAGTTCATATTTTTAGTCCTAACCTAAAGCAGCATCTCCTCTCTGCAAACTTCACTTAAGTTACTTCACAGTAACTCTTTAAGAATCACTGCAGAGAAACTTCATCTCTGAAGGCTGAGTAGAGCCGTGACACACGAGCCTTTATGAGCAAACCCCCAGCAGTTTGTAGTTTTGTATTTTTCATGCTAACCTAAAGCAGCACCTCTGTCTCTGCAGCGGCGTGGACATGAGCGCAGTGCTGCTGAAGCTGGGTTTCAGCGAGGCCTCTCTGCAGTCCCGGATGGCAGCTGGCACCAGCACCTTCGTGCTGGCCTATGCTGTGCACAAGCTCTTCGCCCCCGTGCGCATCAGCATCACCGTGGTGTCCGTGCCCTTCGTGGTGCGCGCCTGCCGCAAGGCCGGCCTCTTCAAACCCCCTGCCTCCAGCCCCTGAGCCCCTGCCCTGCTCTCCGGGGCAGCCACCCAGCTCTGCAGGGCAAACGTTTCTTTCAAAGACTGCTCTGGGTTCAGGTCGATCTCATCTTGGTTTCTCACTTGTTCCTTCAGGTAAATGTCACTGAAAAGTGCTGTCCTTGTCTCCTGTCCCTTTTGCTGCTTATTCTTATGACAAACCTGTTCAAATGGGAATATAAATGCTTGACAGTGAGCACAGTTCTGGGTCTTTATAAGCCAGCTTTTGAGCCTTTTTTTTTCTTTTAAAAACAGTCATAGCTTTCATTTATTGCTGTGTAGCTGAGAAACTGAGGCTCTTGCTAGCAGAATAAACAAAATCTCACTAGCTGGGTACTTCTCTTGATAAGGGTAGGTATTGGAATCTAAAGTAGCAGGTGGGTGTTTCTTTTGTTAGACGAGGCTTTTGTTATAGCCCTTCTTGCAGTACAACACAGGCACTGAACTGACTTCAGTAGGAGCACCCACATGAAAAATTATTGCAGTCATAATTGGTTTAGGCACAATAGGTGAAGTACTGTTCTGAAACTATGTGTATTGCTTCCATAGTCCAAGATTTTATTGTTTGAAAATGTGCTGGCTGGGAGCCAGCTTTACTAAAGTCCCTTTGTTTTTAAATGTCTATAGACTCAGAAGAAACCCTGAGCCTACTGGAATCAGTGTAACCAGAATTACCCGTGTGAACATACTCCAAACAGCATCAGGGCAGAAAGGAGCTGGGGGTTTTTAATAGATTGAGATCTGGCTTTGTGCTGGAAACACTTTTTAACTGCAAACATTCCAAATCCCAGCTTCCCAGGAAGAATTCCTGTGCTTTGGGCTGAGACTGGTGAATGTAGCAATGAGGGGGCTTTGCCTTTCCTTATGGGGGGGACACTGTGGTGTTAGAATGTAGTTACAGGAGTGGATATCCACATTCCACTAAAGCTGCAGCCTGATCCTACAACTGATAAATTATTATCACACTGAGGTAGGCCTGGGTTTGGGCTCAGGCCTGTGCTGCTGTGAGAGCCTGAGCAAGAGCTGGGGCTCTTTGGGACCTGCTGGCTGCTCTTTTCTGAGTTCTCTCTGTGCTTGCACTCTCCCCAAGGTGGCTCTGACAGATCTGATTATGCAAAACTCTGATTTAAGTAAAATAGCAGGAAAATACTCCAAAATAGCTTTCTAGTTTTGCTAAAATTTAGTGAATAGAGGAAGAAAGGGTGGAGTTTTGATAAGAGCTGGCTGAGGGAAGAACAGCAGCCTCTTGCCTCCCCTCAGCCAGAACAATAAATTGCACCTTAACTCCTTCCCCCCCAGAAATGCCCAGGTTTCATATGGATCAAGGATAAGAATTCCAAAATAACTCCGAGGCAGCCTTGTTTACTTCAGTTAGAATAATTTCTGAGAAAGATGCTTTGTCTTAAATGTAATAAGGAAGGAATATTCAAAGTTTTTTCAAAATCATACGAAATCATTTAAAACAATAAAATCATTTACAAGCCAGTAGAAGGCACCCAGCACTAGAGTTTTCTTCTGTAAAGAAGCAGCTTCATATAAATTGTGGCCAGAATTCTGATTACTTTTGTGGTTGTATAAACTACTGGCAGTTTGTTTAGATGAAGATTTTTGCAAAGTATATTTTAAATTAATTTGAGAATATATTTTGAATTCTGGAATCCTTGCTTGTAGAAGGATCATTTTTTAAAACTGTTTGTAAAATAGCAAAGTCTTATTCTGAAAAGACAATAAATTGCTTTCTCTTAGTTTGATTTAAGTGTTTTCCTGGAAAAGAGTTGGCATCGATTTTGGTGGCAAGGGGCCTGACCCTTGGTGCATTTTAAGGAGTGTCCTATAAACATCTGGTCTTGCTATTTGCTGTTACCCAACATAATCTGAAAGTACTTCTGAGAGAAAGGGCTGGAAAATGTTTGGATAAATTAATTGGAAAAAGGACAGAGCAGGCCAAGCTCTCAATAAACCAAGCAGGTGAAGTAGCAGCACATTTGGTACTTACCTTGCACCCCTAAATTGAGGCTGTGGGATGGCCAATGACTGTGTGGCACCAGCACTTTGAGCTTCCCTTCTGACAGAGGTGGGAATTCTACTTTGGGAATTCACCCCTGGGAGCAGCAGCTCAGCTGTGCTGGTGCTGACCAAGCAGTGCCACAAGGAAGCTCACCCTGCTGGATGCAGTATAACAAGTCTTTATTTTACAAATTGAGTGCTCACATTTAAAACTAGAGACAAAACCAATTGCCACATCATTTTTGGAACACTTGAAAAAGGCATTCAGCTCAGTTTCAGGTTACACCACAGGTTACACCCTGAGCAGCCCAGGGAGGGAGGAGCAGGCATCTCCAGGATATTGCACTGTTCCATAAGCCAGAACAACTTCCTCGTGGTGGAACAACAACCATTTCAGCACAAGAGCCTCCAACAGCTTCATACTTACCCCAGCAAACTGGCCCACATGGAACTGGTTTCAAGTACATGAAATACTCCACAAACTCCAGAGAAAAGTCAAATAATTTTATGCTGCAATTTGAGTTTAAGACACCAGCCAACCCAAGGATTTGCATCCCAATTGCCACTAATTCCAAGACCTGCTTTTCCTATTGTAAGCATTACAGTAGTCACAGTACAGGGCTCCTCTTGTCCATCCCACAAGCCACCCTCCTCAAGCTATGTTTTGGAGGGGGCAGCACCATCACTCTTCCTGCTGGTGGGAGTCTTGGTGGAGTTTGCTGTGATCCAGGGATGGAGCAGCACATCCTTCAGGGGCAGCCGATGGAAGGGGTTGTGCTTCAGCAGCTTGGAAATTAAATCCCTTGCACCTTCTGTTACAAATGGAGGAAACTTGAATTCCACCTAAGGAAAAAAGGACATTAAAAATGATGCAAAAGTTCTTTAGCAATAACCAAATGATAGAACCAAAGGGCTTTACTCAAGTTACCCCTTGAAAGCTGTGCCAGCCTTGTAAGCTGTGCACTTTCTGCCTATTGCTAAAATAATTTCATTATAACCCCATACAAGCTTCTCACTGCTTGTGAAAGTATTTGTATATTCTTGTGTTTGTCTTCATTATGCTTCAGAGTTTGCTGAAACCTTTCTAGAACTAAAAGCATGGCCCAGCTAATCCAGATAAGCACTGGCACTTACCCTGGAAATAGCTCTGTAGGTTTCTTGATAGGTTTTGGTTTCAAAAGGTGGTTTCCCTACAAGGAACTCATAGCACAGAACTCCCAGGCTCCAAATATCCACCTTTTCATCATGTGTTCTTCCCTCAATCATTTCAGGAGGTAGGTAGTCAAGTGTCCCACAGAGAGTTGTTCTCCTGAAGAAAAGTCCAAGTTAATTATTGATTAAGATAATTAGAGGATATATTTCAAGAGCCAGATAAGAAGTAATGCTGGTAATCATCTGCACCTCAGCACCACCCAGAACAGCTGGGAAAGAAAAGCCAGCAGGGCAATTTCTACTTCTCCTGAAATATCTCAGTCCCTGCAATCAGTCAGTCCTAGCTCCTTTCTTCATCCCACAAACCTGTTCCTCCCTTCTAGGGGGCAATTTCCCACTGTCTCAGAAATAACCAAATTGCCAGAATAATGTTTGAGTCCAAGTGCAGGTTTGCCATCTCAGAGACCACGGTAACCCTACACCAACGTTCCTCTGAGGGTCAGCAAGGTTTGAACTAAAACCCAGGATAACAACCCTCTGTCACACCAGGTGCCTGTCAGGCCCTTTGTCACAGCAGCATTTCCCCAGGGTTTCAAGAAGCTCCCACGTACCTCCCTTCCACAGCTGTGTGACAAAACTGACTCTACAGAAGGATTTCAGTGCACAAGAGAGTGAATTCTCACCTGGAGGATGGAGCATGCACAGACCACCCAAAGTCAGCAATTTTTAACTCTCCATTGGATCCCAGCAGCAAGTTCTCTGGCTTGATGTCCCTGTGGATCACACGCTTGGAGTGACAGTACGAGAGGGCATCTGCCAGTTCTGTGATGTACTGGGTGCAGAAAGAACAGCCTTTAAGCCACAATCTTTAAGATACTGTCACCTGAGTTTATCTGGCTGCAGCACAGCCTTTTTGACCCATAATTATAATTTTAAGTTAAAGCAATTATTCCTTAACCCTTGAAGCCTGGTAATACAGGCTTTGCCTTGCAACATTAAACAATTCTGAACATAAATTCCTGCACAGCCCTAAGTCTCCCCAATGATTCCCTGCCCAGATGCCAACCAGCAGCTAAGGAATCTCAGTTCCCCCAGAACAGAAGGGCTGGCTCTGTCCTGCAGAGATCCCAGACACAAGAGGAATGGAGAGGAAGCTGGAACAACCTACAGTAGCAGTTCTTTGCTCATCAAACTTGGTGAGCCTCTGGAGCTCCCTGTAGACCTCCCCACGAGGTGCATGCTCCAGGATCAGGTAGACTCTTGTCACATCATGGAAGTAGCCATATAATCTGAGAATGTTGGGGTGCCTGCAAAGAGATTTCAGTGTTCTTCTGAACCAGGTGTTTGTCCAAAACCTTTAATTTCCCTGTCCTGCTCCCCCCACTTCCAAGGCAAGCACAGGAATTTCAGCTCATCCATGTTCCTTCAGTTCACAACACACAAAATTTTATCGTAAAGAAATCTTATCATAATGAAGGTTACTTTGTTTATTTGCATGCAAACAAAACAGAGTAAATAGCCACTAAACCTTACCTAAGGTGAGACTGTATTTCCACTTCTCTTCGCAGCTGATGCTCCACACCAGCCTCCTCAAGCTGTGTTTTAAAGAGCACTTTCAGTGCAAGAATGAATTTGCTCTGTTTTTCACGTGCCAGGTACACATTCCCAAATTTTCCTTTCCCCAGAGGACGACCAATTTCAAAATCATCAAGAGACCATTGTCTTCTGCAAGAGGAAAGTTAAAAGTTGGAGTTGTGTTGGCTTTGACTCAGATTTACAGTTTACAACATTCCTGGTCAAGAGATGTTAGGTGCTCTAAACTAGATTTTAGTCTTTATGAAAACACCAAGAGAATGAAGGCATTGAGATTTCAAAAGGAAGTTCTGAAAGCTATTTTCTTCCCTCCTGAGGCTTCTGCAGACACTGCACCAACCACACTAGAACAAAATGAAGACTGTTTACCAAGCTGGGCTCTTTAGATACTCCTAACCCAGATGCATCACCAGGGCATGGCAAAACAACCTAAAGTTGCCATAAACAAACCCAGCTTCATCCCAAGTTAGCCTGCAGCCTCCTGCCCAGATGAAGGAGGTTTTGTTTTCAGGAGCACATCTCGTGATTGGGGCAGAGCTATCAGTGCTCTCTCTCTAAATGCAGAGCTACTCTGCATTTAGCCCAAAGTTTTCTTTAGATTACAGCAAGTCCTTGCTCCTGGCAATTACCAGGTCAAAGGCTGCTTTCCTTGTGTGTGCCTGCAGTGTGGGGGTCACCAGGCTCCAGAGCAAAGGAGCTCCAGCAGGGCTCAGTTATCTAGAGGTTAGGCACAGAACTTACTTTTTAGTCTCTTCACTTGTCTTCTTGGTCTCTTCAGTTTTCTGTTTTGAGGTGTCTTCTCCTTCAGGATTCTGTGCTGTGTACAGAGAAGGAAATCAATTCATGAACCAGACCCATGGGAACACCTCTAACCCCTGAGCATCATCTGGGGCAGCTTTTAGAATCCTTTCCATGACAATTTAAGCAACCTAGCACAGCTGACTGCTGGGAAACAAACAGCCCTGGCAAAATGCAACTTAAAGAGCTTTCTGAGCATAAAAACCCATGAATTCTTTCCCCTCCCCAAACAAAAGTATCCTTGTGCATGAATCTTGGAGAACCTGTGAGGTCTCAATGCAAATTACATTAACTCCCATCTGGCTGCTGAGCACCTGGAAGTTTTTAACACCATATTGGCTCTAACTGCTTAATTCAGAGATAAATTCACAGGGATGGTGCAGCAACACCCAAAGTGAACCACATGCTGCTCTTCTGTTTGGGGGCACCACCAAGAACTTCCCTCCAGGACCATCCCTGGATCAGCAGCAGCTTTAGGAGCATCCTGAGTGTCACAGCTGGGCTCACCCTCACAATTACCAGGTGCTGCAGCCTGTGGAGGTTTCTCACTGCTCTTGCTGGCAGCCTGAGGTCTCACAGCGGCCTGCTGGGGCGCTTTGGGCCGGGGCTGCTGCACTGTTTTGTTGCTGGATGGTTTTTGGGCTGTCAGTGCAGGTTTTTGGGGCTGCACAGGGACTCTCTGGGCGAAGTTTGCAGGACACAGAACTCGGGCCGGAGCTCCACTGGTGAGTGAGCGGCTCTGGGCTGAGTGCTGTGACACAGGGACACGTTTGGGGGCATCCCCGATGGGATTGGTGACCTTCAGAGAGAAAGGAGAACGTGTTAATTGTGCAGCAGCACAGCAGAACCTTCGCAGCCCCACTCAGGATGGCAAACCCACACAAAAGCACTTCAACAGAAACACTAAAAAACATGCATTGAGTAGTTAATTAAAAGGAAATTTTGCTTATGCTATTCCAAAAACTTACCGGGCCTATTTAGTTTTATATAAACTAGTCAGACAGTGTCTGTATTTCTAAATGGAAAAAAAAGACAAAAATCAGGGTGATCTTGAGCACTGCTGCACATGTGTATCCATAGTAACATTTGCACAGTGCTTGCTTTTAGAAACTGTATCTAAAACAATTTGATTATACACATGCACTTTCTCTTTAAGGGCTCTTAAATACTTACAATATAAAGAAGATTTCCCCATATAAGATATGCTAACATTAACAGTAATTTTTAAAAATCAGCTATGGGTTGTTTTCTCTAGGTGAAAGCTACTGAAAGACAAATTACTAGTTTGAAACCTGTAATTAATATGAAACAGGGAAAAACAAACCCAAAAAGTAAAAACTAAAGACCACCCCTTGAACAGACCAGAATTTTAATGGCAAACTCCCAGGCATGGAGACCAAGGATGCAGCAGAGGAAGCTCTCAGGAAGAGGCACACAAACCGCGTATTTCACACCTTACCTTGGCAGCGCGGCCTGGGTACGCGGCGTGGTTCTCCTTCATGTTCCTGTCCATAGCGCCAGAGCGGGAGCGGCCCGTGCGGCTCGGGCTGAGGGCGACAGGGGCTCGGTGAGCGGAGCACAGGTATTCCGGGTCCCTTATCGATGACCACTCGTTATCGACAGTGGGCCGGGATCGATTCCCCCTGCCCGCCCCACGCTCCCGCGGAGCCGCCGCCGCCTCAGGGCCGCCGGAGCTGTTTGAATTCAAACTGCCGCGCCTTAAATACCCCTTTAAACCCCCGCCGCCCGCCATTGGCCGCGCTCCCCCGGCCCGCGCACGCTGATTGGCTCATCCCGGAGGCGGCCCGCCCGCCCATTGGCTGCCGGACGCGCTCCGCCGCGCCGCGAGGGGCGCACGCGCCGCGCCCGCCCCTCGGCCGGCGTTGTCGCCGCGCGGCGCGTTACGCACTTTGCGTAGCGCCGCTCCCCCCGGCGCGCGCCGCCCGCGCACTTCCCGCCGGCCGAGCTGCCGCTTCCGCTACGCAAATCGCGTAACGCGCCGCGCTCCCACCTGTGGCCGCCGCCGCCTCCGCTCCGCTCCGCGCCCGGGAGCGCCGCCAGGTCAGTCCCGCTGCCGCCAGACTCCCCCCGAGACACCCCTGTCCACCCCCGGGCCAGACCGGGGAGCGGCGCTGCTGCCACCGCGCGTGGGGCCGAGCGCGAGCGGGGCCATTGTGTGGGTGCCCCCCCGGACGGGCCGAGCAGGGCCGGAGCCTCCCGGTGCGTCCCGGCCGAGCGGCCCCGGGCAGCGCCACGTGCCGCCAGCGCTGCGGGCCGAGCGCCAAGCGCCAAGGCACCGCCCGGGCCGGACCCCTCGCACCGCAGCCCCCGGCAGCGCCCAGAGCCGCGCGGCTCCCGAGGGGACGCCGGGACAGCGGGAGCGCGGCCGGTCAGCGAACGCGGCCCGCGAGCAGCGCAGCGAGCGCGGCGTGAGGCGCTGCCTGCCCGGAGCCCGCGGGTCCCTGCGAGGCGCCGCGGAGCGAGGAAACTCCAGCCGGCGCTCGGGGCTTGCGAAGAACTGCGATCCAAGGGAACTTTTCAGTGTCTCCGCGGTGCTGAAAACAAGAGCGAAGGAGAGCCTGGTTGTGTGTGTTGGTGTTTACAAGTGGTTCAGGATAGGTAAAAAGAAGATGTCGGGTCGCCGTGTCGCTGCAGCGTGTGACAGACGACAGCTGCCCCGGGGCATGGGGAGCATGGCAGCCCCGCTGCTCGACCCGCGCCCGCTCCGGCTGCCCTTTCTCGAGGCTGACGTGAGTAGCACTCGGGGAGGGGACGGTTTGCCTGGGGACGGGGCCGGGCCGGGCAGCAGCGCCAGCCGCTTCATTCCCAGCCCGTTCACGTCGCCGTGTTTGGGATCCGGGGTCTGGCGGAAGCGGCGCTCCGGAGCTTTGCCGCTGCGACACAAAAGAAGCCCCGGGCTCCCCCCGCGCCCGCTGGGGGCCGGGCCAGCGCCGCTCCCCCGCCCGCGGTCCCGCCCCGAGCGCGGCTCTGCGGCGTCCGCCAGGGCCCCGCTGCCCCCGGAAGGGGAACGTGGATGGACCCTCGGGATCCCCGGAAGGGGACGAATGGGGAGAGCGACCCCCGGGATCCCTGGAAAGGAGAATGGGGAGCGGGACCCCCGCAGGGGCCGGAATGGAGAGAAGGGACCCCCGGAAGGGGCGAAATGGCGAGAGGGGCCCCCAGGACCCCCGGAAGGGGGAACGGCGAGAAGGACCCCGGGATCGCCAGCGCGGCGAGGGGGGCGGAATAGGGATCGGGGTCCACAAAGCGGGGTCGGGGATCGGGACCCCCAGAGCGGGAACGGGGATCAAGGCCCCTCAAAGTGGGGTTGGGGATGGGGGTCCCCAAAGCGGCGTCGGTGTCCCTGGAGCGGGGTTGAGGATGGGGGTCCCCAAAACGGGATCGAGGCCCCCAAAGCGGGGTCGGGGTCCCCAAAACGGGACCGGGGTCCCCGCGGTCTCCCCCCCGTCCCCCATCCCGGGGGGCTCCCGCCTCCCGCACGTGACGCGGGGGGTGTGGCGCTCACGTGACGCCGCCCCGTTGTGTCGCCCCCCCCAAGAGCCGCCTCCCATCGATGTGCGGGCGCTCGATGCAGCAGCCTTCGCGGAGGAGCGTCCTGCGAGCCCGGCCGCCCCCGCCGCTGCCGCCGCCGCCGCTCGATGCGCTCCGCGCTCCCGCCGCCATCTTAGGGGCAGAGCGCGGGCGGCAGAAGGAAGGCTCGGTACGTACCGGCACCGCCGGGGCCGCCCGCCCGCGGCTCCGGCACCGCGCGCGCGGGGCCGCGGCCCCTCCGCGCCAGCGGGAGGGCGGGGAGGGCGCGGGGCGGGCGGCGGGCCCGGCGCGGCGCGGCGCTGGGCTGTGCTGTGCTGTCCTGCGCGCCCCGTGCATCCATCCATCGGAGCCCGGGCCCGCCGGCAGCACCGGCGGCTCCGCTGGCACATGCTGCCGGCTCTGCTCCGCTCAGCACGGCCCGCCTCGCTGTGTGGGCCAGGTTTGCATTGACACAGAAAACAAGCGCAACAGGTTTTTTCTTCCCTTTCCCCCCTCTTTTCCTCCCTCTTACCTCCCCCTTTTTCTCTCATTTTCCTCTCTTTTCTCCTCTCTCTTTTTCCTCTTTTCTTCCCTCTCTTCTTCCCTGTCTTCCTCCCCATCTCCCTTCTTTTCCTGTCCTTTTCCTCCATTTCCTCCTGCTTCTTCCTCCCCCTGCTCCCTTTTCCTCACCCTTTCCTCTTCTTTCTCTCCCTTTTCCCTCCTCTTTCTCCACACTTTCCTCTCCCCATCTCTGCTCTCCACCAAAACCACAGCAGTATTTAGTGCCTGCCCTGAGGTTTGTTCCAAGGTTCTGGTGGTTTCATGCAACTCTCTTGTATGTGATTTCTGTTCTTCATTCCAGGCCCCCCCAAGGCAGTCCCTGCTCACAATGTATAGGACAAAAGTCAGTTTGAAAGACCGCCAGCAACTTTACAAACTGATAATTAGCCAGCTGCTCTATGATGGATACATCAACATTGCCAATGGCTTGATAAATGAGATCAAACCACAGTCTGTGTGTGCACCCTCTGAACAACTGCTGCACCTAATTAAGTTAGGTAAGCTGGAATCAAAAGCTGACATAAAAGTCTAGTTTCTAATTCCCCAGTGCATTAAGAGGTTGGTGTCACTGCAAAGACACCTTTGATGCAAAGGTGGTGTCTGGTAATAGCACAGCACTTGTACATCTGGTACAGCCTTGGCCTCTGTGGGGTTTGAAGGGCATTCCTGTTTCATTACCAACAAACCAGATCCCTGAGTGCTGCCCAGATCTGTTTGGACTCCTCTAAGGACACTCAGGATTCTGGGTGTCTTCTCAAAACATCCCAGTGAATGAGGTCACTGAGCCCCCAGATCTGAGGGAAGATCACACCCTCACAGTTCTGCTGACTTCAGAAAGAAATAATTCCAATCTGGCTGTTCCTGACAGTGTTGGAGAGGGAGCAAGTCCTTCCATTGGCAATCTTTGCTGGCTTTTATAGATCAGTCCCCAGGGAACAGCTGCACACTCTGGGGTCTCAGCAGGGCTGTCACCTGTTTTCTCCCTGTGCTTCCTCTGGAAGTGCCACATTGTGGGGAGAACAGGGGAACCCCTGAGCTGCTCTTGGAACAGGCTGGCCAAGTCCTGGAAGAGCTCTGGCCATGACACCATGTGTAACTCAACTGGTTCTGCTGCCTGAACTAGCTGAGTTCTGAGGGTATGAATCTGTGAAGCTTTGTGTCTGTTTGAAATGCAAATTCTAGACATGAAAGAAGCAAAAAGATCACCACTGGGCTGAAAACTCTTGTATCTGCCCTATTGCCTCTTCCAGTGCTGAACTCTGGTCTGTAGCTGCATCCTGGAAATAAAGATAAAAGTCTGGGAAGTGGGCTTGGACACCAGCAAGCTTTTCCCTTGCAGTGCAGGGATAGTTTGGCTTCAGAGTAATTAAATAGGAAAAGAATCAGTAAATACTTTGGGTTTTATACTTGGGTTGGGGCTTGTTGCTCCTCTGTGACCAGAGGCCTGTGACTGATGGTCAGTGCATTTATCAGCACTTCCCAATCTGATAAATTCCCAGAGCATTGATTGATCGGCCCTTCCTAATCCTGACTGGGGTATTCCCAGAGCATTGATCAGCACTTCCCAGTCCTTACTGGGGTATTCCCAGAGCATTGATCAGCCTTTCCCAGTCCTCACTGGGGTATTCCCAGAGCATTGATCAGCCTTTCCCAGTCCTTACTGGGGTATTCCCAGACCATTGATGAGCACTTCCCAGTCCTCACTGGGGTATTCCCAGAGCATTGATCAGCCTTTCCCAGTCCTCACTGGGGCACTCCCAGAGCATTGATCAGCACTTCCCAGTCCTCACTGGGGTATTCCCAGAGCATTGATCAGCACTTCCCAGTCCTCACTGGGGCACTCCCAGAGCTCGTGAGGAGCTGTGCCTGCTCCAGCCCAGAGCTGTAGGACCCAACCCGCTCTGCCAGCTCAGCTCTCGCCCCAGGGCTGCCTTTCCCAGGAGCAGTGCTGAGTGCCACCCTGCTGTCCCCAGGCATGGAGAACGATGACAGTGCCGTGCAGTACGCCATCGGCCGCTCGGACACCGTGGCGCCGGGCACCGGCATCGACCTGGAGTTCGATGCTGACGTGCAGACCATGTCCCCTGAGGCCTCTGAGTACGAGACCTGCTATGTGACATCCCACAAGGGACCCTGCCGCGTGGCCACCTACAGCAGGGACGGGCAGCTGATAGCCACGGGCTCGGCCGACGCCTCCATCAAGATCCTGGACACCGAGAGGATGCTGGCCAAGAGCGCCATGCCCATCGAGGTGAGGGCTTGTACCATGATAGGAATTGTGTTCATGCCATGCCCATCGAGGTGAGGGGTTGTACCAGGCTGGGAATTGTGTTCATGCCGTGCCCATCGAGGTGAGGGCTTGTACCAGGCTGGGAATTGTGTCCATGCCGTGCCCATTGAAATAATGAGTTGTAATCAATTGAAATCCTGTCCATGCCATGTCCATTGGGATAATGGGTTGTAATCACTTTTGGCATCCTGTCCATGCCATGCCCATTGGGATAATGAGAGTTGTAATCAATTGGAATCCCATTCATGCTATGCCCATTGGGATAATGGATTGTAATCACTTTTGGGAGTTCTCTCCATTTCATATCTGTACCTTGTGGCTGCCTCCATGGGTTGGACTAAATACCTGTCTCAGCATATTCCCTACTTCAGCAGCTGCTCATAAAGTCCCTTTGAAGGAGGAAGAACCAGAGCAAGGACATGGTGTCACCCCTGGCAGCAGGGAGAGAGCTGAGCCAGCAGTGGCTTCTGCTGGGTGCCGATGGTGGCTGTAATGTCTGAGCACAGTTCATGTAAAACCCACCTGTGGCCTTGCAGCCCCCCTGGCCACCTGTGTTTTCTCTGGGTATTTCAGAACTGTTTCACACATTGCTTTGCTTTATCTTTCTCCAAGGCAGTTATCAGGTGGCAATGAAAAGTGAGACTTTTTGCACAGAGCACACCAGATTCTCAGCAGAGAGCTGCAGGTTTGGTGCAGCTTCTCTTGATTCTTCCCAGCAGTCAGTGTTTTGCTTTGGGCTGTTTATGAAGGTGATGTTTTCTTGCACCAGTTGTCTGCTACTGAAGTAGTTTGTCCTTGAGCCAAGTTGTTTTGACCTTCATAAAGACACAAGGATCTTATTTGTTGACATATAAAGGGCCTTCAGATAACCAAGGGAACAGATTGTGTGCCTGCTTGTGTCAGAGAGGAGCTGCTGTTCAGCCACTCTGGCAAGCCTAAAACCTACTTTTCCTGTCAGAAAGCTGCTTTATTTTCCAAGAGCAGCAACATGTTGAATGTTGTTTGTAGGTGATGATGAATGAGACAGCCCAGCAGAACATGGAGAACCACCCGGTGATCCGGACTCTGTACGATCACGTGGATGAGGTGACGTGTTTGGCTTTCCACCCAACAGAACAGATCCTGGCTTCTGGCTCAAGGGACTACACACTTAAATTGTTTGATTATTCAAAGCCTTCTGCCAAAAGAGCCTTCAAGTACATCCAGGTGAGACACTGCTCAGAGCAGGCACAGCTCAGATGTCTGAGTGCTGAGGTGGTGTGGGCTGAGCTGTGCCTCAGGTGATCAGGGGTGCAGGAGCACACAGGCACAGCATTTGCAGAGCTTACAGAGATTGTGTCTTAATTCTGTGCATCATGGACACTTGTATTTAAGAATAGAACCTGCCAGCTTTTTATTCATTAGACCAACTCTAATCTGAATTGACTTGGAAGTCAGTTCTGTTATCTGTGATTTGGAGGAGCATTTGGCATTAGGTGTTGGGCTTGGGGAGGGTGATATCCTAAAATAAAGGGGCACTGCAGGCTGCTCTAGGACAGAAACAGTGCAGCCAGGAGCAGCCTGTCATTTCAATCCCACAGGAAACATTTTCCATTTTGTGCTGATAATTCCAGAAGGTTTTTTAGCACTTTACCAGCACCAACCCTTCCAGCTGACCTTTTCCCCTCCTCACCCCGCCGTGTGTTTGTAACCCCACAGGAAGCAGAGATGTTACGCTCCATTTCTTTCCACCCTTCTGGGGATTTCATCCTGGTGGGGACCCAGCACCCAACCCTTCGTCTGTACGACATCAACACCTTCCAGTGCTTCGTGTCCTGCAACCCCCAGGACCAGCACACGGACGCCATCTGCTCCGTCAACTACAACGCCAGCGCCAACATGTACGTGACAGGCAGCAAGGATGGCTGCATCAAACTCTGGGATGGGGTCTCCAACCGCTGCATCACCACCTTTGAGAAGGCACACGATGGAGCTGAAGTCTGTTCTGCTATTTTTTCCAAAAATTCCAAGTATATTTTGTCCAGTGGGAAAGACTCTGTGGCAAAGCTCTGGGAGATATCCACTGGGCGGACGCTGGTGAAATACACAGGTATGTGGCAGGTGACCTTCCAGACACCTTCTTTTCCAGCTGTGGCAGGGCTGGAAATATTGTCAGAAAGTAATAATTCCTAAAGGCAATGGAGAAACTGCTGCTTTGAGAATAAATTGCCCAGGAATTTTAAAAATATTTCCATTAGACCAATTCCAGAAGAGAAGCTTGAAGCTTCTCTGTATCAGTGTACAAATATTTCAGTCTGAGTAGATTTTGGAGAATTTTCTGACATCATTTTCCACTCCATTATTCTGTAGGGAAGGTATCATTGAATTGGGGAAAAATAAGAAACACTGAGGCTACTTCAGGGCAATTGATTTAACCATTAACTCTGTATGGCTCTGTAGCCATGGCAGTGCTCTGAAATGTACCTGCAGCTGGTTTGTTCCCTTTTTCGTGTATTTTTCCCCAGGGATGCAGTTGTGTGCAAGGTACTCTGACAGTGCCATGCCTGGATCTCAGCAGGATTTAGGGAATAATGAAGGCTGTGGAAGCTTTGCATGTGACAGCAGCTGTGTGAGAGGCTTTGGGGTCAAGCACTGAGGTGCTTAAGCAGTAGGAGCACAAAAGATGCTGGAAATGGAAATGGTGTGTGTCAGCTTTTGGGGTTTGCAGGTCCCTGTTTGCAGTCAGCTCTGCTGGGAGCAGCCAGCAGGGAGCAGCATCTTCCCGGGAAACCTGCAGGATCCCAGGAGGGTCTGTGGGAAACACTCATGGTCTGAGGGCATGGCCAAGGCAGCTCATACTGCCTGTGCTGTGTGAGAAACACACTGAAAGGTCCTCAAGGATTGTCAGGCTCTCTGGGTTCTCCTCTCCTTGGTCACAGCTGAAAGCCTCATGCAGAAATATCAGGCAGAAATACTCCTAGGTAAAGGATTGGACATGGCACAGCTGGAGAAGGTATTCCTTCTGTCCCCTTAGGAATTTTAGCATATATACATGGGTAGCAGGAGGAATTTCCCCCTGGAAAGGGTGGTCAGGGGCTGCCCAGGGAGGTATGGAGGTATCCAGGGAACACCTGGAGATGGCACTCGGTGCTCTGGTGACAAGGTGGGGATGGGGCTCAGGCTGGACCCAAATCTTTCTGGTCCTGTGATACAACTACCAAAGAATATTTGTTATTGCACCACCTGTTGCTTGTGGAAGTGGTTGAACAGCAGAGAAAATTGATAGAAAATTGATGCTTAGGGAAAATGACTCACAGATGTGGTGGTGTTCATAGGGGTCCCAGGACGAGGGAAGAGATGAGAATCTTGACTCCATGTTTCAGAAGGCTGGTTTATTATTTTATGATATATATTATATTAAAAGAGAATGATGTATTATATTAAAAGAGGATGATGTATTATATTAAAAGAGAATGATGTATTAAAACTCTACTAAAAGAATAGAAGAAAGGATTTCATCAGAAGGCTAGCAAGGAATAGAAAGGAATGATAAAATCTTGTGACTCACAGAGAGTCTGAGCCAGCTGAGTGTGATTGGCCATTAATTAAAAACAACCACATGAGACCAATCAAAGATGCACCTGTCGCATTCCACAGCAGTGGATAATCACTATTTATATTTCATTTCTGAATTAATTTCTCCTCTCAGCTTCTCAGGAGAAAGGATTTTTCATAAAATACATCCGTGACACATAGCTATGAAAACTCCTAACGCCCCCGTTGTGCTGTGTGTGTATAGAACATGTCTGTGACACACGTGTGAAAACTCCTAACGCCCCCATTGTGCTGTGTGTGTATAGAACATGTCTGTGACACACATGTGTGAAAACTCCTAACGCCCCCGCTGTGCTGTGTGTGTATAGAACATGTCTGTGACACACGTGTGAAAACTCCTAACTCCCCTATTGTGCTGTGTGTGTATAAAACATGTCTGTGACACATGTGTATGAAAGCTCCTAACACCCCTATTGTGCTGTGTGTGTACAAAATACATCCATGACACATGTATGAAATCTCCTAATGCCCCCGCTGTGCCGTGTGTGTATAAATACATCCATAACACACACGTATGAAAGCTCCTAACCCCCATTGTGCCATGTGTGTATAAAACACATCCATGACACACATGTATGAAAGCTCCTAACCCCCGCTGTGCCGTGTGTGTATAAAATATATCCATGACACACATGTATGAAGTCTCCTAACCCCCATTGTGCCGTGTGTGTATAAAATACATCCATAACATACATGTATGAAGTCTCCTAACCCCCGCTGCCCGTGTGTGCTCAGGTGCAGGTCTGAGCGGGCGCCAGGTGCACAGGACCCAGGCTGTGTTCAACCACACGGAGGATTACGTGCTGCTGCCCGACGAGCGCACCATCAGCCTGTGCTGCTGGGACTCGCGCACGGCCGAGCGCAGGAACCTGCTGTCGCTGGGCCACAACAGCATCGTGCGCTGCATCGTGCACTCGCCCACCAACCCTGGCTTCATGACCTGCAG